>NW_023503941.1:158644-1358644 GCF_014529535.1 Bradysia coprophila | reverse complement strand
GTATTTGTACGAGATTTTTATTTTATTTATCTATTAATCATTTGAGCCTATCGTATGTTAAATAAAAGTCTTAGAATCAAACTTCTCTACAACAAGATGGCAGGTAAAAAATGAAATAAAAATCTTCACTCGATATGGCATAATTTTTATAATTATTAGCCAGACCATTTGATTTTGTCACCATATCAAGAGAGGTTGAACATTGGCTGCGAACATACCCAATAACAGTTTCACAATGTGAAGAAGTGATGCAGCTTACCCGAGATTGGAATGAAAATACAGAAAGTGATGAGTCATCATCTGCGTCGGATGAAGGAAGAGATTCTCCTGGAGAAACCGCGAACGAATTAGTAGAGGGAAAGGATATACTAATTAAGCAGGTCAATGGAGGCCTTCGACTTCTTCAAACCAAGTCACAAGGCTATCAGGCGACCGGCTTAAAGTGTCTGTATCAATACATCGGAATGGATCCTAAACAATTAAAAACTCGAAGAATTTAATGAATTAAAGATGAAGAAAGGAACTAGATTGTGTTTTTGTGCCTGCCGGAAGCAAGTCTGATACTCTGTGATTGTTGCAGACAAGAATTACTTGGTGCTTGAGACCCCGAAGCAGTCATTCTACTTTGTAGACACGTTTGTTCGACACCGACAGCGTAGCGCAAAGCGTAATTTTGACAGTTTTCTCGCAGAGACCATTTCTGTTTGACGCCACTTATAGATTCTGTACTTTGGTTAATTTAGTCAAAGAAATTTAAGGGCCCATTCATGAAAGTCGTCATTGGTGATTTTCGATTTCGACCTATACCGTACGAAGAAATTGTATTTCGAAAATTACTATGATTAAGGGAACTTAGTCCGCTAGATGAAGAAAAGTTAATTTGTCGCTTCGGTTGATAGTATCTATAAATAGCGTCTACATTGCATGCATACACATCGGACAAATGGCAGGAATTTCATTTCTTACAGGCAATCAAACTAAAACAGCAAAAGCATCACATACTAAAGATACAGGCAGGAATAGTCGATTTGACGAGGGACCTAAATTGATAAGAAGACTTTTGATTTTGGTGTTAAACGCGAATTTCACGGTATTCAGGTCTCTTCTTTGAATGTATTTGCTTCGACTCCTCCTGCCTGTATCTTTACTATATGTCGTGGCAAAAGTGAACCAAATGTTCTAAAGAGAAGTCTACGAGAATCTTGTTTCAGTTAAGTTTTCACACAACTCTGTTTTATTGGCGGATTACTTTTACAATAGGTAGGCAGGTTACTAAAACAGTTCTAAGAAATTATAATTTTCGGTTGATAAAATCGTTGAAGTTCCAATAGTAGCCTGCTCGTACAAGATTTTATGATGAATGCTATTAGGAACATTTTCGGGCAGCGCAAGCTAAGGTTTACCCTACAATCGCCTTTTTTATGTACTCAAGCACTGCATTCCGAGAATATTTCAACAAAAGAACATAGCTAACGCCGACCCGTACGAAACACCTATTCGTATCAAAAGCCTTTAATGTGAAACTCTTCATTTCTCTTACTTCATTTTCTTCTCTGCTAAAAAACTCCCTTTAAAATCACTTACTGTTCTAGAGCAAATGAAAAGAATGTTCTGTCAATATGACGAGCGCATTTCGCATCTTTATCGGGGAGCAGCCATAAATTTGCTTAACACTTCACCGGAATTGATTGGACAAGCGGTGAGCAGAACTATTAAGGACGGTTTTGTGAAACACGCCGAAGAAAATCTTCGCATCACTTTCGATTCCGATTATCAGATGGTCAAAGATTACATGGGGAAATTTGCTCCACGATTAGCAACTGATTATTTCGTATTGGGATTTTGTCCGATTCCAACATTTTACTAAAATAATTCTGTCCAATGCACGGTTCAAAAATTATTCAAATTTATTTGCATTAAAACGTAGCCTATTTGACAACACGTCTATTTGGGTTTGTATTTTCGTTGCTGCGACTTCATATACTCGGTAAATCTCGACAGATTTAATCGAACTGTACAAACAGCCGAATACCGGTCGCTCAAATCTTGTTTCTGTTGCTGAATCTTATTCTTGAGCACACGTTCCAACTGTTTCGCCTTTGCCACCAAGCCCAACTCATAAACAATTTGTTCCCAGTCATTGTCCGAGAAAATGTCCATCGCCTCCGATTTAGCTCAAGAATCCTGCTCTTGTAAACTGGCGTCCACAATGAATGCAATAATGGTTTTGACTAGAACTTCTGCCAATCTCAGCCAATTTGCGCGAGTTTCTGGTTCGGTACAATTTTGTACGCCATTAAGCATAAGCTGCAGGTCGTCGTTGGTCATTTTCTCGAATAAAATCGGACTGTACTTGAGATGATCGAGTGCCCCTCGCATCAGTGATGTGGACGCTTCCAGAATGTCGGTGTTCTGTGTTCCCTGGAAGACCTGTTGACCCAAATCTAGCCAAACATTGTAAATAGCTGTATGTCCACCAAGATCTTCTGTGGTCATCAAATTACACAGATTGTGTAAACAGAGGAGCGACGAAATCCGCATTTTCTTCACTCTAAACTAAAAAAAGGATTCGATTCGTCAAGCGGTCAGCGGTCGGTTTCGAATCAAATTTCGTGGCTCATGTAGCACAAGCGACTTCATTTTTGAACAGCAATTTGGTTCCTCCTGAAATATGGTTTCAGACCGACATGAGGAAGGGATATGCACTTTGCTTAGATACGAAACATTTGTGACTAAATACAAAATGAAATTTATTTCCCAATGAGCAAGACTTTTTCAGTTTCTTTTCATCGAATTAGCTATCAAACTGCAGGCGCACAGAAACTCTTCTTCGTAATCGCAGAAACTACGTCGGTTTATCATGAGACTTTCTGGTATAAGCGATCCCAACGATGTGTCCAGTAAAAATTGTAAATATTTCCGAATTTCCGCAACGGTTTGATTTCCCGTTTGGTACATAAACCGAATTTCGTCCACGATTTTAGCCATTTTTGTATTTTCTGCATTCAAATTGGCTGCAACTAGCTCCGCATCAGCGACTGAAAAACGGAGAGAAAATTACTTTCCTTTCTGCTCCACAAAATATTTTGTTTTAAATCGCAGCCTACCCTGAGGAACCGATATATTGACATCTAACGACTGCGTAAGGATCTCGATGGCTCTATGCCAAGTCCATCGATTCTTCAATAGCTGTAAGGATCCGTTAGGTGTCAACAGTGTGTAGAACGGTGAAATAGCTTCGCTGGGTCGTTGACATTGGACATCCATTGAACTGAAACGAATGAAAAAATGGATTGAGCCCAGCCCGACTTCTAGACACGGAAATAATTTGGCTTACGCAGGCAACTGGTTCCAATGTTTGTGTATCAAATTGGAGAGGAGTAAAAGCTCGTTTTTGTACTCAGCCGATTTCAACGTCATCGAAGATACTACCGGCCTGTCACAATATTTTCACCATTGTGTTGTCCATCAACACAACAATATTTTAGTAGGTGCGCGAATTTATTTTTTTTCGTTAAATTCTTAGTTTTCATTCCATTTTCGTAAACGATTTAATTTTAAACAAACAAAGAAATGGCTCAAGATCGGTTCGATTTAAGTTTAGTGCATCAAAAGTTTTCGCAGTCGTTGCACGAAATCAATGACAATGATATTTACGTGGACACCTACCTTGGAGGGCTTCACCGAGCTGAACAAGTAAATTTTTCCATTGTTTTCCTTTGTTGTTCTCTTACAATGTTCAATGTACCAAAAAAGGTTCTTCTCACTAATGGGCACCGTATTCGGCTTTGTCAGCAGCGACGTAAAGTCGAAAATTGAAATCTTAGAAGAATTCCGTAGAAAAGAAAATAACGAAAAATTTGCCACATTCAGTTCGATGTTGAACTACGAAAAGACAACTGGTTTGCTCAATAAAAGTGATTATGTGTCTGGCAGCCGGACATTGCTTCGACTACATAGAGGACTAGGTGTGCATTCTCGTGCCAAAAATATTGTTTTCGTTTCGATGACATCCGTTTCCTTTCTCTCGCTCATTTCAGATTTCATTCGAGAATTTCTGTTTAATTTGGGCAAATTGAATCCATCCGAGAAGACTAGCACGGTGTGCCAAGCCGCCTACACTCAAACACTTGCTCAATATCATCCCTGGTTAGTTCGCAAAGGTGCCATGGTGGCCATGTACACAATGCCGACGAGAGATCAATTGCTGAACAAAGTTTGCTTGGACGTTGAAAGGGCAATCGAATTGCTACCCGAAATGCTCGAAACGACTAGGAATGTGTACGATCGGACTCAGCAATTGTTTACGGATTTCGATCTGCATGGACTGCCCTAGTAAAACGACAATTCTTAGCGCGAAAATGGAATACAAATGTGATCGGCTTGGTATCGCAAACCGGAATGCACCGAAAGGCTGAACCACCAAAAGATCTTGATTCGTTTTATTGCTTTCGTTGACGAGGCACAGTCTTTGGTTGGCCAGTTATTTAGTTGGCTCTTTCAGTGCATTCGGTTCGCTAAACCAAGTCATGAAACGTGTTTGACGAACAGAGGCTTTTAATTTATGAAATTTATGCAAATTGCTATCGCTATATCCGTTCAATAAACCAAAATTTATCCTCGAAATTGAAATTGAATTCGAATTCACGACTTTTATCATCCCTTCAAAGCTACGTAGGCTGAATTGATCCGTTTCATAACTTCTTGTTTCTTCAAAAGTTCATCGGTAGATAAATCCATGTTTTTATCTGCAACGAATACAGACAAAATTAGTATTTGAATCATGAAAACGATATTGTTAAGTCCATACCTGGATGATGCTCTCTAGCCAATTCACGAAATTTCTTTTTAATGTCAGCCTTTGTAGCCAGTTTAGTCAAACCCAATACATCGTAGTGGATCATGGAATCATTTGATCCACCGGATTGATGTGATCCACCGGATTCATTTGATCCACCGGATTGATGTGATCCACCGGATTCATTTGATCCACCGGATTGATATGATCCACCGGATTGATATGATCCACCGGATTCATTTGATCCACTGGATTGATGTGATCCACCTGATTGATGTGATCCACTGGATTGATGTGATCCACTGGATTGATGTGATCCACCGGATTGATGTGATCCACTGGATTGATGTGATCCACCGGATTGATGTGATCCACCGGATTGATGTGATCCACCGGATTGATGTGATCCACCGGATTGATGTGATCCACCGGATTGATATGATCCATCCTTGTTGTCACCCTTAAATCCCGAATCATAACTAGATCGACCCGATTAGTATGATCCATACGATTTTTTGAATCCTTCGTAATCAAATTTACCACTGCTACCCGGTCGTGAACCTCTATTATATCCTGATTGTTGTGATCCATAAGATCTATTGTAGAAATCTTCATATTTACCACGCCCAGGCTTCGATTGTTGACGATGACTTCCATACGTGTTCGAATGTCTCAATGATTTCAATATTTTCGTCAAAACATCTCTCTCAGAGCGTCCACAAAGTGCGAGCCTTAGCTCTACAGTGTCTTTAATTCTTTTAGAGAACGAATTGTAGTCAACCCAATTGAAGCGTTTGAAGGTGCTATGAAGTCTCTGTTGCATAGGACGATAGTATTAGGTAATGTTACGTGGATGGAGGTCATTAAAATTAAAATTTACCTCCAATGAATCAACACACTTGGCGTCGGTATTCATGGCTTCGATGAGCAGATCGACCGACTTTTCATCGTTTCCATTTGAAGATGAATACACAGCGTTCAGAATAAGCATTTCTGTGTAATGCTTCCCGATTTTGTGAGCAGGATCCAACAAAATTTCCTTAATTTCTGCTTTATGCACTGGAATATTTTCCATATAAACTTTTAACAGATCCACCGTTGCGAAAACGTTTCTTGCGTCATTTTCTACAGCTTTCTTGAGATATTCCAGCGCAGCGCTTGGAGAGTTCTACAACAATAGAATCGTTGACACGAGTCACTTTTCATTATAAAATGATGTCTGACTTACCGTCGATATTGACAACACTGCCATTCTATGGTTCGCTTTGCTGGAGTTCGGATTGAACAATAATGCACGTCTGACACAGACCATTGCAAATGCAGTGTCGCGATGAGCGTAAGGAAGTATCGACGAGTATATTTTTGCCACGTCAATGTTTGATCTAACCGATGTCGGATCAATGGCCAAGACATCACTAGAAGCAATCGTAAATTAACTGAATGATTAACTCTGCAATGATCTTGAAAGTTTAAAACTCACTCGACCTTTGCTCGAATGCATTCCAATACGTCTGATTCACGATGGAAAACTTTTCTGCCATATTTTATGGGCACGAACTTTCCAGAACTTTTTAGAATTTCTGCTAGACAGAATGCATATCCCAGGCATATTCGGGCATCAAACATGGCATATCGTTTGTCCATTGCTTCAACAATAACATCAATTTCTTCTTGTGATGGGGTGCCGAAGCTTTTGCTTGCTGCTTTCTTGAAACGAAGTACCGAGTACAAACAAAATCTCCATTCTAGGTTTTCTGGATCCATTCTTATTAACTGAAAATTTTAACCATTCACTGGTCCGTTAAGCAGATGTTTTTTTGAAAAACTTACGTTGCGAATAATTCTCAATTGGAAGTCGTGACAGACGCCTTTCAGTAGATTACCAGCAAAGTACTGTTTTATAGCGAAAACTCCGACTTGATGGGGAATACTCGTGGAGCATTCATTTAGTGTATTTAACAGGCCCTTTAATGCAGATGCACTGACTTGCGTAGCATCCTTCACCATCTTCTTTTTGATTTCTTGGATCTTTCCCTTGATTGCCAAGCAATTGGCAACGTATCGGAAGCCAACCATATTTTCTTTGTCAGCATAATAAGCTTTGTGTGAGTTAATTAATTTAACAAGAGCAAATGCATCTGCTGCTTGAAATTCATCTTTTCGAATTTGAATTTCGATTCGAAGACATCGCTTAGCTATCATTTCGACAACTGAATACCTCAAAGCTACTGCATCGTCACCCGGTGGATTCGAGAAATCGTCCTTGTTGTGCGAGATCAATTTATTTAGTTCTTCATCTATCACTGATCCGTAATCGTTCCGTAGCTCATCTAACCACTTGGAAGTCGTTTCGTTTGTCTTTAATGCAACATTGATTTCTTCCAAATATTTCGCAGCATCTTGGTTGTCCGAAGGATTATCCGAATTTATTTTCAGATTGGAAAAAATACTGTCCAAGTCATCCATAATTTCAAACAAAACACTCAATATAACAAGAAGCACAAATGTGAACTGATGCCACCCGAAAAATGATTTTCGATTCTACTCTGCTTGTGCTAATGAAGATGACGTTCAATGTATCTTTTTCACAATAGCTGAAGAACAAGAGGATATAGATTGCAGTTATACACGAGTATGACTAATGACTAACCATTGCATAATCTGCATCACGAGCATAATACTTTAGAAATGGCAATATATGATATGATCAAGTTTTGACTTACATTATGTGCATTAACTATAGGTATCTAGATGTGCAGACGTACTCGTGTATATAGGTCTCTTCCAAGTGCAACATCGAAATGTCAATCGTCATCCACAGACTACATAACCAAACAATGTTGTTGACAAAATGTATGGAAACCCGTTGAGGTTATGGCTCTGTGGATGACGTTTGACAGTAAACTGCACTTTGCACCTGCGCTTGGAAGAGATCTATTGACAGAGGCATTTTTAGATTAGGGAGGCTTTGGTGAAAAGTCCCACCCTACGAGAGCTTTTTTCAATTGATTTTTTGAAATATTTTTCGGAACATTAATAAAAACCAAAAATGCTTTGATGTGATGGTTCATAGTTAAAATATTGCAACAAAAGAGTGATTAATAAGTAGTTGGCTAACAATGGTTTAAGTGGTTTGAAACAATTAAAGTAAATGGATAGGTATGGCCAAACGTTCAAATTTGTTCTAGTCGGAGCACATACGGATTTGTATGGCGCCACCTCAAACGAACTCGTTTCTAGTGCAAATTTTCACTAGAAATGAGTTCGTTTGAGGTGGCGCCATACAAATCTGTATGTGCTCCGACTTGTATGGACTGGCCATACCTACTTATCTACTTTCATTGGTTTGAAATGCTATTTGAATAAGTGAACAATAATATCGCACACTAAAACTCAGTAGGACAATGTCAATGGTATACGCTGAACGGCCTCTTCTTCGTTACTCTTATCGCCACAATTTGTTTATGCTCATTCTTCTTTGATACATTCATTTTAGCTGTGTATGCGTTTTTGTTTTGTAATTAAATATAACTACAACAAAGTATAATAATCAATGAAAGTTTAGTTCTGTCGTCGGCTGAAAAGTTCCCTAAGACGCAACAACTATACAAGAACAAAGTAGTATAATGATAATGCTCGTGTTTATGGCGATGAAATCAGAAATTTGAATGGGAATATATGGGAAAAAAAATTTGTCCATTCAAACTTTGACGATTTTTCCGGACCACTAAAATGATTTCAAAAATTCCAAAAAAAATTTTTTTTTGGAATTAGCTAGTTAACACCATATTTTGAGGCGGTTTAAAATTGAAATTCTCAGACATACGGTGGTTTACTATTGCAGACTTCATCTTGTGAAAATTTTTTCAACGACTTTGATCAAGGATTGAGTTCAGAAAACTCTAATCTAGCGCCTTACCTAGTAAAACTTTGTTCACAACGCGAAATGAATGGAAATTTGCCAGAGCAATCTACACGCGCCCGGTAAAATATTTTTGATGATAAATTTCTATTATTTTTGTGCCAAAATATGTAAAAGTTTCAAAAGCCACTGGAATTGTTCGGATTGATTCAGTGTACTCCGAGAAAACTTAAGGTGTAAGTTTACCCTGTATTTTAGCAAATTTCTAATTAATATTTGCAATTTTAATTAACGACTTTACGAGAATATGTAAATGTTCTAGATAAACATTTAGGAGTCGGAGATTAATGATCACAAAACTGATTACATGTGCTAACATTAACAGTAGCAAATTCAAGCGATTAGTTATACTAACATATAGATGTCAATCAACCTGAGAGTTCAATTTGATTTACTGCAAAACATAAATTATATAGAGCATATAGCCTTTTCACGTCGAAATAAATAATATTCAAAATGTATTTACCTATTACCGTCTACACTTTAAATCAAAGGAGCAAATGAAATGGAAAATGTCGTCATTCTATGGAAGTTTCGTGTTCCCATTTCTTCAGAATGAAACACCTTTCTCTCGCAGATAGTTTCATCTTTAACGGTCAAACTTTGAATTTATACCTCAAAGGAAAGGACGATGTCAAAGTCATCAAACGTGCGAAAATTTGTATTTGAGTCAGTAATAAATCGTACTGGATCTACGGATTGGATTGTGTATCGAGATCGACGATTAGTAATAAGTAGGGAATGCAAACCGATTTGAACCGATTTGGTTAACCATTTCGACATGAAAAAACCGCGTTCTGTTTTAATCACAAAGAAACCGGTTGACGAATCTATTGAATTTCCGGGAATGACAGTGAAACGTTTCTACTAAACTTGGACCCCACAATTAGGTGTTGAAAATTTGGCATAAAAATCGAAGAAGAGTCGCTAGCAGAAAGTTTTTGTCCTCAGACATCTCGGGATACAATTCCACTGGCATAAATCGAAGAAGAAATTTCAACACAGAAAACTACTAAGTTTGGTGACTTTGAAATCGGTTCGGTTAATCGGTTGATCGCGGTTTTTGAACGAGAAAAGATCGAAACCGTTGTTTCTGAATTCGGTTCCGGACAACCGATAATTTCATTACCGATAAAACATTACCGGAAACCGGTTTTATGATTTACATTACCGGTTCCATTACCGAAATTTTATAAAGCCCAAAAATTGATCTTTTAATTCATCGAATATCTGGTTAATCTGACAAATAATGACTCGATTAAAGTCTGACACTGATTTCTTTAAAAAAAAATCCTGTTGGACTGTGAATGTTATGTTCTTCCTTTTCGAACCCTAAGAATTGAATTTATCATAATGGCAAAGAATTGATCGTGGAATTAGAAGCGGTCATAGCAGACATGAATTGATCATAAGATCCAGGTGCGTTAATTGAATGTGAAGTGAAGTGTATCATGGCAGAAATTGAATTGATCATGGCGGAAATAGTGGACTATACACAACATCTGCGGCACAATGGAATGTGGAAGAGAGCGGTGATTCGATGTTAAATTACAGTGTCAGTGGTGTTGGGAGTGGTGTTTACCATAGTCCAGCTGATACAGATATCGAATGTAAACGATTAGTTCACAATAGCAATTGGCGAGATCGGACGTAAGCACTCTAGTAATTGAACAACACGTCAAGCGATTAGGATAGTGAAACTTTTAAAGAAGATTACTCGATGCAAATCGTTCGAATTGATGTCAATTAAAGCAGCCTAGATTTCGGAAATTATACCTGTGATGCAAGGAGGACGGAGGTGTAGTTGAGGAGGTGTGTTGGTTTACACCAAGGCTGTAAACTTTGGATTTATACAATCTCACGATCTAGTATTCGAAGAATCGGTTTTAGTATGCCTCGTTAAATTGAAATTGATCTGGTCATTCCGTTTATATTCGTCAGAATCTTTGGACGTTTTTACAATAAAGATTATATTTTCTACTGTCGTCGTTTCTCTTTTGTTCCTTCGAAGCCTGCAAAGTCAACATTAATAACTAACACAATCAACTATAGTCGCTTGATCTATGCGGTGGGCTGGGCACAGCTACTACATTGATTTGCATTGCAGAGAAAAGATGTAATTACTTCTTCAAAGCAGTTTTTAACCTGTTTCCATTCGTCCGAGTCTCACCCTGTCATTTTAAGCGTACCAATGAATATATTTGCTGCATATTAACAGTTTTACTATCGGATCTATTACTTCATTTGATCTTAGTATTTACAATAGATCGATTCCAAATTTTTTACTTCATTTTTTTAACGTGCTCGTTGCTGCTTGAGACTCGCACTACTAGTCAGAGTGTGCTGTTTATTTGTGGAGTTTTTATTGACAACAGATGATTAGATTTTGGTTTTTATTTATTTATACGAATCTTGCTGTATGACTAGATATTACATTTTGCTTAGATTAAAAAGAAAACACAGAAAATGATCGACGAAAATTAGACTTAATTCTAATGCTGTGTCTTAAAACCAAAAAAATTCTTTACAAAAATATACGTAAACCAAAATTCTAACTGAGATGCTTGAATATTAAGTAAATTTTTATTAAATATTGTTTATTACAGATATTACAGACAAACTTAAAGAAAAACGTTTAGGTAAAAATCATCTTATCTTCGCAATAGATCAGTGTCAAATAGCGGTTTCTTCTCTCAAAAAGTGTCAAATGAGTTGTCAATTTCACAAAGCTAACCTTAAAAGATGTTTCGTTCACAGAGCCGCCCCTTGAAATGTATGAAAATTTGTGTGGCGTCTCACAACCCAATACTTTTTTTGTTCGATTTGAGGTTAGCTTTGTGAAATTGACAACTTATTTGACAGCTCAAACGACATTGACAATGATCTATTATCGTTTTTTTTTTCTTATCTACTTTATGTGACATCATAAATTTTCGGTATTTTCATATCACAAACCAATTGTTATTAAAAGCAATCATTCGCTTCGCTCGGACACAAACATCGTCCCTGTGTACGACTTACAAAAATAATGTTTTACCATTGCGGAGTGATTTTATGGTGAGCTAAAGTTTTACAAATGTAGGCAACATTGATCCAACACCCAAATTAGACTGCTGATTGATCTCGCCTGGCTGTCAAAAATATCTCGAGGCGTAGGTCTCGCATTTTTTGTTCGATATATTAGTTATTTAAATATCGCCAAATCTTCCGGTGATTGGGGAACAAGCGGTCTCCGATTTTAATGAGTGATAGCTCGTTGGATTCGTCTTTCAATTCTAGGAAACATGTATCTTTCACTTTTTCGAAAAATAAATTGTTTTCTGTGAAAAGCGTTCTAAAGTAAAGACATGATTCTTTTGAAAAACAGCCTACCGAAATCGGGCGTGTTTTCTATTGGAACTTTTTATAGGTACCTAGAAAAGACTTCGACCCTAGAAGCCAAAACCACTTTCAAAAAAATTCTTCGAAGCTTTTGTGGCTGGTGAAAGGTCATCGAAAACCGAAAACTTGCACTTTTCTTACCAATATTTCTCCAGTTACACGAGCCGTACATTGTGGTGTGGGGTATCATTTGAAAGGTAATTTTATGGGCTTTTGGGCCAAATAGGGTCTTATGGGGCTTGGATGCATATGCGATGAAATATAGTCACTTAATCATTTCAACTTCTCGTATTTCATCGTAGATGCTTTCAAACCCCCATAAAACCCTATTTGGCCCAAAAGCACATAAAATTACCTTTCAAATGATACCCCACACGACCCTGTACGGCTCGTGTACCTGGAGAAATTTTGGTAAGAAAAGTGCAAGTTCGGTTTTCGATGACCTTTCACCAGCCACAAAAGCTTCGAAGAATTTTTTTGAAAGTGGTTTTGGCTTCTAGGGTCGAAGTCCTTTCTAGGTACCTATAAAAAGTTCCAATAGAAAACACGCCCGATTTCGGTAGGCTGTTTTTCAAAAGAATCCCTCTGCACAGAGGGTACCGAAAACAGTTTTTCGGCAATAACTCAAGAAAAAATTATTTCAAATTGTTGTAATGTTGTACTAATGTCGGCCTTGGAAAGACCTACAGGTATGACACAAAAGTACTGGGTTCATTTATATGTGGAACGATAGTGGGTGAGGCCAGCTACAACACCCCATACTCAGTTCCGTGGAACATCTAAGCTGCAGGGACGTCGGACTCTCCGAACAGCCACTATATTTTTAGTCAAAATTCTCGTGGATGTACTCGCACCAGCCAGTGCGTATACTCTACCTGTAGGTCTTTCCAAGGCCGACATTCGTACAACATTACAACAATTTGAAATAATTTTTTCTTGAGTTATTGCCGAAAAACTGTTTTCGGTACCCTCTGACATGTCTTTACTTTTGAACGCTTTTCACAGAAAATAAATTTTCTTTCGAAAAAGTGAAAGATTCGTGTTCGCTAGAATCGAAAGGAGAATCTAACGAGCTATCACTCATTCAATCCGGAGACCGCTTGTTTCCAAAGTTAAAAAAATCACCTGAAGTTTTGGCGATATTACTCTTAAGCTTTAAGCTTCGCCATACGGGATGAATCTCAAAATAATTAACTTTTAAGAAAATGCTTGCCACTCCAGTATTTTATCGTGCATAGACGTTGGAATGTCGGTGAAGAAGTAGTGAAAATAAAGAAAGGATTGAATCTTCTACCAAACAGTTCAGTTCAGTACCTTATTTAAAGTACCACTCATGTTTGAAGTGCGTTGCATCAGCCAAACAAAGAAACTTGGAATAAAGGACCGTTTTATAGATCATCTTCAAGGCCGTTTGAAATGTCATCCGCGTTAAAAATGATGAATTAACCGAATAGAGGTACCATGAGTAATTATTGATTGATTGGTTGATCAATGAAAAATCAATTATATGGTAAAGTTTTCTATATTGTTGTCACAATTTGTGTCCAAGCTCAAGTAAACAATGCTCTTAATGTCCCTAACCGAACTGCGCTTGCATGCTTACAATAATCATTTCGTCAGTTAGCTGCATCAACGGTATTTTTAATCATTCTCCTTCTTCTCATCTGATGGAACTTCCAACTCTCATCATAGAACGATCAGGAAGCAGAAATTAAAATGAAAGTTCACTGAGTTCGTAATAAATAGCCTTAAAATACTTAACAAACTTCCAAAGCCGCTTAGCCTTTTAAAAACGGCAAGCATATCGCGGTACAATCATTTACACTGTTACTTCCATCGTTTAAAAATATCGCCGAGTGTTTAATACAAATCTTTTACTTCACTTGTTTTGACATTCATTTTACTATTTATAAGACCACATTAACCGTAGGTCATCCTTTATAATTGCGTCGTTGCTGGATAGCCGTTAGAACCGAATTTTACGACAGATTTAATGCTCTGGCCAGTCGACATCGAAAGTCACGATACAACATTTTGCCGCCAATCGGAACCCGAGCCAAGTACATGTCCGGCGTCATCAAACACAAAGCTTTGCCATTCATCGGAAACTTTTGTGCCAGTTCTGGTGACGGTTGTAATCCCTCGGACAGGGCTAAATTGGTTAACCATTTCCATACGTCTGCACGGGTCCAATCTCTGGGATCTGACGAGTAAATTGGAAAAATCAAAATTAGGACATTTGATCTAACAGCGCCGAGGACACACAAATTATTTGCATGAACAATTGTATTTAACACTAAGCCCTGATTTCCACAACCTACGAAAAAGTACTCCGTTTTCTTTCTGTTTACTCTTTAAACAGAAGCTTGGTTTAGGTAAACTGAGGCAAAACAGAGTGGTTTTTTGTAAGGGGAGACCATACTTAAGATTAGATCATACCTATGGGAAGTCCGTCAGTTCCTATTCTGTTGTCGTAATTTTTCTTTGAAATCGGCTGTATTTTGTGCCATCGTTTTTCCGTTTCACTTGGACAAACACTGACGTTCGTTAAATCTAATGGAGGGACACGTCCAGACCATTTCGGTAGGCCTGTTTCGACTTGCATATTGGCCTATTGGATCCTGTAAGAAAGGAGAGAGTTAAATGAGTTTCATTAATTGTAAACAGTGGATGTGGGTTGAGTGCAGATTTTTATTTGAGAAAACTTTGATTTAATGTTCCTATGTAGGAAACATCTTTGGAGAGAAGCAATCATTAAACGTCTAATGTACCTGCCAATGGGACAAATGACGGAAATACGGTCTTCTTGTGTGTTTCACCCAAGATGTACCATTTCCATCATTAGCATGATTGGTAAGTAAATTCAATAAATTCATTCAGCAGCGTATGAAGCTACAGTGAAATTAAATACCCGCGTAAAGTCGAGACAATTTCGAAACATGGAGTGATTTTATTGATAATTTGATATTCATAAGAATCGGTACGAATGAAAGATAAAATAAGAATGAAAAGACAAGGGAAGAGTATATATATATATCATCATCATCATCGCCATCATCAGTATATTAATAGTGATCCATAAATAATTAGGCACATGTGCGTCCGTCTAGTATAATAGTGAGTAAATGTGTAAACATTTCAGACCACTTAAAAATCATTTCCTTTCTTTTACGTCTGTGTGTAACAGATTTTTGGAAGTTTTTCGAGACAAGATATAAATAAGTTTAGTCGTTAATTTGGTCACAGTACAGTCTTAGTTACAGATTGTTTTATAACCCCGCACAAGTAATTAAACTTCCCCATTTTTAGTCGATTTTCTAATGTAGGTAATGAAATAGGGAAGTATTTAAAGTTTAAATTTTAAACTGTTAATTCTGAAAAGACCGCAAGAAAAGAGGAGTTGATCTCAGAAAAGCAAGAAAAAGAGAATTCGATCGCAGCATACATTTTCCTTGTACTAAATGATTGAATTTTATGAGAATTTGTTATCCAACGGAAGAAACCGAAGATAGACCAATAGTAAGAAACGTGGGATCGGAGGATATGCCCGACATAACTGTTGATGAAGTCAAGGCCGCAGTAGCCGAGATGAAAAACAAAAAGTCTCCCGGAGAAGATGGTGTTCCAGTGGAAGCCATTAAACTAGGTGGAGACTCCTTATTAAAGGCAATCACGGCTTTGTTTAATCAATGTCTCCAATGGGAAGAAGTACCAGAAGCCTGGGAAAATGCGGTAATTACATTGCTGCATAAAAAAGGAGACATAACAAAGCTGGAAAATTACCGACCCATAAGCCTATTGTCAACACTCTACAAGTTGTTTATGAAAATTATTACGAAGAGGAACACTAACAAGTTCGACTTCTACACCAACCATTTGCAGGTGATGAGAACGCTTATTGAGAAGTGTCGTGAATAAAACATCGACATAGTCTTGCTATTCATAGACTTCGAAAAAGTTTTCGATTCAGTGGAAACATGGTCGATATTGGCCGCATTAGACGAATGTAGAGTAGACTCAAGGTACTCCAACACAATTCGATATGTGTACAAAAATGCTACTTGATGTATAAAACTTCATAAGAGCACGGAGAAATTCAGAATTGGCCGAGGTGTACAGGGTGACACCATTTCACCAAAATTATTCACGGCGATTCTGCAGAGTATTTTTAGGAAGTTAAACTGGAGTAAAATGGGAATAAAGATAAATGGAGAGTACCTGAGCAATCTACGCTTCGCTGATGACATTGTACCGATAGCAGCGAATCTAGGTCAGGCTCAGCTTATGCTACAACAGTTAAGTGAAGAGGCAAGCAAAGTTGGCCTCAAGATGAACTTATCGAAAACGAAAGTCATGACCAACATCGGGGACGATAGAGAAATCAAAATTGGTGACAATGTCATTGAACGAGTCGACAGCTATGTATATCTAGGACATAAACTGAAGTTAGGTCTGGACAACCAAACTGCAGAAATAAGACGTAGGATTGGTCTTGCATGGGCAGCGTTCGGAAAACTCAGACTAATTTTCAAAAGCAAAATGAATAATTGTCTGAAACGCAAAGTTTTCGACACTTGTGTCCTTCCAGTGCTCACTTATGGAGCGGAAACGTTAACTTTAACGAAAGCATCCGAAGATAAATTGAGAGTGACCAAAGAGCCATGGAACGGAGTATGCTTGGAATAACACTCAGAGACAGAATGGCGAATCAATGGATTCGACAACAAACCAGGGTCGTTGATGTCATGGAAAGAATAGCATCTCTGAAATGGAGCTGGGCGGGACATATTGCAAGAAGGACAGACGAACGTTGGACCAAAAAGATCATGAACTGGCGACCATATAAAAGACGAGCTATAGGTAGACCACCAGAGAGATGGACAAACGGAATTAAGAATATTGCAGGTACAAACTGGCAGCAAATGGCAATGGATCGTACGAAATGGAAAGAAGTTGGAGAGGCCTACATCCAGCAGTGGATAGAAACAGGCTGAAAAAGAAGAAGAAGATGTCTTGGGTCATCAGTGGGCACAATGTATAAATTTTCTGTTCTACAAGAGTGTTAAAAATGCCAAATATTTTTGGATGTTTGTCCACTTCCTGTGATGTTATCTCTTAACCTTTCGACACTGAGGAAAAGGAGTTGAAAATCTCACCTGTAGCTGGTAATTTTGGCTTCTGGTAATCTACAATAGCTGCGACAGCTTTATTTTTTGTATGTAGCGCTACAGCTGTGGCAGCTATTGTAGGTTACATGGAGCCAAAATTACCAGTTACAGGTGAGATTTTCAACTCTTTTTCCTCAGTGGATGTTTATTAATTTCTTACAGTCGTTTTAGGCTGGTTGCAGTGCGTTAGGGCTTACGTATTATCTGGTCTTAATTTAGAGTTTTGAAATTAATATAAACGTCGATTGATTAATGAACTTATAGCCAAGTGACCTGACCCACCCTAAAGGTAGATCCTGGTTTTTATACATCAGTTTTTAATTTCGAAGCTCTGTTTATAGATTGAAAATTATCAAAATTCCCATCATCAACCGACACACTTTACGAAAGCCTTGAAATTTGAAAAAGAAAAAAACCTCAGACTGTGTACAGAGCTACAAAGTTTTGATTCATTGGAACATTTCTAAGTGTCGTCGAAATCCCGGAAATTTCTTTTGCACTTAAAATTAAATGGATGAAAAAAATGCATAAACGAAAATGTGTGCCGTCGTCTTACATAATATTTTTATAAGCGGGACGACACCATCATATATACTCTTCTTAGTTTGATGTGGTTTGGCTTATTTTATCAAATGTGAATGTTATAATGCTACATCATATTCAAAATATTAAATAAAGTTCAAAGCAATAACTTTTTTGCTGGTTAAATGTTTCTACTTAACATTCCAACATGTTTACAGCGCCGTTATTTTATGTTAGAATCTAAAAATACAAATTTTAAAAACAAATCCAAAATTTTAATGACGAGTTAGAGAGAGGGGCGATTTGTTTCCAATTTAATGGTAAAACCACTTTTAATGGAGATCATTTTTTTTCGGGACATCAACATCCGTAGAACATACAGTCAGCGACTTTCAAATACCACTCATACGAACAAATGTGCCAATGTAGTGTGGTGATGGTAAAATCGTTTAAAGACGCAAAACCATATTTGTTTGTAATGAGTGGATCAGATTAGAAATTAATTTCTGTCGATGGAAGCAGGCAAATTACTATGATTCAAGCGATCTGTTTTTCTTTGTTATGCCAGGCGAAATAAATAACTTGGCAAGAAGGAGATGACTTTTCAATCTTATTCTATTACCCGGAAATGCAATTTTCTAGAAAAATATTGTTCTTGCATGAACCTGTGTTGAGGGGCCGTAAGGAAATACGTCACGCTAAATCGACGCTTTTCAGACCTCATCGTTCTATCACACAAAACCTTCATTTCTTATGTAAATACCAGGAAAAATGTGTGTTTGCCGCAGAAAATAATATTCAGTTTTTCCGAGCGATGTTGAGTAAAACATAATTCGATAAAATACTCAATTCATGAAATAAATGAATAACGAACGGCCCCGGTTCCCGGACAGCAAACCATTAAGTTAGTGAGTTGGATACACGAAATTTACCTGAACCAAATTATAGAATTCGCTCGAAAATCATTAACCAACAGAATTTTATCAAATTACAAATAAGTAAAATGCTGAAAATTTCATAAATTACACTTCGTACTCAATACCCGGATGTCGATATGGTATGTAAAGTAAATGTACGTGTAGGTACATGCGCGCGTGGTATCTATTTAACGTGTGTTATTAGACAGGATGTAGATTTATTATGTCGACCTTATTTTAACAAATTTCCGAATCAAAATTAGAGATACTGAGCTAGTAAATGAAAAGGTTTTATGCAGCGGGTATCCACAAACTGTTATTCTGATGTCATGGTTTTTAGTGATCCGTGTGAAGATCAAGGGGTTATTAGGTTTATGAAGCCATTTGGGACATTGCGAAAACAGACATTTCCCCGAGAGCATTTCGTAAACACCGAATTGTGTAACAATGCACTATCTCGTGCCTGTTTATAGCAAAGTATTTTACGTAAACACTGAAGGTAATGGAAACCCTCAGCGGATCAGTGACATTATGGATTTTCTTGTGACCAATGTTGTTTTTTCTGCTAAGTGTTATGGAATCGAATTCACCTCCCCACTAGCTGCAACTTGACGCAAATTAATTCAATATGTGTGCAACATTACGATCGTTCCGTAGCTGCGCATTGCATTACTTTCATTGTTTATATACTTTGATCGAAGCGGCCATCGAAGCGACGGGCAACGCAGTCCAAAAAAGGCACAAGAACAGATTTAAAATAAGGGGCCTACTCGACGCACTGGTCAGAGTTTTTCATATAAATTTAGTTTTTTATGTTGGTATAATACCACTGCGGGGACCAAAATAAGAGGCTTTTTGACAGTTAAAATCTGTTCTTGTGCCTGTTCTTGGAGTGCGTTGACACTTCGAATGGGAAGATTAGTTAGGCCTTTATTCAGCAGCGAATCGCTGCCAGCGATTTAAAAGTAGGTCGTTTAAAGGAAGTAAAAGGATGTAAGAGACAAGATCTAAATCACGTCACGTCACATTAGGGCGTATCGAATTTTGCGAATTTTAAGGGCTGCGATAGCCTGAGTGTGGAAAACGTAGATCATCGAAAACTGTGTCCGAGCACATGGTTGATGGATCCAGGGAAGTCCGAGAACAAGTCCCCCCGGACAACTTTAACTTTCCGATGGTCATAACTCGGAAAGTTGAGAATATTTTTGAAAACAATGTTTTAGCGGAATGTAGAGCGTTGAAAACTCTACAAAACAACCGAAGAAACCGATGGTCCAAAAGGTGCCACTGCCGACATTGCCTAACATCGAAAATGTGACCTTTTGGTTTTTAACTTATATTTCCTGAGAGACAAATGATTATGTTTAGCTTGTGGTATGAGGTGGTAGGGAGGGTCGAGCACTACCAGTACACTAGGCATGTCCCGCGCAACAATCCACCTGAAATCACTTTTTTAAAATTTTTGAATGGACTTTTAAAGAGTACCCACGTCGCCCACGAAGCCAATGAAGACAATGCAACCGGTACTGCTGAGTCGAATTTGAATTGAATTTCAGTCGAAATCATAAATATTTTGTGAAAGAGTTCATCTACTGTCATGGAATATTATGTATACTTACTGGCCAAGGTGTCCTCGACTCAGCAGTACCGGTTGCAGTGTCTTCACTGGCTTCGTGGGCGACGTGGGTACTCTTAAAAAGACCATTCAAAAATTTTAAAAAAGTGGTTTCAGGTGAACTGCCGCCCGGGACATGCCTAGTGTACTGGTAGTGCTCGACCTTCCCTACCACCTCATACCACAAGCTAAACATAATCATTTGTCTCTCAGGAAATATAAGTCAAAAACCAAAAGGTCACATTTTCGAGGTTAGGCAATGTCGGCAGTGGCACCTTTTGGACTATCGGTTTCTTTGGCATCTTGATAGAGTTTTCAATGCTCTACATTCCGCTAAAACATTGTTATCAAAAATACTCTCAACTTTCCGAGCTATGACCATCGGAAAGTTAAAGTCGTCCGTGGGGACTTCTTCCCGGGCTTCTCCGGATCCATCAACCATATGCCCGGACACAGTTTTCGATGATCTGCGTTTTCCGCACACAGGCTATCGCGGACCCTAACATTCATAAAACTCGATACGCCCTACGTCACATACTTTAGGAAGTTGGTCGATCATTTAATAATTTGTTCGTTTTTACATTAGCGAGATGCAAAGTGATTAAATTGGAACAACTGATAGCACGATAGCACCGTGTAAATATGTCGAGCGAAATTATTGCGTATTTACCGTCGTCTTTAATAATACAAAATTGTGTGTTTCCATTATGAAAGAATTAGCTAAAGGAAAAGAAGAAGAAAAAAATTATTTAACTATTTCCACTTCCTTTGGCTCAATTAATCCAACACAATTACTTCTAAAACCCAATTTTAGTAGTTCCTTCTTAATGTAATTTCCAACAACAAAACATACAAAATATTCCACAAAAAAACCCAGCATCCGGACCAATTTAACAATATCATAAATTACAATGGTACACACACAGAGGCCAATTGTTTGTTCATCCGAAAAAAAATCCTGATTTTCATGTTGGTTTGTAAATAAAGTTATATTTTTCTGTCTCTCTTATGTTGTTGTGCCGGTCGTCGTCACATATCCCAGTTTATAATTTGTTATTCCTTTTTTTTGTGTCATTTCCGACAAAAATTGTAAATTGGTATAGATTAGATGGGTTTTGTATTGTAGTTGAGCTTAAGCCTCAACATATTTAGAGGAAATAGTCATGTGAATGCACAGTGTTTGGAAAAAACGAAGCGACAAAACACGATAGGTAGGTATAGAGGCAAATTTAATTATACGTGCTGTCGATACGAACGTTAATCGCATGATTAGATGCATTAGAAAAATAGCATAAATGGTAAGCTGGTGCAAAGATTTTATTATTGTTTATGGGCTTACTAATCTGAAGTGATTTTTCTTTAAATGTTGAGAGATATTTGAGAACAGACCTTGATTGATTGTTTATTTGGCTGCAACAGATAATTCCTGTACCTGGCATACTCGAGCTGCTCGAGGAAACTTTTAACTCTAGGCTTTCGATGGTAATTTTTAGTAGTAGTTTAGTCTATCTAACAAAATAAAAACTTGGAAGAAGATGTAAGTGACCCCCGAGAAACTACTATTATGCTACACTTATACATAGATCAGTCAATAGAGTCTCGAAAGTATTTGTCAAAATGTTGAATTAACACCAAGCGCATCATTAATCGACAATTCAATACAATGATTAATATTTAAAAAGTTATTGATCCGGAAACATCCCTAAAATTAGAACCGTTCAGAATCCGTAGTATTAGGACTCAGAATTTCACCGAATTTCATTTAATTTGAGCATTTTCAAGGGATTGATTTCAAATCTTCTACTTCGTTTTGTAAACATTTTTTTTGTTTAGAACCTTGCAGCTTGTCGTTTATACCTGTCGATAACGAATGATAGCCGTCAGCAACAGGATTACTCATAAATAGCAAATGCAAATTAACTGCTAGAGTTTGGAGGATTTTGTTATTCTGTTTAGAGGGATTTTTTGAAAGTGGACCAGGCTCCGTCGGAGCAATTTTTTTCGACGCTTCGTTTACATGCTCAGATGCCCATGCTTGGCCCCAATAGTCTAAAACCGCAGTCGTTTAATTTTAATATTCTTTTATTGGCTAGTAAACTTCCACCAAAAGTCGAAAATGGGTGTTTGTTGTCCGTGATTTACTGCCGCTACCAGGCTATGGACATACAAATGCGGGGGTTCACTCGATAGGTATTGTCCAGGAGATACGGGGCAAGCACAGATATCTTACATGTTCTGCACCATTGTTCGAAAATTAAAAAAAGAATGTTTCAGTCAAAGGCCGGAAATTTTGATGCACTTCAAAAGGTGATATCTCGCACCTGGCGAATGTTTATCTTCAGATCAACAAATTTTGTGTGGAATTATTAACAAACCACAACAACGTCCAAAACAGTAAACATGGGAAGTTTAATTTTGCTCCCGGTAGCAGCATCTTAAGGATTTAGTAAATAGCCGAAACGAGACGCGACTTCGAGTTTGCGCACAAAAATTCCATTTATTCAAAAACGTGAGGTAAAGTTAACTTCACGGCTCAGATCCAAAACTTTACCTCAAGTTTTTGGATAAAATATCTTACTTGGCAATGGGGTAAATGATGGAAATGGTACTTCTTGTGCGTTTCGTTTCCCGACCTCGGCTACGCCTCACACAAGAAGTACCATTTACATCATTTACGCCATTGCCAAGTAATATACTATTATTAACATCTATTCCAGTCCAGAATCTACAATAAAACGACCAGTTTGTCGTCTCGAAAGAGACTAACTTTATTCAGACAAACACACCGTACTTATATGCGTTAGAGACTTAACTAAGGTTACTATGTCGTTCTTATTTAGTTGGACTACTAAGTCTAATCACTCATAGAGTTATTCAATTGTAACTTCTAACATAATAACATTGGATAATTCTGTGAATTTACTCCCACTTGAAACTTTAACCATCGAAATCAACTTGTTGACAACTTATTGCCATCGACTTGTACCATCGATCCATTGCTTGCGCTCTATCGAGTTGTCGACCAGTTTGCCGTCGTATGTCATCTTGACCACCTTTTTCATCTTGATCACCTTTGTCATCTTGATCACCTTTGTCATCTTGACCACCTTTGTCATCTTGACCACCTCTGTCATCTTGACCACCTTTGTCATCTTGACCACCTCTGTAATCTTGACCACCTTTGTCATTTTGACCATAGTGTGCCAATTTATCCATTGTGTGCCATCTTGACCATCGTGTGCCATCTTGACCTCTACCGGTGACCTCCTCCTCAGACGAAAAACGATGCCATATCAACCGTCATACTTGGAGTCTCCATCACCGCTGCCATAGCACCAACCAGCACCACAAATTTCCGCAGAACACACAACAACCACAATTCAATCATACAGCGAGTGTTACTGACACCCTTTCCAGTGCAAACTGGCGCTGTGGATTAATTGCCACAGTTCAATGTGTCTGGGCCCATAACCTGTTAGCGATTGGAACCTTATTGGATTCTACAATATTAAACTTTCAGGATAGACCAAACACAAAACGACTTTATTCAGTGGGATAGTGTTAAAGTACAGTTGAGTGAATTGCTCAAACTCAACAGGTACAACATTCTTTGCTACGAAGGAATTTCACAATTTCATTACTGCACTGATAGTTATATGAAAATCCATTATAACCTACGGCGAAAATGCAATTTACATGATTATGCACGGTAAAGTGCACTTACCGTCACTGTTTGTGACCGTTTAAATGCACGTACCGTACACAAGCATGTAAGTTTTTGCTTTGGCTTGTGTGACAACTCCACTCGCCGTCGGCTCGTTCCGCAAAGCTCACACTTGCCAAAACAACAAACTTACAAGCAAGTACGTAATATATATACTAATTACCACCCGCTGACATACATGCAATCATGCAAAATTCTCGTGAAAATAGAAACAAAAAAAAAAACTTTTCATCATTCTTCAGCAAAAATTTGTTTTGCAAAAAGGCAAGAGAAATTGTAGCCACATGGGAATTGAATATAACGTACAAACCGGACGCTCATAAATTCCAAACAACTCTCTTCACCGGAAAAACTATTTTTAAAAATAAAACTTCATCCCATCAAACCATCAAGTGATGTTTATTAAACGAAAAAGATTAGCTCAAATTTATTGATTGAGTAAGCGAAAATAAATAAACCGCATCTCGTGTATGGGTAATAAAATGAGATCGCTAAATAAAGTTGAATATTTAGTCCAGAGCATTTATTGAAATATTAGATTGTAAATATTATAAATATAAATCCGTAAAGGTAGACGGTTGTACTCAATTAAGTGAAAATTACCGGCACAAAATTTACATATATGCCTGGCACTAAAACCATTTTTTTTAAATAAATTATTTACAGCGACAATTAGGTGTAAGCAAACCAAAATTATCAATTGAAAAATAATATGCGGAAACGGTTATAACGTAACAATGAAAATATCAAAAGGAAATCCCAACCATAACAATAACTACAAAAAAAACAAGCCGATCATTTAAGTATACAGTAAAGCATTCATGTATTCAATAGGGCTCAAGGTCGTATTTGCATTTATTTGTTGGTGTTTTTACATTTTGTAACATAGAACATAGAACACACATTCTATTTTGTTGTTGTTGTTGTTGTTATCAATGAAAAACGAGATTTACAAATAATGTTTGTTCATAATATCGACCAAAATATTTATCATCATCATCATAATGTAATACCATAGCAGCTAGTCTGGGCTGCTATGTCAGAAAAAGTCGTCTCGCTCGCTGGCGAGTTTTAAAGTATTTTGACTGCAGTATATGATGTGTGAATGAAATCTAGCCAAGGATTTTAAACAATTATTTTATTTTCATATTTAAGGGGTCAAAGTTTCCGAACTAAATTTTTTTCTTGGCCATCACGAATCGGTAATAACCGGTTAAAACCGATTTTACTGTAAAACTTAAAACTCGGATATCTCCGTCAAATCGACATATTTTTTAGTGGTCTCAACGGTTTCAGAAACTTTGATCCAATACCTAAAACTCATAGAACAACTTTTTTGTCAAGGGACCAGAACTGCCCGGTCTATGGAGAATTCCCGGAAAAGTGGCCCAAAAAAACCGCTACCTTTGAGACTCAATTCCCTGGCCATTTCTAATTCAATTTTGAAGTTAGGTGGCTTTTTGGAAAGGTAATTTCATACCCAACCAACGATAGCTGGCCGAGATAGAGACCTCAAACGTTCCTTAAATCAAGAAATAAGCTTAAAAAAACTGATGAAAGTACTGGTCATTCTTAAGTTCTGGTATTGGGAAGTAGATGGAATTCTAGGAACTGACCTCCAGATACCTCAATCTTTCCTCAAATCCAGAGGAGACTAGAAAAAAAACTGCTAGAAATGTTAATTGTCCTTGAATTCTAGCTTTGGGAAGAAGATGGACCTTTCGCAGTGATGTAATTCTAGGAACTGACCTCCAGACACCTTAGACTTCCTTCAAGTCCAGAAGAAAGTTCGAAAAAACCGGTGGAAGTATTCACCATCCTAGAGTTCTAGCACTGGGAAGAAGGGTGACCCTTCGGAGAGATGCAATTCTAGGAACTGACATGTAAACACATCAATATTTCCTCAAATCCAGAGAAGACAACAAAGAAACTGCTAGATATACAGGTTTTCCTTGAGTTCTAGCTTTGATGGGATGCATTTGGGAAGACTCAGACCCAGTCATATAGTTGCATATCATTCAAAGGTATTATAGTCTTGTAATTTCTTGAGTAAAAATCGTTTAAATCGTTCGAAACGCTTATGAATTCCTACATTTTTCTGTGAAAAAAAACTTGTGAGAAAAGTACTGGTGCTTCCTAGAGCTGTGGCGCCCGATTCTTTGATATGTCAGAGCTCGGCCAGCTATTGTTGGTAGAGTATGAAATTACCTTTCCAAAAAGCCCCGACACATCTAAATTGAATAAGAAATGGCCAGGGACATGAGTCTCAAAGTTAGCGGTTTTTTTGGGCCACTTTTCCGGGAATCCTCCATAGACTGGGCAGTTCTGGTCCCTTGACAAAAAAGTTGTTCTGTGAGTTTTAGGATCAAAGTTTCTGAAACCGTTGAGACCACTAAAAAATATGTCGATTGGACGGAGATATCCGAGTTTTAAGTTTTACCGTAAAACCGGTTTTAACCGGTTATTACCGATTCGTGAGGGCCAAGAAAAAAAATTAGTTCGGAAACTTTGACCCCTCCCTTAATCATATACTGCAGTCAAAATACATTAAAGGTCGCCAGCGATCGAGATGCCATAGCAAAAAAAAGAAGCGGAAAACGGTAGCGGTTGAGTTTCCGCGACTATTTTTTTTGTTTTGTTTGTTTTCAAGTTAAACAGCGTAGACGCGTATTGCATCTGAAAACCAGTCAAAACTGTGCCGAGAACTTATAATTTGTATTCCATTGACAATTTAAAACAATAAAAAGATATTTAAAGAAAGAGACAATGCAACTGTCTCGGTCCGAAATGTGAAGGATGTAGTCCTTAGATGGTGTTAGGGTAAATTAACAATGATTATGCATCTCAACGGTCGTTGTGTTGTATTTAGCCTATATAGTACCTATATATAGTCAACTAAATATAAAACTAGCGTTGTACCGTATCCCCTAGAAAACTAAGTCAAAGTGAATTTGACACCACGTTTCATCAGAAATAATGAGAACACCACAGAATCTTCATACATACGCACACTAGTGTGGTACCTTTCACAAATTACTAGGGAAAGGAAACCGGTAATTTGATTACCGGTAATGTCGCATTACCCTTTACCGGTTTTCTCGTTTCATTACCGGTTATTCACCGAAATCATGTAAAGCTTGGAAAACGAATCTCGAATTTTACAATTAATTTTTGCCGTAATTGCAATACAAAACTAAAATCGATTGGCATAGGCTTAAAACGTCAAACTTGCATTTTTGCTGCTAAATTGTCTCAATTGAATTGAATCAATCAGGGGAAATTAATAGCAAATGCAACTTTGCCATTTGAAATCAATGCGAAAAGAGCTGGAAACAAAAGACATTTTTCGTTAACTTTACAATGCTATGCCAATCAAGGGTTAAGTTGCATTCAGAGTCGTCCGTTTAGCTCTCCGTTTACTTGACAGATGTCATTTTTACAATAGAATGGAGGCGTGGCCTGACATTTTCGCTATTGTTTGAACCTATCTGTCACGTAAACGGAGAGCTAAACGGACGACTCTGAAAGCACTTTTATTCTTTAAAAATAGCGGAGATATCAACGTTTGAATGACGATTTAGCAACGGACTATTCGAACATATTATGCTTACCCAACGAACATAGGCAACTCGGTTATACTCGTCAAACCCTTGACCTGAAATGCCTAACGAAAAGCATAATCTCAACAAAAGTTACATTTCAAAAATTGCATAGCTAATCTCCGCTCATCATTTTCCCTCGCTCATTGTCACGTTAAGTGAATTACAGAGAACAGATAAGTTGGTACGCCTGTGGCAAGATAGAAGGAGCATGTCGAAAAAATTGGCATCTCTCTTGAGAGAATTCGTATGTAATTCTCTCCCATACCGTACACAATTTTTAACCTCAGATATTCCTTCTATCTCGCCACAGGCGTACCAGCTTATCATTTCTCTGGTGAATTATGATTGAATCAATACTCTCTCTAGCAACCAAACTATCAACTCTCTGCGTCACCTTATTTTACACATTTTGACTGACTACGCTGAAATTTACATGTAAATTCCAAAGGCTACTTTGTACTTTCACCGCCTTAATAAAAGTAGTTTTTTGCTAGAGAGAGTATTGATAGAATAAAGACTATCGAAACGGTGAGACTGTATCGGTACAGTTTCCGTTTACCGGCAATGCAAAAACCTACCGGCTATCCCTTCCCTACAAATTACGAAGGCTCTAACGGAATTCCACCCAGATATTGATCTGAGATTCAGACAGTGATAATATAGAGAATACAACTCGTCGGAAAATAATGAATTATGTATCTCTACAACTTTGTTATAACCATCCCATTCGATCACATTGCAATGGTTTATTTTTTGACCACACCATGTGTCTTATTTCCATGAAAACATTTTCCGTTAAATGAAATGACCATATGTTTGTATGGCTTTATGTTATAATGATGGCACGCGTGTGTAGCAGAGTAAAATGTTTTTTTTTTATTTTCACTGAAAAAATGTTCTTGCCGTTTGTGTTTATGTTTTAATATTATAATATTTGTGCGCGCCATACCATCATCATATATATGTTTGTGAATTTTGTATTTTTCTTTTTAAATTTGTTAAAAATAAATATTTATTGTTTCCGTTTCGTTTTTATCTCGTTCGAATTTACCAATCCAATATTTCATATCTAATCTATTTTTGATGACTCGACTGGCAAACCGACATATCTGTAGCCTAATTTGAACGATTTGTTTCAAAATACTTATTATGTTAAACGGGCAATCCATCAGTCGTTTGAAGGGTCTAAATAAATATTTTGTAAAATCATAACGAACAACTCAATTGCATGAAGATATGTGCATTGCCAAAGGAGGAAATCATTAATAAAACCAAATGACAGAAAAATAACTTAAGGGTCTGCAATGCCATCAAGATATTTTCACCATTTTTCAACAAAAATCGAATAGCTCAAATGTTGTTGCACCAACGATCCATCATTTTTCGTAGCCCGATCAGATGGTATAAGAATAGTTATTTGTTCAACGAGAGAAGAAAGGTTGGAAATTGCATTTCGATGGTGTTGTCACCAGAGAAAAAAACAATTTTTAATTTTTTTGCCGATGTAAACGTTTTTCATATAAATTACCTTGATCCGAGGCGAATCTGAGGTCAACCACCACAAGAAAAAGAGACTTTTCAAACTTTTGTCCCGAGTTTTGTAATTGATTTTACATGCTTTTGAAACCTATACCAATTTCTTGTTTTCCCTAGGTGTGTAATAAGCCACTTTCGACCCTAGGGAAAACAGAAGCATGTAATAGCACATTACGTCCTTGTTTGGAGATTTTAATTTTGCCTAGAGGGAGGTTTGTAGCCAGAGCCGAAGGCGAGGGCTACGATCCCTCGTGGCAAAATAACAATCTCCAAACAATTACGTAAGGTATTTTACTTGCGAAGCCCTGCGAAAGTGAAAATTTTCGCAAGTGTCAACGGTGTGCCCCTTGCGAAAATTTCATTTTCGCAGGGTGCTGCAAGTAAATGACTATTTTAGCGCCTGCGTTGTGAAAATGTACTTTCTTCATTCTTAATTCTTAATTTCATTCCGTAATAGTACACTTCAACATAAACATACCCGAGAGGTTCTGCTATTAGTAAAAGGTCTCAAAAATTATAGCGAGCACAATGGGCCCAACGGAGGCCTCCGTGCGCGACCCTTACTAACCAGATAAGGGCAGCTATCTTAATAAAAAAAAAGGTCTCACACTTCTACCATACCTACGAGACAAAGAATGGAAATACGGCTTCTCGTGCGACCTTCCCCGAGACTTTCGACATATTGTCATTTGTCCAATAGATATGTAAAGTGCTGCCTATTCAACAGAAAGAGATAAAGTCTATTTTAGGTTGTAGTGAACCTCTCACTTTTGAGTAACATTTGAAGTTCGACGTATCAAAGAAAAGACTAAAGTGTCACTTTGGAAGTATTTCTTTCGGGACGAGAGGTACAGCTGGAACAACTAAATGCCGTAGATTGCAGTGAACGGCACTCGGTGCGGCTGAATGAATTTTAACTGATCATTTCGATGCACTTTTGATGTTTTTGGATACTATTAGTCAGCTCGGAGCCCTGAACAAGGTTCCACAAAAATTTTTGATTTTCATCCGTACCGTCGGTGACAGTGGTGCATAGCTCATACAGAGAGACTGGTGGAAAACTGGTTGTGGTTGCAATCGGTCGTGCCTGAAATTCTAATAACAATTGTACAAAAATTTGGTACCATACGTGCAAGGGAAGCCGACAGAGACACTCTAAAGTTTAAAAAACGTGATTTTCAAACAGTCATAGAGGCGTGGATACTTGTGCTTGACGCAACATATCGGCACTGTTGACATGAGTCATTGCAAGTGTGGAGTCGATGGACAGCTGAGACTTCCAGCATTTCAGAATAACCCATTTTAATTAAAAAAAATTTGAATAAGTTTGTTTCAGGTGCCTCAGAAACTCGCAAATTTTACCAAATATGAAAGCAAAAGTTTGAGCTACTGTCGGCCTCTACGTAGACTGTCTCCGAAAATAATTGTTTGGTCATTGGTAGAGGAAATGTTGCTCTACTGCGAGAACTATTTATTAGCTTCATCCCTCAAGTATCCACGCCTCTATGACTGTTTGAAAATCACGTTTTTTAAACTTTAGTGTGTCTCTGTCGGCTTCCCTTGCACTTATGGTACCAAATTTTTGTACAATTGTTATTAGAATTTCAGGTACTACCGATTGCAGCCACAACTAGTTTTCCACCACTCTCTCTGTAGACAGGATGGGCTATGCACCACTGTGACCGACGGTACGGATGAAAATCAAAAATTTTGGTGGAACCTTGTTCAGGGCTCCGAGCTGACTAATAATATCCGAAAATATCAAAAGGGCATCGAAATGATCAGTTAAAATTCATTCAGCCGCACCGTGGGCAGTGAATGTAAATGAATGAGCATCAAAGTGATACGAATTTTGCCTTCACTGGAAGCATGAACTTAGCATAAAATTTATCTGGAATATCGAACCGAACCGATATTACACCGTTTACCTGGCTAAGTTATATAACGAGCGATATCTCACCAACAATACTTCTGTCGTTTCAGGTATCACGAAACGTTTGATACCAAAGACAATCACTTATTGTTGACTTTGTTTTCAACAACAGATGATTCATTGAATCATTGATTCAACTATGATTCGCTAGACTTGTTCGTGTGCAAATCGGTATAGTGTTGTTAGAGCATTGTATCGAGTACCACTGTCGCCATGGCCTGATGAGAAAAGGTATTTTTGAACTGCATATTAATGCAAAACGTCAAAAGACGTATTGGAATTTTCTCTCAGATCGAAACAGTGGTCGAATGTCTTATGTTAGATGATTAGCCGTTTATAAAAGGTTAAATAGGATTCTTGACAATCGAATTCCAATAAATTCGGTCACCCATCGTTGATCTGTAACTGCAGAGATTCATTGACATTCATATTGTATTGATGCCAAAATGTGCAAAATACATCGTCAAGACAAGAAACGGAAAATCAACGTTGCAAAATGCAACAGATATGTTTCTGAAGCAACAAATCGAAATGTCCGTGACACAAATTCGATTTATAAATTGGATTGGCTTATAAGAAAAAAATTGCAATAAACGTTTAAGATCGAAAACGATTTTTTGTTTTCTATTAAAAACGTCTTCTGTTGGCCGTCTTGACATTAAAATCTTGCAATAATTCGATAATAAATTCAAGTCGAAATATCGATAATGAACTGACAAAATCTGAAGAAATAAGTCGATTTGCCGTTATAATCAAAAATAATTGATAAAAGTGTGCTGTTGTGTACCCACACGTCGTGAAGTTTTTGGGTTTGAGCACAGGAAATGGTTGAATCATGCACATATAATTACATTGATCTGCCGTTTGCTTTTTTGAGACTCACCGTTCCGAGAATGTAGTGAAATTGAACAGACGGTGTGTGTATGCTGCTGCTACAAGGGCAGATGTTGAGTATTTCTTTTCGTCTTCCGTTTTTTTTTAGTTGAGTCGAAAAACTCTAATTTTCGAATTATATTGTTGGGTTGATGGTGTATCCTTTGTTCAATATAATTCGAAATAAATTTACTTTTCACTTGAACCGAAAATGGGTAATTACGCGAGGCATGTATAACAGTCAATGACTTATTGAAATTTTTCTCACATTCCCACAGCCAAAAATTTAATTTTCAATTGTTCATTAGACAATAAAATGTAAATCTTCCGTAAAAGAAAGCCACGTAAATCCAAATTAAAGAAAGAAACAGAAAAAAAACTCAAATAAAATCAAATTCGAAAGAGTGTACGTATAAGTTTAAGGTAGCGTTACACAAACAATTAGTCACACGACACTGATTTTCTCCGGATTTCCTTATTAAAAACCGTCTATAAGTTCAAGTTATTATTCTCGTAGTTGAATCGTGGTTGCTTTTTTATTGAATGGAAAATTAAATTGCGCACCAATTTTTTTTTTTTAATAATTTTGCTTCTCGGATAGAAACGATAACAAATAAAAACAAAACAAAAACCCGATTGCGTGTTGAACCTTTCCTTCGTCGAAAGAAAATATATCTTACATTTCACAAATCGAATGAAAATATTACAAACATTACAAGATGCAATGCAGTCCGCTCACATGCATGATCCAAACTAAACTGATCTGTGTATTATACTCACCATATAAATTTACCATGCTAACCATACATACCACTATTACCACTATATTACAGACGTGTGTATACGATAGTTTTATACCAACAGAGCATTTCTTACGAGCGATATATATAGGTGGGTGAAGATAAATATCTGGAAACGAAGAGAATAATAAAATCAGCTGACTGAAGAGGAAACTAGTTTTTCTTACGAAGAGATCGTGTGAGCAGAGCATATAATCGATTAACAATCAGAATCACATCATTTTATTGTCCTCTTTTAGTCCTATTGAGGATCTTTCTTATGTGGAAGCTGCGGTTTATTTGTAAATGATTGAATGGACGCAATTTTTGGATGACAATTGAAGTTTGATTTCTTAAATTAATTAGGATGATGAGAAAGATTATCCAACATGGTAATGGTCTCTTTTGTGTTATATATCTTCAGATTCAGAACTTCAGAAGTATACAGACTCTGTATTGCAGGAGGCAATAAAAGAGTTAGGGCCAACACAAACTACCATCTAGTGTCTGTTGGAAGTGGAGGACTGGCTGCAGGATATTTCGGATAAGACCTCTATCCGGACTTACAACAAAACACAACTTTGCCTTTCGGCTGTTCATTGAAAAGTGACTAAACACAATTGTCTTCTTAACTAGGGTTACTTAGTCCTGATATTCATTCGGACTACTTCTCTGAATTATCAAGTAGAATTATAGCAAGCGCATATTCCAACAGTGTCATCGGGAATACGATATTTCTATTGTTTAAATCAGCTAAAATTGGTTAAAACCGGTTTTAACAATAGAAATATCATATTCCCAACTGACACTAGATGGTAGTGTGTGTTGGCCTTTAACATTAGACAAACCAAATAACTTTGTTTAATCAACGGTATCACGGCGAGTTTGGTAGAAACTTAAATGAAGGTGTGTCTACACCTCTACACCGTCTCGTACACAATGTAGGACCTACTTCTATTGATTTTTGTATTTACAAGTGATAGTAGACCCACAAAAATGCAAAATTCTGTGGGAGAGCTACCTACAGTCAAAGAAAGTCAAAATATTAAAGATTTCGAGAGATGATGTTTCCATGACTGAGTGATTGCGATAGTCTATCTGTAGTAGCATTGCTATCAGAGGACATTTTTCCTTCACTTCAAGCTAGCCAATATTAATTTTCAGCAACCTCGGCGAACTTATGATACTGATACATCCTACCTGTTATAAAAATAATTATCATTGGTGCTTAATCACTATAGTTCTCTTCTTTCAATCAATTGTCCTCAATAAGTAATCACTTTTGGACGCCTAATATTTAAATGATTCAAAGTTATTTGTAAACTAAATTTTGGTAAAATAAAATTTTAAGAAAAAAAGAATAAATCATTTTCAATTATACATAAAATGATCATTTCCGGACCTACTCTCAAGGTTCTGAAAGAATATGTTAAGACAGCCACGAAGGCGGGTGACACTGGGTACAAAAGTACTGGGTTCATTTATATGTGGAGCGATTGTGGGTGAGGCCAGCTACAACACCCCATACTCAGTTCCGTGGAACATCGAAGCTGCAGGGAAGGCTGACTCTCCGAACATTGACTATATTTTTAGTCATAACTCTCGTGGATAAACACGCACCAAGTAGTGCGTATACTCTATCTGTAGGTCTTTCCAAGGCCGACATTCGTACAACATTACAACAATTTAAAATAATTTTTTCTTGAGTTATTGCCGAAAAACTGTTTTCGGTACCCTCTGACATGTGATCACTTTTGAACCCTTTTCACAGAAAACAATTTTTTTTTTCCGAAAAAGTGAAAGATACGTGTTCGCTAGAATTGAAAAACGAATCCAACGAGATATCACTCATTAAAATCGAAGACGGCTTGTTCCCAAAGTTAAAAAAATCACCTGAAGTTTTGGCGATATGACTCTTAACGTGAAATGTGTGAAATTCACAGCGGGCTGGGAAGAGCATAGACTCTGTTAAGAAACGAGCCAAGAATCACGAATGAACGATTTTAGTTAAATTTTATTAGGCATTAACAGGTGCAGTTTACGTTAAATGGAGTATTTGTATACGACGAGTACATTTCATTAAATTGTCAATGCGAGCATCAAAGAATTTCCCGATGGTCAACCTTTCCATGATTCACCTCTCTATGATTCATGACATTATTTATATTAAGAAATTTTAGATTTTCCTTGTTTTAAAATACAGATTACAACTTAAACGTTTTGTTTGTCAGATATAAAAAATAGATTATTGAGATTACAATAACTAAATGAAATTATTTTGATTCCGAAGAATAAATCATAATCGGCGATTTTTATTAGCTACCCTGAAAATGTTAGATTAGCAAATTTCCAGGAGCAGTAATCGACACGAATTACAAATGAACAAGATAATTTATTGAAAACGTCCGAACAAGTTGACTAATATAAACGAACTGTATGTGTACACTATGATCAACCATCAATTGAATTACAGACAGGGAACTAGATTTCACTGAATCTAACACACCCCCTTAATTCAATTGATTAACAGCAAATCCAATTTTCTATTCATGCTAAATTCTGATCCCATGAATGGTCGCCTCTGTCTTCAAACTGAATTCTCAAGTTCGTACATATTCTTCCACCTCCAAATCGGTTTCCCAAATGCGTATTCCATTCATATGTCATGATCTTGTCTGTGTCCATTGCTATTGTCCGCACCAAATTCATTCTGATAATCGAGTGCACCCGACTTCCTGTTTCGTGTTCTCCTCAAAACTCCCTTCTCTTTTGTCCTCTTCTTAAACTCTCAACTCCACGAATATCAGCTGGACTACGGTGTAAGCCGCTCCCAACACCACTGATACCGGTATACTGTCATTTCAACCCACCATTCCGCATTCACTTGTTTCTGCCATGATCGCTTCGGTTTCCACGATCAATTCGGTTCAGCCATGATCATTTTCCAAATTGTAAGTTTCATGTTCCATCGTCAGTCCACATATCATGACGACTCTTTCAATCCATGATCAATTCTATCAGCCATGACTACTTCAATTCCATAGTCAATTCAGTATTCCACAATAAACAAGTTTCCGCTTCCAGTATTTCCTATGCTCCTATTTCGATTACGTTATACCCGATTCTTCATTCCATATTCGAAGCGTTGCCATTTCCGACATAATTTTGAATTCATTTCTTTTTGAATTCTATGTCCAACTTCCTTCATTTATACTTCTTTTAGAAACATAAATTTTTACAATTGCTCCTCACTATCTTGATTTTGCGTCCTACTGTGCCCATAACCTGTTAGATTAGCAAATTTCCAGGAGCAGTAATCGACACGAATTACAAATGAACAAGATAATTTATTGAAAACGTCCGAACAAGTTGACTAATATAAACGAACTGTATGTGTACACTATGATCAACCATCAATTGAATTACAGACAGGGAACTAGATTTCACTGAATCTAACAGAAAAGAATCACCCTATGCGTGTTTTGATTTTGAACAATAGTTCTGCCACTGATCGTTGTTTACGATTTAGTAAATATTGATTTGAACGTCAAGCAATTTGATAATTTTATATTTTAATCACATTGCGATCAAATTTTGATATAATGGCCGAAGGACCGTCATCGTCATCACGTAGGATTTTGATACATCTATGGAATTTTTCGTTTCTCTCGGGACACTCACCAAAAATTTTTCCACACATTTGTTTGCAGGCGAACTTGCTCGAAAGATAACATTCGAAGAGCTGTGCGATGATGTTGCAGGTAGATTTACAATACTAAAGGGGGAATCAAAAAAACAGCTGACCGATCCGAATTTCACCGGTCGAACAATTTTATCCGTATTCGGCCAGAGTATGTCCATCCTAGGATGCAAGGAGGTGGTTGGCAAAGAAGTGTGTGACGTTTCGATCGCAAGATCGAATGATATAATGAGATTGCGAAATTCAAACGGTGACCGAAATGTACTGGCAAGAGTTATAAGACCTGAAGGTCAACGTGGAATTGGATCCAAAGATTTTATCCTGAAAGTCAAAACTAGCGTTCACGTCCCACAAAACCCACAAGGTCGAGGACACGACCTAAAAACTAAGTACACCGAACAGAAACAAAGAACAACGAAGAAAACCACAGAGGTTGGTCAAGTTACTGCCGAGTATTTCACAACTCGTCGATACGTTTTTGGCGAAGATATGTTGTTGGAGCATGTAATTGCCTACATCGCCAATAAAATTAAAGACGCTGAGGCCGAAAAAACGAAAAAGGTTTCAACGGTAGACATCGTTTGACCGAGTGTATGTCATTTCATAAGAAATCTAATAAATTTTCGGTGGAGTTGATTGATAATTGTTGTATTTTTGATATAAAAGTGATGTACATGTGTTGTAGAAGTGAGGTGTTGGGTTGTATTAATGTTGTGTTTGTGTGGTGTAACTGATGGTACCCCGTTGGATTATTGTTGTGTGGGATGGGACCGTTGTTGTTCCAACCTTTAAGTATCCGACCATCGATTTTACAGCACCTACACCACACTGTTTCTCTTTAAACCCACATTTTCCCACTTTGATCAAACACTTGCGTGGTACTGGTGGTGTATTACTGTTGTATCAGTGCGGTACGAGTGATGTAAAACCAATGAATAAATGTTGCGTGGGTGGTGTGATTGTTGTATAAATTGTTTATAATTCAACCATCGCTTCACCTCACCCACACCCCACTTTACCACTTTAAACCCACGTTTTCCCACTTTATCACCACACTTCTCCATATGATGTGTAGCTCTGGTGGTGTACTAGCAGCGTGGAACTGTTGTATCAGTGTGGTGTGATTGTTGTATAAATTGTTTATAATTCAACCATCGCTTCATCTCACCCACACCCCACTTTTCCACTTTAAACCCACATTTTCCCACTTTATCACCACACTTCTCCATATGATGTGTAGCTCTGGTGGTGTACTAGCAGCGTGGAACTGTGGTATCAGTTTGGTGCGACTGATGTAAAACCGATGGATAATTGTTGCGTGGGTGGTGTGATTGTTGTATAAATTGTTTATAATTCAACCATCGCTTCATCTCACCCACACCTCACTTTTACACTTTAAGCCCACATTTTTCCACATGAAAGCAACACTTATACATCAGTAATATATCGCTTTTACAACACTCTCCCTGTGAGATATTTATGTTACTAGAACTGTGAAACGGTATCTCGGTTCGAGATGGAGTAGTAACCTTGTTTACGAGTAGCATAAATAGTTTTAAATATCGAGCGACTTAATGTTCGCTTGCTCTACCGTTAAAAGCACTTTAAAGTAGAGATATATAAACACAATAACAGTACTGGTATGGTGTGGTTGTTTCAAATTATGCAACTCGTATTGTTGGTGATTTATTGGGAATGTTGCGGAATGTTGCCTGAAGAATGTTAGTTATTTACGCAATCGAGGTGCAAAGTACTTTATTAGGCTCTAGATGTATGAGGCTGCAGGCCGTGTGTCATAATCGTCATAATGCACATAGCGAGCCTAATTAAGTACTTTGCATCGAGTTGCATACAACGTGCTTCACAATTCCGGTCCATAATCATCACCTTTCCATGCATCCATTTAATGTCGTTTTGAAGGTATTTATTTCACAGTGCGTTTTTGATCTTTTTTTCGCACTCGGGCTTTTTCACATTTTTTTCGCACGCTATAGCCCTATAGAGCTTAGTATACCTTTAAGAAAGACTAAATTTTATAAATAAAAACGTTGCACAGACCAGGATTTGAACATCCAACACCAAAATTTTTCTAAACACAAAGCAGCGACTATAGCCATTCGGCTATAGAGTCACACAATTATACCGAACGTATTTTTGAAGCGTATATACTAAGCATTGACTACTCGATTTCATTCGACGCGTCTCTTTACATCACATTGCAATGTGTATTATAACGCAGCCTTCTTGATCGTTCAAATGAATTTCTGTATAAACAAGAATTTTGGAACAAAATGTAGGACATGTTTTGCATTGGAAAGGTGATTATGGCCCGAAATTGCGAAAAACGTTGTATCTACCACGGTAGGTATGCCGGTATTTTTTCGCACACGACGTCTTGTCGACCTCGGCTTCGCCTCGGGTCGACAATCGACATCTAGTGCGAAAAAATACCTTCATACCTACCTTGGTAGATAAATAACTATTATGCAACAGATGCGTCTAAAGTTTGCAAAATTGTGCATATTATAACGAGTGGCGTAAAATATTATTCAGCATTTTGATGTCAAGGGTTAGAAGACGATTAACTCGATAAATTATTAAATACCTTATCATCCTCCTTAGAAGACGGTGACGCGTTTCATATTTAATAATAAGTGTAAACAATAGTAGCAGACTTACGGAAAGTATATTTTGCATCTAGAAGTCCTCTTTCTTCTAAATAATGGCTTTTCTTGTTTCTCGTTATGCACTCCACATAATTTTACTAACAAAATGTTTTGTCAACTGAATCAAACTGTTTTGAGAACCTATAAAATGTAAAAATATTTCAACACAACGACGCAACCGTAATTTCTGCAAATTCTCGAATGCACGTTTTAGCGGAAACAACCTCATCGCGGCCGTATAATCACGTATTTAGAAGTTGCATAGCCTTCCTTTTACATTAATATTATAGAACCGCATTAAACCAAAATAAATCGAATGAAAATATTGCAATAAATTAATGTCACTAGAATTTTATAACTGAAAAAGCCTGCTGATGCAAAAGCTTTAAGCGAAACATTTAAGTGATTTCAGTGCATGTCACTTCACTTTAATATTGCAAAGTGATGCTGTTCACACCAAAAAAAGGTGTTGTCACTAAATGAATAACGAAATTTAAAAATTAAAATCGACTGCAGCAGGGCCTGTCAATAAAAATTTTATTTTTCAATTTCTTTGGACATTTGGGATCAATACGATCATTTTGCACCAGTTTGAGATTTATCAGTTGCCAAGACCAAAGTATATAAACACTGAAGGTAATGCAAATGCGCAGAAACATGCGGATCCATAGTTTCGGGTGAATTTGTGGTGAGTTTAAGGTTTACTTACAGCACGTTGTAAATATATGTATTAGCGTCATAGGAAATTCACCCGAAAGTTTGGATCCGTATTTCTTGCTATTCCCTGAGGGTTTGCGTTACCTCAGTATGTTTATATACCTTGGCCAAGACATACTTTTCGTGTGACGATATAAGAAACGTAACTCACCATAAAATAGTATATTACTATACCAGTGAAGGAATTTGATTATCTTGTATCTAGATATGAGTAAAAGAATCCGAGGGCGTCAGCCCGAGCTACTTTTACTCATCGTGATACGAGGTATCAAATTCCTTCACGTGTATAGTATGGCGTTTTACTTTACGAGCGAGGGAAAAGGTTTTCACTAGTGAGCGAAAGGCCACATTCCCTCACTAGTAAAGTAAAATGTCTTACTTCTAATGTCATCAGAAGTTTCAAATTATAAATAATCTGAAGACAAAGCACTCTCAGCGGATCACAAAAAATACGGAGCTAAAGACGAGTGAATTTACTATATTATATATTTGCAACATGTATATGTATGTTATCACTAATTCTTCTTAACCTAGGGTCCAGCGAGTTTTTGTAGATTCACTGTTTATATACTTGGATCAGTTTAGGGCATAAAAATGGACTAAAAACTGTAACAAAATACAAAAAGATAAAGAGCTGGGAAGTAAAAAGAGCGGATGAACGCAATTTTGAGTCGTAACAAAGCACTTCAAACAAAAGTGACCATAGATGACAGCTGCCAAATAGAGTACTATATTGTATGAAATGGTTTTTTACAGCGTTTTGCAGTTGTGTGTGACAGACTGTCAAGATTCAGTACTCTATTCAGAGTACCACTCAGTACTCTATTCAGAGTACCACTCATGCTTGAAGTGCGTTGGTCTTATTTTTTTAATTTCTTTCAACTATTCTTTACTTAAATTACGCAGATGCGGAAATAATGTAAAAGAATATGTAGGTGTCGTCGATATTAAAAATCGAGTATTCGGCTCTCTACCTGTAAAGTTATATATTCTGGTACATCGAGCGAAAATGCCCAAATCAATCATCCAAAACAATCTACGATTATCGTTACGTTGTCTTATTCGTACGTTTTCACAATATTTTGGCAATTGTTATGTGAAATATGCAGACGACCAACGCACTCCAAGCAAAAGTGATCGAATTTACAGCTGCCAAATAGAGTACTATTTTGTATGAAATTTGATCCCCACTCTTTTTACAGTGTAAAATTTTGTATGGAGCACTGTCAAGTTTCAGTACTCTATTTACAGTACCACTCATGATTACAGTGCGTTGAGACGACTCAACTCTCAACGGAGACGAAATTTTTATGGATAAAAAACGAAATAGCAAACAACCATCTCAACCTAATGAATGTGCCGAAATCTTTGTAATTTGGATCTAATGTAAAAATTGAAAAGTTTCTTTGGAAGTGCCGGGAATAACGATTCACCCCACTCAGCCATTAATGCAGGAGAAATGGTTAAAGAAAAATTTTAAATTTTACTCAAATTCACACAAATTTTACGGCAACAATTCGTCCGTACCTTTTTGGAAATTGAGAAATTCTGTGCTTAGTTCCTTTTCAACAAAGTTATGATGTATAATACGAAGTGATCTATCCTTAGTAACGGTGTGTAAGAATTTAAATCACACAAGAAATTGTTGCAGAATGTAACTTCTTGAAAGGTGGTCTGTCTACGATTCCAATGCATTCAAAATTTCTTCTGTAGCAAATCATCGCATCATTGCCAAAACACAAAAATTATTTTCGTAAAAATTCTCTAAAATTTTTTTTTCTAATTTAAAATTTACAAAACGACCTGTCGTCATCGTTTAAGATTCAAATAAAAACTAAAAAACGTTTCATTTATTCCTTTTGGAAAGTACGTTAGAACCCAAATGGTATTGGAAAATATTATTGGAATTGAAAATTTGTGTTCTTCTTTTGTCTCAGGTAGCAAATCTACTCGACGTGTCCTAATCGTTCCATACATCGCTTCGTAAAAAATATATCAGTAGATAACCTTCACTCGTTTCAGGTTAGAGTCAAAATTAAATCTCATTACAGCCTAGAATAGCTAAGGAAAATGTTGAACATAAGTAATCGGAAGTATGCAGCAAATAATGTATCAGATCCGTTTTTTATTGATTTTTACTAATTGAACTTATCTGAATTCGATTTCCACACTTGTCATCCCAAATATTCCCGATTTCATCCAGAATCGGGAATATTCTGAAGCCCCGACGTAGTCTGCTCCTCACATCAACACATTTCAAATATTCACAAAAAACAAAAATTTATAGCAAATCACTTTCACAGAACGCATTAGAATATGTTTCCGATTAATTTTATTGATGATTTATTTGCAAATAATTGGGAAACCGTCGTAAATCAATTAAATTAAAGTTCGTCCACCATTTATCTGTTTACATTAAATTTAAATCTCTGTAACTGTCAATGACAATTCACAAATTCGAATATGTTACATATCCCAACAAAAATCTCTTCGAGAAAAGTGTGACGCAGTCTTTGAAATACAATTTCTAAAATGAATGATATCGCTAGAGTTGACGCTTTTAGCTTCGTTACGCAAAAATTAAATTTTACACCCAATTAGTTCAAACAAGCTGGCTTAGTTTTTCTCATCATCTGCCAAATAATTTTTACCAAAAAAAAATTTGACTGGAAACAACCAAAATTTTACCAAAAAAATCTGCGTCGCAAAGTGGCAAATGTTCAGGAACAGACCAGCAAGAAAATTTATCTGCCACATGCGACGCAGATTTTTTTGGTAAAATTTTGGTTGTTTCCAGTCAAAAAATTTTTTTTGTAAAAATTATTTGGCAGGTGATGAGAAAACCTAAGCCAGCTTGTTTGAACTAATTGGGTGTAAAATTTAATTTTTGCGTAACGAAGCTGAAAGCGTCAACTCTAGCGATATCATTTATTTTAGAAATTGTATTTCAAAGACTGCGTCACACTTTTCTCGAAGAGATTTTTGTTGGGATATCAGTCGTTTTAGAAGTGTAGTCAACACTGCTTTTTATAACAGTTTACAGTTTTAATTCAAAAATTTTACGAAAATCGAAAATTTGACGAAATTTGAAAATTTGACGAAATTTAACGAAATTCGAAAATTTGACGAAATTTGACGAAAATCGAAAATTTGACGAAATTCGAAAATTTGACGAAATTCGAAAATTTGACGAAATTTGAAAATTTGACGAAATTCGAAAATTTGACGAAAATCGAAAATTTGACGAAAATCGAAAATTTGACGAAAATCGAAAATTTGACGAAATTCGAAAATTTGACGAAATTCGAAAATTTGACGAAATTCGAAAATTTGACGAAATTCGAAAATTTGACGAAATTCGAAATTTGACGAAATTTGAAAATTTGACGAAATTCGAAAATTTGACGAAATTTGAAAATTTGACGAAATTCGAAAATTTGACGAAATTCGAAAATTTGACGAAATTCGAAAATTTGACGAAATTCGAAAATTTGACGAAAATCGAAAATTTGACGAAAATCGAAAATTTGACGAAATTCGAAAATTCAACGAAAATTAAAAAATTTGACGAAATTCGAAAATTTGACGAAATTTAACGAAAATCGAAAATTTGACGAAATTCGAAAATTTGACGAAGAAAGTAATTCTCTATCTGCCACCATTCAAGAAATATCTCCAAAACCCCAATTGACCCACCCATTTCCAACTTTCGACATTTTTCGCAAATGCCCTTCTTTTCTACTCGTAAAACTCTGAGACTTTGCCGAAGAAAGTAACTCTCTATCTGCCACCATTCAAGAAATACCTCTAAAAACATAATTGACCCACCCATTTCCAACTTTCGACATTTTTCACATATGCCAATGTGTTCTACTCGTAAAACTCTGAGACTTTGCCGAAGAAAGTAAATCTCTATCTCTCATAAGCCAAAAAATATTAGTCCTTTCATCCTACGCTCGAGTAGCTCAAAATTTGGTCACTCTGACCACTCTAGCTCAACCAAATCTGCACTAATTTTTCTAATTATTTTTTTGTTCGATTCGTGTGGCGAATACCTTTCATTTGATGGGTCACACGCCCCTGCAGGTTTCAATACAGCTGAGCTACAGCTGAAAACGCGTTCCCGACCCTCGAAAACCACACTCAGAAACCACTTCGAGGCCAATAAAACAAAATTCTGGTTTTTCCTGGGGTAGTGGCGTATCACATTTTCATTTTTATGCCCACCCTGAGGTTCCTGCAAAATTTCATGGAGATTGGCTGACTAGTTTCCGAGATCGACCGTCGATAGATAGACAGATAGACAGATAGACAGATAGACAGATAGACAGATAGACAGATAGACAGATAGAAACATACAGAGTAAGTTGAAAGATTTTGATTGTTTGGAAAACGTTAATTTGGTGCATTTTCTATCAAAATGACCAACTTCAAAACGATGTATCTCCGGCAATTTTAAAGTTACATAGTCGAGTGATAGCTCGTTTTGCTCGTATTTGAAGCGCGAATAAGATAGAATAGGATTTGTGGTGATACAGGCCAAAGGAAAGAAACTTAAATTCTCGCCTATATATAGTTGCCGCGTCTCAAAAAATTTTCTTCGTTCTTTTTTTGGAAGTTAGACTGCGTCAAGTCCTCCGCTATCGCTCCGGACATGATTACGCATTGTTACGTATTGGATATAGTCACAATTGGCACTTAATTTGAATAATTCAAATGAAAATTAGGATTCTAATTGAAGTTTTTATTTTAGAATATTTCTTATTTTTTTTCTTCTGGTATATTTGGCAGTATCAATATAGTTAATACGTTTATTTTTATTTTAGGTTATAGGTAAATTGCGATTTAACGAAATACGCTCTTTCACTGTTTGGTTGTAGATCCTTTGGATAAAACCTTTCCTATATAAAGAACAGATAAATTTACATGTTATGTTTCGTATTTGGTTTGCAAATTAACTGTCGGTTGAATAGAAACTAAAAGGTTGTGTGGTTAATGTAGCCGTCATGTAAGTAGTGTCTGTTCTAATTTGTCGATTGGTAAATAAAAAGGTAAAGTTATTGTCCTACTTGTTCCACTTTATTTTCTGATTTTACTCAAAAATCAGTCGGAAATTACATTCATTAACACACGTGTAATTGAGTGAACAGAACACTATTCATGTCATCAATATCATGAGCAGCTGTCGCAATGTCTGCACTCTGCAATATAATTACCCAGAGTACCACTGCAGCGTAAAATAAACCAGCCAGGAGTGGACGATTTGACGAGAAACCTGATATATTCATAAGTAAGTGGTTTATTTTACGCTCCCGTGAGAGTACCATAATTGCCCTGTATTCGACCAGACCTACTATGGCTCGATCGATTTCCTCTTATCACTTACCTATCGTTTGTTTTCATAATATGAGTAGAGTTATGCACTAACAATCATAAAAAACCTTTCCCAAATAAACGAGCCGTCATAACAGTCGGAGCGTGTGCTGCGACTGAGCGATGTACGAACCAGTAGGTGACCCTAGTGCGTCTGTCGCCCTAATTTGACCGTAAGCCTATTGCACCCGTAAACGTAGTTAAAGTGATAAATGTAACATAAATTGACCTAAAATTTTAATTTATTGAGAATAAATACACATAGGGTGCTAGCAGCGGCCTCATCCCTAGAATCCAAATTTAAAATTGAGTTGAAATTTACTTGAGTTATTTGCAAAATAGACTTAGGGCCGAGTAGCGGCTTCAGTACAAGGACCCAAATTTAAATTTTTTCGACAACATTCTATTCGGTGTTCGATTACCTTCCAAATGAAACAAAAATTTAGAAAAACGGATGAAATTTACTCGTGTCATATGCAAAATACACTTAGGGCCGAGTAGCCTTTCACTTCTATAGGGCCCTTACTCACGGTCCACTCCCCCGATTTTAAAAAACGTTTTTTTCCTGGATCGGTATCGACAATACCTATCTTTTGCCGTTTCATTTCCACTGTTTCCCGAAAAGACCTTAAAACAGTAAGGCGGCCCTAACTCACGAAGGGCCGACCCGAATAAGCAGGGACTAAACTAAGGAACATCGCAGGTGGGAATTTTCCCACCTGCGCCCCTCTAATTCCCACCTGCGAATCCAGATCTGCCCACAAGAAAAATTACAATTATCTGACTTGAAATAGTCAAATGAATGTAATCTTAATACAAATTTTTAGCAAATATTGGTCCAATTGAAAAACTAATTACTGTTCCGGAGTTCTGAGGTCATTTGCTATACGCTAACTCTTTATTTGACTAAAATCATCGGAGAAAATTTAATGATTTTTCTCTTGATATTACTAACATTGGATCTGTTTCAACGACATGTATTCGTGACATATCGAAGCGTTTTTCTATTGATAAGGTAAAAGAATAGTAGACGATAAAAAATGACTGCCGTAGTACCGTTCCAGATGCTGTTCCAGCTGTAGAGCCACCGGAAAGAAGGAAACAATTTTTTTTTAGAAAAAGTGAAATATACGTGTTTCTTAGAATTGAAAGACGAATCCAACGAGCTATCACTCATTAAAATCGGAGACCGCTTGTTCCAAAAGTTTAAAAAAAATCGCCTGAAGATTTGGCGATATGACTCTTAACGTAAAAATCGGTAGAAATTCTTAAAAATGTCTGTATGGAGGGTAAACATCCGATATTTTTTCAGATTTTTTGGACCCCTGTTTAACGATGAAAAAATTCAATGATTTTTTTCCATATGCTAGACAAAAGTGCTACTACCGTTTTTGGTCACTTGATTTGTCTTCATGGAGTGTGCCTACATTATGTAATTTACTCAGATTTTTTTTAAATGGCGATACACACCCTAATTTAACGAAGAATATTTGAATAAATATTTTTACCTCTAAGTAGGAGTCCAAAAATTCTGCAAAAATCACAGATGTTACAGACGTTACTTGAGAATTTTTTCAGTTACATCCATTGAGATATATAAATTATAGACAAAACTCACCCTCATACCCAAAAACTCACCACTATTGTGATTTTTAGGGCTGATATTCTACCAACTCACCTTTTAGTCCAGTAAACCGATAATAATCTGCAATTTTCTGGAATTTGATTTTTAGGTCATATTGTGGACGCATTTTCCACAGGTAAAAATACACCCCTAACATGACCGAAAAATTAAATTCCAGAAAATTGCAGATTATTACCAGGTACGATCGGCAACTTGACTAGACTTTACATTTTGACATTTTGAATGATTTTTTGGATGAAAGACCCTAGACTTACGGTCAGGGGAATAATTCCCTTTAAATCGTAATACAGCAGAGCCTATGTAAATGAGTAATACATGTGTGCGATGTTTGTGGCGTGTGAGCCGAAGGCGAACCGCCTAATTTCGCACACATGTATTACTCATTTACATAGGCTCTTCTGTACTGTTCTTTAATGTGTAGGCATCCTGTGCGTTGTATTTACATTGTCTAAGATGAAAACTACGAAACAATTTTGCATAAAACAGCATTTCGGAACCTTTCCACTTCTAACCATTTTGAACTAAAATTTTATTTTCATTTAGTAGGCATCGGTTGTGCACGCCATTTCGGATATATTTAATTGACTTCTTTGTTGTTGTCATTCTCAGTTTCAGTGCAAAATTTTTGATTTTGTTGTTTTAAACTATAAATTCAGTGTGATTTTAGTGTTTTCCTAAAGTTATCGATGGCAGGTGTACCAAAAAATAGTTCTGCCTGTGTAGATTCTAATTTATATCGTGGTTTGTGTGAAGTGAAAACATAAACAAAATCATCGAAAAATTTCCGACCAGCGCATGTAAATGATCGCGCATAGCATGTAAATCATCGAAAAACCTAACATGTAAGTTTCATTTACATTCTCATCGCAGACAATGTAAATACAACGTACAGGATGCCTACACATTAAAATATATTTACGTCAACGTCCTGAACGCATGATATTATTTTTGGATAAAAAATTGTTACTTTGGCGCCCAAGATTTTGTGTTTAGGCGCCCCTTCGAAAAGTTTCCCACCTGCACTGAAATCCTTATTTTAGTCCCTGCGAATAAGCCCATCTTCGACGGACATAAGACGGTTAGACAAAATTTTTATTGCGTATTCGTCATCTATGAACACACGGCATCGTAATCCTATGAGCCCCTTTGTACTTCGTACGGGGCTAAAAATTTTCGGTTCATGCATATCTCTCATCATATGCTAACATTGTAGTTGGTGAAGTTATTTGTGTTATGGAACGGGTAGTTGCATACCTCGCCTTCGGCTCGGATATGCAAACTCTACCCTTGTCAAAACAACAGTTTTCAAACCTTGGCGCTTAAACACCCACTCGTGAGTTTGGCTCGTATCACAAAATTGATCCCTCATGATATGCATACTTTCCGGCACACCCAATGTAATATACTATTACGTTCATTTGGTAACGAAGGAAAAAAGAATTACACTTTGTTTGGTTCAAATCCATCAAGTCGAAAATTAATTGTTTTTGTTTACTTTCATAAGCAACCAATGTCCATTCATAATTACACAATTTAAGAGAAGTGTTCACATATTCATTCTACCTGTGAGGTGAGCGTAGCGCCACCTGTTATCATTTCTCTGATTTAATGTTAGAAACGTTGTTTGTGTTTGGTTTTCCTCATCATCTGCCATTTTTGACGCTATTTTTGTTGGGTAAAATCAATTTGTTGTAAGGTTGAAATTTTGCGTAACAAAGCTTAAAGCGTCACCTCAAGCGATATCATTCATTTTAGAAGAAGCAACACACGGACTGCGTCACACATTAATCTTTAAGAGATTTTTGTTGGGATATCAGTCGTCAACTTGTCAACTTTTGCGCCTTATACTTCCATGGGCAAAAATGATTCAAATGACTCCTCCGTGTTGGTTTATGTAATTGAAATGATCAAGAAGCCTTTAAACGGTATTGGTTTTAGTATGCCTTGAACTTTGAAATTGTTCATTTATTCACTCTGAAATATATTATTTTATACGAAGGACGCATTTTCTAATCGCTCTCAAATAAATAATCCTTCCCGGAATTGCGCATAATTAACACTCCGACCCCAACTTCTATTCATTAAAATGATGCCCACAGCATTCCCTACAACATATCAAAAGTTTTTTTTTGACACTGCGCCGATGCCTTAAAGTGACCAAATTTTTCCAAGTGCCCAACATACTCTGAAAGTGACCAAATTTTTCCAGCTGCCCAACATTACCCTGAAAATGACCAAATTTTTTCAGCTGCCCAACATACACTGAAAGTGATCAAATTTTTTCAACTGCCCACCATGTAAACCATAATATTCAAAATGTTTAAATTTTGAAATTTCCACCAAATTGCAACCAACTTGACTATCACAATGATCACAACAACTGTCATCACAAAATGGCCGTTCATTTTTATATGAGAGAAATCGTTCCGAAAATTGATTAATTAATTCCACAAAATTCTGATTTTCTCTGGGATAATGATGAATGAAACTTGAGTTCTAATGGCCTGACTGAAGTTCCTGCAAAGTTTCATGGAGATTGGCTGAGGTTTTTCCGAGATCGATCGTTGATAGATAGATAGATAGATAGGCAGATAGACAGATAGAAACATACAGAGTAAGTTGAAAGAATTTGATTGTTTGGAGAATGCCATTTTTCATGTATTTGTACTGTAATGGTCATTTTCAAAATGCAATATCTCGGGTATTTTTGCATCGTTTTCAACGTGTGAAAGTGCGTTAGTTTCGTATTTTAAAAATAATTTTGTAGCGATATTGGCCATTTTGGCCAAACTAAAATCTTCGACTATACATAGTTGCCGCGTCTCAACAAATTTTCTTCGTTCTTTTTTTGAGGAGAGGACTGCGTCAAGGCCTCCGCTACCGCTTCGGCCATGATTCATTCCTAGGGTTACTAGCAATAACTTTTTTACTTCTCCGAAGTTGAATGTTTTAAATTCGATTTTGTTGGTCCCTACAATTTTCGAAAGTAAGGACAAATAGGACATTCCGAACAAACGGGACCCCTGATTAAACGTCGGCGAAGAGCTAGTCGGTTAACAGATGTATTACGCAAAAAGTACAAAATGAATAAAATTGTGTGCTTTGCATATAAAATTGTGTTACTACCCGCAATGAATACTCAACTAAACATAAAAACAAAACTTTGAAAGAAGTTGCAATAACTGAGGAATCTATGCGGTTCTGTGAAGCTCTTATAATTTATGAAAATTTGATAGGAATTTCGTAGCCGACGCTGTTTTCTACAAGACTGTGTACTTTGAGGAGGTCACGCAGATACAGATACGCGGGTTACACACCACTATTGATGATAATATGGCGGATTTTCATACAAAAAATTCACCTATCGTGATGGTAATCATCGCCGTGATGATGTGGTGAATTTTTTTATATGTAAAATCATCAGATGTGGGTTGTTCCCGCGTATCTAATAAAATGGCGGTCTGCGTGACCTCCACAACAGCCTTGGTTTTCTATCGTTTTAATATCAAATTTTGAGAGGAAATAGCTGAAGGTCTTCGTCATGTAGGCTACTCTTATTTATTTTGATACACTACTCGAATTTGTGGTTTCGCTCGAGACACTCACCAACGTTTTTCCTACCCATTTCTTTGCGGGTGCATTTGCTGAATGTATAGAATAGGCGTGGTCAATGGTCGGTCCGGAGCACATACAGGTTTTGTAAACGCACTCATTTCTATAATATTTCGACATAAATTTACACAAATTTTGAGTGCGTTCAATATTAATCGGCTCATTGGCCATACCTAGTCATCTACTTTCATTGAAACAAAGGATATTATGACGTATGTGCGATGGTTAAACCCACACTGTAACTTCAGGCGTAAGACCATCTGTGACACAGACCGATTCTGTGTACTACTGAAGCCCAGAGCCGGATTATAAGGCGGGCCAAGCGGGCCGGGCCCGGGCGCTGGGAAAATTAGGGGCGCTGAGAAAGTAAGACTAAAGTACACAAGCAAAATGTACACCAATCAAAGTGAGTTTTAGATCTCGGTTTTGATACAGTGTTCTTGCTCAGTTATTATCAATTAACGTCATTTTTTTCTGTATAAATGGAATTCGTTTGAAAACGGTCCTATTGAAATCGGACGCACTTATATGTGCCTAGATAGGTAATAATCCATAGAAGCCAAAACTATTTCTTTTTAAAGTACTCAACTCTTGTCCAGTGGTATGAACTGATGGAATACTGAAAACATTCCTTTTTCTTGTGGAGGTATCTCCATATACATGAAACGTACAAGGTCGTGTGAAGTGGCATTACAAAGGTGCATGCACTTTCGGGGCAAATGAGGTCTTAATTGGTTCAAACTTCATTTGAACTGAGATATGAACGGCTGGAAAAATGCTAAAAATTTGACTACATCGGTGAACATCTGATGGTTACTATGCATACAAAAAATAACAAAAACATCAAAGGCTGTTGACCCTATTTGCTACTGGTCTTAGCTTTCCAATCACACCAAACATGCATGGGTTGTGACATGATGAATGTCCCTTTGAAGTGTAAATCGGAGACTCGGTTAATGTACTCGAATATTTCCTGACATTGTCAAAACTGTATCAAAAAATATTTTTTCTGTGGCAGTAACAGCTGCTGACTTACGTTTGTGATATCAGCGAACATAAACAAATTTAAAACTGTTTTAAGTAACAAATTTCGGTTCACAATTACCTTTCCAATGACATGTATCTGGAGATGCATGTTTCCTGTTTTCGATCAGCTTCCACACAAGAGTTAAGGATTTTTAATAAAAATAGTTTTGCCTTTTATGAATTAATACCTATCTGGGCACATCTGGTAGGACCGTTTTCAAAAGAATCCCTTATAACTGTTCGGGTATTAAATGAGTTGCAAGCGATAAACCTCGCGGGAGACAAATTACAAAGAAAAACGTTTGAAAACCGGAAAATCGGGTAATATATTGCGAACGTTTTTCACTAAGTCGAGTTGGTAACCCAACGCTCGCTCCGCTCGCAACTCTACGTTCATTTCTATCACAATAAATCCAAGTAGGACTTTATTGGTCGCTTAAAATTAAAATTCACAAGCAAACATAATTTAGACAACTTTTCTTAAAATTTAATTTGATTTTGTTTCTAAAAAAATTGATAAATTTCGTTTTTCACATTTTTGAGTGGCGCTGTAATCTTACGGCCCAGAGCGCTGGAAATGCTAATCCGGCTCTGCTGAAGCCGAACAGTGAAGGTCCTCGCCTCGCTCTGGCTCCTATATATATTGACTATATATTGACTATATACATAGATTCAGTACCGAAGTGTCAACATTCTTTCATAATATTCAAAATGTTTGGCGCAGTAAATATAGTCAATAGACGCCGTAAGTCCGCGGAAAATTCAAAATTAAAAGTGGCAGGTCCTTTTCAAACGTAGCGTTGTGAAAGGACAAGACGCGGTATTCTCATATCAGAGTGCGTTGACATTTATTTTTCAATTCATTTGTTCATTCGCTGGTTCATCCGAAATTCAAATTCTGAATCGCACTTACGCGGCGTGAATTGAGTCAGTAATCAAATGTTAAGTCAATAAAGACATAACAAATGAAATCCGAAATTAGTTTAACATTTATTTTGTATGTCGTACAATAAATAACGAATTCCTAAATAAAATTACCACAAATGGGAACGAAAAGTGACGTGATTTAAAGTGAGAGAAAAAGTTGTTGTTTTGACTCTCTATCTGGTGAGAGAATATGACGTTTTTGGTCCGTCTGAATATAAAATTAGTTATATACAATTATCACATCGACGTTTAGTGCTCAAAGCAAAAAATGAAAATGAATGTGTGACAAATACAACATTATCACAAACACCATCAAAATTTATTTTGTTTGCGCTAAGATTTCTGTCACTTACGGACGAAGTACATGCGAATAGAATGCATTCATTACGAAATAAAAGAAATTGGAATTGTTTAACCACGTTTTTAACATTTTATAAATTATTTTATATTCGATCCTTAATTTCTAAGAATTTAAAAAAAAAACTCAATTTCTTCATACAAAACTGCGGCGGAGCCGCAAATTTATTTGTGCGAAACGAGAGGGTGAATTTGTACACAGATAGAATAGTTGTCAATATGCATCGGGTAGTGTCAACGCTGTCAATCCCGATCGGTTATAGAGTAAATGTTAATACTTAAATTTCAATTAATATTAGCGTTGTCGGAGTAGTTCAAAATAAAGACATTGTTTTAAATTTGCCAATATATTTCGTTTTCACATCATCAGGGCTGTAACAAATAATTCATTGATAGTAACAAGTTATAACATAAACAATGTGTATACCTATCATTACATTCAATACATAAATATACAATCATCTATTTTATTCATCATCGTTCTGTGCATGTTTCAAGAAACAAAAACAAATATCTAAATAAAATTGACTAGAAATATTCTATCACAAAAAAACTTACAAACAAAACAAATTTCAATTAAAAGATTGAGGAATGACATCGAATTCTCATAAAACGTTTGTAACGATGAACGACTTACCGAACGAGCTTCTCATATCAATTTTCGAATACCTCAAAGTCAAAGACCTAATACAATGCAGTTTGGTAGGCTTAATTATGTTTAAAAAGATAAACGATCCATTCGATAAAAAATCTCATCCCCCAGGTATGCAAGCGTTTCAAGTTACTCTGTCAAGCCGTTAAAACACCTGAGCTGATCATTAGTAGCACAAACGATAATGTCAAGGGCTACTGGTTCTACACAAAAAAACAATTCAACCTTCAGGATGCTATCAACGTGACAACATTCAATTCTTATCGGTCGAGATTAAGATTGGATAAGTTTAGACGACTTTACTTCGAGGGTTCCCAGTCAGAATACGCTCAGCTGAAAGTGAATGATTTAACGCAGCTCGAACAAGTGAAAATTAATGTTAAAATTGGTGGTATTAAGCATGAAACTCAGATCAATCTACCAAATGTGAAAATGGTCGAATTTGACACTGCCAGTCACAAATTCTTTATTACGACACCTAAATTGGAAATGTTAAGGTGCAATGACTTTGATGAAATTCATCTCACTCATCCCAATTCCATTAAACACCTAGAGACGAATCACTACAGCGAAAGTTTACCCTTGCTGCAAAATTTACAGTTCCTCCTAGTTGAACATCTCGGTGAATTCGATTGGTCAAATACTTTGTCAGATTTACCGAAACTGACATCATTATTATGCAACGGAAGCTGCGGCTATATTCCTAGAGCAATTAAAAGTTTGGTCGAACACAAACTCGGCCATCAGCGGTCTGAGCCGAAAATTTACTTTCTATCAGTTGAATTGGATGAGTTGAAGAAAATCGATGAATATACCAGCAACAACAACGATTTTCTTTTCCAAATCAACAATTACAATTCACTAACTGAAACTGTTTTTAATACCCGTTTGACTAACCCACACCAAATTGATTACAATACACTGGTGGATTCGATGAAAGACAAAGTACCTGACGATTTTTTCAAGAAATATTTCAGTACTCGAAGCATTTGTGTAAACGGAAAAGTGGAGAATCAAGAGCATCTGTTCGAGTTTCTGAAGAATTTTGACTATTTGACCGAACTACAATTGTACAACGCCTCATTGGATCAATCCTTTTACAGTCGACTAGGTGAGTTGGACCAATTAACATGGTTAACCGTGGCAACCAATTCACAGTCGCCTCTCGCCACTTCAGTATCGATTTTCAACTTCGATTGTCTGTTAATGTTGAAGCGCCTAACGCATTTTTATATAAGCTTTGACTCTATAAATTATTTCGATTTGACGCTTGAATTATTCACACATTTGAAGTATTTCGAGTCCGGTAGTTTTAATTTTAAAGAAAGTAAAGTATTTATCTCGAAAAATATGGAATTTAACAATTACAAGTTGAGGTATGACGGTCACGAAAAGTGTCGACTTGATTTCAACGGACTAATTCGTGAAGTGGAGGCGATCAAAAATCGACATATTAATCAAGATTGAACACGTTACACATTCGTCGTTCCGATCTGAAAGAACAGGTTAAGACAATCACGAAGTCTAAATTTAAACGGTTCAGTAGATTTTCTCCATAATTTTTTTTTTAAACATTCTCTACTACGTCGGTTGAGTCGGCAAAACACTAAAATGTGCTGCCCAATGATTAACTCAGAGGTGATTTAACCTGTTCTTTCCGAACCAAATAGTATCGTTGAATTGTTCTGAACTTTTTTTTTCCCTAATTTGAAAATACTTTTATTTGATCACTTTAAATTTTTGGTTGTGACAAAGCAAAAAAGTTAGTCAAATATGTAACGTTAATGAATTACTGCTTTGTATGATATTGAATAGCTAACAAGTACATGAATTATATGAATGAGGTCTCAAATTGTTTTATTTTTTTATATATTCTAAAGGATTGACTAAACTAGTACTAAATAGGGAGATTGCAATTTTTACTTATAACTATAAGTTAACTTAGAACTTGTGATTTAAATGTAGACCCCTCAAACATTTTGAATGGCCAAGTTAAAATTCATTGTTTTTTAATTTATTTTAAGGTAAATAGTAGTTGTACTCAAAGCTGTAAAAAGCAGAGATGTTTACTCTTTGACAGCCAGTCACCGACTAACGTATATCCCAACAAAAATCTCTTCGAGAAAAGTCTGCGTCACTCTTTGAAGTGCAATTTCTAAAATGAATGATATCGCTAGAGTTGACGCTTTCAGCTTCGTTACGCAAAAATTAAATTGTACACCCAATTAGTTCAAACAAGCTGGCTCAGTTTTAGCTCATCATCTGCCAAATAATTTTTACCAAAAAATATTTGACTGAAAACAACAAAAATTTTACCAAAAAAATCTGCGTCGCATGTGGCAGATAAATTTTCTTGCAGGTCTGTTCAAGCCAGCTTGTTTGAACTAATTGGGTGTACAATTGAATTTTTGCGTAACGAAGCTGAAAGCGTCAACTCTAGCGATATCATTCATTTTAGAAATTGCACTTCAAAGACTGCGTCACACTTTTCTCGAAGAGATTTTTGTTGGGATATCAGTCGTTTTAGAAGTGTAGTCAACACTGCTTTTTAGACCAGTTCTAATGGTTCTAATTCAAAAATTTGACGAAAATCGAAAATTTGACGAAGAAAGTAATTCTCTATCTGCCACCATTCAAGAAATATCTCCAAATATCTCCCAAACCCCAATTGACCCACCCATTTCCATCTCCCGACATTTTTCACATATGCCCTTCTGTTCTACTCGTAAAACTTTGAGACTTTGCCGAAGAAAGTAACTCTCTATCTCTCATAAGCCAAAAAATATTAGTCCTTTCATCCTACGCTCGAGTAGCTCAAAATTTGGTCACTCTAATCACTCTAGCTCAACCGAATCTGCACCGATTTTTCCTAATTATTTTTTTGTTCGAATCGTGTTACAAATACCTTTCATTTGATGGGTCGCACGCCTCTGTAGGTTTCAATACAGCTAAGCTACAGCCGAAAACGCGTTCCCGACCCTCGAAAACCACACTCAGAAACCACTTCGAGGCCGATAAAACAAAATTCTGGTTTTCCTGGGGTAATGGCGTATCACATTTTCATTTTTATGCCCACCCTGAGGTTTCTGCAAAATTTCATGGAGATTGGCTGACTAGTTTCCGAGATCGACCGTCGATAGATAGATGGACAGATAGACAGATAGAAACATACAGAGTAAGTTGAAAGATTTTGATTGTTTGGAAAACGTTAATTTGGTGTATTTTCTATGAAAAGTGCCAATTTCAAAACGATGTATCTCCTAGAGATGTGCGGGCCGCCCAAAATTCATCTACCCGACCCGGCCCAGCCCGGCCCGACCGGGCTTGGGTCCGGGTTTCAAAAATTAGTCGGGCTCGGGTTTCAAAAACAAAGATTCGGGCTGGCTCGACTTTGTTCGCCTTTTAAAAAAATGTAAAAGAAAAATTTAAAGAAAAATTGCAATGAGAGATTTTTTTGAAAGTGGACACGGCTCCGTCGGAGCTATTTTTTAGCGACTCTTTGTTTACATGCCCACATAGCCCTTGCCACCAATAGTCTAAAACCGTAGTCATTTCATTTTAATATTCTTTTATTGGCTAGGAAACTTCCACTAACAGTCGAAAAAGGGTGTTTTTTGTCCGTGATTTTCTGCCGCTACAGGCTATGGACATACATGTGTGTGGGCTCATTGGATAGGTATTGTCAAGGAGATACATGTCCTGTACCATTGTTCGAAAATGACAAGAATAATGTTTCAGTCAAAGGCCGGAAATTTTGATGAACTTCAAAAAATGATATCTCGCACCTGGCGAATGTTTATCTTAAGATCAGTGGATGCCCTGATAGAAGCTTAACCTTGCTTTACAATGATACCCCACTTGCCATAGAAGTGACAGGCTTAGGATACTTTTTTGGGTACAAATTGAATAGTGTTCCAACACACGAAAGCAAAATATTAATTTTAGAAAAATACACGAAGTATGCTGTTTTTGATGTCTACATCTACTGATTTAAAGATAAATATTCGCCAGGTGCGAGATATCACCTTTTGAAGTTTATCAAAATTTCCGGCCTTTGAATGAAAAATTATTTTTGTTATTTTCAAACAACGATACAGGACATGCAAAGATATATGTGCTTGACCCGTATCTCCATGTATGTCCTTAGCCTGTAGCGGCAGTAAATCACGGACAAAAAACACCCTTTTTCGACTTTTGGTGGAAGTTCCCTAGCCAATAAAAGAACATTAAAATGAAATGACTGCGGTTTTAGACTATTGGGGTCAAGGGCTATCTGGATATGTAAACAAAGAGTCGCTAAAAAATAGCTCCGATGGAGCCTGGTCCACTTTCAAAAAATCCCTCAATACAGTCCGAGAGTAAGTTTCCTTTCAAGTGTTCGATAGATTTGTGAGACTACATTATTATAACGATAGGTAACCGAACGATTTCCACTTCTTAGGCGCGCCCAATTTTAGGTTTTTTCGCTCAATAAAAAAAATACGGGCCGAGTCGGGCCGGGCCGGGTTTTACTACAATATTCTCGAGTCGGGTCGGGCTCGGGTATTAAAAATTAGTCTGGGCCGGGCTGGGTCGGGTTTTGAAAATAGGTCGGCCCGCACATCTCTAGTATCTCCAGTAATTTTAAAGCTACATAGACGAGTGATAGCTCGTTTTGCTCGTATGTGAAGCGCGAATAAGATAGAATAGGATTTGTGGTGATACAGGCCAAAGGAAAGAAACTTAAATTCTCGCCTATATATAGTCGCCGCGTCTCAAAAAATTTTCTTCGTTCTTTTTTTGGAAGTTAGACTGCGTCAAGTCCTCCGCTAACGCTCCGGACATGATCCTTGTTTTGGCAGCTCATCACCAACTGAAGTATGTCCTTACTTTAGAAGCGATGCTTAGGTTTTTGTCTACGACAGCTGATCACCGACTGAAGTTAGATTATAGCATATGAAAAAATAAATTAGAATGAAATGTAAATTTTTGTGTCAGAGATAGTGATTTAAGATGCTTCGGAAAATAACATTGCGAAAACTGTCAGTCAATGGACCTGACCCGCCCAAAAGATGGGACCTAGTATTGTGTAAGGGTGTTAAATGTCCGACCTTTTCATCATTTATTAGACTCGCACGATACGAAGTAAATCGTGAGAGTCTTTATGTTTTGCCCACCATCGTGTAAGTAAGTGAAATAATCGAAAACGGCCTATATCGTAGTGGGCAATTATTATCAGTATGATATTATAAGACGATTGAGCCATGTCCGTCCGTCCGTCCGTCCGTCCGTCCGTCCGTCCGTCCGTCCGTCTGTCCGTCCGTCCGTCCGTCCGACCGTCCGTCCGTCCGTCCGTCCGTCCGTCCGTCCGTCTGTCTGTCTGTCCGTGTGTCGTAACTTTAGAAAAATATGAAAGGACGGTTGAAGCGACACGCTCAAACTATCCAAACTTTTGATCCCGATCTTTTTGACTCTGCCCATCTACAATTATCACTTGAGTCTGGTATATTGATGAAGGGTGAGCCTTTTCGATCAGACCTCAAAAATTTATAGGTCACAGCGTCTCGCGCAACGACACACATCACTCCATTAAGATTTTTAGTCCCAATCGAATTCACTCTGCCCAACTACCATTCTCACGTATGTCTGATATGTGATAGAGGGTGAGCCTTTTCGATGAGAACTCAAATATTTATATTTGAAAGTTGTCAGTAGTGTTGCTGTAAATTTCTGTAATAAATTCAATTACGCAATATATGGAAATATTGCGAAATCACATAATGGTGTGATAGTTGACATTCAATAGTTGACTATCAAATGTCGAACAATCTAGTAGCTAGCGGATCATACATTTTAATCAGTCAATATATGACGCTCGTCCAGTTAACATCTCCGCCAAAAAATTCTCCCTCAACTATCAACTATTGATAGTTGTCTATCAATATTGGATAGGTAGAATGTTTAACGGTGATGTCAACTGGACAAGAGTCACGAATTGACTGATTAAAATGTATGATCCGCTCGTCCAGTTAACATCTCCACTAAAACATTCTTCCTCAACTATTGATAGTCAACTATCAATAGTTGATAGTTGAAAGAGAATGTTTTAGCGGAGATGTTAACTAGGCGAGCGTCAAGACTTGACTGATTAAAATGTATGATCCGCTTGCGCCTACGTTGTTCGACATTTGACTATCAATATTTAACTATTAATAGTAAGTACTCTTCATATTAAGTGATTTCACAATTGTACCATTTTCGAAATTTAATTTATGTAATAAGGACTACTGTGATTGTAATAGCAGTTACACTCAACTATACTAAATGTGTGGAAATATTGCGAAAATTGTAGTTTCGGAACGTGCGAGTCTATTGCTAACGCGCCTGCCGCGTCAATCTCCTCTTGTTTTATTACAACTTGGGATATGACTGTACCACATTCATTTATTTATTGGTTTATGATCTCGCATATTTGTTTTGGGTGAAAAAAAAATTCCTCAAATAATCTATCTGTATAGCCTCCAACGTGTATAACATTATCCCAAAGTCATTGCACAATATGTCACGCCTTAAAACCCTGATTGAATTACAACTGTTATTGGTATACAAAACCAATATAGACATAAAATTGAAAACACATTTTTCATTGCATTTCGAATGTCGACGAAGGAAGGGTAATTATGTTGCCCATTTCCTTTGTCAATTTTGGCTCTCTTACAACGTACGCACAATATTCACTTACAAGTTGAAACAAAATTTACCTCGATCGGGGCGGTACAGGAAAGTGTACGTTCTGTTTAGCGTTTAAATGATATAAATAGAGCATAATAACACGTCTAACGTCTATTCTTGATGAATTAAATGGATGGACGAAGGATGCTCCAATTAAATTAAAAACGGAAGTTTAGTCTGAATTATGTTTAATCTTCCAGGCGCTAGCACGATGATATTTTTATTTCAAATACAATCGTTCTCATAGGCCAGTGTAGAAAGCATGACCCTTGCATCGATTGATCCGTTTGTTTAAAGATTTTGACAATAAAAATGACAAAGGGGTCAGTGATTAATTGTCGTGGCACTATTACAACTATTTCGGTCAAGTATGTTTCGTGAATGTAAATTTTTAACATACAAGAAACTAAGCTTACACAGATGAAATCCGAATTAATACACGGTGGGGTTGAACAAAACTTAAATAGAGTCGCGACTAGGCATGGGCGATAATGATAATGATTATCGATTATCGATAATCGATAATTATCGACTTTTTTTATCGAAAATTCTCAAAAAAATATCGATAATCGATAATTATTGATATTTTGATAATTATCAAGATATCGATATATCGATATTTCGGTCCGAAAATCCGATATTTATCGATATATTCCGATATATCGGTATATTATCATGAATTTTCAGATAAATATCAAAATATCGATATTTTGATAATTATCGAATTTCGATATTTTGATAATTATCGATAATTATCCAATTATCGATAACGATATGATTAATCGTTTATCGATAATTTCTTTCGATTGATATTATCGATAATTTTGAACGTCTCCCATCCCTAGTCGCGACTCGCGACACCACCTCTGATTTTTTTTCATGTTCTTATTGAGGGACTCGAGTACTATACGGAACCACATTCAGTTCGCGGATCCATCCAGCCGTTTCGGAGAACTGGTACTCATGGCCATGCGGGACCGACGAGTCAATTTGAATACAGATTGTTATCGCAACGGATAGAGGGACTAATTCTAAGCTAATTCGTATTGAAATGGCTCCCCTCGACATCTTGACCACGTAGCTACAGCCAGCTAAAGTCGAAAATTCGACATCTTTGAATGGTGATATGTCCAAGACGAAGAAAGTTTGAAACTCTTTGAATGGCGATATTGGTAGAGGATTCCATGCTCTATTAAACGCAGACATTATTGTTTTGTTGCAGACAGGGTCAACCTGTGTATAACAGATGAGTCCATGTTTCGCCGAGGATGGTGAAAACAAAATTTTTCAAATATTGTACAATTCAGACAAATCTTGTAAAATCCATTCTCAGCGTTTAATTTTTAATGGAAAAACGTGACCGAAAATTCTCTTACTTCCCTTTTTCCACATACTCTAATACAATGTGTACAAGTGTACATCATAAAATTGATAGTTTTATTATTTCTTCGAGTTATAGGTGTAGTGTTTTGTTGTTTCAGAGATTTGTCGGTTGTTGTTGTTGTTTTCATTTGTCTGTACGTGATAAAAGATATAAATTTTGAATTGTTTACAATTTCGAATAACTTATTAAACTGTGCTATTGTACGAGAGTAGGATGCATTCATCTATATTATACGTTCGAATGTTATATGTGTTGTTAGATAGACAACATACTTTAAAAGAAAACTGATTACCAGATAGATCATCAACGTAAACATCCCGTCTGAAAGGCATCAAATATCTTTTATATTTTGATTTTTTTTTGTAAATAAAAAAAAATATTTTCAAAAATGTGTTCAAGTAACTGTCGGACGGTTTTGCAATTAATTGTTTCGTTTTTATAAACGATGTTTAATGGAATGATTTCAAATTAAATTAGAAAATACAATTTGTCCGGATGTTTGCACTAAGGTGGAGCGTGGTGGTACTGATCAGTCAAAAACCCGAAAGGGTGAAAGTGACGCAAGTCCTTGCGTCTACTAGAAAAATGTGTATACAAATTAGTTCTTAAGAAGATTGATTGTCTTTGATGGAAAAATGTATGTTTGTTCTAGCCATTGATAATGCGATCCGATGCGATCCGCGAAATATTTGGTAAAGAAATAAACTAAATTGAAACTGACCTACAGGCTTTAACATTTCAAATGTCTCACTGTCAAATTTTTCTGAGAATTTCATTGAGTCATTGCGAATTCACAATGACATTCTTTGGAAAAAAATGACAGTGAGACATTTGAAATGTTAAAGCCTATAGATCGACTCTTCTGATTGGAAAGTAACAGAAAACTGGAAAAATTCAACAGCTCATTGGGTGAATACTAATTCATTCAAGAAAGAACACGTAGAAAAATCACTGATATCGCTCAGGGTGAATGCAAAAGTTTTCAACAACATTCTATTCGGCCTTCGATTACCTTCCAAATGAAACAAAAATTACGAAAAACGGATGAAATTTACTCGAGTTATATGCGAAATACACATGGGGCCGAGTAGCCTTTCACTTCTAAGGCCCTAACTCACGGTCCACTCACCCGATTTTAAAAAACTTCTTTTTTTCCTGGATAGGCATTGACAATACCTATCATTTGCTGTGTCATTTACATTTCCATCGTGTATTTTGCCATAGATACCACCAAAAAACCTTAAATCACTTAGGTGGCCCTAACTCACGAAGGGCCGACCCGATTTACTCAAGATAAACGGACAGACGGACAGACAAATTTTTTTTTCGCGGATTCGTCATCTATGAACATAGGCAAACCGTCTTTACCGTCTGCTTCGAATTCCATCAATTACACACGGCATCGTAATCCTATGAGCCCCTTCGTACTTCGTACGGGGCTAAAAAGATTAGTTCGGAAAGTTTCGCCCCCAATCAGACGTCGTCGGAAATCAAAAAAGTTCTAAATCGAGCAGGATTACATAAGAGACCAGACTATTCTAAAAACTCACTTTTTTATCAACTGTTTCATTATATGTTTCACACTTTTTTACTTTAAATTTTCCGTGGAATCACTGCTTATTTTTGACGAGTGAGGGCCTTGAAAACACTAAAATGGTTCGGTAGAGGCAGAGTTTTTTAACCATATCGACGGACGTTACATAAAGTCCTGCATGAAGTACCTACCATTAACCACACAAAAAGAAAAAGAAAAAATTTGAAGGCACAGACGGTACTTTATTTAAAGGACAAAAATTTACTTGAGCGATTCTCTCTATAAAAGAAGCGAGTCAATATTATTGTTCTTACACTCAACAATTTCATACAATCAACGGTTCTGTAGTCTCTCTGTAGTTTTCTATGAAATTGTAATAACTTTTCAGATAGCCATCCAATATTCTCATTAGGAAGCAGCCAATTCGTCCGTTTACATCCAATTTCAGAATAAAGCCGATGAAATTGAGATTAAAATAAACTTAATTCGGGAAAAGGTGCTCCAACAAGTGAACGTATGAAAATTTAATTGGTTGTTTCAACATCCATTACTTTCTGCCGTGTCTATTCGTCGTATCAGCCGCTTTAATTTCCTCCAAATGACGGAATTTCTTCGTTGAAGACGGAGTTGCTTTGAGCCTCAAAATCCCATCCTCTGAAATAGTTGCACAGACGTTGTCTGAATCAAAAAATTCGGGTAGTCTAAAGCTGCGCTGAAAATGACGTGGAACTGCATTTCCAGTACGTCTTCCTTGTCTGCCTTCAACGTAAACGATTTCGTTGATTGTTTTCACGCTGATTTCATCGGGCGTAAAGCCAGTAGTGTCCAAATACACCAGAAACTCATCCTTACTCAAGCGCGATTTACGTTCGATATCGTTTTTATCAAAATTGAATGAGCCGGGATATTGAGTTATCGGTGAATTATAGGTTAAATGGTAGCTCGCTGGGAAGTATTTTTCGAAAAAGTACGGTTCGTTTGGACCTAATTTTGGTTCCATTTCTTTTATTTATTCTTATTTTCCACTAAATTCACCAAGTTCTTTTGTCTGATATTATCTTTGCGTTCACTTGCACTGCAACGATTAATTCGGAACTGATATAGAATCGTGCTCTGACAATGCATTTTATATTACAATCAGTTCGAGACGCCCACGTTCCTTTCGTCGCCACATTTACGCATGATTCCTTTTACCAATCGAAAATCAATTCAAATAAATTCCTGCTAATTTTGGCCGAATGTCTTCAAATTACACCGAGCAAAATAGATTTGTTACTTTTATGACCTACGACCCGACAAATTTATTTATAAAATATGTGTAAAACAGTGATACTGTTCCACTGGTTCAATGTGCGCTCTAACTCTTTTCGCATTGCTGAGTTTCGATCGTTTGGCATCGTACAACATGTGACGCAATTTTTGCTTTTCGAATATAAACAATTGTCTGTAAAGGTCTATTTTTGCGTATCGGAGTTTTGAACGTCTTTCTGATATCAATACTTTTGTAAGTAAAGGACTTGCGTCACCCTTCCCCTTCTAAGAGGTTTTTGTCTGATATCAATTCTTTTGTAAGTTAGTGTGGTGATCTTTATAGACGATATTATCGTTCAAAAAACGATAATATCGTTTTTGGAACGATAATATCGTCCAGAAAACGATAATATTCTTTTTTGGTATTGGGGAATAGATTTCGGTTCTTGTTGTCTGCGCCCCAGAACAAAATGGGTCTACTGGGTTCTGGACAATATTATCACCCAATATCGAACGATACTATCGTCCTACGCGATATTATCGTTCAAGAAAACGATAATATCGTTCTGGGTGATATTATCGTTCAAGAAAACGATAATATCGTCCAGGACGATATTATCGTTGGATGATATTATCGTTCAGAAAACGAAAATATCCATGAAATTTTTTAGAACGATAATATCGTCCAGAAAACGATATTATCGTTTTTTGAACGGTAATATCGTCCAAAAAACGATAATATCGTCTAGACAAGTTTTTCATTTTAGACGATAATATCGTCCTAGATGAAAAATTTTCGAACAATAATGTCGTTTTTGAACGATAATATCGTTTTTTAGACGATATTATCGTTTTTTGAACGATATTATCGTCCAAAAAACGATATTATCGTTTTTTAGGCGATAATATCGTTCAAAAAACGATAATATCGTTCCTGACGATATTGACCGTGTGGTTATGTCCCGCCACCGTTAGTGTTGATTCAAGGCATTTGTCTAAAATTGAAACACTTTTCTAACTTTCCGACATTTTTCGATAATACCACGCCGTTCTCCTCTCAGAACTCTGCGACCACAGCAACGCCCCTGGTATGAACACTTACTTGACAAGTGTCAAATTCGGAGGCATTAGTGATAAGAACTGCCGCCGCTTAGGACAAAGGAAATGCAGTGCCTACTGCGATTTCATCAGCCTCTGAATATTTTCTATGTTCATGCCAGAAGCAGTGCTTAGCTGAGATTTTAAACAGAAAACATAAACAAAGTGATACTTCAAGTGAGAAAGGTTCTATTTTCTCTCCGCAAACAATATAAGGACTTGAAAACTATTAAGTTCCCATTCCACTCAACAAAAAGTACTCCGTGAGAGAGCCGTGAGAGAGCGAGCTGTCAAATAAACAATGCAAAAATTGAAAAAATTCAATTTTGTCTCTCACACGGAGTACTTTTTTGGTAAGAGGAAACTAAGCATTAACCTATCAGCAAATAAGGAAAAATGAATCAAATGATTCACTCCACCCTTACGTACACTGTCATCGGAAATTATCAATAACCGGAAGTTCAAGAATTACTCCATTTTTTCCGTATAGAAAATATATCCGACTTGCACACAATTTTGAGTAAAAATCGAACGAACAAAAAAAAAATCAATTTTTGTTTCCCTTCCGTTGCAATGTTTTCGGTACCTCTAGATAGTCATTTTTATTGAAGCATCAGGGGTGGTCACATCATGTACACAATTGAAAAATTTGACAAACTTTTGACATGGGTTTATTTTCATGGTACCGACATCATCATAAAAATTTATTTAGGAAATGCGTTGAAATTCGTTTGCCCCATATTATACCAACCATTTGCCGAACATTTATTTTTTATTTTTGAAAAAGGTGGTACATGTTGCTGACCAGCTTTACGGATGTCTATTGTCAGAAGCACTGGCATTTCTGTAAACTTATTTACATAAATTTGACTGTGTGTTGTGCCATGTTATCAATGAAAACTATTAAAGTGTTAAAAGGAAACAAGGCTAGAATGAAGACAAACTGCTGTGCAAATAATATCCTTTTTACGCATATTGTCACGTACACCTTTTCTCTTGTGGAATAACACATTTGTTGGACACGTTATGTGAAAGTCTTCCTGTCTACTTTTTTCTGGTATTTACACACATTAATATCTTCATTTCTATATTTGGATTTATGAGTATTGTACCTGGATGACAAGCGATTTTCTTTAAGTTTATTGTCTAAAGATAAAAATCCAACAAAACCAAAATTAAGGTAAAGTATCGCGGTTCGACAGAATTTTGAAAATCTGAGTTTGAATTCGATTGTTTCCGTTTCTTGGAAGATATGGACGCGGAAATTGTTTTAGATCAAAGGTTTTCTGCGAAACAAGCCTAATTTTGTTAATGTTAATTTCAGTTAATGCCCTTGACTGAAAGTCATGGGTCTTACGAAATGGGTCTAAAATGTTTGTCACACAATGTTCACTACTATGATTGAAAATACGAAACATTCCATACATTCCATACACTCGTGGAATTTTGAAAACCGACACATTTTCTGTTTCGTGGTTTACTGGTTTTTTTTGTGAAATCAGAAACTCTGAAACTCTGAAAATTGAAAATTTGACGAAATTCAAGACGAAAATCGAAAATTTGACGAAATTCGAAAATTTGACGAAATACGAAAATTTGACGAAAATCGAAAATTTAACGAAATTCGAAAATTTAACGAAATTCGAAAATTGAAAATTTGACGAAAATCGAAAATTTGACGAAAATCGAAAATTTGACGAAGAAAGTAATCCTCTATCTGCCACCATTCAAGAAATATCTCCAAAACCCCAATTGACCCACCCATTTCCAACTTTCGACATTTTTCACATATGCCCCTCTGTTTTACTCGTAAAACTCTGAGACTTTGCCGAAGAAAGTAACTCTCTATCTCTCATATTCGCAAAAATATTAGTCCTTTCATCCTACGCTCTAGTAGCTCAAAATTTGGTCACTCTAATCACTCTAGCTCAAACGAATCTGCCCCGATTTTTTAAATTATTTTTTTGTTCGAATCGTGTTACGAATACCTTTCATTTGATGGGTCGCACGCCTCTGTAGGTTTCAATACAGCTAAGCTACAGCCGAAAACGCGTTACCGACCCTCGAAAACCGCACTCAGAAACCACTTCGAGGCCAATAAAACAAAATTCTGGTTTTTCCTGGGGTAATGGCGTATCACATATTCATTTTTATGCCCACCCTGAGACTACTGCAAAATTTCATGGAGATTGGCTGACTGGTTTCCGAGATCGACCGTCGATAGATAGACAGATAGATAGAAACATACAGAGTAAGTTGAAAGATTTTGATTGTTTGGGAACAGTCAATTTGGTGTATTTTATATGAAAAGTGACCAATTTCAAAACGATGTATCTCCGGCAATTTTCAACCTACATAGTCGAGTGATAGCTCGTTTTGCTCGTATTTGAAGCGCGAATAAGATAAAATAGGATTTGTGGTGATACAGGCCAAAGGAAAGAAACTTAAATTCTCGCCTATATATAGTTGCCGCGTCTCAAAAAATTTTCTTCGTTCTTTTTTTGGAAGTTAGACTGCGTCAAGTAATCCGCTATCGCTCCGGACATGATTCTCAAAAGAATTTTTGTCTTGTCGCTTGATAGCACGATAACTTGAGTAATCCTCAACAGATTTAAAAAAATCATGTCCGGAGCGATAGCGGAGGACTTGACGCAGTCTAACTTCCAAAAAAAGAACGAAGAAAATTTTTTGAGACGCGGCAACTATATATAGGCGACAATTTAAGTTTCTTTCGTTTGGCCTGTATCACCACAAATCCTATTCTATCTTATTCGCGCTTCAAATACGAGCAAAACGAGCTATCACTCGACTATGTAACTTTAAAATTGCCGGAGATACATCGTTTTGAAGTTGGTCATTTTGATAGAAAATGCACCAAATTAACGTTTTCCAAACAATCAAAATCTTTCAACTTACTCTGTATGTTTCTATCTGTCTATCTATCTATCTATCGACGGACGATCTCGGAAACTAGTCAGCCAATCTCCATGAAATTTTGCAGGAGTCTCAGGGTGGGCATCAAAATGAAAATGTGATACGCCATTACCCCAGGAAAAACCAGAATTTTGTTTTATTGGCCTCGAAGTGGTTTCTGAGTGAGGTTTTCGAGGGTCGGGAACGCGTTTTCGGTTGTAGCTTAGCTGTATTGAAACCTACAGAGGCGTGTGACCCATCAAATGAAAGGTATTCGTAACACGATTCGAACAAAAAAATAATTTAAAAAAATCGGGGCAGATTCGTTTGAGCTAGAGTGATTAGAGTGACCAAATTTTGAGCTACTCGAGCGTAGGATGAAAGGACTAATATTTTTTTGGGTTATGAGAGATAGAGAATTACTTTCTTCGGCAAAGTCTCAGAGTTTTACGAGTAGAACAGAGGGGCATATGTGAGAAATGGGTGGGTCAATTATGTTTTTAGAGGTATTTTTTGAATGGTGACAGATAGAGAGTTACTTTCTTCGGCAAAGTCTCAGAGTTTTACGAGTAGAACAGAGGGGCATATGTGAAAAATGTCGAAAGTTAGAAATGGGTGGGTCAATTGGGGTTTTGGAGATATTTCTTGAATGGTGGCAGATAGAGAATTACTTTCGTCAAATTTTCGATTTTCGTCAAATTTTCTGAATTTCGTCAGATTTTGGAATTTCGTCAAATTTTCGATTTTCGTCAAATTTTCGAATTTCGTCAAATTTCGTCAAATTTTCGAATTTCATCAAATTTTCAAATTTCGTCAAATTTTCGGATTTTTTCAAACTTTCAAATTTCGTCAAATTTTCGAATTTCGTCAAATTTTCAAATTTCGTCAAATTTTCGAATTTCGTCAAATTTAGACCAATTTTCGAATTTCGTCAAATTTCGTCAAATTTTCGAATTTCGTCAAATTTAGACCAATTTTCGAATTTCGTCAAATTTCGTCAAATTTTCGAATTTCGTCAAATTTTCGAATTTCGTCAAATTTTGGAATATCGTCAAATTTTCGAATTTCGTCAAATTTTCGAATTTCGTCAAATTTTGGAATATCGTCAAATTTTCTGCATGTGGCAGATAAATTTTCTTGCTGGTCTGTTCCTGAACATCTAAAACTTTGCGACGCAGATTTTTTTGGTAAAATTTTGGTTGTTTCCAGTCTAAATTTTTTTTTGTAAAAATTATTTGCCAGATGATGAGAAAACCTAAGCCAGCTTGTTTGAACTAATTGGGTGTAAAATTTAATTTTTGCGTAACGAAGCTGAAAGCGTCAACTCTAGCGATATCATTCATTTTAGAAATTGTATTTCAAAGACTGCGTCACACTTTTCTCGAAGAGATTTTTGTTGGGATATACACTTGCTGTCTATACTAGAAAAAAAATGAACGAGTGTGAACGTTGCGGCCCGAGCGAAGCGAATTTTTTTAAAAAGTGTACAAAATCTTCGATTTTAAATTGTTTGATCGAAAAGTGACCACAGCTGATTCAATTAAATGAATCAAAAATCGATTTTCTCAGAGGCATTTTTCCACAATTTTAGGCCAAACAAACACTTACGACACAAACGATTCTCAGATTATTTTCAAAAACCTTTCTGTTCTGGATAGCCTACAACATTCCCAAGAATTGAAGCCAACTTGAGCAAAAAGTGAATCATCTTCCCGATGAATTTACGAATTTTCAAGTTCAAGATCCACTCAATTTTTCATAGTCGGCGAACTTTGACGACTCACAAAATATACTTTTTCGTCAAACTTCATTCGGATTTTATTTTTTCCAGTTAAATTAGACCCCAATTAGTCGAATAAGACTAATACAGCTAACAAAAATCTAAAAGTAAGTTTTTGGTAGAGGTCAAAATATGTGAGCAACCGAAAACTCGAAAATTTAGCTTCTTTGATTTTACGCAAGTTGTAAATCAATTTAAAAAAAATTTTAAAATCAATATTTGACACCTAGGGATGAAAACAATTTTTTGTGGACTTGGTCCATTACCCATCGCACAACCCTAATATTTAACTGATTCAAAGTTATTTGTAAACTAAATTTTGGTAAAATAAAATTTCAAGAAAAAAAGAATTTTCAATTATACATATGTCCTCAAATTGTCCTTTCCTTCCGGACCTTCTCTTACTTCACGTATTGTTAGTTAAAAATGTTATCTTAGAACAAAAGAAATGGTTAAGTATAAAGATTAACATCGCTGTTTCATACATAGTGTTGTTTAATGAATTTTTAATTTAACCAAAAATTTGTCCTTTCTAAGTACATTCGACTAAGTATTTTTTTGTCAAATTATTTATTTCACACGCAGAAGAGATATTAGTTACTTTGTAAGTTAAAACACAGAGAGGTGCGTCACCTTTACCCTGATTTTATATAATATTCACAATTATGACGCTTTTTTTATGAGATAAATATTTCATGTATTTCATGCTGAAAAAAATTGTTCACAGTTGAGCGCACTTGGGAACTGCCCCCAAGGCCCTGCCTGTGCCCTCTTTTCTTCCCGTAGGAATCGGCGAGGAGTTAGGTCCGAAATGTGGCAATATTAAGGAGAGTTTGATTATAACGGATACACAATGATCTCGTTTAAACGATTTCTCATTGCCTTACAAGGAGTTAGGTTAATTGATCACCTGTCAAATGATCGCTAACCCGAAAGAAATACAAAACTAATGCGAATTATATACAACGTATACCGGCGGCAATGAGTGGTAAAACAAGACACATTCGCTACACATGTATGTGCTATGCAAATGGATCAAGTAAGGACACCTATCTTACCAATACCGGCGGCAATGAGTGGTAAAACAAGACACATTCGCTACACATGTTTGTGCTATGCAAATGGATCAAGTAAGGACACCTATCTTACCAGTGGAAAATTCGCATTAGAATCAAATTTCTTTGCCAAATTAGCTGTTACACATCGATGGGTGACAGAGAAATGATAACAGATGGCGTTGCACCGGCCAAGCGCCATCTGTTATCATTTCTCTGATGGTTGACAATTTCCCTAACGTGGCGTCTCGTCCATTCCCAACCTAATGTGGCAATATTAAGGAGAGTTTGCTTATAACGGATACACAATGATCGCGTATAAACGATTTCTCATTGCCTTACAAGGAGTTAGGTTAATTGATCACCTGTCAAATGATCGCTAACCCGAAAGAAATACAAAACTAATGCGAATTATACGTACACCGGCGGCAATGAGCGGTAAAACAAGACACATTCGCTACACATGTATGTGCTATGCAAATGGATCAAGTAAGGACACCTATCTTACCAATACCGGCGGCAATGAGTGGTAAAACAAGACACATTCGCTACACATGTTTGTGCTATGCAAATGGATCAAGTAAGGACACCTATCTTACCAGTGGAAAATTCGCATTAGAATCAAATTTCTTTGCCAAATTAGCTGTTACACATCGATGGGTGACAGAGAAATGATAACAGATGGCGTTGCACCGGCCAAGCGCCATCTGTTATCATTTCTCTGATGGCTGACAATTTTCCTAACGTAGCGTCGCATCCATCCCCAACCTAATGTGGCAATATTAAGGAGAGTTTGCTTATAACGGATACACAATGATCTCGTTTAAACGATTTCTCATTGCCTTACAAGGAGTTAGGTTAATTGATCACCTGTCAAATGATCGCTAACCCGAAAGAAATACAAAACTAATGTGAACTATATACAACGTATACCGGCGGCAATGAGTGGTAAAACAAGACACATTCGCTACACATGTATGTGCTATGCAAATGGATCAAGTAAGGACACCTATCTTACCAATACCGGCGGCAATGAGTGGTAAAACAAGACACATTCGCTACACATGTTTGTGCTATGCAAATGGATCAAGTAAGGACACCTATCTTACCAGTGGAAAATTCGCATTAGAATCAAATTTCTTTGCCAAATTAGCTGTTACACATCGATGGGTGACAGAGAAATGATAACAGATGGCGTTGCACCGGCCAAGCGCCATCTGTTATCATTTCTCTGATGGTTGACAATTTCCCTAACGTGGCGTCTCGTCCATTCCCAACCTAATGTGGCAATATTAAGGAGAGTTTGCTTATAACGGATACACAATGATCGCGTATAAACGATTTCTCATTGCCTTACAAGGAGTTAGGTTAATTGATCACCTGTCAAATGATCGCTAACCCGAAAGAAATACAAAACTAATGCGAATTATACGTACACCGGCGGCAATGAGCGGTAAAACAAGACACATTCGCTACACATGTATGTGCTATGCAAATGGATCAAGTAAGGACACCTATCTTACCAATACCGGCGGCAATGAGTGGTAAAACAAGACACATTCGCTACACATGTTTGTGCTATGCAAATGGATCAAGTAAGGACACCTATCTTACCAGTGGAAAATTCGCATTAGAATCAAATTTCTTTGCCAAATTAGCTGTTACACATCGATGGGTGACAGAGAAATGATAACAGATGGCGTTGCACCGGCCAAGCGCCATCTGTTATCATTTCTCTGATGGCTGACAATTTTCCTAACGTAGCGTCGCATCCATCCCCAACCTAATGTGGCAATATTAAGGAGAGTTTGCTTATAACGGATACACAATGATCTCGTTTAAACGATTTCTCATTGCCTTACAAGGAGTTAGGTTAATTGATCACCTGTCAAATGATCGCTAACCCGAAAGAAATACAAAACTAATGTGAACTATATACAACGTATACCGGCGGCAATGAGTGGTAAAACAAGACACATTCGCTACACATGTATGTGCTATGCAAATGGATCAAGTAAGGACACCTATCTTACCAATACCGGCGGCAATGAGTGGTAAAACAAGACACATTCGCTACACATGTTTGTGCTATGCAAATGGATCAAGTAAGGACACCTATCTTACCAGTGGAAAATTCGCATTAGAATCAAATTTCTTTGCCAAATTAGCTGTTACACATCGATGGGTGACAGAGAAATGATAACAGATGGCGTTGCACCGGCCAAGCGCCATCTGTTATCATTTCTCTGATGGTTGACAATTTCCCTAACGTGGCGTCGCGTCCATCCCCAACCTAATGTGGCAATATTAAGGAGAGTTTGCTTATAACGGATACACAATGATCTCGTTTAAACGGTTTCTCATTGCCTTACAAGGAGTTAGGTTAATTGATCACCTGTCAAATGATCGCTAATCCGAAAGAAATTCAAAACTAACGCGAATTATATACTGCAACGTACACCGGCGGCAATGAGCGGTAAAACAAGACACATTCGCTACACATGTATGTGCTATGCAAATGGATCAAGTAAGGACACCTATCTTGCCAGTGGAAAATTCGCATTAGAATCAAATTTCTTTGCAAAATTAGCTGTTACACATCGATGGGTGACAGAGAAATGATAACAGATGGCGTTGCACCGGCCAAGCGCCATCTGTTATCATTTCTCTGATGGCTGACAATTTCCCTAACGTAGCGTCGCATCCATCCCCAACCTAATGTGGCAATATTAAGGAGAGTTTGCTTATAACGGATACACAATGATCTCGTTTAAACGGTTTCTCATTGCCTTACAAGGAGTTAGGTTAATTGATCACCTGTCAAATGATCGCTAATCCGAAAGAAATTCAAAACTAACGCGAATTATATACTGCAACGTACACCGGCGGCAATGAGCGGTAAAACAAGACACATTCGCTACACATGTTTGTGCTATGCAAATGGATCAAGTAAGGACACCTATCTTACCAGTGGAAAATTCGCATTAGAATCAAATTTCTTTGCCAAATTAGCTGTTACACATCGATGGGTGACAGAGAAATGATAACAGATGGCGTTGCACCGGCCAAGCGCCATCTGTTATCATTTCTCTGATGGTTGACAATTTCCCTAACGTAGCGTCGCATCCATCCCCAACCTAATGTGGCAATATTAAGGAGAGTTTGCTTATAACGGATACACAATGATCTCGTTTAAACGGTTTCTCATTGCCTTACAAGGAGTTAGGTTAATTGATCACCTGTCAAATGATCGCTAATCCGAAAGAAATTCAAAACTAATGCGAATTATATACAACGTATACCGGCGGCAATGAGTGGTAAAACAAGACACATTCGCTACACATGTATGTGCTATGCAAATGGATCAAGTAAGGACACCTATCTTACCAATACCGGCGGCAATGAGTGGTAAAACAAGACACATTCGCTACACATGTTTGTGCTATGCAAATGGATCAAGTAAGGACACCTATCTTACCAGTGGAAAATTCGCATTAGAATCAAATTTCTTTGCAAAATTAGCTGTTACACATCGATGGGTGACAGAGAAATGATAACAGATGGCGTTGCACCGGCCAAGCGCCATCTGTTATCATTTCTCTGATGGTTGACAATTTTCCTAACGTGGCGTCTCGTCCATTCCCAACCTAATGTGGCAATATTAAGGAGAGTTTGCTTATAACGGATACACAATGATCTCGTTTAAACGATTTCTCATTGCCTCACAAGGAGTTAGGTTAATTGATCACCTGTCAAATGATCGCTAACCCGAAAGAAATACAAAACTAATGCGAATTATATACAACGTATACCGGCGGCAATGAGTGGTAAAACAAGACACATTCGCTACACATGTATGTGCTATGCAAATGGATCAAGTAAGGACACCTATCTTACCAATACCGGCGGCAATGAGTGGTAAAACAAGACACATTCGCTACACATGTTTGTGCTATGCAAATGGATCAAGTAAGGACACCTATCTTACCAGTGGAAAATTCGCATTAGAATCAAATTTCTTTGCAAAATTAGCTGTTACACATCGATGGGTGACAGAGAAATGATAACAGATGGCGTTGCACCGGCCAAGCGCCATCTGTTATCATTTCTCTGATGGTTGACAATTTCCCTAACGTGGCGTCTCGTCCATTCCCAACCTAATGTGGCAATATTAAGGAGAGTTTGCTTATAACGGATACACAATGATCGCGTATAAACGATTTCTCATTGCCTTACAAGGAGTTAGGTTAATTGATCACCTGTCAAATGATCGCTAACCCGAAAGAAATACAAAACTAATGCAAATTATACGTACACCGGCGGCAATGAGCGGTAAAACAAGACACATTCGCTACACATGTATGTGCTATGCAAATGGATCAAGTAAGGACACCTATCTTACCAATACCGGCGGCAATGAGTGGTAAAACAAGACACATTCGCTACACATGTTTGTGCTATGCAAATGGATCAAGTAAGGACACCTATCTTACCAGTGGAAAATTCGCATTAGAATCAAATTTCTTTGCCAAATTAGCTGTTACACATCGATGGGTGACAGAGAAATGATAACAGATGGCGTTGCACCGGCCAAGCGCCATCTGTTATCATTTCTCTGATGGCTGACAATTTTCCTAACGTAGCGTCGCATCCATCCCCAACCTAATGTGGCAATATTAAGGAGAGTTTGCTTATAACGGATACACAATGATCTCGTTTAAACGATTTCTCATTGCCTTACAAGGAGTTAGGTTAATTGATCACCTGTCAAATGATCGCTAACCCGAAAGAAATACAAAACTAATGTGAACTATATACAACGTATACCGGCGGCAATGAGTGGTAAAACAAGACACATTCGCTACACATGTATGTGCTATGCAAATGGATCAAGTAAGGACACCTATCTTACCAATACCGGCGGCAATGAGTGGTAAAACAAGACACATTCGCTACACATGTTTGTGCTATGCAAATGGATCAAGTAAGGACACCTATCTTACCAGTGGAAAATTCGCATTAGAATCAAATTTCTTTGCCAAATTAGCTGTTACACATCGATGGGTGACAGAGAAATGATAACAGATGGCGTTGCACCGGCCAAGCGCCATCTGTTATCATTTCTCTGATGGTTGACAATTTCCCTAACGTGGCGTCTCGTCCATTCCCAACCTAATGTGGCAATATTAAGGAGAGTTTGCTTATAACGGATACACAATGATCGCGTATAAACGATTTCTCATTGCCTTACAAGGAGTTAGGTTAATTGATCACCTGTCAAATGATCGCTAACCCGAAAGAAATACAAAACTAATGCGAATTATACGTACACCGGCGGCAATGAGCGGTAAAACAAGACACATTCGCTACACATGTATGTGCTATGCAAATGGATCAAGTAAGGACACCTATCTTACCAATACCGGCGGCAATGAGTGGTAAAACAAGACACATTCGCTACACATGTTTGTGCTATGCAAATGGATCAAGTAAGGACACCTATCTTACCAGTGGAAAATTCGCATTAGAATCAAATTTCTTTGCCAAATTAGCTGTTACACATCGATGGGTGACAGAGAAATGATAACAGATGGCGTTGCACCGGCCAAGCGCCATCTGTTATCATTTCTCTGATGGCTGACAATTTTCCTAACGTAGCGTCGCATCCATCCCCAACCTAATGTGGCAATATTAAGGAGAGTTTGCTTATAACGGATACACAATGATCTCGTTTAAACGATTTCTCATTGCCTTACAAGGAGTTAGGTTAATTGATCACCTGTCAAATGATCGCTAACCCGAAAGAAATACAAAACTAATGTGAACTATATACAACGTATACCGGCGGCAATGAGTGGTAAAACAAGACACATTCGCTACACATGTATGTGCTATGCAAATGGATCAAGTAAGGACACCTATCTTACCAATACCGGCGGCAATGAGTGGTAAAACAAGACACATTCGCTACACATGTTTGTGCTATGCAAATGGATCAAGTAAGGACACCTATCTTACCAGTGGAAAATTCGCATTAGAATCAAATTTCTTTGCCAAATTAGCTGTTACACATCGATGGGTGACAGAGAAATGATAACAGATGGCGTTGCACCGGCCAAGCGCCATCTGTTATCATTTCTCTGATGGTTGACAATTTCCCTAACGTGGCGTCGCGTCCATCCCCAACCTAATGTGGCAATATTAAGGAGAGTTTGCTTATAACGGATACACAATGATCTCGTTTAAACGGTTTCTCATTGCCTTACAAGGAGTTAGGTTAATTGATCACCTGTCAAATGATCGCTAATCCGAAAGAAATTCAAAACTAACGCGAATTATATACTGCAACGTACACCGGCGGCAATGAGCGGTAAAACAAGACACATTCGCTACACATGTATGTGCTATGCAAATGGATCAAGTAAGGACACCTATCTTGCCAGTGGAAAATTCGCATTAGAATCAAATTTCTTTGCAAAATTAGCTGTTACACATCGATGGGTGACAGAGAAATGATAACAGATGGCGTTGCACCGGCCAAGCGCCATCTGTTATCATTTCTCTGATGGCTGACAATTTCCCTAACGTAGCGTCGCATCCATCCCCAACCTAATGTGGCAATATTAAGGAGAGTTTGCTTATAACGGATACACAATGATCTCGTTTAAACGGTTTCTCATTGCCTTACAAGGAGTTAGGTTAATTGATCACCTGTCAAATGATCGCTAATCCGAAAGAAATTCAAAACTAACGCGAATTATATACTGCAACGTACACCGGCGGCAATGAGCGGTAAAACAAGACACATTCGCTACACATGTTTGTGCTATGCAAATGGATCAAGTAAGGACACCTATCTTACCAGTGGAAAATTCGCATTAGAATCAAATTTCTTTGCCAAATTAGCTGTTACACATCGATGGGTGACAGAGAAATGATAACAGATGGCGTTGCACCGGCCAAGCGCCATCTGTTATCATTTCTCTGATGGTTGACAATTTCCCTAACGTAGCGTCGCATCCATCCCCAACCTAATGTGGCAATATTAAGGAGAGTTTGCTTATAACGGATACACAATGATCTCGTTTAAACGGTTTCTCATTGCCTTACAAGGAGTTAGGTTAATTGATCACCTGTCAAATGATCGCTAATCCGAAAGAAATTCAAAACTAATGCGAATTATATACAACGTATACCGGCGGCAATGAGTGGTAAAACAAGACACATTCGCTACACATGTATGTGCTATGCAAATGGATCAAGTAAGGACACCTATCTTACCAATACCGGCGGCAATGAGTGGTAAAACAAGACACATTCGCTACACATGTTTGTGCTATGCAAATGGATCAAGTAAGGACACCTATCTTACCAGTGGAAAATTCGCATTAGAATCAAATTTCTTTGCAAAATTAGCTGTTACACATCGATGGGTGACAGAGAAATGATAACAGATGGCGTTGCACCGGCCAAGCGCCATCTGTTATCATTTCTCTGATGGTTGACAATTTTCCTAACGTGGCGTCTCGTCCATTCCCAACCTAATGTGGCAATATTAAGGAGAGTTTGCTTATAACGGATACACAATGATCTCGTTTAAACGATTTCTCATTGCCTCACAAGGAGTTAGGTTAATTGATCACCTGTCAAATGATCGCTAACCCGAAAGAAATACAAAACTAATGCGAATTATATACAACGTATACCGGCGGCAATGAGTGGTAAAACAAGACACATTCGCTACACATGTATGTGCTATGCAAATGGATCAAGTAAGGACACCTATCTTACCAATACCGGCGGCAATGAGTGGTAAAACAAGACACATTCGCTACACATGTTTGTGCTATGCAAATGGATCAAGTAAGGACACCTATCTTACCAGTGGAAAATTCGCATTAGAATCAAATTTCTTTGCAAAATTAGCTGTTACACATCGATGGGTGACAGAGAAATGATAACAGATGGCGTTGCACCGGCCAAGCGCCATCTGTTATCATTTCTCTGATGGTTGACAATTTTCCTAACGTGGCGTCTCGTCCATTCCCAACCTAATGTGGCAATATTAAGGAGAGTTTGCTTATAACGGATACACAATGATCGCGTATAAACGATTTCTCATTGCCTTACAAGGAGTTAGGTTAATTGATCACCTGTCAAATGATCGCTAACCCGAAAGAAATACAAAACTAATGCGAATTATATACAACGTATACCGGCGGCAATGAGTGGTAAAACAAGACACATTCGCTACACATGTATGTGCTATGCAAATGGATCAAGTAAGGACACCTATCTTACCAATACCGGCGGCAATGAGTGGTAAAACAAGACACATTCGCTACACATGTTTGTGCTATGCAAATGGATCAAGTAAGGACACCTATCTTACCAGTGGAAAATTCGCATTAGAATCAAATTTCTTTGCAAAATTAGCTGTTACACATCGATGGGTGACAGAGAAATGATAACAGATGGCGTTGCACCGGCCAAGCGCCATCTGTTATCATTTCTCTGATGGTTGACAATTTCCCTAACGTGGCGTCTCGTCCATTCCCAACCTAATGTGGCAATATTAAGGAGAGTTTGCTTATAACGGATACACAATGATCGCGTATAAACGATTTCTCATTGCCTTACAAGGAGTTAGGTTAATTGATCACCTGTCAAATGATCGCTAACCCGAAAGAAATACAAAACTAATGCGAATTATATACAACGTATACCGGCGGCAATGAGTGGTAAAACAAGACACATTCGCTACACATGTATGTGCTATGCAAATGGATCAAGTAAGGACACATATCTTACCAATACCGGCGGCAATGAGTGGTAAAACAAGACACATTCGCTACACATGTTTGTGCTATGCAAATGGATCAAGTAAGGACACCTATCTTACCAGTGGAAAATTCGCATTAGAATCAAATTTCTTTGCAAAATTAGCTGTTACACATCGATGGGTGACAGAGAAATGATAACAGATGGCGTTGCACCGGCCAAGCGCCATCTGTTATCATTTCTCTGATGGTTGACAATTTCCCTAACGTGGCGTCTCGTCCATTCCCAACCTAATGTGGCAATATTAAGGAGAGTTTGCTTATAACGGATACACAATGATCGCGTATAAACGATTTCTCATTGCCTTACAAGGAGTTAGGTTAATTGATCACCTGTCAAATGATCGCTAACCCGAAAGAAATACAAAACTAATGCGAATTATATACAACGTATACCGGCGGCAATGAGTGGTAAAACAAGACACATTCGCTACACATGTATGTGCTATGCAAATGGATCAAGTAAGGACACCTATCTTACCAATACCGGCGGCAATGAGTGGTAAAACAAGACACATTCGCTACACATGTTTGTGCTATGCAAATGGATCAAGTAAGGACACCTATCTTACCAGTGGAAAATTCGCATTAGAATCAAATTTCTTTGCAAAATTAGCTGTTACACATCGATGGGTGACAGAGAAATGATAACAGATGGCGTTGCACCGGCCAAGCGCCATCTGTTATCATTTCTCTGATGGTTGACAATTTCCCTAACGTGGCGTCTCGTCCATTCCCAACCTAATGTGGCAATATTAAGGAGAGTTTGCTTATAACGGATACACAATGATCGCGTATAAACGATTTCTCATTGCCTTACAAGGAGTTAGGTTAATTGATCACCTGTCAAATGATCGCTAACCCGAAAGAAATACAAAACTAATGCGAATTATATACAACGTATACCGGCGGCAATGAGTGGTAAAACAAGACACATTCGCTACACATGTATGTGCTATGCAAATGGATCAAGTAAGGACACCTATCTTACCAATACCGGCGGCAATGAGTGGTAAAACAAGACACATTCGCTACACATGTTTGTGCTATGCAAATGGATCAAGTAAGGACACCTATCTTACCAGTGGAAAATTCGCATTAGAATCAAATTTCTTTGCAAAATTAGCTGTTACACATCGATGGGTGACAGAGAAATGATAACAGATGGCGTTGTACCGGCCAAGCGCCATCTGTTATCATTTCTCTGATGGTTGACAATTTTCCTAACGTGGCGTCTCGTCCATTCCCAACCTAATGTGGCAATATTAAGGAGAGTTTGCTTATAACGGATACACAATGATCGCGTATAAACGGTTTCTCATTGCCTTACAAGGAGTTAGGTTAATTGATCACCTGTCAAATGATCGCTAACCCGAAAGAAATACAAAACTAATGCGAATTATATACAACGTATACCGGCGGCAATGAGTGGTAAAACAAGACACATTCGCTACACATGTATGTGCTATGCAAATGGATCAAGTAAGGACACCTATCTTACCAATACCGGCGGCAATGAGTGGTAAAACAAGACACATTCGCTACACATGTTTGTGCTATGCAAATGGATCAAGTAAGGACACCTATCTTACCAGTGGAAAATTCGCATTAGAATCAAATTTCTTTGCAAAATTAGCTGTTACACATCGATGGGTGACAGAGAAATGATAACAGATGGCGTTGCACCGGCCAAGCGCCATCTGTTATCATTTCTCTGATGGTTGACAATTTTCCTAACGTGACGTCTCGTCCATTCCCAACCTAATGTGGCAATATTAAGGAGAGTTTGCTTATAACGGATACACAATGATCGCGTATAAACGGTTTCTCATTGCCTTACAAGGAGTTAGGTTAATTGATCACCTGTCAAATGATCGCTAACCCGAAAGAAATTCAAAACTAACGCGAATTATATACTGCAACGTACACCGGCGGCAATGAGCGGTAAAACAAGACACATTCGCTACACATGTTTGTGCTATGCAAATGGATCAAGTAAGGACACCTATCTTGCCAGTGGAAAATTCGCATTAGAATCAAATTTCTTTGCAAAATTAGCTGTTACACATCGATGAGTGACAATTTACCTAACGTGATGTACTATCTACTAAATTAAGTTATGAATAATTTAAAAAAAAACCATACTAATACCCTATTCTACCCCTCTGCGTTTTCACGGGCTTGGGACCGTTAAATAGCATGTGAAACGTGCTATTTAGCCGCATTAGTTGATATTGCTGTCATTCAAGCAACCGACATTAAAACCTTGAGCGCAATACAAGTATGCACACAACAAATATCTACTAACATAGCAAACAATATCAGCACAACCAAACATACCACACAGCTCAACAATTCTCTTCTGTGTCCTTATTATACATGAGTGCCTCTTCGGATAACAAAAACAGCTTTGCTTTGATTGGTTTACCCTTTGACAGCCAATCATCGACTGAAGCATGTCATTGTTTAGGCCGAGATGTTTACTCTTTGACAGCCAATCATCGACTGAAGTATACCATTCTTTTGGCAGAGATGTTCATTCTTTGACAGCCAATCATCGACTGAAGTATACCATTGTTCTGGCAGAGATGTTTGCTCTTTGACAGCCAATCATCGACTGAAGTGTACCATTGTTTTGGCAGAGATGTTTACTCTTTGACAGCCAATCATGGACTGAAGTGTACCATTGTTTAGGCCGAGATGTTTACTCTTTGACAGCCAATAATCGACTGAAATATACCATTGTTCTGGCAGAGATGTTCACTCTTTAACAGCCAATCATCGACTATAGTGTACCATTGTTTTGGCAGAGATGTTTACTCTTTGACAGCCAATCATGGACTGAAGTGTACCATTGTTTAGGCCGAGATGTTTACTCTTTGACAGCCAATCATCGACTGAAATATACCATTGTTCTGGCAGAGATGTTTACTCTTTGACAGCCAATCATGGACTGAAGTGTACCATTGTTTAGGCCGATATGTTTACTCTTTGACAGCCAATCATCGACTGAAATATACCATTGTTCTGGCAGAGATGTTTACTCTTTGACAGCCAATCATGGACTGAAGTGTACCATTGTTTAGGCCGATATGTTTACTCTTTGACAGCCAATCTCCAACTAAAATATGTCATTGTTTAGGCCGAGATGTTTAGTCTTTGACAACCAATCATCGACTGAAGTATACCATTGTTCTGGCAGATATGTTTACTCTTTGACAGCCAATCATCGACTGAAGTGTACCATTGTTTTGGCAGAGATGTTTACTCTTTGACAGCCAATCATGGACTGAAGTGTACCATTGTTTACGCCGAGATGTTTACTCTTTGACAGCCAATCATCGACTGAAGTATACCATTGTTCTGGCAGAGATGTTTACTCTTTGACAGCCAATCATGGACTGAAGTGTACCATTGTTTAGGCCGAGATGTTTACTCTTTGACAGCCAATCATCGACTGAAGTGTACCATTGTTCTGGCCGAGATGTTTACTCTTTGACAGTCAATCACCGACTAAAGCATGTCATTGTTTAGGCTGAGATGTTTACTCTTTGACAGCCAATCATCGACTGAAGTGTACTATTGTTTTGGCAGAGATGTTCATTCTTTGACAGCCAATCATGAACTGAAGTGTACCATTGTTTTGGCAGAGATGTTTACTCTTTGACAGCCAATCATCGACTGAAGTGTACTGTTGTTTTGGCAGAGATGTTCATTCTTTGACAGCCAATCATCGACTGAAGTATACCATTGTTCTGGCAGAGATGTTCACTCTTTGACAGCCAATCATCGACTGAAGTGTACCATTGTTTTGGCAGAGATGTTTACTCTTTGACAGCCAATCATGGACTGAATTGTACCATTGTTTAGGCCGAGATGTTTACTCTTTGACAGCCAATCATCGACTGAAGTGTACCATTGTTTTGGCAGAGATGTTCATTCTTTGACAGCCAATCATCGACTGAAGTATACCATTGTTCTGGCAGAGATGTTCACTCTTTGACAGCCAATCATCGACTGAAGTGTACCATTGTTTTGGCAGAGATGTTTACTATTTGACAGCCAATCATGGACTGAAGTGTACCATTCTTTTGGCAGAGATGTTCATTCTTTGACAGCCAATCATCGACTGAAGTATACCATTGTTCTGGCAGAGATGTTCACTCTTTGACAGCCAATCATCGACTGAAGTGTACCATTGTTTTGGCAGAGATGTTTACTCTTTGACAGCCAATCATGGACTGAAGTGTACCATTGTTTAGGCCGAGATGTTTACTCTTTGACAGCCAATCATCGACTGAAGTGTACCATTGTTCTGGCCGAGATGTTTACTCTTTGACAGTCAATCATCGACTGAAGTATACCATTGTTTTGGCAGAGATGTTTACTATTTGACAGCCAATCATGGACTGAAGTGTACCATTGTTTTGGCAGAGATGTTTACTCTTTGACAGCCAATCATCGACTGAAGTGTCTCATTGTTTAGGCCGAGATGTTTACTATTTGACAGCCAATCATGGACTGAAGTGTACCATTGTTTAGGCCGAGAAGTTTACTCTTTGACAACCAATCATGGACTGAAGTATACCATTGTTCTGGCAGAGATGTTTACTCTTTGACAGCCAATCATCGACTAAAGCATGTCATTGTTTAGGCCGAGATGTTTACTCTTTGACAGCCAATCATCGACTGAAGTATACCATTGTTCTGGCAGAGATGTTTACTCTTTGACAGCCAATCATCGACTGAAGTATACCATTGTTCTGGCAGAGATGTTTACTCTTTGACAGCCAATCATCGACTAAAGTATGTCATTGTTTAGGCCGAGATGTTTACTATTTGACAGCCAATCATGGACTGAAGTGTACCATTGTTTAGGCCGAGAAGTTTACTCTTTGACAACCAATCATGGACTGAAGTATACCATTGTTCTGGCAGAGATGTTTACTCTTTGACAGCCAATCATCGACTAAAGCATGTCATTGTTTAGGCCGAGATGTTTACTCTTTGACAGCCAATCATCGACTGAAGTATACCATTGTTCTGGCAGAGATGTTTACTCTTTGACAGCCAATCATCGACTGAAGTATACCATTGTTCTGGCAGAGATGTTTACTCTTTGACAGCCAATCATCGACTAAAGTATGTCATTGTTTAGGCCGAGATGTTTACTCTTTGACAGCCAATCATCGACTGAAGTGTACCATTGTTCTGGCCGAGATGTTTACTCTTTGACAGTCAATCATCGACTGAAGTATACCATTGTTTTGGCAGAGATGTTTACTATTTGACAGCCAATCATGGACTGAAGTGTACCATTGTTTTGGCAGAGATGTTTACTCTTTGACAGCCAATCATCGACTGAAGTGTCTCATTGTTTAGGCCGAGATGTTTACTATTTGACAGCCAATCATGGACTGAAGTGTACCATTGTTTAGGCCGAGAAGTTTACTCTTTGACAACCAATCATGGACTGAAGTATACCATTGTTCTGGCAGAGATGTTTACTCTTTGACAGCCAATCATCGACTAAAGCATGTCATTGTTTAGGCCGAGATGTTTACTCTTTGACAGCCAATCATCGACTGAAGTATACCATTGTTCTGGCAGAGATGTTTACTCTTTGACAGCCAATCATCGACTAAAGTATGTCATTGTTTAGGCCGAGATGTTTACTCTTTGACAGCCAATCACCAACTAAAGTATGTCATTGTTTAGGCCGAGAAGTTTACTCTTTGACAACCAATCATCGACTGAAGTATACCATTGTTCTGGCAGAGATGTTTACTCTTTGACAGCCGATCATCGACTGAAGTATACCATTGTTTTGGCAGAGATGTTTACTCTTTGACAGCCAATCATCGACTGAAGTATACCATTGTTCTGGCAGAGATGTTCACTCTTTGACAGCCAATCATCGACTGAAGTGTACCATTGTTTTGGCAGAGATGTTTACTCTTTGACAGCCAATCATGGACTGAAGTGTACCATTGTTTAGGCCGAGATGTTTACTCTTTGACAGCCAATCATCGACTGAAGTATACCTTTGTTTTGGCAGAGATGTTTACTCTTTGACAGCTCATCACATATTGAAGTTAGTTTATAGCATATCAAAAAATAAATTATTGTATCGGTGATAGTGATTAAAGATGCTTAGAAAGTTTAAGAATGGAAAATAAGCTGATCAAAATTACATTGCAAAAATTGTCAGTCAAGGGACCTGACCCACCCAAAAGGTGGGACCTAGTTGTAATTACATACTGCTACGTTACACATTTGTACTCGTCACAGTAAATGTGGAACGCATCGCGACTTTTTTTTTCTTCAATTTTTTCGTTAAATCCATGCGATCTGTACGTGGAGTGTGAATGAATGTCGCCCAATTACCGCGCTCGTGATGAAAGATTCGAACTTATGTGCCTTCCACATCGTCCCTATCACTTTTTTGCTTGATTACCATCAACAGTGCTCTGCGAATTATTTAGACATCTGCGAAGAATTTTAGTCACATACACACACGGAATTTTGAAAACCAAGACGTTTTCTGTTTCTGTGTTTTACTTGAGTTTCTGATTTCTCCATATAAAAGTACATGCAAAGTTCACAAAAAACCAGTAAACCACGAAACAGAAAATGTGTCGGTTTTCAAAATTCCGTGAGTGTAATAAGTCCAAAATTCGGCTAAGCCTCGAATCAACCAAATTCACACGAAAAATCTACATTTCATCTTTTTATCCACAGTTATGTGGTGATGACTATCATCACCGCGCGCTGGCATTCAAAGAATAAAACACATTTCAAAACAACGTTTCGTCTCGGAAAAAAGTCGTCATGATTTTGATCTATTTTGTAAACCGTTCCCAATATCATTTATCAGCAACATAAATAACAAACAGTTTTTTGTTGGCGCAACCTGTAACATAGAAATGAAATCGCCCTTTTTTTTAAAACCAAATGTTATGCTTTATTGTGTTGTTCCAGTTTGTGAGGAATAGATTTGTAGTTTGTTGCTACCTTTTTTTGTCTCTACCAGTCACCTGCTGCACGAATGTAATGTTATTTATTTGGAGAAACAACGTTCTGTGTTCCTTTTTTACCTGAAACGTATCTTTGTCATTTGATAGGACTATGCAGATCCCTCAACCAAACCCACTACGCGAATCAAATAGCATAGAAAAGAATCAGACGGTTCCTTTAGAATGAAGTCTAATAAGAATGTGATATAGGCGCACGTTGCAATTTACGGGAAAAACTATCAATTTAAAAAAAAAAATTGAAAGAAAGTCAAATAACCTAACTAACCTACTTATTACACCGCATATTGATATGATTGATTCGATTTATCCATTGAATGAATTTTCTCACGTAACTACTACATTCACGATATCCCAAATTATAAAAATTCTGTAACAGTGTCTGTGTTTCATTCAATATGACGATGAGATTTGACGTCAATGGATTTAATGTATCAATGGATGTGCATCCTCAAGTGTATAAATATGGTTGTATGTTCTTTCATCATTGAAAATATTTATGCTATACACCAATACATACAAAAGAAATTATAGTGACAGAACATCGTAATAATCAATGAATTGATGTGGTCAAGTGGACGAAGGTTTTGGTGAGTTTGAAGGAAAATAGGATGGGCGCGCATTCGTTGAGATTTTTAAAGATCTTTTGTTCCATCTTTTAATGAATGAATAAACCATGTAACAGTAAATTTGTGTATTGTGGTTTCTCTGCCAAATTTTACAGCGAAATGATGAATTTGCGTTACAACCACGGCAGAGTAAAATAAACCAGGCAGGAGCGGTTCATTTTCGTAACGTCAAATAAGGGACCTAATACACTGGATGAAAATGAACTCAAATGAACACTGACATAAATTGAAAAATTTTATTCGCCAAAAAATGTAGGGCTACTAGATTATTCAGGTCCCTTGTCAAACGTCCACTCCTGCCTGGTTAACTTTACTCTGCCGTGGTTACAACACAAAGTCTACTCTATAATTCATTGACATATGTTTACATCGAATTCTTGATGTGCTGAATTGCTGTATTGGAAAGTTCTCATTGTAGAATGAATATTTTCACAAAGCAGGCGAGAAAATATCTATTTTCTCCCTTGCTGAAACTTCGGAAGCCTTTGTGGTGAAAAACGTGGGAAATTGCATTTTCTCGGGTGAATTGCTGCCCTCGCTACATTCTGGCTACACACAACACCCTCTAGAAATACAATTTCCAATTCTTCTTCCCTCGTATTTCGCGTATGTACGTCATTGTGTGTAGGATCAGTGAGTAAAAAATTGTTCTACAGTTTGTTCATTTCATTTTTACACAGTTTCTAAAGATTGTCGATATGTCAGAGTTTTTAATGTACCCAGTCAATTAAGTTCTTCCCAAATTGCGCAATATTTGAATTCGCGATAGAAATTTTTAAATTTTGCGCCAAAAATTCATAATTTGGGAAGAACTTAATTGACTGGGTACATTTAAAACTCTGACATATCTAAAAACAGAGAGATGCTAATATGACGGCTGGGACGCCGTTTCGGACGGATAGAGGGAATTTGTCCATCATTTCTGAAAAAAATTGAACCGTATGCGACCAGCTGTCAAATTGAAAAAGACATAACCACAGATTTTTTTTAATACTTCCAGCATCACCAATTTTAATGAAATAAATTGCTAACATGATCCTTGTGGGATCAGAATGAACGTAAGTCCATTTATTTTTAAATCAGATTCAGTATTCGTACACAATTTCCGATTTGAAAAAAGCAATTTTGGTGACCAATTTTTGAACGCGTATATCTCAGATAATACGAAAGTACCTTGCAAATAAAACCCTTTACGTTAATTTTGACACCGATGCAAACGTATTTCCATATTCTGTTTCTCGAATCATCGTAGTCAAAAATTAATTATTTTGTAAACAATCGACCAATTTTGGAAAAAGTCAGCCATTTTTGACATTTCATTCGTTATATGAAAAAGGCTGACAAAATTCCCTCTATCCGTCGAAACGGCGTCCCAGCCGTTATCTTAGCATCTCTCTGAATCTAAAACTGTGTAAAAATGACAATGAACAAACTGTATGGGACGAAGGTCGAAAACGACTTTCAAACATCAACTGGGCGGCCAGCGTAAATGATATATCATAAAAATGATCAGAAATACCTGCTGTCCATTTGAAACCATAACGCATATCGGGACATTTTAACTTACAGTTTTTGACCATTTGCTGCATGAAAGCAGTATTTTGTCCACTGGCAATTATAAATATTTAAATTTTCGGCTGACTTACGGTATTCAACCCTGTCCATAATCTCTTTGATTTAAGGTCTATGGATGTGGATTCCTTCTTGACCTGTTATATTTTAGTCGAATTCATAATCATCCGTTTTCATTCCATTTTGCCTTCGTGTTCATGACAGTTGGCAATTCATGCAATAGAGCAAGCATACTTTTTGAAAATAGGACAACTGTCACACCAGCTACACGGAGGCAAAAATGAAAAAGGATGAATTTCTGCTTGTGAGACTTTGCAACAACAACCATGTTTGGTGAATTTATGTTTAGGGTTTTCACCGTTTTCACAAGAGTTGAGTTGGTTCGTCCTCGGAGTTCAAAATTGAAAAATTCCTCCAACGCTATATGAAGTTTCTTAATTATTTTTGGCGTATCCTAAAATCGCTTTACCGGGTAACGGCCCAAGTTCTGAAAAAACAGGTTAAGGCACTTCTGAGTTGATCTTTTGATCACGGTGGCGGTGACACACACATTTTGACAAATAGATGCTCTTAATTGAACACAAACATTACAGATTGTTTGAAATGTCAACTTGTCAAAATTTGTGTGTCACCGCCTTCGTGAGTGTCTTAACCTGTTCTTTCAACACCTTGTTAACGACCGACATTCACGTGAGATAAGCCTCTGTCCATTTCCGGTCATTTTATTCCCCAATTACGTCAGTTGCATGTACCCTAAAACATCCATGAATTGGTCTAAGAAGCAAGAAAGGGTTTGTTCAGGGCCGGATTAGCATTTACAGCGCCCTGGGCAACGAGCCTTGCAGCGCCGCATAAAAAATTTATTAAAGAAATTGTTTCCTACATTGTCAACCAAATCAAATAAAATGTTTTCAACATTTCCTCAAGAATATTATTTTCTAAGTAATGTGTAGTTAGAAACGGGCGAGCGAGGCGAGGTGGCAAGCTTATGATAACATATAACCATATATGAATGAGAGATATATGATATAACCAGAGTTTTCGTGATTAATTCGCAAAACTTTCCCACAAACAAAAATCAAGTAAAGTTATAAAAAGGTTTCGCTCGTATTTTTCGGGATTTTAAGTTTGAAGTTTGTAGAATGAATCCGAAACAATTTTTTCTTGAAATTCTTCTTGAAGAACAAATCAAATCAAACAAATTTATTTAGCAAATAGCTATTTTCAAATACAAAGTTCCATAATCTAATCACAGACATTGAAAAATGAACACTACAATTCAAATTTACATCACAATTCTATAGTTTCATTCAGGTGTTCTTTCAATTTACACTCGAATGTCCTCTCATTATTCTCACTTTTCACTTCCCTTGGAAGATCGTTAGAACATGAACGCGTTGTGAGGAAAAACCAAGAAAAAAACGTGAATTTTTGACACAATATTTGTGATACTGTTACAGTTTCATTATATTGCGAGATTTACTCTACTTGGTAAGGCAATGCACTGCTCCTAGCATGAACACTACTTTGACAAACGTCGAATTTGGAGGCTTTTGTGATGAGAGCTACCGCTTAAGATTTATTGTATTGTGTGTTTGAACTCACACAACTAAAACAAGTCACCTATCTTCACGAAAGAAACGCAGTGCCTACTGTGACTCCATCAGCGTCCAAATATTTCTTATGTTCATGCTAGGAGCAGTGCGTTGGGTAAGGTCATGATTCGGAAAAAACGACTTGCGTTGAAGCAATTTCAAGGATCTAGGACTCGGGATCCCAAAAGTATTGAAGTTTAGGGCACTCTAGAATGATCCTTTGTCTTCACTCTGAAAGTGTTAGATCTTGAAATTTAGGTAATTGGCCTTGGATTTCGACAAAAAAAATCGCGAATAATGCCATGAACAATTTTCAATGGGCGGAAACGGATTTGTTCTGCAGCTTTTCCAGCTGCTTTATTTGTTTCAAACTCCCGTTGTCCGGCGATCATGAGCAGGTTTCAGCTCATGAGGAATTTACAAAATTTTCGAAAATTCCTAATGAGCTAAAAGCTTTCCATCATCCGAAAAAGAAGAGAGATTAGTTTTCAATGATCTACGTTTTCCGCACACAGGCTATCGCAGCCCTTCTAAGAATTCTAAAAACTCGATACGCCCTAGTGTTTATTACGGAAGCACTGGGTTTCAGGGGTCAGGGTCATAATGTACCAATGCATCTGTGACAACTTGTAATAATTAAAAATCAAAACCCACCGCTGACCCGGTTGCCGAACGGATAATGAGAGAACAAATTCCTTACTCTATTGGTTTCGTTCAACGTACACAAACGGTTAAACATTTGTTATCAACAGTAATGACAAAAATGACCTTGGTTAACGTGTTCCAACAACGTAGCGAAATGTATATGTTAGAGAAACGAATGAAGTAAAAGATCATGACTTTGAACAAACTGAGTAGCAGAACATTATTCCCTTTTCCGAATTACAGGAGGTTGGACGGATTGGTTTTATAGCGATGTTTACAACGAAACCACGAATCATTACGTGAATTGTGGTGTACATTAGGATTCTAATTTTGATAAAATCGACTGAAATTTGTCGACTCTATCGGATGCACGATAATAGAATGACAATACTGCGAACATAATAATATTCAAAATTACTACACCTTCGAACAGAAATGTAAAGTTCAGTTTCATGAATAGATAGGTTGTTAGTCGAGAAGTCATTAATAATAAATTTCGGGTGATAAGAGAATGAACGGATGAATTCGAAATGTGTAGCTAACAACACACAAAAACATTACAATTTAGTATTCCACTTTACAATCAAATGAAGAAGAAAAAAGTCAAGCGACGACAGTCAAAATTTATTCTCTTCGCATGAACTATGGAAACCACTTTGAATTTTTTATTTTTTTTTTTAGTTGGAACTTTTGACGAAAACAAAAAGATAATCTGAGCATGACCGTCGATATCGGCTAGACAGATACTTAGTGGATGCATTTTGTTAATATTGTAGCAAATAAAAATTTCGATTCATGGAGATGTCATTTCTCGTTTTTTTCGTATACCAAATCACATTCATCCCTACTCTATTCTGTGACTTAGTGGGATTCATGTCGAAATCACTTGAAAAAAAATCACGAAAAAAAAATGTTTCAAAACACACAAAAACAGCAGACTAGCAAAAAAAAAAATGGTTCGGATGTTGTTCATTACACTGTAGCACGGGTAACTCTTCAATGAAGCGTTTTTAGGCAATTGCCTGGCGTCAATAGAAATATATATTTTCTAACATGAAACGTTGTTGTCCAAAATTGGATTTCTTGAAAAATTAAAAAAAACGAGTCGATCAGTTTGAACGACATTTGAACAGGGCTGGTAAAAAAATTATGAAAAATGTACTTAATCGGCAACAATAAAATCTTGTTCTCAGTTATTGTGACCTGCACTGTACCTTGGACTTAGTAATGATATTTGAGGCCAATTTGACGACAGCGAAATTTCCTTTTCCAATAGTTTTCTCGAGCTCATAATATCCAACACGCACTAACTTATCTAATGTTCCTTTTCTGGCCACTGGTGCCGTGTAATTGGCAGCCATGATTCACAAATAATATTAACAATAACAACGCTATCACATTTCCAGGTAATTTCGGGATCTATTTTATCCGATTCCTTCGATAAATACACGTAAAGTAACAAATTTTTAGTTTTGCAAATTCTGGAGGAACAATATTTTCATTCGTACAGAAATTCACCAATGAACTGACTGTCGTACCATGGAGAACGTATATTTCGTACAGACAAGATGGATTTTGTATTCACCATACGTTCACCACAATTTTGGTTTTTCGAAATTCATAGATTCGTTCGATTTTTCTTTTTAGCGCATTTTCTTACCCCTCAAAAATATTCAATAAGGAATGTAGGGAATAAACACTTTTTGGATAATTATTACTTCTGGGACAAACATCTGATGATTTCCGGATTAACGAGAGGGGAAAACTGTTTTAGAAATTAGTTTGGTCCTTTGGCTCTTACATTTATTTTCTTGTGATTATGTAAACAAAAACTTTGAAATTTACATACAAACTGTATCGTTTCTCCAATCATGTCCAATTTTAAACGTGAACGTCTTTCCATGCTCGTTTTCCATGTTTGTTTTTTTACAACAAACCGGCAGAGCCGGATTAACCCATGGGCAAAGTGAACCCGGCCCAGGGCGCTGGGAAAATAGGGGCGCTTAGAAATTAAATTTTCTCGACAATGTAATCATTTCACGTTCAACATAAGTCATGCACAAATCAACGTCGATTAAAAAAAATTCGCGCTCGCTTCGCTTGCGTCTGTACATTACATTCTTGGGGTAAATGTGAGCTACAAGAAATGCATATATACATCTAACTTGATATTTTTGAATAATACACGCACATCGACTAACCCAAGGCTGTTCGTATTTGGTTATTTAAAGCGTTTTTATGATGGTCCTGCTTTAGAAAAGTTGAACTTTGAGGCTTCTGGCTGAAGACACTATAAATAATTTTCAATAACCATTCCATTGCTTCATTTTCGTCAGCCGCCGGTGATAGTCGGATGATGGAAAGCTTTTAGCTCATTAGGAATTTTCGAAAATTTTGTAAATTCCTCATGAGCTGAAACCTGCTCATGATCGCCGGACAACGGGAGTTTGAAACAAATAAAGCAGCTGGAAAAGCTGCAGAACAAATCCGTTTCCGCCCATTGAAAATTGTTCATGGCATTATTCGCGATTTTTTTTGTCGAAATCCAAGGCCAATTACCTAAATTTCAAGATCTAACACTTTCAGAGTGAAGACAAAGGATCATTCTAGAGTGCCCTAAACTTCAATACTTTTGGGATCCCGAGTCCTAGATCCTTGAAATTGCTTCAACGCAAGTCGTTTTTTCCGAATCATGACCTTACCCAACGCACTGCTCCTAGCATGAACATAAGAAATATTTGGACGCTGATGGAGTCACAGTAGGCACTGCGTTTCTTTCGTGAAGATAGGTGACTTGTTTTAGTTGTGTGAGTTCAAACACACAATACAATAAATCTTAAGCGGTAGCTCTCATCACAAAAGCCTCCAAATTCGACGTTTGTCAAAGTAGTGTTCATGCTAGGAGCAGTGCATTGCCTTACCAAGTAGAGTAAATCTCGCAATATAATGAAACTGTAACAGTATCACAAATATTGTGTCAAAAATTCACGTTTTTTTCTTGGTTTTTCCTCACAACGCGTTCATGTTCTAACGATCTTCCAAGGGAAGTGAAAAGTGAGAATAATGAGAGGACATTCGAGTGTAAATTGAAAGAACACCTGAATGAAACTATAGAATTGTGATGTAAATTTGAATTGTAGTGTTCATTTTTCAATGTCTGTGATTAGATTATGGAACTTTGTATTTGAAAATAGCTATTTGCTAAATAAATTTGTTTGATTTGATTTGTTCTTCAAGAAGAATTTCAAGAAAAAATTGTTTCGGATTCATTCTACAAACTTCAAACTTAAAATCCCGAAAAATACGAGCGAAACCTTTTTATAACTTTACTTGATTTTTGTTTGTGGGAAAGTTTTGCGAATTAATCACGAAAACTCTGGTTATATCATATATCTCTCATTCATATATGGTTATATGTTATCATAAGCTTGCCACCTCGCCTCGCTCGCCGTTTCTAACTACACATTACTTAGAAAATAATATTCTTGAGGAAATGTTGAAAACATTTTATTTGATTTGGTTGACAATGTAGGAAACAATTTCTTTAATAAATTTTTTATGCGGCGCTGCAAGGCTCGTTGCCCAGGGCGCTGTAAATGCTAATCCGGCCCTGAACAAACCCCTTTCTTGCTTCTTAGACCAATTCATGGATGTTTTAGGGTACATGCAACTGACGTAATTGGGGAATAAAATGACCGGAAATGGACAGAGGCTTATCTCACGTGAATGTCGGTCGTTAACAAGGTGTTGAAAGAACAGGTTAAGACACTCACGAAGGCGGTGACACACAAATTTTGACAAGTTGACATTTCAAACAATCTGTAATGTTTGTGTTCAATTAAGAGCATCTATTTGTCAAAATGTGTGTGTCACCGCCACCGTGATCAAAAGATCAACTCAGAAGTGCCTTAACCTGTTTTTTCAGAACCTTGGGCCGTTACCCGGTAAAGCGATTTTAGGATACGCAAAAATAATTAAGAAACTTCATATAGCGTTGGAGGAATTTTTCAATTTTGAACTCCGAGGACGAACCAACTCAACTCTTGTGAAAACGGTGAAAACCCTAAACATAAATTCACCAAACATGGTTGTTGTTGCAAAGTCTCACAAGCAGAAATTCATCCTTTTTCATTTTTGCCTCCGTGTAGCTGGTGTGACAGTTGTCCTATTTCAAAAAGTATGCTTGCTCTATTGCATGAATTGCCAACTGTCATGAACACGAAGGCAAAATGGAATGAAAACGGATGATTATGAATTCGACTAAAATATACAGGTCAAGAAGGAATCCACATCCATAGACCTTAAATCAAAGAGATTATGGACAGGGTTGAATACCGTAAGTCAGCCGAAAATTTAAATATTTATAATTGCCAGTGGGACAAAATACTGCTTTCATGCAGCAAATGTCAAAAACTGTAAGTTAAAATGTCCCGATATGCGTTATGGTTTCAAATGGACAGCAGGTATTTCTGATCATTTTATGATATATCATTTAACGCTGCCGCCGCCAGTTGATGTTTGAAAGTCGTTTTCGACCTTCGTCCCATACAGTTTGTTCATGTCATTTTTACACAGTTTTAGATCAGAGAGATGCTAAGATAACGGCTGGGACGCCGTTTCGACGGATAGAGGGAATTTGTCAGCCTTTTTCATATAACGAATGAAATGTCAAAAATGGCTGACTTTTTCCAAAATTGGTCGATTGTTTACAAAATAATTAATTTTTGACTACGATGATTCGAGAAACAGAATATGGAAATACGTTTGCATCGGTGTCAAAATTAACGTAAAGGGTTTTATTTGCAAGGTACTTTCGTATTATCTGAGATATACGCGTTCAAAAATTGGTCACCAAAATTGCTTTTTTCAAATCGGAAATTGTGTACGAATACTGAATCTGATTTAAAAATAAATGGACTTACGTTCATTCTGATCCCACAAGGATCATGTTAGCAATTTATTTCATTAAAATTGGTGATGCTGGAAGTATTAAAAAAAATCTGTGGTTATGTCTTTTTCAATTTGACAGCTGGTCGCATACGGTTCAATTTTTTTCAGAAATGATGGACAAATTCCCTCTATCCGTCGAAACGGCGTCCCAGCCGTCATATTAGCATCTCTCTGTTTTAGATATGTCAGAGTTTTAAATGTACCCAGTCAATTAAGTTCTTCCCAAATTATGAATTTTTGGCGCAAAATTTAAAATTTCTATCGCGAATTCAAATATTGCGCAATTTGGGAAGAACTTAATTGACTGGGTACATTAAAAACTCTGACATATCGACAATCTTTAGAAACTGTGTAAAAATGAAATGAACAAACTGTAGAACAATTTTTTACTCACTGATCCTACACACAATGACGTACATACGCGAAATACGAGGGAAGAAGAATTGGAAATTGTATTTCTAGAGGGTGTTGTGTGTAGCCAGAATGTAGCGAGGGCAGCAATTCACCCGAGAAAATGCAATTTCCCACGTTTTTCACCACAAAGGCTTCCGAAGTTTCAGCAAGGGAGAAAATAGATATTTTCTCGCCTGCTTTGTGAAAATATTCATTCTACAATGAGAACTTTCCAATACAGCAATTCAGCACATCAAGAATTCGATGTAAACATATGTCAATGAATTATAGAGTAGACTTTGTGTTGTAACCACGGCAGAGTAAAGTTAACCAGGCAGGAGTGGACGTTTGACAAGGGACCTGAATAATCTAGTAGCCCTACATTTTTTGCGAATAAAATTTTTCAATTTATGTCAGTGTTCATTTGAGTTCATTTTCATCCAGTGTATTAGGTCCCTTATTTGACGTTACGAAAATGAACCGCTCCTGCCTGGTTTATTTTACTCTGCCGTGGTTGTAACGCAAATTCATCATTTCGCTGTAAAATTTGGCAGAGAAACCACAATACACAAATTTACTGTTACATGGTTTATTCATTCATTAAAAGATGGAACAAAAGATCTTTAAAAATCTCAACGAATGCGCGCCCATCCTATTTTCCTTCAAACTCACCAAAACCTTCGTCCACTTGACCACATCAATTCATTGATTATTACGATGTTCTGTCACTATAATTTCTTTTGTATGTATTGGTGTATAGCATAAATATTTTCAATGATGAAAGAACATACAACCATATTTATACACTTGAGGATGCACATCCATTGATACATTAAATCCATTGACGTCAAATCTCATCGTCATATTGAATGAAACACAGACACTGTTACAGAATTTTTATAATTTGGGATATCGTGAATGTAGTAGTTACGTGAGAAAATTCATTCAATGGATAAATCGAATCAATCATATCAATATGCGGTGTAATAAGTAGGTTAGTTAGGTTATTTGACTTTCTTTCAATTTTTTTTTTTAAATTGATAGTTTTTCCCGTAAATTGCAACGTGCGCCTATATCACATTCTTATTAGACTTCATTCTAAAGGAACCGTCTGATTCTTTTCTATGCTATTTGATTCGCGTAGTGGGTTTGGTTGAGGGATCTGCATAGTCCTATCAAATGACAAAGATACGTTTCAGGTAAAAAAGGAACACAGAACGTTGTTTCTCCAAATAAATAACATTACATTCGTGCAGCAGGTGACTGGTAGAGACAAAAAAGGTAGCAACAAACTACAAATCTATTCCTCACAAACTGGAACAACACAATAAAGCATAACATTTGGTTTTAAAAAAAAGGGCGATTTCATTTCTATGTTACAGGTTGCGCCAACAAAAAACTGTTTGTTATTTATGTTGCTGATAAATGATATTGGGAACGGTTTACAAAATAGATCAAAATCATGACGACTTTTTTCCGAGACGAAACGTTGTTTTGAAATGTGTTTTATTCTTTGAATGCCAGCGCGCGGTGATGATAGTCATCACCACATAACTGTGGATAAAAAGATGAAATGTAGATTTTTCGTGTGAATTTGGTTGATTCGAGGCTTAGCCGAATTTTGGACTTATTACACTCACGGAATTTTGAAAACCGACACATTTTCTGTTTCGTGGTTTACTGGTTTTTTGTGAACTTTGCATGTACTTTTATATGGAGAAATCAGAAACTCAAGTAAAACACAGAAACAGAAAACGTCTTGGTTTTCAAAATTCCGTGTGTGTATGTGACTAAAATTCTTCGCAGATGTCTAAATAATTCGCAGAGCACTGTTGATGGTAATCAAGCAAAAAGTGATAGGGACGATGTGGAAGGCACATAAGTTCGAATCTTTCATCACGAGCGCGGTAATTGGGCGACATTCATTCACACTCCACGTACAGATCGCATGGATTTAACGAAAAAATTGAAGAAAAAAAAAGTCGCGATGCGTTCCACATTTACTGTGACGAGTACAAATGTGTAACGTAGCAGTATGTAATTACAACTAGGTCCCACCTTTTGGGTGGGTCAGGTCCCTTGACTGACAATTTTTGCAATGTAATTTTGATCAGCTTATTTTCCATTCTTAAACTTTCTAAGCATCTTTAATCACTATCACCGATACAATAATTTATTTTTTGATATGCTATAAACTAACTTCAATATGTGATGAGCTGTCAAAGAGTAAACATCTCTGCCAAAACAAAGGTATACTTCAGTCGATGATTGGCTGTCAAAGAGTAAACATCTCGGCCTAAACAATGGTACACTTCAGTCCATGATTGGCTGTCAAAGAGTAAACATCTCTGCCAAAACAATGGTACACTTCAGTCGATGATTGGCTGTCAAAGAGTGAACATCTCTGCCAGAACAATGGTATACTTCAGTCGATGATTGGCTGTCAAAGAGTAAACATCTCTGCCAAAACAATGGTATACTTCAGTCGATGATCGGCTGTCAAAGAGTAAACATCTCTGCCAGAACAATGGTATACTTCAGTCGATGATTGGTTGTCAAAGAGTAAACTTCTCGGCCTAAACAATGACATACTTTAGTTGGTGATTGGCTGTCAAAGAGTAAACATCTCGGCCTAAACAATGACATACTTTAGTCGATGATTGGCTGTCAAAGAGTAAACATCTCTGCCAGAACAATGGTATACTTCAGTCGATGATTGGCTGTCAAAGAGTAAACATCTCGGCCTAAACAATGACATGCTTTAGTCGATGATTGGCTGTCAAAGAGTAAACATCTCTGCCAGAACAATGGTATACTTCAGTCCATGATTGGTTGTCAAAGAGTAAACTTCTCGGCCTAAACAATGGTACACTTCAGTCCATGATTGGCTGTCAAATAGTAAACATCTCGGCCTAAACAATGAGACACTTCAGTCGATGATTGGCTGTCAAAGAGTAAACATCTCTGCCAAAACAATGGTACACTTCAGTCCATGATTGGCTGTCAAATAGTAAACATCTCTGCCAAAACAATGGTATACTTCAGTCGATGATTGACTGTCAAAGAGTAAACATCTCGGCCAGAACAATGGTACACTTCAGTCGATGATTGGCTGTCAAAGAGTAAACATCTCGGCCTAAACAATGACATACTTTAGTCGATGATTGGCTGTCAAAGAGTAAACATCTCTGCCAGAACAATGGTATACTTCAGTCGATGATTGGCTGTCAAAGAGTAAACATCTCTGCCAGAACAATGGTATACTTCAGTCGATGATTGGCTGTCAAAGAGTAAACATCTCGGCCTAAACAATGACATGCTTTAGTCGATGATTGGCTGTCAAAGAGTAAACATCTCTGCCAGAACAATGGTATACTTCAGTCCATGATTGGTTGTCAAAGAGTAAACTTCTCGGCCTAAACAATGGTACACTTCAGTCCATGATTGGCTGTCAAATAGTAAACATCTCGGCCTAAACAATGACATACTTTAGTCGATGATTGGCTGTCAAAGAGTAAACATCTCTGCCAGAACAATGGTATACTTCAGTCGATGATTGGCTGTCAAAGAGTAAACATCTCTGCCAGAACAATGGTATACTTCAGTCGATGATTGGCTGTCAAAGAGTAAACATCTCGGCCTAAACAATGACATGCTTTAGTCGATGATTGGCTGTCAAAGAGTAAACATCTCTGCCAGAACAATGGTATACTTCAGTCCATGATTGGTTGTCAAAGAGTAAACTTCTCGGCCTAAACAATGGTACACTTCAGTCCATGATTGGCTGTCAAATAGTAAACATCTCGGCCTAAACAATGAGACACTTCAGTCGATGATTGGCTGTCAAAGAGTAAACATCTCTGCCAAAACAATGGTACACTTCAGTCCATGATTGGCTGTCAAATAGTAAACATCTCTGCCAAAACAATGGTATACTTCAGTCGATGATTGACTGTCAAAGAGTAAACATCTCGGCCAGAACAATGGTACACTTCAGTCGATGATTGGCTGTCAAAGAGTAAACATCTCGGCCTAAACAATGGTACACTTCAGTCCATGATTGGCTGTCAAAGAGTAAACATCTCTGCCAAAACAATGGTACACTTCAGTCGATGATTGGCTGTCAAAGAGTGAACATCTCTGCCAGAACAATGGTATACTTCAGTCGATGATTGGCTGTCAAAGAATGAACATCTCTGCCAAAAGAATGGTACACTTCAGTCCATGATTGGCTGTCAAATAGTAAACATCTCTGCCAAAACAATGGTACACTTCAGTCGATGATTGGCTGTCAAAGAGTGAACATCTCTGCCAGAACAATGGTATACTTCAGTCGATGATTGGCTGTCAAAGAATGAACATCTCTGCCAAAACAATGGTACACTTCAGTCGATGATTGGCTGTCAAAGAGTAAACATCTCGGCCTAAACAATGGTACAATTCAGTCCATGATTGGCTGTCAAAGAGTAAACATCTCTGCCAAAACAATGGTACACTTCAGTCGATGATTGGCTGTCAAAGAGTGAACATCTCTGCCAGAACAATGGTATACTTCAGTCGATGATTGGCTGTCAAAGAATGAACATCTCTGCCAAAACAACAGTACACTTCAGTCGATGATTGGCTGTCAAAGAGTAAACATCTCTGCCAAAACAATGGTACACTTCAGTTCATGATTGGCTGTCAAAGAATGAACATCTCTGCCAAAACAATAGTACACTTCAGTCGATGATTGGCTGTCAAAGAGTAAACATCTCAGCCTAAACAATGACATGCTTTAGTCGGTGATTGACTGTCAAAGAGTAAACATCTCGGCCAGAACAATGGTACACTTCAGTCGATGATTGGCTGTCAAAGAGTAAACATCTCGGCCTAAACAATGGTACACTTCAGTCCATGATTGGCTGTCAAAGAGTAAACATCTCTGCCAGAACAATGGTATACTTCAGTCGATGATTGGCTGTCAAAGAGTAAACATCTCGGCGTAAACAATGGTACACTTCAGTCCATGATTGGCTGTCAAAAGAGTAAACATCTCTGCCAAAACAATGGTACACTTCAGTCGATGATTGGCTGTCAAAGAGTAAACATATCTGCCAGAACAATGGTATACTTCAGTCGATGATTGGTTGTCAAAGACTAAACATCTCGGCCTAAACAATGACATAATTTTAGTTGGAGATTGGCTGTTCAAAGAGTAAACATATCGGCCTAAACAATGGTACACTTCAGTCCATGATTGGCTGTCAAAGAGTAAACATCTCTGCCAGAACAATGGTATATTTCAGTCGATGATTGGCTGTCAAAGAGTAAACATATCGGCCTAAACAATGGTACACTTCAGTCCATGATTGGCTGTCAAAGAGTAAACATCTCTGCCAGAACAATGGTATATTTCAGTCGATGATTGGCTGTCAAAGAGTAAACATCTCGGCCTAAACAATGGTACACTTCAGTCCATGATTGGCTGTCAAAGAGTAAACATCTCTGCCAAAACAATGGTACACTATAGTCGATGATTGGCTGTTAAAGAGTGAACATCTCTGCCAGAACAATGGTATATTTCAGTCGATTATTGGCTGTCAAAGAGTAAACATCTCGGCCTAAACAATGGTACACTTCAGTCCATGATTGGCTGTCAAAGAGTAAACATCTCTGCCAAAACAATGGTACACTTCAGTCGATGATTGGCTGTCAAAGAGCAAACATCTCTGCCAGAACAATGGTATACTTCAGTCGATGATTGGCTGTCAAAGAATGAACATCTCTGCCAAAAGAATGGTATACTTCAGTCGATGATTGGCTGTCAAAGAGTAAACATCTCGGCCTAAACAATGACATGCTTCAGTCGATGATTGGCTGTCAAAGGGTAAACCAATCAAAGCAAAGCTGTTTTTGTTATCCGAAGAAGGCACTCATGTATAATAAGGACACAGAAGAGAATTGTTGAGCTGTGTGGTATGTTTGGTTGTGCTGATATTGTTTGCTATGTTAGTAGATATTTGTTGTGGTGCATACTTGTATTGCGCTCAAGGTTTTAATGTCGGTTGCTTGAATGACAGCAATATCAACTAATGCGGCTAAATAGCACGTTTCACATGCTATTAACGGTCCCAAGCCCGTGAAAACGCAGAGGGGTAGAATAGGGTATTAGTATGGTTTTTTTTTTAAATTATTCATAACTTAATTTAGTAGATAGTACATCACGTTAGGTAAATTGTCACTCATCGATGTGTAACAGCTAATTTTGCAAAGAAATTTGATTCTAATGCGAATTTTCCACTGGCAAGATAGGTGTCCTTACTTGATCCATTTGCATAGCACAAACATGTGTAGGCGAATGTGTCTTGTTTTACCGCTCATTGCCGCCGGGTACGTTGCAAGTATATAATTCGCGTTATGTTTTTAGAATTTCTTTCGGTGTTAGCGACTCATTTGACAGGTGATGCAATTAACCTAACTCCTTGTAAGGCAAAGAAACACGTCTATATCGGCGATCATTGTGTCCGTTATAGCATAATCTCTCTTAATTTGTAATAGGATTGGGAATGGACGGACGATGTACGTTAGGAAAATTGTCCAAAACCAAGAGATGATAACAGATGGAGCTTGGACCGTGCAATACGCCATCTGTTATCATTTCTCTGTCAGCCATACGATGTGTAAACATAATTTTGGCAAACAGAAATTTGATTCTAAATCAGGTTTCACTGTATAGGTGTCCTGATATGATCCATATTGTGACACCAATCAGTGTAGCGAATGTGTCTTGTTTAACCACTCATTGCCGGGTATTGTAAGAATAGGTGTCCTTACTTGAATCCATTTGCAAGCACAATACATGTGTCGAAATGTTCTTGTTTTTGCACCATTGCCGCCGGTATACGTTGTATATAATCCCATTAGTTTTTGTATTTCTTTCGAGGTTAGCCGATCATCTTGACAGGTGGATCAAATTAACCTAACTCCTTGTAAGGCAGATGAGAACGAGTATTATTCTACGCGATCATTGTGTATCCGTTATAAGTCAATACTCCTCCCTTAATATTGGCACAATTAGGTTGGCAATCGGACGAGACGCCACGTTTATGGGCGAAATTGTCAACCATCAGAGAAATGATAAACTAGATGGCGCTTGCCGTACACGCCATCTGTTATCATTTCTCTGTCACCGCATACGATGTGTAAGCCAGCTAATTTTGCAAAAAGAAATTAATTCTAATAGCGAATTTTCCGACTGGTAAGATAGGTGCTCATTTACTTGATCCATTTGCATTAATCCGGCTCTGCCGGTTGTTGTAAAAAAACAAACATGGAAACAGCATGGAAAGACGTTCACGGTAAAATTGGACATGATTGGAGAAACGATACAGTTTGTATGTAAATTTCAAAGTTTTGTTTTACATAATCACAAGAAAATAAATGTAAGAGCCAGCAAGACCAAACTAATTTCTAAAACAGTTTTCCCCTCTTAATCCGGAAATATCAGATTTTGTCCCAGAAGTAATAATTATCCAAAAAGTGTTTATTCCCTACATTCCTTATTGAATATTTTTGAGGGGTAAGAAATGCGCTAAAAAAAAAAATCGAACGAATCTATGATTTCGAAAAACCAAAATTGTGTAACGTATGGTGAATACAAAAATCCATCTTGCTGTACGAAATATACGTTCTCCATGGTACGACAGTCCAGTTCATTGGTGAATTTCTGTACGAATGAAAATATTGTTCCTCCAGAATTGCAAAACTAAAAATTTGTTACTTTACGTGTATTTATCGAAGGAATCGGATAAAATAGATCCCGAAATTACCTGGAAATGTGATATGCGTTGTTATTGTTAATATTATTTGTGAATCATGGCTGCCAATTACACGGACAAGTGGCCAGAAAGGAACATTAGATAAGTTTGTGCGTGTTGGATTTATGAGCTCGAGGAACTATTGAAAAAGAAATTTCGCTGTCGTCAAATTGGCCTCAAATATCATTACTAAGTCCAAGGTACAGTGCAGGTCACAATAACTGAGAACAAGATTTATTGTTGCGATTAAGTACATTTTCATAATTTTTTTACCAGCCTGTTCAAATTCGTTCAAACTGATCGACTCGTTTTTTTTAATTTTTCAAGAAATCCAATTTTGGACAACAACGTTTCATGTTAGAAAATATATATTTCTATTGACGCCAGGCAATTGCCTAAAAACGCTTCATTGAAGATTACCCGTGTACAGTGTAATGAACAACATCCAACCATTTTTTTTTTTGCTAGTCTGCTGTTTTTGTGTGTTTTGAAACTTTTTTTTCGTGATTTTTTTCAAGTGATTTCGACATGAATCCACTAAGTCACAGAATAAAGTAGGATGAATGTGATTTGGTATACGAAAAAAAGAGAAATGACATCTCATGAATCGAAATTTTTATTTGCTACAATATTAACAAAATGCATCCACTAAGTATCTGTCTAGCCGTATCGACGGTCATGCTCAGATTATCTTTTTGTTTTCGTCAAAAGTTCAACTAAAAAAAAAAATAAAAATTCAAAGTGGTTTCCATATTCATGCGAAGGAATAAATTTTGACTGTCGTCCTTGACTTTTTTCTTCTTCATTTGATTGTAAAGTGAATACTAAATTGTAATGTTTTTGTGTGTTTGTTAACACATTTCGAATTCATCCGTTCATTCTCTTATCACCCGAAATTTATTATTAATGACTTCTCGACTAACAACCTATCTATTCATGAAACTAACTTTACATTTCTGTTCGAAGGTGTAGTAATTTGAATATTATTATGTTCGCAGTATTGTCATTCTATTATCGTGCATCCGATAGAGTCGACAAATTTCAGTCGTTTTATCAAATTAGAATCCTAATGTACACCACAATTCACGTAATGATTCGTGGTTTCGTTGTAAACATCGTATAAAACCATCCGTCCACCTCCTGTAATTCGGAAAAAGGGAATAATGTTCGCTATCTGCAGTGTTCAAAGTCATGATCTTTTACTTCATCGTTTCTCTAACATATACATTTCGCTACGTTGTTGGAACACGTTAACAAGGTCATTTTTGTCTTACTGTTGATAACAAATGTTTAACGTTTGTGTACGTGAACGAAACCAATAGAGTAAGGAATTTTCTCTCATTATCCGTAATACGGCAACCGGGTCAGCGGTGGTTTTGATTTTATATTATTACAAGTTGTCACAGAGGCATGTATATGACCTGACCTCCCTGAACCCAGTGCTTCCGTAATAACACATTGGGCTTATCGCAGTTTTAAATTCTTAGAAGGCGGATGGTGCGATAGCCTGTTGTGCGGAGAAACGCTAGATCATTGAAAACTAATTCCAGCAGGTTGATGGATCGAAGGTGCCGAAGAAGTCCCCCGGACGACCTTAACTTTCAAATGGTCATAACTCGGAAAGTTGAGAGTATTTCTGAAAACAATGTTCTAGCAGATGTAGAGCGTTAAAAACTCTACAAAACTGCCAAAAGAAACTCGATGGTCCAAAAGGTGTCTGTCGAGGTTTTCTAACATCGAAAATAACCCATGGGCAAAGTGAACCGGCCCAGGGCGCTGGGAAAATAGGGGCGCTTAGAAATTAAATTTTCTCGACAATGTAATCATTTCACGTTCAACATAAGTCATGCACAATCAACGTCGATTAAAAAAATTCGCGCTCGCTTCGCTTGCGTCTGTACATTACATTCTTGGGGTAAATGTGAGCTACAAGAAATGCATATATACATCTAACTTTGTATTTTTGAATAATACAGCACATCGACTAACCAAGGCTGTTCGTATTTGGTTATTTAAAGCGTTTATGTATTGGTCCTGCTTTAGAAAAGTTGAACTTGAGGCTCTGGCGAAGACACATAAATATTTTCAATAACCATTCCATTGCTTCATTTTCGTCAGCCGCCGGTGATAGTCGGATGATGGAAAGCTTTTAGCTCATTAGGAATTTTCGAAAATTTTGTAAATTCCTCATGAGCTGAAACCTGCTCATGATCGCCGGACAACGGGAGTTTGAAACAAATAAAGCAGCTGGAAAAGCTGCAGAACAATCCGTTTCCGCCCATTGAAAATTGTTCATGGCATTATTCGCGATTTTTTTGTCGAAATCCAAGGCCAATTACCTAAATTTCAAGATCTAACACTTTCAGAGTGAAGACAAAGGATCATTCTAGAGTGCCCTAAACTTCAATACTTTTGGATCCCGAGTCCTAGATCCTTGAAATTGCTCAACGCAAGTCGTTTTTTCCGAATCATGACACTTACCCAACGCACTGCTCCTAGCATGAACATAAAATATTTGGACGCTGATGGAGTCACAGTAGGCACTGCGTTTCTTTCGTGAAGATAGGTGACTTGTTTTAGTTGTGTGAGTTCAAACACACAATACAATAAATCTTAAGCGGTAGCTCTCATCACAAAAGCTCCAAATTCGACGTTGTCAAAGTAGTGTTCATGCTAGGAGCAGTGCATTGCCTTACCAAGTAGAGTAAATCTCGCAATATAATGAAACTGTAACAGTATCACAAATATTGTGTCAAAAATTCACGTTTTTTTCTTGGTTTTCCTCACAACGCTTCATGTTCTAACGATCTTCCAAGGGAAGTGAAAAGTGAGAATAATGAGAGGACATTCGAGTGTAAATTGAAAGAACACCTGAATGAAACTATAGAATTGTGATGTAAATTTGAATTGTAGTGTTCATTTTTCAATGTCTGTGATTAGATTATGGAACTTTGTATTTGAAAATAGCTATTTGCTAAATAAATTTGTTTGATTTTGATTTGTTCTTCAAGAAGAATTTCAAGAAAAAATTGTTTCGGATTCATTCTACAAACTTCAAACTTAAAATCCCGAAAAATACGAGCAAACCTTTTTATAACTTTACTTGATTTTTGTTTGTGGGAAAGTTTTGCGAATTAATCACGAAAACTCTGGTATCATATATCTCTCATTCATATATGGTTATATGTTATCATAAACTTGCACCTCGCCTCGCTCGCCGTTTCTAACTAACCATTACTAGAAATAAATATTCTTGAGGAAATGTTAAACATTTTATTGATTTGGTTGACAATGTAGGAAACAATTTCTTTTAATAATTTTTTATGCGGCGCTGCAAGGCTCGTTCCAGGGCGCTGTAAATGCTAATCCGGCCCTGACAAACCCCTTTCTTGCTTCTTAGACCAATTCATGGATGTTTTAGGGTACATGCAATGACGTAATTGGGGAATAAAATGACCGGAAATGGACAGAGGCTTATCTCACGTGAATGTCGGTCGTTAACAAGGTTTGAAAGAACAGGTTAAGACACTCACGAAGGCGGTGACACACAAATTTTGACAAGTTGAATTTCAAACAATCTGTAATGTTTGTGTTCAATTAAGAGCATCTATTTGTCAAAATGTGTGTGTCACGCCACCGTGATCAAAAAGATCAACTCAGAAGTGCCTTAACCTGTTTTTTCAGAACCTTGGCCGTTACCGGTAAAGCGATTTTAGGATACGCAAAAATAATTAAGAAACTTCATATGCGTTGGAGGAATTTTTCAATTTTGAACTCCGAGGACGAACAACTCAACTCTGTGAAAACGGTGAAAACCTAAACATAAATTCACCAAACATGGTTGTTGTTGCAAAGTCTCACAAGCAGAAATTCATCCTTTTTCATTTTTGCCCGTGTAGCTGGTGTGACAGTTGTCCTTTTCAAAAGTATGCTTGCTCTATTGCATGAATTGCCAACTGTCATGAACACGAAGGCAAAATGGAATGAAAACGATGATTATGAATTCGACTAAAATATACAGGTCAAAAGGAATCCACATCCATAGACCTTAAATCAAAGAGATTATGGACAGGGTTGAATACCGTAAGTCAGCCGAAAATTTAAATATTTATAATTGCCAGTGGGACAAATACTCTTTCATGCAGCAAATGTCAAAACTGTAAGTTAAAATGTCCGATATGCGTTATGGTTTCAAATGGACAGCAGGTATTTCTGATCATTTTATGATATATCATTTAACGCTGCCGCCGCCAGTTATGTTTGAAAGTCGTTTTCGACCTTCGTCCATACAGTTGTTCATGTCATTTTTACACAGTTTTAGATCAGAGAGATGCTAAGATAACGGCTGGGACGCCGTTTCGACGGATAGAGGAATTTGTCAGCCTTTTCATATAACGAATGAAATGTCAAAAAATGGCTGACTTTTTCCAAAATTGGTCGATTGTTTACAAATAATTAATTTTTGACTACGATGATTCGAGAAACAGAATATGGAAATACGTTTGCATCGGTGTCAAATTAACGTAAAGGTTTATTTGCAAGGTACTTTCGTATTATCTGAGATATACGCGTTCAAAAATTGTCACAAAATTGCTTTTTTCAAATCGGAAATTGTTACGAATACTGAATCTGATTTAAAAATAATGGACTTACGTTCATTCTGATCCCACAAGGATCATGTTAGCAATTTATTTCATTAAATTGGTGATGCTGGAAGTATTAAAAAAAATCTGTGGTTATGTCTTTTCAATTTGACAGCTGGTCGCATACGGTTCAATTTTTTTCAGAAATGTGGACAAATTCCCTCTATCCGTCGAAACGGCGTCCCAGCCGTCATATTAGCATCTCTCTGTTTTAGATATGTCAGAGTTTTAAATGTACCAGTCAATTAAGTTCTTCCCAATTATGAATTTTTGGCGCAAAATTTAAAATTCTTATCGCGAATTCAAATATTGCGCAATTTGGGAAGAACTTAATTGACTGGGTACATTAAAACTCTGACATATCGACAATCTTTAGAAACTGTGTAAAAATGAAATGAACAAACTGTAGAACAATTTTTACTCACTGATCCTACACACAATGACGTACATACGCGAAATACGAGGAAGAAGAATTGGAAATTGATATTCTAGAGGGTGGTGTGTGTAGCCAGAATGTAGCGAGGGCAGCAATTCACCCGAGAAAATGCAATTTCCCACGTTTTCACACAAAGGCTTCAGAGTTCAGCAAGGGAGAAAATAGATATTTTCTCGCCCTTTGTGAAAATATTTATTCACAATGAGAACTTTCCAATACAGCAATTCAGCAATCAAGAATTCGATGTAACATATGTCAATGAATTATAGAGTAGACTTTGTGTTGTAACCACGGCAGAGTAAAGTTAACCAGGCAGGAGTGGACGTTTGACAAGGGACCTGATAATCTAGTAGCCCTACATTTTTTCGAATAAAATTTTCAATTTAGTCAGTGTTCATTTGAGTTCATTTTCATCCGTATTAGGTCCCTTATTTGACGTTACGAAAATGAACCGCTCCTGCCTGGTTTATTTTACTCTGCCGTGGTTGTAACGCAAATTCATCATTTCGCTGTAAAATTTGGCAGAGAAACCAATACACAAATTTACTGTACATGGTTTATTCATTCATTAAAAGATGGAACAAAAGATCTTTAAAAATCTCAACGAATGCGCGCCCATCCTATTTTCCTTCAAACTCACCAAAACCTTCGTCACTTGACCACATCAATTCATTGATTATTACGATGTTCTGTCACTATAATTCTTTTGTATGTATTGGTGTATAGCATAAATATTTTCAATGATGAAAGAACATACAACCATATTTATACACTTGAGGATGCACATCCATTGATACATTAAATCCATTGACGTCAAATCTCATCGTCTATATGAATGAAACACAGACACTGTTACAGAATTTTTATAATTTGGGATATCGTGAATGTAGTAGTTACGTGAGAAATTCATCAATGGATAAATCGAATCAATCATACATATGCGGTGTAATAAGTAGGTTAGTTAGGTTATTTGACTTTCTTCAATATTTTTTTTTTAAATTGATAGTTTTTCCGTAAATTGCAACGTGCGCCTATATACATTCTTATTAGACTCATTCTAAAGGAACGTCGATTCTTTTCTATGCATTTGATTCGCGTAGTGGGTTTGGTTGAGGGATCTGCATAGTCCTATCAAATGACAAAGATACGTTTCAGGTAAAAAAGAACACAAGAACGTTGTTTCTCCAAATAAATAACATTACATTCGTGCAGCAGTGACTGTAGAGACAAAAAAGGTAGCAACAAACTACAAATTATTCCTCACAAACTGGAACAACACAATAAAGCATAACATTTGGTTTTAAAAAAAAGGGCGATTTCATTCTATGTTACAGGTTGCGCCAACAAAACATGTTTGTTATTTATGTTGTGAATAATGATTGGGAACGTTTACAAAATAGATCAAATCATGACGACTTTTTCCGAGACGAAAACGTTGTTTTGAAAATCTCTCTCTTTTCTCGTGNATCCGGCTCTGCCGGTTTGTTGTAAAAAAACAAACATGGAAAACGAGCATGGAAAGACGTTCACGTTTAAAATTGGACATGATTGGAGAAACGATACAGTTTGTATGTAAATTTCAAAGTTTTTGTTTACATAATCACAAGAAAATAAATGTAAGAGCCAAAGGACCAAACTAATTTCTAAAACAGTTTTCCCCTCTCGTTAATCCGGAAATCATCAGATGTTTGTCCCAGAAGTAATAATTATCCAAAAAGTGTTTATTCCCTACATTCCTTATTGAATATTTTTGAGGGGTAAGAAAATGCGCTAAAAAGAAAAATCGAACGAATCTATGAATTTCGAAAAACCAAAATTGTGGTGAACGTATGGTGAATACAAAATCCATCTTGTCTGTACGAAATATACGTTCTCCATGGTACGACAGTCAGTTCATTGGTGAATTTCTGTACGAATGAAAATATTGTTCCTCCAGAATTTGCAAAACTAAAAATTTGTTACTTTACGTGTATTTATCGAAGGAATCGGATAAAATAGATCCCGAAATTACCTGGAAATGTGATAGCGTTGTTATTGTTAATATTATTTGTGAATCATGGCTGCCAATTACACGGCACCAGTGGCCAGAAAAGGAACATTAGATAAGTTAGTGCGTGTTGGATATTATGAGCTCGAGAAAACTATTGGAAAAGGAAATTTCGCTGTCGTCAAATTGGCCTCAAATATCATTACTAAGTCCAAGGTACAGTGCAGGTCACAATAACTGAGAACAAGATTTTATTGTTGCCGATTAAGTACATTTTTCATAATTTTTTTACCAGCCCTGTTCAAATGTCGTTCAAACTGATCGACTCGTTTTTTTTAATTTTTCAAGAAATCCAATTTTGGACAACAACGTTTCATGTTAGAAAATATATATTTCTATTGACGCCAGGCAATTGCCTAAAAACGCTTCATTGAAGAGTTACCCGTGCTACAGTGTAATGAACAACATCCGAACCATTTTTTTTTTTGCTAGTCTGCTGTTTTTGTGTGTTTTGAAACATTTTTTTTTCGTGATTTTTTTTCAAGTGATTTCGACATGAATCCCACTAAGTCACAGAATAGAGTAGGGATGAATGTGATTTGGTATACGAAAAAACGAGAAATGACATCTCCATGAATCGAAATTTTTATTTGCTACAATATTAACAAAATGCATCCACTAAGTATCTGTCTAGCCGATATCGACGGTCATGCTCAGATTATCTTTTTGTTTTCGTCAAAAGTTCCAACTAAAAAAAAAAATAAAAAATTCAAAGTGGTTTCCATAGTTCATGCGAAGAGAATAAATTTTGACTGTCGTCGCTTGACTTTTTTCTTCTTCATTTGATTGTAAAGTGGAATACTAAATTGTAATGTTTTTGTGTGTTGTTAGCTACACATTTCGAATTCATCCGTTCATTCTCTTATCACCCGAAATTTATTATTAATGACTTCTCGACTAACAACCTATCTATTCATGAAACTGAACTTTACATTTCTGTTCGAAGGTGTAGTAATTTTGAATATTATTATGTTCGCAGTATTGTCATTCTATTATCGTGCATCCGATAGAGTCGACAAATTTCAGTCGATTTTATCAAAATTAGAATCCTAATGTACACCACAATTCACGTAATGATTCGTGGTTTCGTTGTAAACATCGCTATAAAACCAATCCGTCCAACCTCCTGTAATTCGGAAAAGGGAATAATGTTCTGCTACTCAGTTTGTTCAAAGTCATGATCTTTTACTTCATTCGTTTCTCTAACATATACATTTCGCTACGTTGTTGGAACACGTTAACCAAGGTCATTTTTGTCATTACTGTTGATAACAAATGTTTAACCGTTTGTGTACGTTGAACGAAACCAATAGAGTAAGGAATTTGTTCTCTCATTATCCGTTCGGCAACCGGGTCAGCGGTGGGTTTTGATTTTTAATTATTACAAGTTGTCACAGATGCATTGGTACATTATGACCCTGACCCCTGAAACCCAGTGCTTCCGTAATAAACACTAGGGCGTATCGAGTTTTTAGAATTCTTAGAAGGGCTGCGATAGCCTGTGTGCGGAAAACGTAGATCATTGAAAACTAATTCCAGGCATATGGTTGATGGATCCGAAGGTGCCCGGGAAGAAGTCCCCCCGGACGACTTTAACTTTCAAATGGTCATAACTCGGAAAGTTGAGAGTATTTCTGAAAACAATGTTCTAGCAGGATGTAGAGCGTTAAAAACTCTACAAAACTGCCAAAGAAACCGATGGTCCAAAAGGTGTGTCTGTCGAGGTTTTCTAACATCGAAAGTTCGACATTTTCGTTTTTGACTTTTATTTCCTGAGAGACAAATTATTAAGTTTAGCTTTTGGCATGAGGTTGTAGAGGAGGTCGAGTCCTACCAGTACACTAGGCATTGTCCCGGTCGGCGATCCATCCGAAACCACTTTTTCAACATTAATGAATGAACTTTTTAAGTGTACCCACGTCGCCCACGAAGCCAGTGCAGACACTGTAACCGGTGTTGCTGAGTCGAGGTAACCTTGGCCAGTAAGTGCACATAATATTCCATAACAGTAGCTGAACTCTTTTACAAAATATTTGGGATCTCGATGTCGCCTTCGGCTCAGATATGCAAACTCTACACTTGCCTCGAAAACAGTTACCGAAGCTTGTTGCTCAAAAACTTACTCGTGAGTTTGCTCGTATCACAAAATTGTGTCCTTGTGTAATGAATTACTTTCGCAGCATCCAACGTATTCTGGTTTATTGTCTGCTCATGCGAAAATTGACTATTACACGGCTGTTCTGCAGAAATTCTACATAAATTCAGTATCTCAATAAACCAACACCAACAACACAAAAATAAATCTGTTCTTCCGATAAAACGTTTACAAACAAATCTAGTGTACTGACGCAATCGGCTCACACGCTACACGTCTCCTAAAAAATTGATCCCGAAAACAGCACTCATGTTACATTAGTATTGTCGCAACAGTAGTTACAATTGCGTTGGTGACATGTTGACATTGAATAGTTTTTCGCAGTTAGTATCGATGAAGGCGCATTGTTTGTGCAATTATTTTGTTGGTCCTTTTTAATGTTTTCAAAAAAATGTGCAACAAAGTGTAGTGTTTGTACTATAAGCAAAAGCAATTAGTGTTACAAGTGAAAAATACAACGAAATGCGTGGCCATAAAGTGTTACTTCGGAACATCAAAATTATTGTTACAATAAATATGGCCGACAATTCTGTGTTGCGAATTCTTCTAAAAGTATGTTGTAACCAGATTACTTGCGCAACAAGTTTTTCTCAAATAACTGTCAAATAATCGATCAATATTTTTCGATCGATTCATTCAACAAAAAAGATAAAATGAAAGCAAGGCAAATTTTACTTGAAAGAACTGTCAACTTGAAATAAACCCCAAATATCCCTAGTGTAATGGATCACTTTCGCAGAGGGTAAACAGCCGTGTAATAGTCAATTTTCGCATGGGGCAGGCAATAAAGTCATTTTCTCGCGGTGGATGTAGATTGTAAACATACAAAGCCGAAATTGAAACGAAAAATCGTACAGGAGCAAATGCCTTCGTACCAACTGTGGTAGATAAAATGTTTTTTTACAATTCCTGAAGGAGATCAACTGTATGCAACACATTTACCATTTAATTCAACCGGTCACCCCTTTTTGTTTCTGCGATATTTTAGCCGATTGTCGACAGTCTTCGAAAACTCTTCTACAAAGTTGTAAACTCGAAACTTTCTAAATTCTAGCAAAATTTTTTCGAAATATTCTACCATAAATACAGCATAGCTACCTAATGCTACGGGAAACGGTTCAGTGCTAAAATTCGATTTTGTCACCCGTCGACCAATTCGATGTCCTACCGAACTGAATTTTTCCCATTACATTCGGCGTGCTGCCTGAACCGTTAAAAATAATTTCGTTTCCATTTCTTCAACTGAATAAGACGATGTTGAAGGCAAGGATAATATGTAAATAGAGCCGTCCATTGAATTTCGCGAAGGACAACCAATTGTGTATGTGTATCATATACAAAATGAACAGCAATGAACACAAAAAAAAAAGTTGCAAAAGGAGCCCACCAATGTGTGGTGCGACATTAATATATTAAGCCATTTAACAATGTGTGGTGAACGACCTTTACAGATATTGATTGAAGTTGAATACGGAAAATAAAGTTGTGATGTGTTACGGTATGGTGCGACGTGAATTTGTTCAAAAAAAATAATAAAAACTTCAGCTGTAATGTATGAGGGTCATAGTCAGGTATTTACTTCTATCGAAACATGCACTTTGTGTATTAAGGTCGAAAGTGGTGTCTTGGTCAGTCAATACCACCTTGACGTAACGGTAACGTTGATTTAGGACAATCACAACTTTACTAATTGTTCAGCAACGGTTTTTGTAATTCCGAAAGTTGTCAGTTGTGACACGAAGCTACCTGAAATAGTGTCTTGTGAAGAATTGCAGAATTGAAAGTTATGGAGAAGCCATTGTCGCTCAAGCTTCCAGTACAGGAGGTAGATCGAGTGTATCAAACACTAGGGGCGACACAGTTTCGGAAAGGATAATTTACACAAGTCAAAACTGCATAATCTCCTCCCATCCTTCATTCGTTACTCGATTTCTGTCATAGCAAACGAGAGTCTCGTCTGACTAACGGACTCGATGAATACAATTCACTTTTAAATTACTTTAAATTCAATTGAATTGAATCAGCCCGCATATCGTTGCTGTAAAATCGATTTCGTACAACAAAAGCTTTTCGCTTTGTTTGTAATTAGAGCCAATTTAATAATAAAAGTTACAAACAATCCATACACACCATGATTATACATATAAAATAACGTAACGAATCAAACGGTCTGCTGCGAGTAGCATAAACAAGCAATTTTCAAATGCTTGGATCTGATTCGAACCAGAAATGGTTAGAGTGTGTGATAGAGCGCTGATGATGATTGGCGATTTAAAGCATTTTCAATGTTTTTCCAATGTTTTTTTTAAAAAGTGTATGTGAATTCGAGGTAAATGGGCGCTGCCTCAACGACGAATTTTTTTCTTGTCTGAATGGTAGAATCGAAATCCATTTGCCTTGGATCTGCGAAGTCATTATGGTAGTATGAGAATAAAGGAAAATGTAAAAACAGTTCTTTCGCTGGCTGTTTATACCGCATTAATTGTGCGTTCTACTCTTGACGATCCACTAATTTAGCTGCCTTTCAGCTGCCTCCTACCTTTCAGAACAGCTAATCATCTAACGTGGCCTTACACAGTAAAATTGATTGGGTAAACATGTTTTCGAACAACAGAAGTAATAGATTTTTACGATTATACCAAGGCTCAAGATAATCTTTCCATTTCTGTAAAAGGTTAAGTGATTGTCACTAAGAACCTTCCGTTGACTCTGAACCCGTGTTATTTTTAAGCGAGACGAACAAAAGATTTCTTGTTCGTTGAAGTTTTTACACGATGTGCTCTACGATAAGTTTAACAACTGTGATGCATTCAGCGGAAAATAACGAAGAGTAGGCAAGGTGTACACAGAATGGTTTCATGAACAGGAAATAATGACTTTTTCTGAAGCTAATTTTGAGCATACACACTGGAGTCTGCAAATAGAACGTAAGAGGGGAAAATGGATGTGCATGTGTTGTTTTAGCATGACCCGAATTTACATAACGTTTTTTTTTTTCATTTTCTTCACCTTCTTTCGACACAACACACAATGCACGAGAAACATTCTCACGTTTTTCTGCAAAATGTTTGTTTTGTACACGCTGTTCGTATTTCAGTCAAGTGCCTTTCCAATCCAATCCATTCGAGCTGCTCAAGACTGGTGCGATGTATTTTCTTTCTTACTTTTTTTTCTTGGATCTCAGCCTTAAATTGGCCAAGGTTGATGAATTGTAAACGGCTAGTCATATGCTATCGACAATGACATCAAGAATAAGCGATGAGCTTTTGCTATAAGGTTCTCTTCTCTTATAATAGCGGCATCTAAAATAAATATATCGAAGCGATTGATTTTCCATCAAACACCCTATGGAAACTGTGAAACAAACGACGAAATAAAACATTAAATCTGTAGGTGAGGGATGCCGAAGAACGCATTTTTGCTACAGCATAATGTAAATAATGTCAGGAAGTTTATTATTCAGTTCAGCGATTGAATCTAGTGCACTGAACATTTTATGATTAGAGCACACACAAAACATTCCTCACCTTCTAATTCAATGAGATAACATCAGGGCCGAACTGGCTACCCAAAGGTTCTTCGGACGTTAAATGGAAAAAATTTGAAGAAGGCACTTCGTTCATACAAAGAATAAAGAAGCCCGAATGACCATAAGGTCCGAGCTTGGATAAAATAAAGAGTTTCGATACACTCGCCCTTTCTAAAAGGTTTATAAGTTTGAAGTTAAGGCCAGGTTATGGTCTCATCATATATCGCACAGATGTAACCGGGCATAACCTGGCCGACTGCTAGGAATCTCGCACCACGTCATTCACAATAATTGACAAAATGACACATTTCGTATAAGGAAAATGTCACTTTGTGGGTTATTGTGAATGACGTGGCGCGAAATTTCTCAACACCACCTGGCCCTAATTCATTCATAATAATCTGTTGAGACTCACTAGTCAGTAGTAGAAATACGTCAGTCGTTCAATTTATCAGGACTTCTTCCTTGATTTCGTCATTCTCACCTGTGAGAATCGTTTCATTTCACTATTTTAGGTTACATTTTCAGTAGCAGAACTAAATACCATCGTAATCCTGCTTTAATAATTCTTCCTTTTCGCATATGACACGTGCAACAAACACCTGATGGCTCGTTTTTGTTTCAATTTTCCTTACATACATCCATGAATAATAGTGAAGGACGTTTAGTACGGTTTTTCCACATTGCATTGATGAATGCTCATCGCATTTACAAGGGCACTCAGGTCTTTCCTTTACCATGAAACGTATTCCATGTACCGCAAGATGAACTATTATCTCACTGTTAGTGTTGACTTAATCGATTGTAAGTGTGTCCGTACTTTGTTATAAGACAATCAGATCTCGGTTACACGACTCTAGTGTTTGTTTATCAGCACTAATGGGAATGTTGTTGAACAAGTCCAGCGCACTTGATGATGAGGAATTCTCTCGACTTATACAAGTTTTGGCTAAATAGACAAATGTGTGATAAGACTCCATCTGCCCATCACAGATTTAAGTCGCATTATGGGTGTCTATCAGACACAATTGCATTTTCTACAGAAATGCTCCACCTTTTCGTAAACCAAAACAGAGGGCGAATTGCTGAACCATTTATTTTGTTAGTCCGATTTTTTTGTTAACAACATCTCGTTCAATGTACTTCTATTGAAGTGTAAACAATGTATGTGGGAGCTGTTGGATCTGACATTTGTTTGCGATAAAATAAATCCGATGATTGTATGGCAGACTATACAATCAACATTTTACGTCTCACTTCTACTTGGTGTATGCAAAGTATGTGAACATTGAACTCGCTGAAAGTATTTCCACTCGCCAGTTTCGGCATTTAATGTTGTGATTGGTATTGTAGTCAGATGTGTCATAAATGGTGAACATACAGACCGATTGACAAACTAAGAAACATTTTTTGTGCGCTTTATTGCGGCTGTACGAAAAAGGCCTGTCATTTCTGAAACGTTACGTTCCATTATCCTATCCGTTGAATCCTCAATACTCAAGAGGAATGAGTAGAATAGGATTGGCTATAACACCATAACTGTAGCTACGTCAATGACTCGTTTCGATTACACAACCATTGAAGTCTTTCCAGGTATAAAATCAGTTTTTCAAATTCGGTTCAAATATACGACCGCAATACAGATGATATTCGTTGAGCAACGTAAAAGTTTGACAACGTGAAATGTTTTTATTTTATCCGAAAATATGTCCGCACATTTACCCCTTGCAATGGCTATAAATACGGAACAAAAGGAAATTTAGAAAAGAATTTCCGTAAAAATACACCACCCTGACGAGAATAATTTCAATTTTTCTTTGTTTTCTTGATTTAAATTTGTTTACGAAATATTTAACTCAAAACTGGAAACAAAAGCGCAGAAACGTGACTCATATATGCTTCGAAGAAAAACACTTCTTGCTGCTGTCATTACACTTTCACACATTCTAATTTTATCGGCGCAGTGACAATTCGGACGACATGGAAATTAATTCAGAAGTGTCCACTAGGAAGAGTAGATTGACTGTAGAGTATACTTGAATCATAAAAGATGAATCTTACTGGAAAATTCATTCATTCAAAAACAGACTACATCACACCGACGTACAGATTTGAGAGAAGCTTTGAAATAGCTATTCCTGAAAGATCACAGTGGAATGATAAAATGCTCCCACTCATCAACAATACAAATTTCTATACAGATGGTTCTCTTATGAACGACGCTGCTGGCGCAGGAGTATCATGCGAAACACTAAATGTAGAACTATCAATCCCCCTTGGGATTAACTGCTCAATATATCTAGCTGAAGTAGCAGCAATAATAAAATGTTGTGAAGAAATGACAAAAAAGGAAATTGAAGATCATGATGTCTCAATATACACAGACAGTCAAGCTGCAATAAAAGCTTTAAGAACACCTAAAATCGATTCAGCCCTAACGCTAAAATGCGGGGATCACTAGAATATCTCTCACACTTAAATAGAGTAAATCTTACTTGGGTTGCGGGACATTCGGATATTGCAGGAAATGAAATAGCTGACAGGTTGGCACTCATGACAGTTGATCCGCTTCCAGAGCCACTAATAGGTATCCCAACCTCTATCATCAAGCACAAAATAAATGAATACAGGCATCATAGATTCTTTGATTACTGGAGAAATCATGAAGGATGTAGACAATCAAAGAGTAATATCTCACTACGTAAAAACGACACAAAGTTTTTAGTCAATCTGAGCAGAACTAGACTTAAGGTATATACAGGAGTAATGACGGGACATTTTGACTTTAACAAACACCTTACGAACATCGGAAAAAGACAGGATGCGGGTTGTGATCTATGTGGGGAACACATTGATTCAGCCGACCACTACTTATGCCAATGCCCAGCATTCATTTCTTCAAGATTTAAATACCTGGGCAACTTTACAATAAAAATCGGCACAATCAAAACGTTACACCCCAGGGATATCCTAAACTACATCTGTAGTACAGGTAGATTCCAACAAAAATACGGAGTGAAAGTAGGGCTGTCGTTCCAGTACTTCTGCCACTGTTCATTTTCATCAAAATCTGAAATTTGTAATTCGGTGTCGCTCCAAAAGGGTGATCGGGATATAAGTCGCATCCGAGGAGGGTTGTTGAGGTCAGATTTAATTGGAAGCTCATATGGTTTGGATTCGTCCATACATTTCTTCCATAACTTACGTGCAGCCAAATTTCGCCTGATGTGTGGTGGCTGTATGTTTGACAGCACATGGAGCCACGGGACAGGTGTGGAGCTAACTGAACCAGTTATCAGTCGCATGGCAACGTTTAGTTGAACGTCAATTTTGTTCGTGTGACAGCTCTTGTACCATACTGGCGATGCATACTCTGCGGCTGAGTACACCAATGTGAGAGCTGCAGTTCTCAGAACGTCACCGTTTGCTCCCCAGTGAGCACCAGCTAACTTTTGTACCAAATTGTTTCGCACTTTCACCTTTTGTGCCGGGTCTATTACTTCCATCGATCAAAGAATTTTTAATCGGTTGCTTGCAAATCTTGTACTTCAAATTTTTTAACATGCATTTTACTATATAAAAAGGATCATATCTTGTCATTATTTTGGTCGTCGTTATCGATAACCGATGAATAGTCGTTCGGTCCGACCGATGTTAATTATTATACGACAGCCGAGCAAATATATTATATTCCACACTTTTATTTGGTTAGATTACCGGCTGGTCGACTCAACGCCTGGTAGTTTTTAAGACCATTTAACCTGTTACAGACGGCACTCACATGACCAGTATAATTATCGGGTCTATTACTTCCATCGATCGAAGTCATTTTTAATCGGTTGCTGTCAGAGCCTTTTTTAACATACAAAGTCGGAGGAAAAGTGCACCCCAGTCCCCTATCAGTGCACCACACTTTTGATAAATGCACCCCAGTGCACCCCAGTGCACCCCACTTTTTATAAATCCGTCCAGTGAACTTAATTGTCACTGCCACATCGTTTCTTAAAACTTTGCGCTGCGATTCAAAATTTTCATTCGCTGTAATCCAAAAGTTTCATTATTCGAATTCACAAAGCGCACCTCGGCGCATACATCGACCAATGATGCGACCCTTCAAATCACGTTAGAAACAACGACTCAAATAAAAATCATCGCGTCCGATTGAATTTGCTATCGATTATCAAATTATGCCCACCAATTACCCATACCCAAGCGCACTATTAGTCCGAAATCTTCGTAGAAAATGTCTGAAATTTTAATGAAAATTGTCCGAAAAATTCAGTGGGAGGTCTGACCTACCTTCACAGCTGTTAACGACAGTGCCGGCTTAGCCTATGTGCTAAGCCAAGGGCGCTGGGAATAAGAAATGGGGTGCTGGAAATGGTAGCTGTAATACGAAGCCCAGGGCGCTGAAGAGGTGCCGGAAACAGAAAACAAAAAATGTAAATTTTATGATAAACGTCGGCTTTTTTGTGAGGGCCCTTTCGAGAAAAAAATTGGGCCCTTCGGAAAGTTGTGCACCCCAGTGAAAAATCCTTATAAAAGGCACTGGTTGCTGTCAAATCTTGTACTTCAATTCAATTCACTTAAATTCTTGTACTAGGAATTTCCAATTTTCTCCCATTGGTTAACAAACAACCATTGTTTTTGTCCGTTATCTGTTTTTTCGACTGTATAAGAAATGATGTGCGACTATGGTCGAATCATAGCACGAATCATGGTCAAATGGACTGATGTTGATAACGGTTGTTAAATAAGACTATGTGGAAATTTTCAAGTTTAAATTTTGTCAGACGGTTGTTATGACTTAGAATCACTCAATATTTTACTTCTTGAGATGAAAGTATCGCCTCGTGTTTGATACAACTAAACATTTTCCAATTCATGGGGCTTAACATAACCTTACATTCTATACCAGCCGTCATCAACAGATGATTAACCGTTTCTAAGAGGTTAATAGAAAGTAGAATTGATGGTCACTTGTTCTTGTCCATGAAAAAGTCAGGGTGGTAGGTAGATTCTCTAAAATTCGGTAAAAAGAAAATCGAAGTGATCAGAAACTTGTTGAGTAGGTCTGAGCATACATTTTCTTCAATACTACTCCAATTCGATAAAATGATCCAAAAAATCAGATATGCTTCATGCTCTGCGTATACACACTCATTTGTCATTAAATCAATTATTATTCATTAGCACCAATCTACAAGAATTACGTCAACATACTCACTACGCTTAAGTCATACCGTATCAATAAATGTTGTATGTTATGGGTGTCAGTTTGTAAAGACAAATTACTTTCGCAGCAAAAAAAAAACTTTTTTTCGGCGAGGTTGAATAAATTAATCAATTTATACAATAATTTGCGCCTTGATTCGACTGTATGTACCATGTCTACACTATTTCGAATGGTTCAGATATTCGTTCGGATGTAGACAGAAAGCGGGACATCTTCTCTGCTCATTCGTTGCATATCAAATTGAGGCGAGCAGAAGGTATATTTATTATGAACGAACGCTGAACGGAAGCTGTTGAATAATTTCCATATTTTATTAATTGCTCGGACACTCGGATTCTTGCATTTGTCCACATTTGTCTCTATCTCCCTCGATGTGTGTGTGTATTGTGTTTGTATCTGTATGCGATTATGATTGTGCGTTTAGTTCGTAGCCTTGTATTTTGAATCTTTCAATGTTATTTCGGCTGATCGAAATCAATTAAATACTCTCCGTAGAGTCAAGTGCTCTATGCCACCAAAAAAACAGTTTTTTTATTTCTCGTAAACAAACGAGCCATGTATAGCAGATAAGATAAATGGAAAACAAATTTGCGTTACCGTTAGTGAGTTTCTATTATGATAATAAGCATCACTCGGTACGGTGAAAATATTTGAAAATAAAAACGAAGACAAAATTTCCATCGTGGATTGGATTAGATAAACTTTAGATATTCATTTCTGCACATTCTAGCGGGTGGTAAATTCTACTTATTGCACTGGTCATCGACCAGTATGAGTGCACGTGCGCTCGAATGATTTTTTTATGTAGATTTTATCAAAATCATACACCTCGTGTAGCAAGTCCTACTCGATTTGGCCTGGTTAGAACCTATATACAACTAGGGCTTCAACTGGATCAAATTGGGAAGAATTTAAGCTGATAATTCTGAAATACGTTTTGATCACCTTGATAACATTCAATGATCACAAGAAAATAAGAATTCGATCGCTGTCACTTTTCCAAACATACCGCAACGAAACGAGAGTGTACCAACAGAAAATAAGAAGTGATCATGCGTCTGCTAGTACATTAAAATGTGATCGCTAGAAAACAACAATTTGATCGCTAAAAATGATAAATTTATCGTCTAGGAGGAAGAATAATGCTTCGTTCTACGCCAGTAGATAGAGGTGATAATTCCTTATACAAAATTTCAGGAGAAAGGGTCATAGTACCTGCCGTCATTAGAAAGATTTGTGCTTCGTTCTACAAAATGTCAAGATGTCGAGAGTGATGATTCCGTCTACAGAATGTCAATGAAGGGTGAAAATTTTTCGTATATTGAAGAAGTTGGAAATAATTTGTGAACTTAAGACGAATCGACATAGCGCTAAATTGTAGCCTAACTTTGTTGAAAAAGTAAGACCATCGTTTTGTGTCAAGAAGGGTTGGCTTTGAGTAAAAGTATTAAATGTTTGTGTGAGTGTAACCTACTAGCAGGGATCAGTTTAATTAACTGCCAATTAATTCTGGTCATGCAAAATTAACTAAGAGTACGTTCAGCATATCGCAGAAATGGAAAGAGGATATAGGAACTTTGACAGTTTTCACTTAAGGAAAAACAATTGCGCCCTGACAAATCCAACTGGTAAATGTGTAACCGGTAAATCTGATCTACCAGTTTTCGTTAAAGCCGTTTCTTACCGGTATAGGGTCGGTATTTTTTTTATCGCATACGGTGTGTGTGTGTGTGTATTGTGCGCTATATACACGACGTACATAAAAATAAACAAATTTACCGAGGAGTGCAAGCAAAATTATATCACTAGATTTTGAGATGTTTGCCTATCGCGATAAAATACCGCACTGACAAATGCTCGTATACGTACACGTCTCTTATATACAGCCTTATAGCAGTAATATACTATTAGACACTTTTGTTTTCCCTAGAGCCGAAAGTGGAGAATTACATCACTAGGGAAAACAAAAGAATCGTCTTCGCCTCGGATCAATAAACTTCACACGAAACCTGGACTTTTCAAGTTTTTATCCATTGTCATGTAAATAACTATTACATTCAATCAAACCGTTACAACGTTGATTATGCCCATGAGAAGGTTTATTAAACGGTAATAGCACGTTATTGCTGCCCAATTGTTCGTCTTAATCCGGTATTATACTGTTCAGTTATCACAATATGCTTCTCTGCTAATTATTAGGTTCCTGTTTGACAAAAATGGTTGTGTATCCTGATGTATTGAATAAAAATGACTGTACCACCGTATCATTCGACTTTTCTTTCAACACTGACTAAATCATTGTAAAGTAAGGTTTATAATTGAAACCTTACGAATGGATGAGCTTGACAAATCGTAGGCAATGTTCTTGATACGTACTCAACATTCGTGGTGCTGTAGGCAAGGTGTTCTGACTGAGCCAATCAGATGAAAGCATTTACCTTACGAGAAAGACATTTCCCGTTATTTGCACTTGCCTTACGAATTATGCTTGATTTCCACTTATTAAAAAAGTATTTTTTTCAATTTTTGCTTTGCATACTTGTCAACTCGCTCTTTCAAGGCTCTATCACGGAGTTTTTACCGGTACTTTCTCATATTTACCGTTTACCGTTAGATGAAAAACGACGGAAATGGATTCCCTACAATTGGCTCAATCGTCTTGTAATGGATCGGAGTCGGTATGATTTATGGTCAGCATTTTCCATTACACATATGGCTTCTTCTTAAAAGTGAAACTGAAATCTCTTAACAGATCTACCTCAACCTGAAGTTGACCTCGTATCTTGAGATACGGCGATTAATTAAGAATGAATGGTGTTACAAAAATGCAACTTTTACGTTTAATTATTGCACTCACGGTGGGGCTGAACCACATTATTTTGAGACTTCCGTGAACATGGGGATATTGGTTTGGAAATGATCGGAGAATGTTTTTTGAGTGGTCAAATATTTGACCGCAAAATCAAAATCGTTTGGGTGGGAATGCTCGCAAAAGCGATATTTGTTGCTCAAAATGTAATCGATGGAACACTCCTGATTAAGCCGCGAATCAGAATGTTTTAGAATAATGTTTTAAGGTTGTAAAATGATTTGTATGACTCAAATAAGTCTCTACCATTCAACTGAAACCCATTTCACAGGTAATTAGACGATAAAAACTTAATTTTAAGATATTTAGTGTCCCCCACACCCTTCCTCAGCAAAAAAGAAGTTTTTCCGAAATGTACCCAAAAACTAAAAACGCACATCGATTCAGGGACCTTTTGGGAGCTCAGAACAGCATTCAGTAAAATCGGACCAGCTCCTTCCCTATACAAAATTTTTCATTTCATGAAATTTCATGCACCCCTTCGAAACCATTTTGTCACAAAAGTTCAGTGAGTGGACATATTTTGATCGAAGTTAATTTGTATCTTATAGTCAGAGGTCATACCTTTCTAACGATACCCCACTCAATGTATCGAGTCGCTAACTCGAAAACAGGCTAAATAGTTAGGACACTCATATTGAGTCTTCTTATACTTTCCACATTTTATTTGGCTTCGATAGAAGGAACGTAAATAAAACGTTTTTTAAAGACAAATTTATGAAAATGAGAACTATACTTTCTTTGATTACTCCGTTTACTCTATTTTCGAGTTGGTCGACTTCACGACAATTTTCAAGGCAACAAACTCACATGAAATACCAGGCAGATCAATTATTATTTGCTATCTGGTAACCGATCGCTCATAGCAGACATTGCAATTTGGTAGTTGTTGGTAGTTAGACCTCCAAACTATATAGCAGAGACGCACACCGACTGACGAAATTATTCGGCCTGCTGGTCTATTTATAAATCGAGTATTTGGTAGTTGACTGACTACCAAAGTGGTAGTTGACTGACTACCAAAGTGGTAGTTGACTGACTACCAAAGTGGTAGTTGACTGACTACCAAAGTGGTAGTTGACTGACTACCAAAGTGGTAGTTGACTGACTACCAAAGTGGTAGTTGACTGACTACCAAAGTGGTAGTTGACTGACTACCAAAGTGGTAGTTGACTGACTACCAAAGTGGTAGTTGACTACCAAAGTGGATGTTGTAGATATGTTTACTGTTTGAGAGCTGCACACCGACTGAAAAAATTAATCGGCTTGCTTGCCTATTTATAATTCCAAAATTTGGTAGTTGAATACCAAAGTGGTACTTGAATGAGTACCAAGCTAGTAGTAAACAGAAATTGAAAAAAAAATGACAAAAGACCTCACCAGGCTTCAGCGGGTCTATTCTTGTTAGTTTTTGGGTACATTTCGGAAAAACTTCTTTTTTGCTGAGGAGGGGCGTGGGGGACACTAAATATCTTAAAATTAAGTTTTTATCGTCTAGTTACCTGTGAAATGGGTTTCAGTTGAATGGTAGAGACTTATTTGAGTCATACAAATCATTTTACAACCTTAAAACATTATTCTAAAACATTCTGATTCGCGGCTTAATCAGGAGTGTTCCATCGATTATATTTTGAGCAACAAATATAGCTTTTGCGAGCATTCCCACCCAAACGATTTTGATTTTGCGGTCAAATTACTCAAAGAACATTCTCCGATCATTTCCAAACCAATATCCCCATGTTCACGGAAGTCTCAAAATAATGTGGTTCAGCCCCACCGTGCACTAGCTTGTCGAAATGTCATTTTGTCGACTCAATTTGTTTGCTTGTAAATATTTGTAGACCGGAAAATCAATTACACAAATGACCTAATTTTCATTTGAAACGTTTGTATGTACTGGTCTCTCCCAACGAACGAAAGGAAATTAAGAATTTAGCAACATTTAATCGAAGAAAAGCGCTTCGTTCCGTAAATGTTTACTAAATATCGAGAAAGTTGGACGAAACAACTTTCCATCCGTTTTTATGGTCGCATTACGACATTAAGAATTAATGGAATTCACACGGTTTACTTTTTCGAAAATTGTTTTTCCACCACCCCCTGCAAACGAAACGAACAAAAAAGCACATTGTATTCAATTGACCCAAATTGTGTGTTTCGTTTTCGATTCAACTATGAACAATAGTCATCGTGGAATCTTAATCGATAAACACACAAAAAAAAACAAACTGAAAACGATAAATAAACCAGCAAAGGTTGTTTTACCATTATAACAAAACACAAAACATTCGCAAAGTCACCAAATTTGTTTCATTTTGGTCTTTTTTCACTCAACAGGTAGCGATAAAAATAATCGACAAAACATGTCTGGACGACGACAACCTAGCAAAAACATATCGCGAAATTTCAATACTAAAACTACTACGCCATCCGCACATAACCCGTCTGTACGAAGTGATGGAATCGTCCAACATGATCTATTTGGTGACTGAATATGCGTCCAAAGGGGAAATATTCGATCACTTGGTCAGCAATGGACGGATGAAGGAAGAAGAAGCCGCTCGCGTTTTTGCTCAAATTATATCGGCCGTCGACTATTGCCATTGTAACGGAGTGTGTCATAGAGATTTGAAGGCCGAAAATTTACTTCTCGATAATGAAATGAACATTAAGGTGAGTGGCAAACGATTCGGCGTGTTGGTTAGGGCGAATCGAATTTTGAGAATTTTAAGGGTCGCGATAGCCTGTGTGCGGATCACGTAGATCATTGAAAACTAAGTCCAGGCATATGGTTGATGGATCCGAAGGTGCCCGGGAAGAAGTCCCACCGGACGACTTTAACTTTCAAATGGTCATAACTCGGAAAGTTGAGAGTATTTTTGAAAACAATGTTCTAGCAGGATGTAGAGCGTTAAAAACTCTACAAAACTGCCAAAGAAACCGATGGTCCAAAAGGTGTGTCTGTCGAGGTTTTCTAACATCGAAAGTTCGACACTTTGGTTTTTGACTTTTATTTCCTGAGAGACAAATTATTAACTTTAGCTTTTGGCATGAGGTTGTAGAGGAGGTCGAGTACTACCAGTACACTAGGCATTGTCCCGGTCGGCGATCCATCCGAAACCACTTTTTCAACATTAATGAATGAACTTTTTAAGTGTACCCACGTCGCCCACGAAGCCAGTGCAGACACTGTAACCGGTGTTGCTGAGTCGAGGTAACCTTGGCCAGTAAGTGCACATAATATTCCATAACAGTAGCTGAACTCTTTTACAAAATATTTGGGATCTCGATGTAGCACATTATATTGACACGGTATACCACGAAGTTCAACCTTTTGTAAAAATATATTTCTCACAAATTTCACTTTCTCAGATTTTGTAGTACAAAATGTGCTACATCGAGATCCCAAATATTTTGTAAAAGAGTTCAGCTACTGTTATGGAATATTATGTGCACTTACTGGCCAAGGTTACCTCGACTCAGCAACACCGGTTACATTGTCTGCACTGGCTTCGTGGGCGACGTGGGTACACTTAAAAAGTTCATTCATTAATGTTGAAAAAGTGGTTTCGGATGGATCGCCGACCGGGACAATGCCTAGTGTACTGGTAGTACTCGACCTCCTCTACAACCTCATGCCAAAAGCTAAAGTTAATAATTTGTCTCTCAGGAAATAAAAGTCAAAAACCAAAGTGTCGAACTTTCGATGTTAGAAAACCTCGACAGACACACCTTTTGGACCATCGGTTTCTTTGGCAGTTTTGTAGTTTTTAACGCTCTACATCCTGCTAGAACATTGTTTTCAGAAATGAATCTGCTGGGATCAAAAGTCGGTCCTTTCCATTTGTCAAAGTGACGTTTAAAACGTCAAAATAAAAAATTATGCAAATTGGCTCGTTATTTCTTCTTTGTTTCTACTTCAATGAAAAATTAACGACAACAAATTAGCGGCCCTGGAACCAATTTTTGCATAATTTTTTAGTTTGACGTTTTAAACGTCACTTTGACAGATGGAAAGGACCGACTTTTGATCCCAGCAGATTCAAATACTCTCTACTTTCCGATTTATGACCATTTGAAAGTTAAAGTCGTCCGGGGGGACTTCTTCCCGGGCACCTTCGGATCCATCAACCATATGCCTGGACTTAGTTTTCAATGATCTACGTTTTCCGCACACAGGCTATCGCGGCCCTTAAAATTCTAAAAATTCGATACGCCCTAGTGTAGGTCTATTACAGTCTTACAGCGAAAGTTTAAACCTTTTCCAGTTGGCCGATTTTGGATTTAGCAATACATTTACTCCAAATTCACCGCTACGAACGTGGTGCGGTTCGCCTCCATATGCCGCACCGGAAGTTTTTCAAGGCCTTGAATATGATGGTCCCAAGGCTGATATATGGAGTCTGGGTGTTGTGCTATATGTTCTGGTATGCGGTGCTCTGCCATTCGACGGTCTTACGTTACACGATTTACGCAGCATGGTCGTCGCCGGGAAATTTCGAATTCCATTTTTTATGTCTCAAGGTTGAGTTTCCCCTGTTGAGTTTCTTACCGATTCGTTATGCGTCTAACACTGTCTGCACCTATTACAGATTGTGAGCACTTGATCAGGCATATGTTGGTTGTGGAACCGGAACGTCGATTTTCGTTGCGACAAATATCACAGCATCGCTGGATGGCACCATTTTCGGGTAGTATGGAGGAAACGAAACAGATAATAAGCACCAAACCAGCCGTATTGGATTCGATTGTTATCAAACACATGCTGGAGTTGCCGAATTTAACTTTCGACGAAATCGCCGATTCGATACACCAAAATAGCTACAATCACATCTATGCCATTTACAATCTGCTGGTGGACAAGTTGCATTTGAAGAGAAAAGAGCAACAACGACTGCAACATCATGCCGGTATTGGCTATTCCAGGTACACACTCCCATGGACCCGACCATCGAATTACGGTACTCAAAAATCAAAATTCGTTTCAGATCGAGAAAGACAAGCATCACCACTGGCATTGTCGATCGTTCCGAATTGGTTAAGTCAGAAGCCGATCGCCTCAGTCCGCTGACCAACACAAGTAACCTCATATCATTCCCAAACATCAACGATCCAACCAGCAATGATTTGGAAAAATTCATTGAAATGGACGTTGATGCGACGACAACGTCGCGTACATTAGATGTGCCCGAATCAACCGACCAACAAACCAATGCCAATGTTACGGGTAATGCCAGACGCCATACGGTTGGACCTGGTGACGTCGCGCACGAACAGGCCTTAGTAAACAATCCATCAGCACCAATCAATTTCAAATTTGGTCCCGAAAATTGTCCGCATTTACCAATCAATTTGCCGATGCTACAGAATCAGCCGTTGCACAATTTCACGATCAAAAACCAGCATTTATTGAAGCCACCAACGGCAATGGAAGCAAGTAAGTGGGCGGCATATGAGATTTGTTCGCTTTTTGGAAACGGGAAAATTAATTTCGGAAATTTGTTAATTCCGATCAGGTTCCTTCGGACGACGTGCATCCGATGGTGGTGCTAATCTCCACATCTACTATCCAACATCAAGCAGCAATGTGCACACGGTGGATAACATGTACAGTAACACCAACTCAAGGGAATGCATTCGAATGGATCAAATGAGACCTGACGGTCAGATCAGCGCAGAGGGCACTGATGAATCGAATGATGAGATACAAAGGTAACCGGATGTGCAAGGAGATTTTTTTCGTGCGGAAAATTTACGATTTGGCATTTGTAGATACATGCATGGACGGGGATGTTCGAAACGTCATACCGTTGGCTGTACGGATGATTTATCGGCTTCGACGAGTCCGAATGACAGTTCGACTGACCAATCATTATCTCATTCGCCAGCACCGTCAACTTCCGGACGGACTAGACGAACTGGTCTTCTAACTGTGATGGAACGACCGCCAGGTTAGCCAATTTTTTTCGACATTTTTGTTAGCATGTAATCGTAGCATGGACACTAATTATTTATTCCGTTATTATTCGTATCGCTTGATCGTTGAGCATAGTTTTTAGGGTGATTAAATGGGCGCAGTCGCAGATAAACTATCCGAGACATCCTCCCGTTTATTCATTATATATACGACACCCTGTGACTGTAGGGTATCTCCATTTTCAGTGACTTAAACTGTACTACCTACAATTATAGGTGACGGAACATTTCTGCATGGTTCAAAAAACGTCAACCTCATTTTTAGGACGATAATATCGTTCAAAAAACGATAATATCGTCACATGTGGAGAATAATATCTTTCTTCACGATTGTGACCTGGAGAAAAGTCTTTTCTCCTACCGTGACGACTTAAGGTACCACCTAAGTGTTTAACGCACTTTTTCCGCATTTTAATTGGAGATCCCATTTTATAGAACAATATCTCAAGGTCTTACTAAAAGCAGAAATTTCGAGAGCTTTAAGTCCAGTTGCAGTGACAAATATGGTCAAATTTAATGTCATTCGAAAGCTGCTAAAAATGCCTTTATAACAGGCCTTATATTGCTATCTGTAGGCGAGTACACAGTTCGTTCAAATTAAAAAGTGGTTCCAAAATGACTATAAAATAGCATACGGTCCACTGGCTGAAAAATATTTGAAAAATGTGTGAAATTACAGTCCACAGTTACCAATTTATTTTTGAATTGGCACACAAATACTGTGGTATTGGTAACTTTGGTGAAATATAATTACCATCAGCACAATACTTGTATACCAGTCAAATATAAATTGGTAACTGTGGACTGTAATTCCACTAATTTTTCAAACATTTTTCAGCCAGTGGACCGTGAGAACTGTGTACTCATCTCATAGGGTACTAGCACCAGCATTCAGCCATGAAACAGTAATCGGCCACCTAGTGCTCTTTCACTGATAAGCTTTTTTATGAATGAAAGAACAATATGTGGCCGATTACTGGTTCATGACCAGAGATGGGCCCGTAATATTACCGTGTAATATTACTCAGTAATATTACGTAAAATTACGTAATATTACCCGAAGCTTGGTAATATTGGTAATTTAAAACCTCGGTAATATTACGTAAGTTACGTAATATTACCAAAAATCAGTTAACATATTGTAAATTTTAATCATTTTCAACAAAAATTACTCGTTTTTAGCGAATTCAAGTGTATTTTATCGTATAATTTTGTTTTAGTTAGGCCTAGTTCAGCCTAGTTAAACAATTTGTTCAAAAACAGTCGAGTAGTATACACATTTGAATGAGCTTCAACCGAAATTGATAATTAAAAGAGCGTGGATTTTTACGATTTCTCTCAGAGTTGTCATTGAATGACGCCGTCGGCAACTCGGTCTTCTGTCACTTCATAAGAACACGGGCTTAGATCGAAAACTGAAATTTGTTAGCAAATGAAATTTCATTTCAAATTTCGTATCCTAAAAGACCGAGTTTCCGGCACTGCCATCGTTGAATATTGTGGTAGCGACATACAATCTAGCGTGATAACGTAACACAAGTGCTTCCAAGTCTTTCGACTCGTGTACCCCTTCTTCAACTAGCCGAATACGAGTTTGGTTATCTGAATAGTCGAAACAAACATTTACGCAAGAAGTAAGATTCCACATTCTTGTTCAGTCAAACTATACTTTACTCAACAAAGCTCAAAGTGAAGCATGTAATAGTAGTCTCCATGCTGCTAATGTAATTCATTCATTTTTACCTATTGTCTTGTTCAGTAAAACTATACTATACTGAGGAAAGCTCAAAGTGACGCATGTAATAGTAGTTTACATTCCATGCTGAGAAAGTAATTCTTTTATGTGATAAAGGTGTTTTCCAGCAACAAGCTCCGGTTACTGTCTTTTTGACAAATGTAGAGTCAATCAAACAAGTTGCTCAAAAACACACGAGTGAGTTTCCGAGTATCACAAAGTTGTTTCATAAGCAATCAATTATGTAGCAGTATCGAAGGTACTGGTTTACCGTGTGACACATGCGAAAGTTGAGTTTCACGTAAAATTCACGAAAAATTAACAGAAAATAGTCCACCGTATAAAGGATAATTTTCGCAAAGGACATATTGCTGAATAATATTCAACTTTCGCATGAGTCTGATAGTAAAATATCGAATTGTTACAATTTTGTATTGGTAAATTACGTAATATTACCGAAACATCGGTAATATTGGTAATTTAAGATTTCGGTAATATTACCCAATGTTACGTAATATTACCGTAATATTACGTAATATTACCGACAATAAATAAATTACCGGTAATTTCCCATCTCTGTTCATGACCAAATGCTCGTACCCTAGTCGCACTTATGTATCCAGTGTATGACCATTTTATAGTTGGGAAACATTACATTTTGGCTAAATATACAGAAATTGTCATATCTCCTGATGCAGACTTGAGATGATAGCGACATTAGTCTTGTTAGAAAAAGTACATTTCAATGGATCCTTTGTAGCCTACATTAAGGCAGAAAAATATTCGTTTTTTGATGATTTCTCTCAAAATCTTTTCTTTGAAAAAGTGAAACCATTAAAGGACGTCGGCCTTGGAAAGACCTACAGGTAGTCTTTCCAAGGCCGACATTTGAGTAACATTACAATCATTTAAAATCATTTTTTCTTGAGTTTATGGCGAGAAACTGTTTTCGCTTCCTTCTGACATGTCTTTACTTTTAAACGCCTTTCACAAAAAATAAATTTTCTTTCGAAAAAATGAAAGATACGTGTTTCCTAGAATTGAAAGACGAATCCAACTCATTAAAATCGGAGACCGCTTGTTCCCAAAAGTAAAAAAATCACCTGAAGTTTTGGCGATATCACACTCTTAAAATGACAAATTGGGTTGTGGGTGATAACTTAATCCACTTGGAGAAACTTTTGCAGATTGTGTAAATGTATGTAATCTGCACAAAACAATTTTTCCCATAAAAATAAAACATTTTTGCGTTTTACTTTTTCAAAAAAAGATTTTTTGTTCCGAGAATTCATCTAAAAACGAATATTTTTCCGCCCAAATGTAGGCTATAAATTTGCAAAGGGTTCATTGCTCTTAATAGCTTTCGAATAACATCAAATTTTGGATATTCCTTCGTTTTGACATTCATGTACCCTTGTCCCAATTAGCCCCTTGCAGTGCTCAAAACCGTTTTTGATTTCAAAACCCTATGAGGTTCAAGCAACCGTGTGAGTCTATCTATAGTTACGACGGGGGCTTTTATAAATCTTTGGGATGTCTGGCTTAAATATAAGACTTTCCCAGCTCTCGATTACAAGTTTCCCCGTTTCCCAGCTCTTCTAATTTTCTTTTGTTAATTTTTATATTTTTATTTTCATTTTATTTTTGTGGCATTGTTTTTGGTTTTGCTTGTTTTGGATGTTTTCCATTCCGCTTTACAAACCATTCTCCGATGAAACTGATCCTGCCGCACCAAATGTAATCCATTGCGTGCACCACAACCACATACGCACACGAAAAAAACCCATTGTGTGCAAACCAAATGTAGTTATAAGTCCCGAACTTATAAGAGAAGTAGAAGCACGTATGAACCGTAACTACCTACCACCTGCACTAAAGTTGGCAAACTCTTGTGTCGGACCGAATAGTCCGCCAGCAATACCAACACCGCCACCATTCCAGTCGGCTCCCAGTAGTTCGACAGTTGTGCGAAGATATGGACGCACATGTAAATTACCAACGGTACAGGAAGTTGGTAAGTTGACACTTTTAAGATTTTCAACACCAAATTGCCGAAGTTCCGGTGTACGGGATGTCTATTGCCGTTTCTTTGTCATTTATTTCTCGCAATCGTTGCAATTAATTTTCATTATTTAATGAAACAGGTCGCTACAGTCCAGTGCGGCGGGCATCTGAAGGATCCAAATCCCATAATCCTGGACCGCTACAAGAATACCAACTGCTGCAGAAAGGATTGACATCTCGAAATCTTTTACCTAGTCCACCGTTAGCTAATTCAGTTAGTTTACCAGGTGAGAACCCGATTTTAACTTTGTTGTCGAACGGCAAGTAAATGACCGAATGTAATGTCTAGGTTCGCCAAGTCACTGCAAGCCAATAGATGATCGTGACAGCCATTCAATTGAAATTCCGAGCGATGTTATGGCCAGTTTGGTGCCGGGATTGGAGCGACTCGTGTCGGAAAATCGTATCACCGTTGATGCGGCCAATCAAATAGTGATAACTTGCAAGGTTCCCTTAGAATTAGCACAACATTTAGGTTTATTAGCGCATTCGGGCGCTCATGGGATGGACATTTATTCGGCCCATCAACACTTGCAAAGTTTGAGTGTGTCACCAATTCCACTCGACTACAACAAGTACAATTGTTACAGCAACAGCGGTTTCAATCAAAGTGGAACCATGTCTCCAAACTTATCAAGTCAATTTAATGTTGCAAATTCTCAAAATTTGCCAGCATCGTTTGCCAGCACAGCATCGCCAGTTTATTCGAGTTTCAGCGGCAGCTCGTCACCAAATCCGTACTATAATGCCGGTGGATCGTCGCCGATGCACCAAATAACTAAGGGAATCAGTGGATTATCCGCGGGTGGCGGATCGATAACGCGTGGAACATCAGCCGCATTCGAATCGGCCAATCAGCCGTTAGATCTTACCATGGATGTTACCAATACGGACAATCCGTTCTATTCGTCTGGAACGAGTTGGTACGTTCCAGCACAGTTCTATGATCTGAAACCTTTAAATCTGTTACCAGCGGCACAACAAGTGCGTATCGTACCGACGCCACCAGCTTCGCCAAACCTGTGCATCATACAAGAAGAAAATTCATTGCAACATCCGTCAATTACGTACCAATCGGCGTCGTTCATTACAAACGAAGACGCCAACTTTCCACATTCCCATCCACAAATCTGTGTGACCGATGTGCAAGGCGATGAGTTTACACTGGTGGATCATGGGAACAGTAAGGACAGCGACGACTCTTTGGATGGACAAAGTTCGATCACATTGCAAGGACTGATAATATCGGAACCATCCAGCGACATGCCGTCAATAACACGTGGCGTCGGTCGCAAATCGAGTCTAGAAATCGAACACAAGCAGGAAATCTACGAACGGCGTGGCAGTGACCGAAGTGATAAGTCTTCGTTGGGATTCAGCGACGACAGTCTGAGCAACGATTCAAACATACTGTCACCGGGACAAGAGCCATCAGCGAGCTCGGGCTTCAAAAGTTGCGATTCCCATTCCGATCACACCGAGTCGAGGCTGTCGCCGGATTCACTTTCCGAATGTCGCATGTCGGACGAGTACTATGAGCTACCATTGCCGACCGAGTGCTCCAATTTGGATTCGATGCGAATACTGGAAATTGTCAAGCAAACGATCGATTCGAAAATGCCGCCGAAGGGATTCGTTTTACACCGGGTGGACAATGATGGTGAGGTGTCGATGCCGGTCGACATATCCAACTTAAGTTTGGAATATTCGGGTGGACTGCAAATCGAGTTACAGGTATGTGACGGACGTAGCAAAAATAATGCTTGCAGCAAAGGGATCAAACTGAGGCGCATATCAGGTGATCAATTTGAATATGGTAAATTGTGTCAGCAGTTGATCAGTTCGTTGACTGTTTGAGTTGATAGCGACAGCTACAAATGATCGATGCGACGTTACGAAAGTTTGTGTAAGGGAGGAATGAAAATTGTGCTTTTAAATGGTGTGTGTGTGTGTGTCTCCACTGGTGGACTCAAACGAAAGTTGAATTTTTGTCGTTTTAATTTTTTAGAAATTACATTTCCAATGTAGTCTGCGTACGCGCGGCTTGTGTATGTGTTTGATCGAGTGAGAGTTTCATGTTAATTGAAAGATGAAGAAGAAACACTTCTTAAAGTTTCAAGAAATTTTATGATTTTGTCGGGTTAGACCAAGGCAGCTGCCTTGGTTAGACGTTTTACCATTTTTATGTTCACCACAAACTACAGCAACCAATTCTCGTTTGTTCGTTCTGTTCTGCCTGGTTTTTTTATAGATAATTTTCAATTTCTTTAGACTGATTTAAATACACTTAAAACATCGACATCATTCCGATAAATAACTTAGTTGCGGTAGAAAAGACACAATTAGTTCAATTTTTAATTTTAGTTTTTTTCTGTTAAAATGTTACGAATGTGACGCATTAGCCAGACTAGCAGCACAAATAGGCCGAAAGTCAACATGTATATCAGTTCCGCATAAGAACCTCGACACATTTATGTTATGTTACATGCCGATGAAAAACAATTGTTTCCCGCCACTCTTTTGCTTTTGAGCACTAGGTACGTACATAATAGGGCGTATCGAATTTTGAGAATTTTGAGGGTCGCGATAGCCTGTGTGCGGAAAACGTAGATCATTGAAAACTAATTCCAGGCATATGGTTGATGGACCCGAAGGTGCCCGGGAAGAAGTCCCCCCGGACGACTTTAACTTTCAAATGGTCATAACTCGGAAAGTTGAGAGTATTTCTGAAAACAATGTTCTAGCAGGATGTAGAGCGTTAAAAACTCTACAAAACTGCCAAAGAAACCGATGGTCCAAAAGGTGTGTCTGTCGAGGTTTTCTAACATCGAAAGTTCGACACTTTGGTTTTTGACTTTTATTTCCTGAGAGACAAATTATTAACTTTAGCTTTTGGCATGAGGTTGTAGAAGAGGTCGAGTACTACCAGTACACTAGGCATTGTCCCGGTCGGCGATCCATCCGAAAGCACTTTTTCAACATTTTTGAATGGACTTTTTAAGTGTACCCACGTCGCCCACGAAGCCAGTGCAGACAATGTAACCGGTGCTGCTGAGTCGAGGTAACCTTGGCCAGTAAGTGCACATAATATTCCATAACAGTAGCTGAACTCTTTTACAAAATATTTAAGAATTCGGTGTAGCACATTTTGTACTACAAAATCTGAGAAAGTGAAATTTGTGAGAAAAACAACAAATAATCGTTTTAATTAGTTATTTGACCCACGAACAGTAGTAAGAAGTCGATTTCGTTGCAAATACACATTTTTCGATATTTTTACAAAAGGTTGAACTTCGTGGTATACCGTGTCAATATGGAATATTATGTGCACTTACTGGCCAAGGTTACCTCGACTCAAAAACACCGGTTACAGTGTCTGCACTGGCTTCGTGGGCGACGTGGGTACACTTAAAAAGTTCATTCATTAATGTTGAAAAAGTGGTTTCGGATGGATCGCCGACCGGGACAATGCCTAGTGTACTGGTAGTACTCGACCTCCTCTACAACCTCATGCCAAAAGCTAAACTTAATAATTTGTCTCTCAGGAAATAAAAGTCAAAAACGAAAATGTCGAACTTTCGATGTTAGAAAACCTCGACAGACAAACCTTTTGGACCATCGGTTTCTTTGGCAGTTTTGTAGAGTTTTTAACGCTCTACATCCTGCTAGAACATTGTTTTCAGAAATACTCTCAACTTTCCGAGTTATGACCATTTGAAAGTTAAAGTCGTCCGGGGGGACTTCTTCCCGGGCACCTTCGGATCCGTCAACCATATGCCTGGACTTAGTTTTCAATGATCTACGTTTTCCGCACACAGGCTATCGCGGCCCTTAAAATTCTAAAAATTCGATACGCCCTAACATAATACTGGAGCCAAGTTGATGTCAAGGTCGCTGATAGCTTGATAGTTCCAACAAGACAAAGCTTTTGAAAGTTTGACTTTATATCGAAATCAATTTGGTTTCTCTTCGATCTTGGCGGATAGTCTTTTTTTTTCGACTGTCTTACCCATCCACAGACGCCTAATCCAACTTCATATTCCGTCTCTCTAAAGCAAAATATTGATTTTCATCGAATTCATTTTGTTGACGACCCATCACCTGCATGACCATCAGATGAAATCTGAAGTCAGCAGACACTTTTACAGGTCAGAAATGAAGGTATGCTGGACAAAGTCGAAACGTTGATGAATGGCGTAGATTTGTCAAACTTTGATTTTCTTTCTTCATTTGTGCCGTGTAACTACCTAGTTCTATGGACCGATTGACATGTAGGTTTTTACCAGGGCCTATTATTAGCAGTTTATTTACCGAATTTACCAAAATAAACTGAAAATTTGCCGAATTTTGCTCAACATAAATTTCGATAAATTCCTGTAAATTCCGTAAACAAATTTACCACAGCCCTGTTTTCGACCCGTCAATCCTTTTTACTGTCGCTTCAATACCGTCAAATAGGCCAGTTTACGTACCAATCTTTCTGTGCGAATTAAATTCAATTCATTGGGAAATTTTCGGCTCAAGGATTCAATATGATATTTAAATGCAGAATGTGTACGTCTCCAATTAGCGAATTACAAGAAAAATGAAATTTCATTGATTTAGCATCATTCCCAATAGACTGATGTGTGTTGTTCTGAAGTATCAAAAACTACGATTGACATCGTCAGACTAAACGAAGTGAAATAATTGACACTTCATTTTTCTTATAATTTGCTAATTGGACACGTCCTCTTTCTGCATTTAAAATCGTCGAAACAAATCGAATAATTTTCTCAGTTCGCAAAATTTCATAAACGAAAAATTTGTAAATAAAAAAGTGTTGTGTGTGCTTATAAGAGAAAGTTGTGCGTCTCAATTAACTGTTGCGCAAAACAATGTTCTAGATATAATTTACAGTTCGTTGAATTAAAAATATCAAAAAGGAACAATCGAAACTCGACTGATGAGAACACTAACGCGCATTGAAAAAGAAATCCTTTTAAAATTAAACTTTATGTGAATTGTGAAACTATGACTCCAAAATTGATTGATTCGTTGTTGTTGTTGTTGTTGTGGGTCAATATGCGCATTTCGCATACCCTCTATTGATTTGTAAGCTAAGTGCAGGAAAGTGATCTGCCGCAGAAATTTTGTTATCTTTGTTCCACTTTTTTTTAAGCCTAAGAGTGTCCTTGACTCACCAGCACCAGTTGTAGTGTCTGCACCGGCTTCGTGGCGACGTTGCCTAAAACATCCATTCAAAAAAAAAGTGAAAGTTGAAAAAGTGGATTTAGGTGGATCGTCGCCCAGAACTGGTGTGCTGGTAATACTCGACCTCCTCTACAACATCATACCACAAGCTAAACATAATCGATTGTCTATCAGAAAATATAAGGAAAAGTCAGATTTTCGATGTTAGACAATCTTGGTAGGGACACCTTCTGGACCATCAGCACCTTCTGGACCATCAGCACCTTCAGCAGTTTCTAGAGTTTTCAACGTTCCACATGCTACTAGAACACCTTTTTCAAAAATACTCTCAACTTTGCGAGAAACACAAAATCGATAATTTTGCGCACACAGGCGCCAAAAGACTCAAAATTCGATATGCCCTAGTGTAAGGCCCATGGCTTACAATCAAAGGAATTTTAAAAATCCAGAGTCCCAAAAAATATAATTTGTTTTCAGTACCACTGAACCAATCCAAACATCATCAGCAGTTGAATTAACTTAAATTTATTAAATTCAATTTACTCGGCACTCTAACTCTTCACGTATTCGACCGCAGTTTCCATGTATTTCTTGATTAATTTGAAGATTAGTTTTTTCTGAAAAATGTTCAAGGTGAAATTTACGGCCGCTGAGTGCTCTGTGGGTGGATGGAGTTATTGACAGAGCGCATTACATGGTAAGGTCCAGTTTCTAAATCTTTATGTTACTCTCAAAATGTATTGCACTTGCCTGTGACCCCGCAACTATTTACTTACGCTTTCAGCGAATACGGAAAATAGAATCTTTGTGCAAATTAACAGGACGTCATCTAAATTTCCACCACGAAGTTCCGGCAAAACATACTGAATGAAGATGCAAAGTGTTCGAATGTAATGCAAAAATTTCAAGTATATTTCCCATCCGCACTTACCATTGTGACAAATACTAATGTTACTAACCATGCCAGCGATGCCAACATTTTCAGCAGCCATTTGATTATCAGCCAAATTAGGACGACAAGTGTTACCACAACGAAAAACGACAACATTTTCTTTGTGAGATTCGGATAAATTTTGTTCAGATCGAAACTTTCGGCTGGTTCGTAATCCTTCAAATGAAGTCGGTCATTTTGATTGGGTTGAATATTAGAGTGCTTTACCATTACAAATAGAAACGTAAAAAGCGATTGGAGAAATAATAAATTATGAAAATGACATACACTTTTCTACAGTCACTTTGTCCGGTGAGAATCAATTCTGAGAATCATTAACCCAACGAATTTCCTGATAATCTCAAAGCTTCCAAAATCATTCGATTCTTCGACTTCCTTCCGAATATATCTGCTGTCTTGCTCTGTAAACCTGCAAAATTCTTTCCGTCTCTTACACAATAAAACTTTCATTTTTTAGGTTCTAAAGCTCGGAAAAGGTCGACCGCAGACGACAAAGGGTCTGAAAATTCAGGTCAGGTTTTTATTTTTGAAGAAACCTGACCGGACCTGAACCTGAATTTATGAAACCTGCCAGGTTAGGTTTCAGGTTGACCTGTCAGGTAAATTCAGGTCAGGTCAAAATTAATTGAATCAGGTTCAATTCAAAACAGTTCAGTTCAGGTCTCAGGTAAATCTGACCTGCTCCTTATCTTATTAGATTTAAACCATTCGACTCCTTCAAATAAAGTAGAAGTCGGAAGATTGACTGAAACTGAAAATTCTACTAAAAATTCAGAAAACAACAAGTGAATTTTTCGGAGGTTCGATGCAGATATTCTTCCTAGGCATTTCGGCATTTCTGCCCAAGAAAGTTCACTGACAAAAAAAAGTTGAAATTCTTATCTGTAGCAGGTAACTTTGTCTCCAGGTAATCTAGAATAGCTGCTGCTGCTGTATTTTTTGTATGAAGTGCTACAGCTGTGGCAGCTATTCTAGATTACCTGGGGACAAAGTTACCTGCTACAGGTAAGATTTTCAACTCTTTTTTGTCAGTGTATTAAAAAGAAAAACATGTGGGCAGACAAGTGACTTCGCTTGCAATTAAGTAAACAATTAAACGTACAAACATTCCATTGTTGCGCAGACAACCACAGCAGCAACAACAAGAACAATAGAACTTAACCTAAGACATGAAATAAATTAAAAGAAAAACAATTAGCTCGTAACAAGTCGATTGAAAATTAAATTCTATTTTTTACAATACATTCCCATGTGTACTTTTGGTAAATTGAGTCCAAAAGCCTAAGAATAAATGAGAGAAAAAAAAGAAGCAAACTTTATGGTGCAAGTAAATTAAAACCTAAATTTCCTAGCCTGACAATAGACAGTGAAATTGGTTTTAAAGGCACCACGATCCTTAGTCGATCCGACGAACTATAGACCCACATTAACCTTTCGCAGACGGCGAGCATATTATCAGTTATCAAGTCCGTTTAACGTATGTCGATCCAAGTATTTTCAACTGTTACTAAACAGATAATTTGTCATTGCTGTTGATCGCAGATGAAACAGAGCCGTCTGCCGAAGGATTGCACGGACATTTTTGTTTTGGCTAATATAAATGTTTTACACATTTGCTTGTAATTCACATTTTCTTTTCCACCTATTCGGTATAGGAAAATTACAATAGAAACGAGTTGGGAGATATAATAATCCGTAAATCAAAATACAACAAGAAAAGAATAATTTTATTTTAGTGGAGAAAATATAATTTAAATTTAAGTTTTTAGGCCGAGAGTCTGTCGTGTGTATATCATATAAAAGCGAACGGAGCTTGAAAGCTTATTTTTGACGCCATCTATTACGACAAAAACCATTTTCGACCAGTTCGACCATTTTCGTTTTTGAACACTAACGAAGGTAGACCTTGCGCTTATCTCAGTCAGCATCTGCATCTATCGTAAAGATTACAAAATTATGTCATTGGTGATATGAGCGGCCCTTGCGATTTTTGGCGTTTGTACATTGGTACAGCTAGTCACGCTCTATAAGTACGAAAAAGCTTCGGGACACACTCAAAACAGTCGAAAATCGTTTTCACTCCGGACTGTTTGTATTGTTTATTTACTCTCCCAAAAAACGATGATTTCGAATAATTTCCGGTGCGTGTTTTCTAATGTTTTCCTATCATTAACTATGGTTTCCACTCAGAAGAAAAGTACTCCATGGGAGAACAAGCTGTCAAATAAACAAAGCAAAAATGGAAAAAATTCAATTTTGTCTCTGACCTCTCTGACACAGAGTACTTTTTTGGTAGGTGGAGATCAAGCATTAATCGTGTAAAATTATATTTTTACTGTCACGTGGTATCAATACCGTCATTTTGTCACCGATTTTCTCTACGATGTATATGTGACGTGGTATTCACTCTACCTTCGACGAGGGTCCTTCTAGTGCTATCACTTACTTGGGCAGTGTGATAAAATGGCATTGGTTTCAAACCGTTACCTGATGAGGTCGAATGTGCATATGAGTTCACTCTCGGTCTATTTGTTTCGTTTCGATTTTTCTTTTCGAAAATTTACGTAGAAGTATAGGTTGAACAACTTCTCTATCTCTAATTTCCATTGCTCTATCAATTTTATTCACATTTTTATCAGCAAAACAAAAAATTTATGAAATTCAAAATGAAAAAAAAAGAAATTTAAATGAAAATAAATAAAATTTATTCTGTAAGATTATATTTGAAGATTTAAGCAAGAAATTTATGTTTAAGAATGTTTAAACAAACAAACAAAAAGAAAGGAAAAGAGGAAAACCGTACGATGTATATGTTATGTGTGGTGCATCTGTGAGATGCAATTTTTATTATGAAAAAGACTGCTGTGATTTAAAACATTATCTTATAAATAAAACAGAAATAAATGAAAATTAAACCGAAAATCTAAATTCTTTTATTCCAAAGAGGTTTCTCCACCCACTAAAACAGTACAAGTTACAATTCTCTCAAGGGAAATCACATGTCTCACGCTCACCAAAGATCCCAATCTTTCAATGCAGTCCTTCGTTCCAGCAAATTTTTCGACTAACCAACAAAATCAGCCCTGAATAATTGGAATGCTGACATTACGTAATAAAGGTTATCAGAACTAGTTATACAGGATACAGTAGATTTGTAAGAAACTGCAAGTATCGTGTTAGAATCACAAAATCTATTACTTCTTTTGTTTAAAGTGACGCTGTATCTTCTTCATCGTGACAAACACGTTCATATAAACAGCGTGTTTGCAATTTACAGTGGGAGAAAAAGTCACATTTGCAAGCGATTACACTCTGATTCATTCATTGTGCAATATAACACTACACTACACCACATACATAATGTCAATGTCTTGTTGAATGAATAAGAAAGGAATGCGAATTGCTTTATAATTGTAAATTCTCATTTTTCGCCACCTGTAACCCTAAATTAAAATCTGCCTCTTCACCTTGCATTGCATAGCACATTCCTGCAAACTCATTTACATAATTTATAAACAGCCCATGATCGGAGCTGTTCTGTTCTCTTAGTAGTGACTTTGTTGAGCTAATATTTTGGAATAGTATGTTTCATCACTAGGATCAGAACGGCTTTGCGTCGCTCCATCTTTGGACGTTTTTGGGTCGAAAACACACCGTTTTGATCCGAGTGATGAAACATACTATTTTTCATCCTGGAGTACCAAAGTCACATTCCGAACAAAACATAACAACAGATTTGAACGACATATTCAGCTGCGATCCTTATACCACATGCGAGATGGCATTCGATATCACAAAATCTAATGCGAGATCGCATGCGATATCACATGTGTAGCATTTTCATTTGTTATAGTATAAGACACATCTGTGAAAAAATAAAAATGAAAAATGTTTTTTGTCGCCTCTACGTAAACTAACAAGACAAAAATGGTATCACCTTTGCTTGCACTATACCAGAAGCTGATGACGTCGCTATTGAAAACGTTTCTGCCACTGTTTTAAACTGTGAGATAACGTGATAGCATCTAACGATGCTTGCATTTAATAACGCTGTTCCAAAATACACCACATCTCAGCGGGACATGGCGACGAAAACCGTACTTTTCATGTTTCAAGCACTACTTTCGACACCCTCAGCATGTAAAATTGATTACATAACTTGGGATAAAAATGAAAAGTCTTGTTTTCGTGTGTTTATTGACCTCGGCTACGTCTCGGATCAACAAAATTCACACGAAAACTGTACTTTTCATCTTTTTATCCCTAGTCGTGTAAAATACTATAGGGAACAACTACTTCTGCTAAGTGGTAGAAAAATAATGAAATTTATTGGCCTGAGTTAGTATCCAACTGAAAAACCAACACGCGAAAATATGGAACGAAAATATGGCATTATTAGGCTACGCTAATTTCATTATTTGCTTTCTTGGAAATGTTTACATCAGCCACTTGTTTACGGAAGGTTAACAAGACTGATATTGCTATTTCGGTTGTTCCCCGCATTCTTGAATATAGAGTGTTATGATGAAAGAGAAGAAGATATTTTGACAAGTACCCCAAGGTAAGTTAAAATAAACTGGTCTTCTGTCCTCTCGCTCTCAACGTACCACGTTGAAAGAAAAGCAATTACTTTGACAAGTACCCCAAGGCAAGTTATAATAAGTAGTCTTCGGTTTTCTCGCTCTGATCATAACAGTCTATATTGATTTGGGAAAAGGGTCCACATTTTAACATTGATCAAATATATAAGTTGGGTGGAAGGAGGAGAAAATAATAGTTGCGGTGATGATTTCCACAATTTTCCAGTTCGAATGCCAAGTAATGACAGTTGAATTGTTAACATCGCCATTGGCGATTCGCCAAACATTAAACACTAAGGACATATTCATGCTAGTAGCACAAAAATAGTCACTGGGTCCCCTAGGCTGTAGAGTTACTTGTGAACTTTGATTTCATTAAAATAGTGGTAAACATTTTCGTGGTATTTATTTAGGTGCAATTTTAAGAAGAAAAAACCTTCTGTTCTGTCGCTCTATTTATTTTTGCTTACGTTATTGAATCTATTATTTCTGCGAGTATTTTGTCAAGAAAGTTTAAAAGTTTGTGAGGGATTTTCTTGAAAGTGGATCAAGCTCCGTCGGAACTATTTTTTAGATCCCTGCTGGTTATATGCCCGAACATCCCTTGGCCTGAATGAATAGTCCACAACCGCTGTCATTTTTTTAGCCTGGTCCACTTTCTAAAAATCCCTCTGTAAGACAGCCAATTCGGTTCGTTCTGTCGTATAAACAGTTTTGATTGTATGTGTGGATCAGCTGAAAAACAGCTGAAGCAAATTCATGCTGAAATTTCGTTGCCTACGACTGTAGTGAAATTAATACCGAAAAACTATCAGAGCGATTTAAATGGATACATGCATAGAAAAAGTGGGTCGAGTCCACCTAGGTAGCCACTGTTATCTTTTCAGTGTTGTCAAACGTTGTTTTTAGTTTAGTAGTTTAGCGCGCTGTTATTCAGGTATATACCTCCAAAATTACAGAAGTTACATCCAAAATCGTAAATGTTTTTAAGACGGCCAATCACGACACCATCTTATTGATATGTAGTTAGGACAGGTTTTGCAGATCATGCATAGTTTAAAGAAAATTTAGAAATTTTGTTTGATTAAATCGTTTCAAAAATGGACTTTTTAGTTTTCGACGCCATCTTGGATTTTACCAAGCCATCTGTCACTATAAAACCTATAAAACCTGAAACCATAGTCCAATATATTTGTCTTAGTCCGTAACTACAACATTAACAAATTGCTTTTATCAGCCCGATCGCAAAAAGCGACTGAGACCAGACTAGTAAAGAGTCCTCTATCATTTCTATGGTTTCAAGTAATGTAAATAATTTTCAAAAATTTACCGAAATATTTCTGCTGGGATTAAATGTATGGAATGTTTAAAAAACGCATTGACATTTCGAATGGTGACGAACTTCACTCTGGTTCGCATACACAGAGAGAGAGCATATTTTAGTTTTTTTTTAGTGTTGTATATGGCATCGACAGTGAAATTTACAAAATAATAATTTAAGTTTATGATTTTTCTTTTATTTCGTGAAAAATGGTAGATCGACTTGGTGAGTAATCAATCTAAATATTTACAAAATCGTCCGGAAACTATCGCAGAATAATGACGGTCGTGTCTAAATTCACTGTGTAATTCCAAATCGTAAAATTAATATCGCAACCAGTTGATGGATTTATGGAGAACAAGCAAAAAAAAAAAATGATTCAAAAGAATGAATTGTTCGTGAAGTTTGACAATATTTTACTTTTTTGTGAACTTTGAAGTACAAATATGAGCTGGTGTCTGTTTAAGTATAAAGTGATTTGGGGTAATTTGGGTGCGATAGATTTTCGGAACAATATCACGAGAACGGAAAAGACGTCTGATTGTTTCCATTTGAAGTGAAAGTATGCGAGAGTAGAACCTAATTTCTTCTTCCAATTCGTTAGTTTCTTTATTGGTATATTTAGGTTGGATTTGATGCAGTGGTTGCGCAAATTTTCGTGATAAATTGTAACAGCATTAATTGACCGAGAATTCGTTTTTGGTTCTTTTACATTCAAATGTCGCAAGTGTGTAACTCCTCCAGTCATGAACTATATAAAGATGTTATCTCTGCTAAAAAGTATTTTACTTGTTATCTGCTGCACAATGAAAAGATGATCCATGTACGTACGTTGTGTGTTGAATGTGAGATATGTGTAATGTATACATTCAACGATTCAACATTCCACCACTCACAAATCACAAATAATAACACAAATTGGTCATATGGACTTTAAATTATTTTAAATAAAAAGAAAATTGTTTAGAGGTTGTCCACCTAAAATCGACGACACACGGTGGTTGTGTGGCTCGAAGACATAGAAATTGTATTACTATGCCGTGATGGCTAGTTTCTCATTTCATTTTTAGGCGCCTCAATTTGTGGCATTTACGTAATTGTCCACTTGGTGGATTTCCCCAGACAAAACGCTTCTGATCTCTTAAAAGTTCGCTCTTCGAACAGCTCTCAGCATGACTGTGTTCCTCTGTTGTTTTTGTGTGGCGCGGTGATGATAAAATGAATTAAGTCTAATCAAAACAGCTAAACGAGTGTGCGTCGCAATGATTCACCGTTTTTCGTTCGTTATTGTTTCAATGGAATTGTGAAAAACCGATATTCGACAGAATTGCTATCCGATCCCATTCATTCAAGTGGAATTGTAATATTCAAATTGCATTAGCGTTTTTCCTAATGCACGCGATTATATTGGTCTCTCTATCAATAATTTAGTGGGAATTTATCGAATGTGAATGAAGAAATGATTTGTCACGAATGCGGGGTGAATGGGAAAATACTTTTTGCATGAATTGGATAGCTACACACTTTGTCATACGTTTATAAGATCGGAAGTTGACTTAGACAGTCATTTTAACCTTCAATTTGTTCAATTCAACTGCGGTATTTCGGAAGTTCGACCAATGTAACAGGTCCATAACAAGCTGAAAGTCCGATAAAATGCAGTCGAATTCGAATAATTGTATATCTAAGTCATTAGCACAAAAAAAAATTATCAGCATGGGAACGGAAAGAAGTCTTAAGAGTCATATCGCCAAGATTCCAGGCGATTGGGGAACAAGAGGTCTCAGATTTTAATGAGTGATAGCTCGTTGGATTCGTCTTTAATTTCTAGGAAAGAGGTATCTTTCACTTTTTCTTTAAAAAATTGGGTGTCTGTGAAAAGCGTTCAAAAGTGAAGACATGTCAGAGGGTACCGAAAACCGTTTTTCGGCAATAACTCAAGAAAAAATGATTTTAAATTGTTGTAATGTTGTACGAATGTCGGCCTTGGAAAGATCTACAGGTAGAGTATACGCACTGCTTGGTGCGACTAGATCCACGAGAGTTATGACTAGAAATATAGTGAATGTTCGGAGAGGTCCGCCTTCTCTGCAGCTTCGATGTTCCGCGGAACTGAGTATGGGGTGTTGTTATATGTGCAACGATAGCAGGTGAGGCCAGCTACAACACCCCATACTCAGTTCTGCCGAACATCGAAGCTGCAGAGAAGCCGGACTCTCCGAACATTCACTATATTTCTAGTCATAACTCTCGTGGATCAACTAGCACCAAGCGGTGCGTATACTCTACCTGTAGGTCTTTCCAAGGCCGACATTCGTACAACATTACAACAATTTAAAATCATTTTTTCTTGAGTTATTGCCGAAAAACGGTTTTCGGTACCCTCTGACATGTCTTCACTTTTGAGCGCTTTTCACAGAAAACAAATTTTTTAATGAAAAAGTGAAAGATACGTGTTTCCTAGAAGTGAAAGACGAATCCAACGAGCTATCACTCATTAAAATCGGAGACCGTTTGTTCCCAAAGTTCAAAAAATCACCTGAAGATTTGGCGATATCACACTCTTAATTCTAGACCGAATGCTCACGTGCCACCTAGGCCGGGGAGTATTCCTATTGGTTAAAACTATCACGTGACAAATGTCAACCAATCCGAATCTCTCAAAATGTAACATCTTTGTATGAGAATGTGGAATGTTAAAGAATACCGGAAGAACTAGGAGTAGTGAGACCTGATCAAAGCACGTCTTCGAGCGATTTAAAAACCACGAATTTTTGTTCCAAATATCAAAAAAAACTTTTTTTTTTGAAACTTATTGTTTTCCCAAACCAACTAAATTGCTGTGCTTGTACTCCAAAACAAACTTGTTGTATGGGAGAACAATAACGCGATGTGAGAAACCGTCACGCTCCACAAAATTTGTGACTAATAAACAATTCTACGCTACGATTTGAACAGGTATCGCCAGTGACTATATATGTTCAGAGCGTAAATGTGTGTATTTACGACCGTTGTGCATATAGTATGGTAAATGCACAAATGTTTACGTTATTGATGCAAATGTGTTGTATTCGTCGATTCAATCGCCGTAAATATTTTAATGCAATCAGCGACTGAGAGCGTCACCACCGAACACAATTTGTTTCCACATTATTATCAGTTTCAATAGCAGTCTTTTGGTACGCGGCACTATTTTTGTACATTTTCTTGTTCTGAACCATAAAATGCAAGCAAACAAGCAAAGGTCAAAGTCTTTTCGTAATCTTTTGCATGCATAACATACACGTCATATTATTCTTGATAAAAATGCTTGTCTAGTGAGAGACGTTATGAATGGCTGAGTAAGTTCAGCTTATGATATCACAAATTTATGCCATGCATATTAGGGTGGTCCAAAAACATATTTGTGTGGCTCGTCTGCGTCTCCCTAGAGACAATGAAAGGCTATCTAGTATAGCCATTGGCATGCAGAACACGATAAAAATCGCTTAAGACCTATTCCACGCAAAAGGGACTCTCACGACTAGGTCAAAGTTTCCGAATATGGGTACGACACTGAAATTTCTCTTTTTCATACAAAGTTATTATCGGAAAAAATTGGACCTCTTCCCAATTTGTAGCTCTGGACAACATCTATTATTTCCGATAATAGCCACAGCCGCATCGCTTTCCAATTTTCCGGCCAAGCAGTTTTCATCTGAAAAACATTGTAGACTTTAGGGTGTCGTAGCAAGGGTGTTTCATGGTACTTATTCCATTCGTCGGTGTGTATCATTTGACACCAAACAACTAAGTTCTATTTTGTAGCCGATTTTGAAAGGACTGCGTTTGGAAACATTTTTGTTCATTGATTTTGTGCTAGCTCAACAAGCGGGTTATCCCCGATTTTTCTGATGCCGCCCTTAGCTTCTCGCCATGACTGTTAGGGTGACCCGCACCAGTCATTGACAAAAAATATTTGCATCGAAATTTGGACCACCCTAATGCATATCATTCAGGAAGGAATGTCGTTCGGATGTATGTTTCCATCAGAATGTTGAACGTTTCGTTCTTATTCGTGAACTTTAAAGGCATGCAATTTGAAATAAAACATTAAAAAATGTGTGAGAATCATTTAGCATTCAGATGACGAAAAGGCTTTCACACCACGATAATCCGTGCAGCCTAGGCTTGTCTGCAGTTTCTGGCCAAATTTGATGTTGGGCTCACGTAGAAGTGTAAAGCTCTTTATCATCATCGCCTGGAATCCAATCGAGATATTAGGTAAAAAGAACTGCAATTGAATCAGTGCTATGCCCCATCCAGAGCCTAATATTTGGGAATCGTTTTTGAGAATTTTTGGGAATTTAGGGATTTTTGGGAATTTTTTGGAATTTTTGGGAATTTTTTGGAATTTAGGGAATTTTTCTAGGAATTTTTGGGAATTTTTCAGAATTTTTGGGAATTTAGGGAATTTTTTGGAATTTAGGGAATTTTTGAGAATTTTAGGGAATTTAGGGAATTTTCGGAAATTTAGGGAATTTTTGAGAATTTTTTGGAATTTAAGGAATTTTTGGGAATTTTTGGAAATTTTTTGGAATTTAGGAAATTTTTGGGAATTGAGGGAACTTTTTGGGAATTTAGGGAACTTTTTGGAATTTAGGGAATTTTTGGGAATTTAGGGAATTTTTTGGAATTTAGGGAATTTTTGAGAATTTTTGGGAATTTAGGGAATTTTTGGGAATTTTTGAGAATTTTTGGGAATTTTGGGAATTTAGAGAATTAATTCCCAAATATTAGGCTCTGGCCCCATCGCTAGATTTATTACGGTCTTTGCAGTAGTCAATCAGTTTTTATCTGTTTCGTTTTAGTGGGTATGAAGTAGTAGATTTCAGCGTAGCCCAATAACAATACAGGCAGATGTGTGTACTTAAGTCCGCGCAATTTTACTGTAATAGACGACAGTTCTGATTCATTACTTCACATCGAAAACGATTGGTTTTTTCTTTGAGTTTTCCTGTGAGTCACTTTGAACTAAAATTGATTACTTAGCAACACTTCATAAGCGATTTTACTCTGCAGTGTTTAGCAACCTTGGAATACTATAAGGTGCTCCATATCAAATACGATCGCTTTCTTTTCTCCACTATTCCACAGTCTTCCACATCCGCTCCAAAATTGAAGACACACCTTTGTTGTAATCATCGAACAATTTCAAAAAAAAAAATTGCAAACAGTTCAGTCACTCGAAAACCAATTGACTGACTCTTTGCTTAACCGATCTCCTAACCGATTTTCTCTTTCTTTATCATTTCAGTGAACAGTGAAGCAAATGCCCGTCGTATAACAATGGTTGAAAACTGCTTCGGCAGTTCAGGACAGGTGAGGCTCACGAGAAATCGATTCGTTTAAATGGACGTTCACCAATTTTGTTTTTCTTTTCCATTTCCCCGCATCCAGCCATTAGGAATTCCCGGTCGTGTATTAGTCGGCGAAGGTGTGCTAACAAAAATGTGCCGCAAGCGATCGAAACCCCGGCAATTTTTCTTGTTCAATGATATCTTAGTGTACGGGAATATAGTTATCAGTAAGAAGAAGTACAACAAACAGCATCTGATACCACTCGAAGAGGTCCAATTACAAGGTCTTGAAGATAATGGACGTAAGTGCTACCAATCCGATGAGAACGTGTCGTCCGTTCAAGTTTTTGCAATTTATTTCCCATTTTCCATCAGAATACCGAAACGGATGGCTCATACGAACAACAACGAAATCATTTGCGGTTTACGCTGCGACAAGTACAGAGAAGCAGGAATGGATGGCACACATAAACAAGTGCATAGAGGATTTACTGCGAAAAAGTGGGTGATCCGTTGTGTGTTGATGTTATGTGGCATTTGTAATTGAAATGTGTTTTCCGTACAGGCGGGAAGAAACCAGTTGAAAAACATGCAGCCGTTTGGGTACCGGACAATGAGGCTAACGTTTGTATGCATTGCAAGAAGACACAATTTACGATGATCGTGAGAAGAGTAAGTCATTTTGTCTATCATAATGCGTCAGACTGGCATCGTCTGTTGCTGGATCTTGGAACACCGATTTCTTGTTTCTACGCCCAGCTCAGCTTTGTGTGCACTTATCGCTAATTACTTACCGTTACCGCGAACGCATCACCTTAAGAGAAGGTCTTTTTTAGTGGACTGATTCTCCTTCCACTGCTTCTGGAGCACTTACTTCAGACTCTGATCTTTCCATGGTTTTTCCATGCGCTAGTTTGGCTAACGATTCAGTCTCTAAGTAGATTAGTCGTTTAGCTATTTCAGCCGTAATCGGTTCGAAATCCCTGCATGGCCACACGTTCCGTGGTCCAATTCAGTTCAATAAACCGAATCTAATCCTTGATATCGTTTCAGCATCATTGTCGGAATTGTGGTGCGGTTGTTTGCGGTCCGTGTTCATCAAAGAAATATTTGCTGCCTCAACAGAGTTCGAAACCAGTTCGCGTTTGTTTAGATTGTTACGATTCGTTGAGTCAAACCAAAACGGAACAGGTAAGTGCGACCATCTTAATGCCAAACCGGCCGAACAGAGTTCGCATTTTCACCTCAAATCATTTCCAATTTAGACTAAATCGAATGTCGGCAACGCTAAATCGAATAACAACACATCAACAATGGATAGTTCTGCCGAGGATTCGGACGATGAAGATGCTAACGATGAGGCGAAGGAAACTCATGACGAAGTAAGTTTTTGAAATTGTTTTTCTTATCGTTTCGATTATCGCATTCCGTTTACATTGAATGCATCTATTTTGATGTTGTAGAGTTTTAAGAGTCACTTCAGGTCGATTTCGACGACCATTTAGCGCACGTTTATCCAGTAAGTTTGTGTGGCCACTAGATAATCGCCGGATTTGCTTCATCGAACATTTCTAATCGATTTTTGTTGCATTAACACAACACCCATGGTCCATGAAAAAACGTATTTTAGATCTGCGTAAAGTTGGAGTTTATTCCCTTAAGAGTGATATCGCCAAATCTTCAGGTGATTGGGAAACAATCGGTCTCCGATTTTAATGAGTGATAGCTCGTTGGATTCGTCTTTCAATTCTAGGAAACACGTGTCTTTCACTTTTTCTTAAAAAAAATTGTTTTCTTTGAAAAGCGCTCAAAAGTGAAGACATGCCAGAGGGTACCGAAAACAGTTTTTCGGCAATAACTCAAGAAAAAATTATTTTAAATGGTTGTAATGTTGTACAATTGTCGTCCTTGAAAAGACCTACAGGTAGAGTATACGCACCGCTTGGTGCTAGTTGATCCACTAGAGTTATGACTAGAAATATAGTGAAAGTTCGGAGAGTCCGCCTTCTCTGCAGCTTCGATGTACCACGGAACTGAGTATGGGGTATTGTAGCTGGCCTCACCTACTATCGTTGCACATATAAATGAACCCAGTACTTTTGGGTTGCAAGCCTACAGAAGTCTTGAAAAAAAAAGTTGGTGCCAAAATGCAGATTTTTTCCTTCTTTCTGAGGGCCCAACTGCCAGAAGAGCATCATCAAGCTGCAGAAAAGGCGGACTCTCCGAACATTCACTATATTTCTAGTCATAACTCTAGTGGATCAACTAGCACCAAGCGGTGCGTATACTCCACCTGTAGGTCTTTCCAGGGCCGACAGATGAACAACATTACAACAATTTAAAATCATTTTTTCTTGAGTTATTGCCGAAAAACGGTTTTCGGTACCCTCTGACATGTCTTTACTTTTGAGCGCTTTTCAAAGAAAACTATTTTTTTTAAGAAAAAGTGAAAGACACGTGTTTCCTAGAATTGAAAGACGAATCCAACGAGCTATCACTCATTAAAATCGGAGACCGCTTGTTTCCAAAGTTAAAAAAATCACCTGAAGTTTTGGCGATATCACTCTTAAAGATGCGAACATTTCAAAGCAATGTCGGCCGAATAGACTGTCAACTCACACATGTTTGTTATGCCTCATTTCCTCTCTCATTCCGAACCAAAATTAAAATATCCAAATGGTGGGGAGCTGCTATGAGTGAGGCAGCCCTCCAATTATACGCAAGACCGATGTCTCTGAGCAAAATCTGCTGCTAACATTAGCAGAATTTCTAAATCCGCATTCTGACGTTCGAGGATGAGTTTGAAAATTATCCAGATGTATGTGTCAGTACGTGGCTGGTTACAGCACACAAGACACAAACAGCGGTATCACGAAAAATATAGAAAACTGGTTCCGTCGCTGAAGGTAAAAGTGTAAATGAAAAAACATCCTTTCGTCAAATTTGACATTGCTTAAGCGATATGCCCGTTACCAGCGACGTGACAGAATTTTAAGAGCGCTCCAACATTACCCTATTCATGGAAGATTGTTATTAGGAGAGTAGATGCAAAATCAAAAGCCATTGGATCCAAAGACCTCAGTGGGAGCTGCGGGAATGGGCTAACAAAACTATTTTTTCGTCCAATATTTTCGTAATTTATTATAATTCTGCCAACTTGAAGTGTACTGGAGGCTAGTGGAGTTGACCCGACCGTGAAATGTATTTTATTTCAATGTGGTGCTCCTCTGTTATCAAGAAGAGTGTGCAGTATGCAAAGACTATACTTGTGCATACCAGAGCTATGATGTCTTATTATAGACTTTCACTGACTCAATTAAAACAAGTTTAGCACATCCCTGTTTGCACTAAACGTTGAAATGAATTTCGCTATATTTTCGTAACGCTTCCCTTGACGCTGTAATTTTGTAAAATAATAAAGATTTTAAATCATATTTCCGATTTATAAGCACGGCATTATGAACACCGACATGTTTTGAAATCTTCCTTCTCAACTTCCTGCCTCAACTTACCGTAACTTCATTTCACCATTTCTATGGAACAAATGACCCAAATGGCCCCAAATTTCTTCCTATTTACTAGATTTAATCGAGTACTTGCAAACAAGATGAAATGTTGAGCCATTTGGACCACTCGTTCCTGATAAATAAAGTTAGATGAATGAAGTTAGGAAGGAAAACATGGAAACTTTCCTTTTGCCATGATATTTCCTAAAATCTTTCAAGGCATATCTAAGTTTTTACCGCCTTTAACATGCGATAAATCATTGGAATTCCAGGAAATAGTATCGTCCAAAACCACTTACAGGGGAGTTGTGACGCAAGTCCTGTTATCCACTTACAAAAGAACTGATATATCTGTGTAGGTGACGCTTACAGATTCGACACGCAAAAAGGTATGCGTCACAAATGGCGATGAGGAAAGTACGCGAAAGTTTGATCAACAAAAATCTAACCCGAAAAATTTTAGAAAGAAAATTATAACAAAAAAATTTTGCGTCAACAAGTGGCAGATGATTCGGCTTTCTTCCGTTTGAATTCCAATCTTTAAAGCAATATATTTCACAACTTTAAAAAATTTCCTTCCTCAACATCTGCCACTTGTGACGCAAACATTTTTTTTGTTATAAATTTGTTTCTAAAATTTTTCGGGTAAGATTTTTTGTTGATCAAACTTTCGCGTGTTTTCCTCATCAGCTGCCATTTGTGACGCATATCATTTTGCGTGTCGACTCTGTGAGCGTCACCTACACCGATATCAGTTCTTTTGTAAGTGGATGCTTGCGTCACACCTCCACTGTAAGTGGTTTTGGGCGATATCAGCTCTTTTGTGAGTTTTGATTTTTTAGAATTTGGTCGCAGATAATAGACAATCATATTGTGCAGTTTGAACGAAAATATTCTTCTTACAAAAATGTATAACTTTCTCTTTCATCTCAACCTTCCAGCTTTCATTTGACAAAAATCGAAAATTTTACGAAATTCAAAAATTTGACGAAAATTGAAAATTTGACGAAATTCGAAAATTTGACGGAATTCAAAAATTTAACGAAAATTGAAAATTTGACTAAATTCGAAAATTTGACGGAATTCGAAAATTTGACGGAATTCAAAAATTTAACGAAAATCGAAAATTTGACGAAAATCGAAAATTTGACGAAATTCGAAAATTTGACGAAATTCGAAAATTTGACGGAATTCAAAAATTTAACGAAAATCGAAAATTTGACGAAATTTAAAAATTTAACGAAAATTGGAAATTTGACGAAAATCAATAAGTTGATGAAAATCGAAAATTTGACGGAATTCAAAAATTTAACGAAAATTGAAAATTTGACGGAATTCGAAAATTTAACGAAAATCGAAAATTTGACGAAATTTAAAAATTTAACGAAAATTGGAAATTTGACGAAAATCAATAAGTTGATGAAAATCGAAAATTTAACGAAAATTGAAAATTTGACGAAATTCGAAAATTTGACGGAATTCAAAAATTTAACGAAAATTGAAAATTTGACGAAATTCGAAAATTTGACGGAATTCGAAAATTTGACGGAATTCAAAAATTTAACGAAAATCGAAAATTTGACGAAATTTAAAAATTTAACGAAAATTGGAAATTTGACGGAATTCAAAAATTTAACGAAAATCGAAAATTTGACGAAATTCGAAAATTTGACGGAATTCAAAAATTTAACGAAAATTGAAAATTTGACGAAATTCGAAAATTTGACGGAATTCGAAAATTTAACGAAAATCGAAAATTTGACGAAATTTAAAAATTTAACGAAAATTGGAAATTTGACGAAAATCAATAAGTTGATGAAAATCGAAAATTTAACGAAAATTGAAAATTTGACGAAATTCGAAAATTTGACGGAATTCAAAAATTTAACGAAAATTGAAAATTTGACGAAATTCGAAAATTTGACGGAATTCGAAAATTTGACGGAATTCAAAAATTTAACGAAAATCGAAAATTTGACGAAATTTAAAAATTTAACGAAAATTGGAAATTTGACGGAATTCAAAAATTTAACGAAAATCGAAAATTTGACGAAATTCGAAAATTTGACGGAATTCAAAAATTTAACGAAAATTGAAAATTTGACGAAATTCGAAAATTTGACGGAATTCAAAAATTTAACGAAAATTGAAAATTTGACGAAATTTAAAAATTTAACGAAAATTGGAAATTTGACAAAAATCAATAAGTTGATGAAAATCGAAAATTTAACGAAATTCAAAAATTTAACGCACCTAAAACGCTCATAGCTCCAAGATAAGCGACTTTTTAGGGAAACCATGAAACACGTATCGACTATAATCTAAAACTATAACTTTGTCTTTTATACGAGGTTTCTATCTGCCATTTTTTCCGAGTTATGGCTGACATAGCTCGCACTTAAAACGCTCATAGCTCCCAAATGATCGATTCTTGGAGAAAGCCATAAAACACGTGTCGACTAGAATGTGAAACTCTAAAAATTTGTCTTTTAAACGAACTTTCTATCTGCCATATTTTCTGAGTTATGGGTCCTATAGCTTAAAACGCTCATAGCTCCGAAATTATAAGCTTTTATGAAAATTCCTTCAAATTAGTTTCTTAAAATTACGTCCTTGACATACCCCGAAAATTTCAGCCAAATCCACCGGTACATTCAAAAGTTTCGTTGTAACAGAGTGACAAAGGGACAAAGGTTGGTAAAATTCATTAATTTCAAAATGTATGAAAATCCATTTCTTCATACAAATTTTCAAGTTTTGAAATTTAATATCTCGACCAAATCTTAACCTTATGAGGTCATAGCTCGTTGAACTCGTATGGACGCCCAGAATAAAATACTTTAAAATAGGAGCAAAGGGGGAAAAGTATATATGTTCCTCAGTCCTACGGAATTTTTTTTGTCAAATTTTTCAGTGTGAACGGACTTGCGTCACGGCATAAATCGCCACAAAAAATGATAATTTTGAACGAAAATTTCCTCAAATTTCATCTAAAAGTGGTCCAATTTCAATAAATGTGAAAAGGTTTCGACGAGTCCTTGGAAGCAAGATAAAATTTTAGGATATTCGAGATCAGTGAAGGAAAATGTTCGTAAAAAAGAGCTAAAAATGGTCGAGAAATGGTCCAAATCCAAAATATCCATAAATTTCATCTAAAAGTGTCTAAAGTTCGAAGCGAAGCTTTGAATGCAAACAGGGACGTGCTTTGCTTGTTTTGATTAAGTCAGTGAAAGTTAACATAAGACATTCAAACATACATCTGGTACAAGAATAGTCTTTGAATATTGCACACTCCTCTTCTTGATGAAAGCACCACGTTCAATCAAAATACCTTCCACGTTCAGAAAATGGCCCATTCCCGCAGCTCCCAATATGCATAATGTACATTTAGCAGTGGAGTGATATAGCGTCATTTGTTAAAACTGTCTATTCGGTGTTCATTACCCGCAAATTTTCTAACATTTTGTGTGTCGATTTGGTGTTGTTGTTTTTTGAATGATGACAACGAAAACAATTGAACTAATTGCCCGATTTTCCTTTACTTTTACAGCCAAAATTCTACGGAGATGCCGATAAAAACTAGATTGTCCATTGGTTGAGCCAGCAATAGAATTTTCGGATATTTATGTGAGAGGATAGAATTTCACTTCTATTGTGATGATGATGAAGAGAATAATTTTTTTTTCTTTGTTCGTTTAGAAAATTAATTTTCTGTCGCGAGTAATTTGTCCCGGAATTACCACACATTTTCTTTGGATTTTCTTTTTGTTTCGAAAAAAAGTTTACATTAAAATTCAATCATAATTTGTGCGGCGTGTAGCAACACGCGCTTCGAATTAATTTTATTTTTTAAATTTTATTTTGAATTTAATTTCTAGCACGATTTATGGACTCGCTTCCATAATCGAATTAATTATATCGATAGCGATACTAACCCAAATTATATGTTGTCACTAAAGCCAAACCAAACTAACATCTGTGTTCGAATACGATCTTGTCTCCGTGAACATTTCATTCATTGCCCATGTCCATTATGTCAGTTCGACATCAGTCCCTCATTAAGGCCAAGCTTTGAAACATTATCATGCACTAAGACAAAAACCAAAAAAAAAAATCATTTCAAAGGCGCTTGGAGGAGTCGCACAAATAAATTGTTTTTAAGCGATCTAAGCGGAACTTAAGAAAAAAGATTTTTTTGCTGTATAAGGTAATGTGGCATTTTGGTGTATGTTTAGCCTTATAAGACGCTGACCTGCATATGAGCTGGTTGACCCATCAAACTAAATGATAGTTGTTGCTTCGTTCTTCTGTATAACCTTTCAGAAACGATTAATCATCAATATTGACGACAAAAATAAGCGATAACTTGAGCTTATTGCGGCCGCAATTTCAATGATTTAGTGATTTAGTGCTTACAATTTCTGAAAGGTTAATCATCAGAGAATGATCAAATTGACTTGACTCCGTTGTTAAGGATAACGAATACCACTTTGTCTCCTCTGATTTGTGGGTATACCCTTTGGAACATTTCCTGCCGGAATATCGCTACCACACTGACACACGGATGCATATCAATTTTTGGTCCCTCGTAGATGTGTGCGTATATATAACGTTTTTTTTGGGGGTTTTATTATTATTGGAAAAGAAAACATTTTTCTTCTTTTGTTGAATTACAATAACGAAACTGTAAAAATTTATAAATATTTTTTAAAAGAAAATTAATATTAAAATTTAAGATTTATATAATTATTATGTAGGTATAGTAGAAAAGAAGAAAAGAGATACACAACACACATACACATACAGACACACGTATATAAATATAAATAAAGAAAGAAATAAATAAATATTTTCTACAAAAAAAAATTGAATCTTTTTTCATTGCTGCATCTGAAACGGTTCCAGGTACCAGGCATGAGCGCCGCCGAAAATAAGCCGCCGATTAAGCCGCCGCCGGCCATTTTTGAGCAAGCCGCGCCGCAGCCGAGCCGGTGCCAAAAACACGGCTCAAGCCGGCTTGAAACGGCTGGAAAATGAAATAAAGATTTCGAAAGGTGAATGGGTGAAATAATTTTCAAAACCGAGATTCCTGTTGATCCTAAGCAGCTCAAGTACTTTTTCAATTTTTTTTTCAAAATTAAGAAAATTTTGAAAATTTTCTTGAATTTTCATGAATTTTCCAGAATGGTATATTACGTCCTCGCTTCTAAGTTTGTTGTTTTGGCAAGTATGACCTTTGCGGAACGAGCCGAAGGCGCACAATCAGTTAATTCACAAATTTGAGAAAACTTTATCGATCTTTGCGAATTTTCTCGATTTTTTTTTCTTTTCAATTTTTACTTGATTTTCGTGAGCTTTCGATTTCTTCTCGAAAACCATTTTCTCAATGAGTTAAATGAGTGTACCGGAGCATGATTTTCCATTTAGTTCAAGTTTTGAGGCAATAAAACTTGACGCGTTAGTGAACCTTAGACTTAGAGACTTGCTTGTAACAAGACCAGTTCCACTTGCACTTTGAACAACCTAATCTACCTACATTTTCGCTTTCCGTACAATTTCATTTTCATGCTTACTAGTTCATTTTCCATGAATTTATCGAAACGTTTTTATTTTGAAACGAGCCATCAGAACAGTCGGAGCGTTTGCTGCGACTGAGCCCCGTACAAACCCGTATATCTATTGCGTACGTGACCCTAGTGCGTCTGTCACCCTACTTTGACCGTAAGCCTATGCGCCGGTTAAAGTAGTTAAAGTAAAATTATTATGTAATGTGTACATCTTAGAAATTGCGCATAGCGCAATTACGAAGCCCCGTACGACGTTCCTTTCAAATAAAACAAAAATTTCAAACAGCCCTAAAATTTTAATTTATTGAGTATAAATACACATAGGGCCTAGTATCGGCCTCAGTCCGAGGATCCAAATTTAATTTTTTTTTCAACTACATTCTATTCGGCCTTTGATTACCTTCCAAATGACAAAAAATACGAAAAACGGATGAAATTTGCTCGAGTTTTATGTAAAATACACATAGGGCCCTAGTAGCGGCCTTAGTCCGAGGACCCAAATTTAATTTTTTTTTTCAACAACATTCTATTCGGCCTTTGATTACCTTCCAAATGAAACAAAAATTACGAAAAACGGATGAAATTTGCTCGAGTTATATGTAAAATACACATAGGGCCCTAGTATCGGCCTCAGTCCGAGGACCCAAATTTAATTTTTTTTTCAACTACATTCTATTCGGCCTTTGATTACCTCCCAAATGAAACAAAAATTACGAAAAACGGATGAAATTTACTCGAGTTATATGTGAAATACACATAGGGCCCTAGTAGCGGCCTCAGTCCGAGGATCCAAATTTAATTTTTTTTTCAACTACATTCTATTCGGCCTTTGATTACCTTCCAAATGAAACAAAAATTACGAAAAACGGATGAAATTTGCTCGAGTTATATGTAAAATACACATAGGGCCCTAGTAACGGCCTTAGTCCAAGGACCCAAATTTTTTTTTTTTTTCAACAACATTCTATTCGGCCTTTGATTACCTTCCAAATGACACAAAAATTACGAAAAACGGATGAAATTTACTCGAGTTGTATGTAAAATACGCATAGGGCCCTAGTAGCGGCCTTAGTCCGAGGACCCAAATTTAATTTTTTTTTCAACAACATTCTATTCGGCCTTTGATTACCTTCCAAATGACACAAAAATTACGAAAAACGAATGAAATTTACTCGAGTTCAATGTAAAATACACATAGGGCCCTTAGTCCAAGGACCCAAATTTAATTTTTTTTCAACAACTTTCTATTCGGCGTTCGATTACCTTCCAAATGAAACAAAAATTACGAAAAACGGATGAAATTTACTCGAGTTCTATGTAAAATACACGTAGGACCCTAGTAGCTTTTCACTTCTAAGGCCCTAACTCACGGTCCACTCACCCGATTTTAAAGAATAAATATCACCAAAAGACCTTAAATCACTTAGGTGGCCCTAACTCACGAAGGGCCGACCCGAATATGCCCATCTTCGAACTTTTTTTGAAATCGGATTTGATTTACTCAAGATATCGACGTGACAGACAGACGGACAGACGGCCCAAATTTTTATTGCGGATTCGTCATCTATGAACATAGGCAAACACTTTGCCCTTACCGTCTGCTTCGAATTCCATCAATTACACACGGCATCGTAATCCTATAATCCCCTTCGTACTTCGTACGGGGCTAAAAAAGTTAAAAGGAACCTCCAGCCGAGCCGGCTTTTTCGCCGCCGCCGAGAAATTTTTTTCGGCTAGCCGCCGCCGAGGTTTCTCCGTCGGCGCTCATGCCTGCCAGGTACATTAAGACTTCGTTCACTCAAATGCGTTCAGTTCGGCGTGAATGGCCTTATTTTCTCCAATGAAAGTCTAGAACAGGTATGGTCGATCGGCGAATTCGTCTTAAACGCACTCACATTTTATGTCAAAATAATATGAAAATGAGTGCGTTTAAGTACGAAAATCAAATTTGTATGTCCTCCGGGCGGACAATAGACCATACCTGCTTTACACATTCATTGATTTTCTCCACTCAAATGCGGTGGGAATATGGTGTTTTGCCGACGATCTCTCAGATGACAAAAAATTAGTTAAGGTTTCACATCCATTACATAACTGAGGATCAAAAAGTGAAACTAGTCTCGTTTTCATGTGTTTATTAACCTCGGCTTCGCTTCGGATCAACAAAGTTCACACGAAAACTCTACTTATCCGGAGTCATGTGAAATAATAATACTGTTTCTCTTTGCAACTGTCACTTTGTTTTGATTTTGAACAACGCACTTCAAGCAAAAGTGCTTCGTGTGACAGCTACTTTGTATGAAAAATGTTCACAGATTTTTTTACATTGCCAAAATTTGTTCGATACACTGTCCAGTTTCAGTAACCTATTTAGAGTACCACTCATGCTTGAAGTGCGTTGCTTTGAAAAATGATGTAACAAATTGATGTGTTTTTTCGTGTATAAAAACGATTAATCACGCCACGCAATGAAAGATTATGTGTTTACCAAGGGAAGAAATACAATATTGCACCTCGAGCGGAATGCGCTCTGGTTGGAATTTCACATTTTCTCCCCTTGGTAAACAAATAACCGTTTTAAGATGAAATCGTCATAAAGACTTTCACAGATCTGGTTGGCGTGAAATTTTGATTCCACCACTTTCGTGTGGTCGAGTCAGAACCATGAAGTAAATGGCATATTCCTCTCACTCTGGAAAATTGACAATTCAGTGGACACACGAGTTATCTTGTTCCCGCTCTTAAACTTAACTGACTGATCAATTTATGAGCGCTGACAGGAATTGGGCTAATAATTCATTAAATTAATTTTATATTACGAGCGATGTAAAGGGTTTTTACTAGGAAGGGAATGGCCATATTACCACCTTTCTAGTAAAGTAATAGTAGATTACTATAACTGGGAAGTAACGAGTTTTAGGTGAGTAAAAGTATCCAAGGGCGGCAGCCCGATGTACTTTTACTCACCGTGATACGAGATAACTCGTTACTTCCCAGTTATAGTATGCTATTTTACCTTACGAGGTTGGTAAAGGCTTTGCCCTAGGGCAGTTATGGCCTTATTACTTTCCTAGTAAGATAAAGAAAATTATTTACTTCCTTCTAAATTTAAAACGAGCCATCAGAACAGTCGGAGCGTTTGCTGCGACTGAGCCCCGTACAAACCCGTATATCTATTGCGTACGTGACCCTAGTGCGTCTGTCACCCTACTTTGACCGTAAGCCTATGCGCCGGTTAAAGTAGTTAAAGTAAAATTATTATGTAATGTGTACATCTTAGAAATTGCGCATAGCGCAATTACGAAGCCCCGTACGACGTTCCTTTCAAATAAAACAAAACTTTCAAATAGCCCTAAAATTTTAATTTATTGAGTATAAATACACATAGGCCTAGTAGCGGCCTTAGTCCGAGGACCCAAATTTAATTTTTTTTCAACTACATTCTATTCGGCCTTTGATTACTTTCCAAATGAAACAAAAATTACGAAAAACGGATGAAATTTGCTCGAGTTATATGTAAAATACACATAGGGCCCTAGTAACGGCCTTAGTCCAAGGACCCAATTTTTTTTTTCAACAACATTCTATTCGGTGTTCGATTATCTTTCAAATGAAACAAAAATTACGAAAAACGGATGAAATTTACTCGAGTTGTATGTAAAATACACATAGGGCCCTAGTAGCGGCCTTAGTCCGAGGACCCAAATTTAATTTTTTTTCAACAACATTCTATTCGGCCTTTGATTACCTTCCAAATGACACAAAAATTACGAAAAACGAATGAAATTTACTCGAGTTCAATGTAAAATACACATAGGGCCCTAATAGTGGCCTTAGTCCAAGGACCCAATTTTAATTTTTTTTCAACAACTTTCTATTCGGCGTTCGATTACCTTCCAAATGACACAAAAATTACGAAAAACGAATGAAATTTACTCGAGTTGTATGTAAAATACACATAGGGCCCTAGTAGCGGCCTTAGTCCGAGGACCCAAATTTAATTTTTTTTTCAACAACTTTCTATTCGGCGTTCGATTACCTTCCAAATGACACAAAAATTACGAAAAACGAATGAAATTTACTCGAGTTGTATGTAAAATACACATAGGGCCCTAGTAGCGGCCTTAGTCCGAGGACCCAAATTTAATTTTTTTTCAACAACATTCTATTCGGCCTTTGATTACCTTCCAAATGAAACAAAAATTACGAAAAACGGATTAAATTTACTGGAGTTATATGTAAAATACACATAGGGCCCTAGTAGCTTTTCACTTCTAAGGCCCTAACTCACGGTCCACTCACCCGATTTTAAAAAACTTTTTTTTCCTGGATTGGTATTGACAATACCTATCATTTGCCGTGTCATTTACATTTCCATCGTTTATTTTGCCATAAATATCACCAAAAGACCTTAAATCAGTTAGGTGGCCCTAACTCACGAAGGGCCGACCCGAATATGCCCATCTTCGAACTTAGCCTCACTATTTTGACTATCTTTCAGGGAAAAATTTTTTTTTTGAAATCGGATTTGATTTACTCTGAGATTATCGGTTTTTAGACTTTTATAAATGTGTAAACACAACAATAGTACTTGACCTGTTGCTGGTGTTCTCTTATACAATGTACAATAGAAACATTTGAAGCAACACAATGCAAGAACAGGCAAACGAACTGAATTTATTGACAGTCATTTTGTATCTTATTTTAAATGGAAAAGTTTGTAACGCGTAGGGGCTTACACCAACATAAAAAACTGAATTTATATGAGAATTTTGGATTACTGCGTCTTGGAGGCTCTTTTGCCTGGTCTTGGAGTGCATTGATTGACGTGAGAGTTTGTGTATATCAAACTCTAGTACATTTACACAAATGACGATTAAGCGATTTTATGGCTCTATTCTTGCCGTCGATCAAAAGTTAATGAATAACGCTATCGACTTATCGCAGGGCCTATTTTAAGGGAATTAAATTCCCCAATTTTTCCGACACGTTTTCCCTAAAATAACAATAGATCGAAGTGCCTCCGTTGAAACGACCATAAACGTTTTCTTTATGTTTTTAAGCTAAATCGATTACACACGATCCGGAATTCAGAAACCTTGGGGAACATTAAATAATTTTAAGTAATTTTTGGAATTTTTCCAAAAATAGGTCCTGGCTTATCGACCGTGTCACTATCCGGGTTTTGCATAAAAAGTGAAGTTAAAAATTCAATTCTTTAGAAGCTAAAATGACGATACAACGGAAAACATAAGACATTAAAATTGCTTTAATCGTCAAAATTAACGCGAATCGGACTACAGGGCGAGGTTAGACCCATACGATGCATAAAATGCACATACTGGGGACTAATGGTTTGATCAAAAGTTCTGCAATTGACTGTTCAAAATAGACAATTTAAATATTGTTCGTTTCGTTCTCATTCAATTCATCCACGACTTCATCACTGCATTGCTCACTTTTATGACTATTCCGAAAAACTCTATCGAGAGTTAAGTATAGTTTCCACTTAAAAAGAGCACTCCGTTTAGCCTCCGTCCACATGACAGTTGTAAAATAGTTGAATAGTTGGAAATTGAATTTATTTCAATTTTTTACTCCGTTTACGTGACAGTTCCTTTGTTCTGTTTTACAACTGTCATGTAAACGGAGGCTAAACGGAGTGCTCTTTTTAAGTGGAAACTATACTTTATCGAGAGTTTTTTACGTCATAATTCATCATTCAACATCGAGCTGATCGCGATAAATATGAAAATTGATAAGATCGTGTTATATTAGACGGTTCTTCCACCAAATTTAAATCAGCACTTGTTTAAAAGGCCGCACTTATGATCTTTGCAGACTCCGCAACAAAATTGAAACACTAATAGAGGCGCCCACGTTACCACACTTTGTTTTTATCGTGCAACTCATCATGGGCGCGCGTTGGCATAGCGCCCGTGACGCAAGTCCTATTACTAGAAAAAATTTAAAAAAAAAAATTTTTTGTCGTAGACTGCAGAACCATATGTACAGCAAATATTGAAGTTCTACAATTCAAAGGCAAATGACTCCAAATTACAATTTAAAAAAAACTAGGCGTCCGTACGAGTTCAACGAGCTATCACACGTTCTTGCAGCTTAAAATTTGGCCACGCAAAAAATCTTCCAAGAAGCCCCATTTCCATACATTTTGGTCAATTTCAGTACTTTAAACGAAATGAAAAAATCCTACGTTACTTTGTTAGTCCGTCCGTCCGTCCGTCCGTCCGTGTTTCCTATCTTCTACAGTCTTCTTTAGATTTTGTTGAAATTTTGGGAGTAGATTTTAGTCGTCATTCTAAGACATTCCAGAAAAAAAAAATTGGGGGGAACCGGCCACGTTTCGGAGCTAGGGCTCCTCGAAGTTCCCATATAGGCCCCATATAAGAACACCTTTAAGTGTGTGTGTGTGTGTGTGGATGGGTATGGTAGAACAAATTTGTTCGCTTTTGGTATTTGGTAAGCTCTGCTCGCCTCAATTTTTTTCCTAAATTTAGTATTTTTCAAATTTTTCAAAATTTTTTAAATTTTTCAAATTTTTTCAAATTTTTTTAAATTTTTTAAATTTTTTAAATTTTTTAAATTTTTTAAATTTTTTAAATTTTTTAAATTTTTTAAATTTTTTAAATTTTTTAAATTTTTTAAATTTTTTAAATTTTTTAAATTTTTTAAATTTTTCAAAAAGGTTGGAGCATTATAATTTGATCGATTCTACTCATTTAATTCATTTTTAAATAATTGTAGTTTTCGGAGAAATCTTTTCGAAAACATTACAGTATAAAAGCTTAGACACGTGCATTTGAACGGATTACCCGCAGGTATACCGCGAGTAAACAGCTCTAATGCGCATGTGTAAGCTTTTATACTGTAATGTTTTCGAAATGATTTCTTGAAAAACTACAATTATTTAAAAATGAATAGAATCGATCAAATTATAATGCTTCGACCTTAAATTTTTCAACATTTTTAAATTTTTTAAACTTTTCAAAATTTTTTTAAATTTTTTAAATTTTTCAATTTTTTTTTTAAATTTTTAAATTTTTTTAAATTTTTCCAAATTTTTTTAAATTTTTTAAATTTTTCAATTTTTTAAATTTTTCAATTTTTTAAATTTTTCAATTTTTTAAATTTTTCAAAATTTTTCAAAATTTTTCAAATTTTTTCAAATTTTTCAAATTTTTCAAATTTTTCAAATTTTTCAAATTTTTTCAATCTATTAATTCTTCCAAAAGAACTGATATCAGTCAAAAACACTCAAAAGAGTAAAAGTGACGCAAGTCCCTGTGCATACTTCCAAAACAACTGATATCGCTGGAGGTGACGCATTCTGCGCTTGTACGCAAAAACTGTAACAGCAAAAATTTGACCAAAGAAATTCTAGAAACAAAATTTTACCAAAAAAATTTTGCGTCACAAGTGGCAGATGTTGAGGAAAGTACTTTGAAGAAATTTTTTAAAATAGGCAAGAATATGTCCTAATACGTCCGAACCATCTGCCACTTGTGACGCAAAATTTTTTTGGTAAAATTTTGTTTCTAGAATTTCTTTGGTCAAATTTTTGCTGTTACAGTTTTTGCGTACAAGCGCAGAATGCGTCACCTCCAGCGATATCAGTTGTTTTGGAAGTATGCACAGGGACTTGCGTCACTTTTACTCTTTTGAGTGTTTTTGACTGATTGCAAAATAAAAACAAATCTAACCCACACCAACTCCGACATTCCGACAAGAAATCTAAACCACCAGCTCCAACATTTAAGTTCCACACTTAAGCCGGATTATACTAGCCCAGACACGTTGTACGAGTCTAAAAATAATTAAGTTGTAATTGCAAAAACTGATAGATGATCGCTATTAAATGTGACCTCTCTTCGACCATTTCCATTAATAAAAAAAAATTGAAGTGAGATTCAGTTTCAGTCTTTTTTTTCTGTTTAGCAAAAAAAAAACCAGTTTGCAACAAATTTTAATTCAATTCAATTTGATGGTCAAAAAATTTACTTCATCAATGGGCAGCGCGCATTAAAACTGTTTATTCATATGAAATATCGGTTAATTCGGTGTGTAACTCCAAAGTTAAAAAGTTTGAAAAGCTTGAGTAGCACAGTCATTAAAAAAAACATGAAATTTGTGTTCTGCCAAATGTGATCGTTTTGTCTGTTATCTTATGAACATTTTCATTTTCTTACTCATCTATTGTGCAATTAAAGAAATGTTTTTTTTTCTGATTATCTCAATTCGAATACAAATCACGGTCAGCAGGCACTTTAAGTGTCTCTGCTTATTATGGACGGCCGATAAGTGAAGTTACAAAAGTCAAAACAGATACAATCTCGCTGGAGATAACTTTTTTGCAGGTAATGTTCCTTTTTGAACCAGTCATTTTACAACAGCAGTGGTCTTAAAAATATGTCTGCATGAGATTTTGCTTCATTGATTTATTTACGTTTACGTTTATAATTTGCTTTCGATTAGATTAACAGCTCATAGTCGCGAGTTATCACGTTTTTGTTTCGCCTGTAATGATACGTAGATGTGATACTGCTGTTTCTGACTGCTTTTCGTCAAAAACGGAATTTTATTCTGCTCTATATCAGAACATATTTCCTAATAATACACGAGTATGAGTAAGAGAAATGAGATACTGAAGTGAGAGCAAGCACTTTTTTTCGGCTCTAGGACAAAATAACTCCGGACAAAATAACTCCGGACAAAATAACCCGGACAAAATAACTCCCGGACAAAATATCCCTCCGCAAAGTTTATGTTGACTTGCAAGGGGGGATACTCGAGAAAAGTCCGTATACTCGTAAAAAGTTGAGAAATACTCGACATACTCGAATGTAGTCCAGATGTACTATATTAAAATCAAGATATCTTATAATATAGTCAAGATATACTCGAATATTGTCGATGTCCTCGAATATTGTCGATGTCTTCGAATATTGTCGGTGTCCTCGAATGTTGTCGATGTCTTCGAATATAGTCGATGTCTTCGAATATAGTCGATGTCTTCGAATATAGTCGATGTCTTCGAATATAGTCGATGTCTTCGAATATAGTCGATGTCTTCGAATATAGTCGATGTCTTCAAATATAGTCGATGTCATCGAATATAGTCGATGTCCTCGAATATTGTCGATGTCCTCGAATATTGTCGATGTCCTAAAACACTGTCGATGTCCTAGAACATTGTCGATGTCCTCGAATATTGTCGATGTCCTAGAATATTGTCGATGTCCTAGAATATTGTCGATGTCCTCGAATATAGTCGATGTCCTAAAACACTGTCGATGTCCTAGAATATTGTCGGTGTCCTCGAATATTGTCGATGTCCTAAAACACTGTCGATGTCCTAGAACATTGTCGATGTCCTCGAATATTGTCGATGTCCTCGAATATTGTCGATGTCCTAAAACACTGTCGATGTCCTAGAACATTGTCGATGTCCTCGAATATTGTCAATGTCCTAGAATATAGTCGATGTCCTAGAATATTGTCGATGTCCTAGAATATTGTCGATGTCCTAGAATATTGTCGATGTCCTAGAATATTGTCGATGTCCTCGAATATAGTCGATGTCCTAGAATATTGTCGATGTCCTAGAATATTGTCGATGTCCTCGAATATAGTCGATGTCCTAGAATATTGTCGATGTCCTAGAATATAGTCGATGTCCTCGAATATAGTCGATGTCCTAGAATATTGTCGATGTCCTAGAATATAGTCGATGTCCTCGAATATAGTCGATGTCCTAGAACATTGTCGATGTCCTAGAATATTGTCGATGTCCTAGAATATAGTCGATGTCCTCGAATATAGTCGATGTCCTAGAATATTGTCGATGTCCTCGAATATTGTCGATGTCCTAGAATATTGTCGATGTCCTCGAATATAGTCGATGTCCTAGAACATTGTCGATGTCCTAGAATATTGTCGATGTCCTAGAATATTGTCGATGTCCTAGAATATTGTCGATGTCCTAGAATATTGTCGATGTCCTAGAATATTGTCGATGTCCTCGAATATTGTCGATGTCCTAGAATATTGTCGATGTCCTAGAATATTGTCGATGTCCTAGAATATTGTCGATGTCTTCGAATATAGTCGATGTCCTAGAATATTGTCGATGTCCTAGAATATAGTCGATGTCCTCGAATATAGTCGATGTCCTAGAATATTGTCGATGTCCTAGAATATTGTCGATGTCCTAGAATATTGTCGATGTCCTTGAATATTGTCGGTGTACTCAAATGTTGTCGATGTCTTCAAATATAGTCGATGTCATCGAATATTGCCGATGTCCTCGAATATTGTCGACGTCATCGAAAATTGTCCAGATATACTCAAATATAGGCTAGATATACTCAAATATAGTCTAGATATACTCGAATATAGTCGAGATATTCTCGAATACAGTCGAGATATATTCGAATATATTCCAGATATACTCTAATATATGCGATATACTCGATTATAGTCGATGTCATATAATATAGTCGATGTCCTCGAATATAGTCGACGTCATCGCATATAGTCGATATATTCGAATATTATCGATGTTCAAAAATATTGTCGATGTCCTCAAATATAGCCGGCATCCTCGAATATAGTCGATGTCATCGAATATAGTTGATGTTCTCGAAATATAGTCGATGTTCTCGAATAGGCAATGTTCTCGAATAGGCGATGTTATCGAATATAGGCGATGTTTTCGAATATAGGCGATGTTCTCGAATATAGGCGATGTTCTCGAATATAGGCGATGTTCTCAAATATAGGCGATGTTCTCGAATATAGTCGATACATACTCGAAAATATACTTAAATATACTCAGTATACTCGAATATGGTCGGAGATATATAATAGATCTGTGAAAGAGTTATGTACACTAGTGGTCGGAGTAAATAATATAAAAAGATTCTAAAATTTTTGTTTTCTTATAATAGTACTACTACTTAAGATATCCGGTGATTGATACACTGACCCTACGCCATATATTCTGCTAGCGGTTGTTATTCACAATTTGTTTTTAAAATATGGGTTTCGTAGTTATTTTGTCCGGGGTTATTATGTCCAGGGTTATTTTGTCTGGGGTTATTTTGTCCGAAAGTACTTAAGAACACACCGAAGTTCTGTTACAGAGCATACCAGTTTAATACCACAACTGCAACCCATTAATTGGTGGAGCACCATACTCTTAAAGCAGAAAATTGAAAAATATGATTTGTTAGCCACTAACAATCTTCATGTGGCAGCATGAATATGATGTTAAACTGACCACTGCTGGAGAAGACAAAAGTGCCAGGCAAACATTTTCCGTGTTAATGTTTTAAAATCTTTCAGAATAAAATGCCGGCAAATAATACCGAAGCCGAGTTGGCACAGAATGCATTTGCAAAAATTAGGAATTTTGTCACTGTGGAACCGGTACTTTTAGCACTTGCAATACCGTTCTATTTACAGACAATATCGGGGCAAAATTTAGCTTTGGAAAAGGTTTGATGGCTTTATTTATCACAGTACAGGTTACTTAAAATCATTTAAACGCTTTATGATACGAGAACACTCGAAAACATTCAAGCAAATCGTCTTTTGCTTGCCGGTCGAGTGACGAAGTAAGATGTAACTGCTTTGAGTGTTGAACTGACCCATATAAACTGGTGTGGAAATTTTGGACTTTTCAATCTAGTTATCGACATGGAATTCCGTCGTATTTCAATTCTTATTGAATTCTATTTCAAAGTAGTAAGTTGTGTTACAAGTATTGTAATTTCGATTTTTTCAGCACTAGACCCAAGTTTTCCTTACGAGCGGAGCGAGATTTTTATGTCGATAACTAGAAATTGTCCAAAATTTCAAAACTAAATGTGTTCTCTGTGTGTAATGTCGTATGAACGTATTTTATCGCACTAGTACGAAAAAGGATTTGCAAGCGACGTGTTACTGAAGTCACACTAAGATTATCTTTGGTATTTATTTGATTTTCTTCATTAGTGTAACAAGAATCGTATGGAGGTACATTATCGCACTACATTGCGACATTGCCAATCCGAGGCGAAGCCAAGGTTGGCAAGACGTCGTGTGAGATAATATACCAGCATACACTGACAATTTTTTTTTGTCAACATTCGTCCAGTATGTACACTGACAAAAAAGTTTTCAGATTATTACCTGTGACAGATAATCTTTCCCCAGGTAATGTAAGTTCTCATACAAAAACAGCATTACCTGTCACAGATAATGTGATTTTTATATGAGAAATTACATTACCTGGGGACAGAACTGTCAACTTTTTTCTTAGTGTATGAAATGGCTGGCAGACAGCTTCATTTCTGCCTTACTTCGGATATGTATATTCCAACGTCTGACATGTATATCGTACATGTTCGACGTATAAACATACTAGTGACACGAATAGCCACGAGCAGTATGTATGATTATACATCGGACATGAACGATATACATATCAGACGTTGGAATATACATATCCGAAATAAGGCAGAAATGCAGCTGTCTGCCAGCCATTTCATACATACTGGACGTATGTTGACGAATTTTTAGACCCGTACGAAGTACTGGGGTCTTATGGGTTTACGCATACGTTTGTAACACGTCGAATTGGACTCCCTGAGTAAGGGGAAACCTATTGTGGTTGTCTAGAGATGCCAAATCCGCGAAAAAAAATGTCCGTCTGTCCGTCTGTCCGTCTGTCTACACGATAACTTGAGTAAAACGCATCCGATTTTGAAAATTCTTTTTTTTTCCGTTTGGTAATGTCAAAAGACAGGCTAAGTTCGAAGATGAGTGATTTTGGATCGACCCCTCCTGAGCTGGGGCCCAATAAGTGCTTTACGGTTTTTCGAAGATATCTCCGGACATTTAAACGTTAAACTTGTAAATGATACATCGAATGAAAGATATTTACAATACCGATCGACAAAAAAAAAGTTTATGGAAATCGGATGACCGACTCGTGAGTTAGACCCCTTGGTGTGGAACAGGCACAGGGCGGCAAGCAGTTTTTGCTTGTAGGTCGGCCACATTTGAACATATTTCGTCTGTTTCAGCTTTATTAGATAGGTATTGACCGTACCAATCAGGGAAAATTTTTTTTATGAAATTATGTTCTCCGGAGCGTGAGCTAGGTCTCTTGGAGTGAGCTCTTATCTGGCTACTCGGAAGTACAGTGAACGTGGTGTATTTTGACAATATCTCGAGTAAATTTTGACCGAATTTCATGAATTTTTTTTTTGTTTGAAAGGTATTAACGAATGTAAAGCGTCGGTACTATTTCCGGTCTCCTAACAAAATGGCTGCCGGCGGCCATATTGGATTTTAGTAAAATAGAAATATCTTGGGGAAAATGGTACTAAGAGAGTTTCTGTTAACATGGAAATAATTTGTTATGTGTGTGGGGTTTCAGGGATTCCATATACGGACATCTATATATACCTATATACAGCTATATTGAGCTATACACAGGCATATAGAGCTATATAATAGCATATTTCTATGTGAAATGTTTATTTATAGTGAAATATAGGTAAATATAGCGGTATATAGCTGTTTAAATAGGAATTTATGAAATTTGTCTTCGTACGGGGCTGTCTATATTGCCTCCGGCAATTTAGTTGTATATGATAACAAGGCAAAGAGTGGATAATGTAAGTGATTTTAAAGGGAGAATAGTTTTTCAGCAGAGAAGAAAATGAAGTAAGAGAAATGAAGAGTTTCACATTAAAGGCTTTTGATACGAATGGGTGTTTCGTACGGGTCGGCGTTAGCTATGTTTTTTTATCAGTGTACGATTCGTGTTGCATACATCGTTTTTCGCAACAAGTGACGAAAGGTAGGACTTTGCTTTGCCTTTGCGAAAAACGTTGTACACAACTCGATGATAAACGCTTTTTTAGGCACACGATGTGTACACATACTATACAAATAGCTATTATGCAATGAAGAAAATCGAATAAATACCGAAGATAATTTTAGTGGGACTCCAGTAACACATGGCTTTTATCGCACTAGTGCATTGATCACAGGCGGCGTAAGTTACAAAAATATCATCACTGAATTGCATAAATAACTTTTTCATGCCGAGTAACCAAATTACTAGAAAAATTCTGTAATTTTGTCCCAAGGTATGAAAAATGTTGTGCCTCACAGGCTGTGGGGCACCACAGGAGGGATAGCACTATCAATATCTTTTGCATACGTACGTGTATGTAATGTGTACTTATGCAAAATAATTTTCTCGCTATACGAATTCACACTTAAACTACAATTCATGTCATCGATTCCTAAAATAAGACATTGAGTACAATAATGTGCAAGATTCAGTGAGTAACAATCTTAGAATCTGCTACGTCTTTGTTCAACGCGTCACCTAGTTTTTTTTAACTTCAATTCTCACTTCATTTCCAGTCTTGTCGTGTCAATCTTCAATTTAGTACAACGGTTTGTGACAATATGATTGATAAGGCATTGAACGGAATCCATTGCGGAAACGTAGATGTGACGGTGGAGCAATTGAATCGAACCGTCGAAGAGTCTGAAAAAAATGCCGAATCAACAGCTTATGATGTCAAAAACGGTACAGACTACTCACTTATACAACAGGAAGCATGTCGAGCGGAAATAGAAAGCCAGAAATTAATCAGCACCATCAGTGGCTACATGGCGCCATTGGGTGATTTAATGATTCGATTGAGATGATAAGTTCTTTGTAAAACCATTTTGTCGACATTCTAGAGTCTGTGATTGGCATAGTGGTAATATTAATTGGAGGCTATTGGAGCGACGTTACTGGACGACGGAAACCTTTGATTCTGTTTCCGGCTATTGGAGCATTTTTAGCGTTAGTAGGTTTGTCGTCTCCTGACTAATGCAGTCATTACTTTTAGTACAAAAAACAAACAATTTGCAGTTTTTCTGATTAGCGCTACTTTTATGACTTCCCTACCAGTCGAATTCACAGCTGTATTGGTTTCACTAATCGAAGCAATATCCGGAGGAACGAACCTACTGTGGATGGGAATATTCTGCTATGTGACTGATATCACACAAGAAAAGGACCGCGTGTTTCGGTAATTTTGCGATTTGCATTTTAGTTAAGAAAGTTCGCGATCTTCCCAATTGTGTCATCGTAGTTTTGGACTGTTGTATCAGCTGTACCCATTGGTGGCTATATGCACACTACCCTTCTCTGGAATTTTGTACAAAAAGCTCGGATATATCAGTAAAGCCCTGTGTTAACACCTATCAGACCGGGAGGTTGATACATTTGTTTAAATTTCCAGAACTCGTTCTCGTTTCGTTGTCCATTCAGATTTTTGGTATTGTCTATTTGATTCTGTTTTTAAAGGAACCGCGAAAAGAAATCGATGCTAATCAGCAGATTGCGGAGAAAGCATCAGCGGATCGAATTCATTTTGATTCGGAAATTAAAGAACCGACTGTGACGGCCGGCAGATCTGGAGAAAATAAATTTGAATCGCGCCAAATCGATTTGTTTCAAAGGAAGTTTTTGGAGGCCGCTAACAATTTTTCGGTGGTGTTGACGAGACGTCGCGACGGAATGAAACGAACGATCATTTGGCTTCTACTGTTCAGCAATTTTTTGTTTGTTGGATGTGAGTACGGTAAGAAACGAATTATTAGTTGAGATCCACCACCACCACGCATAAAACTATGCTCGGTAGTGTCTTAACTTTGGCTTGAGTTCTTGCTGTGGTGTGGAAGAATACTTTGATTCGCACTATTTTCTCACTGCTTCCTTACGTTCTAGAACTGGGCATACAGAAGTACGATTTTCAAAAGCCACTCGTATCCACTGTTTCCCCAGTTGTAAAAAACTAGGAAGCGAGCTGAGTGTACGTCTCAAGCTGAAGCGCACTTGCGGCGTCAATTGTGTTGTTCACGAGCAACGCACTCCAAGCAAATGTGATCATAGTTAACAGCTGCCAGCTGTCGAGTCTTACTACCCTTTCTAAAGTGCCACTCATGCTTGAAGTGCGTTGTCGTGCATTTTCGAATTTTTCGTTCCAGAATACGTAAACGAATATTTCTTTGTTCGAACGAAATTAAATTGGGAAGCGTTAGAAGAAAGTCCGTTTGCCGCATATAGCAGTACTACTGCGTTTTTAGGTAAATCCATTTTTTTCTCGTAATTTCTTACCAAATAATTGCATTACAAATGTATTGCAGGCAACATCCTCATGACGACTATTTTCAGTAAATACTTTCATTTCGCTGATGTTGTTATTGGACTAATATCGTCCTTGTTCTCTTCAGTTGCAAAATTAATTTACGTAAGAAACATTTGCGAACAGTGCGATAAGATCCCAATTTTTTACAAGCAAAAACGTTGATTTGTCTGAAAACGATAACAGAGGGCGGTAGTTCCGCCCAACGAGAAGGTCATCACCACGCCACCTGTCAGAAGTTATACCTTTAAAGTGGAAATGGCAACATCAAATATTTTCGATCAACGCATTTCTATTGCCTTGGCAAGGCTGTAAATTTTGGGGAGGTCGACTTCCTTAATCTAGCAGAGCGTTGTTAATGATTTGCTTGTAACTTTTGTCAATTCATTTTGCGGTTGAAACTTTACGACGCGATATTGATACCATATTCAAACTGATCTTTTCTGGTTACAACCAGTCGAGACACATTTTATGACCGTGATTTCTCTTCAGATCACCGTCTCCACAACGGTTATGTTATATGTGGGTCGATCATTTGATTCGTTTTTGGCTTCTAGCAACGTAGCGAATCGTTGTATTTTGTCAACGGTCGTTGATCAACATGAAATCGGTAAAAATATTTTATTGAATGACACAGCGACGTGCAGCTGGATTTAATGAATTTTGGTAATGATTTTCAGGGCGCATCTTTTCACTGACAGCCCTGCTGGATAATTTGAGTAAATTTTCCTTCGTTACCATTTATACGAACGTCTATAAGCACACCGTGGACACATTCCCGAATGCATATTTCATCGTTAGTTTTGGGGCAATTACAACCATGGCTGCAATTTTTGGGTGAGTCGTATCAAATTTTAATTTGTCGAGGATACTAAGTGTCCCAAAGCCATTAACAGTTTGTGAAACAAATCTGTCAAGGTTATCAACGGTTAAATATTAGCGATCATCTTGAAAGTGTACATGTGTGCTAGCACGGCAAAAATAAACCAGGCAGAAGCAGTTCATTTTTGAAACGTCAAATAAGGGACCTAATACACTGTATGAAAATGAACTCAAATGAACACTGACATATCTAAATTGAATTATTTTATTCGCAAAATATACACGGCTACTTACTAGATAATTCAGGTCACTAGTCTCACGAAGCGCTCCTGCCTGGTTTACGTTACTCTGGCTATTAGCAATTTGAAGGAGACCTAATTCAAATTTTTGTTTTGTTCTTCTGTCAAGTTTGACATTATAACAAAAGAAAATGTTGAATTAGGTCACCTTCACGTAGCTATGTATAGCTGCAGTTAAGGCTTTCATTCTAATAAATGATTTCAACAAGGAAACAATTAATCGATTTACAGCTTTTTTACGTTAGCTGAATTGACATTTTATAAATTTAATTAAACTTTGCAGTCGATCAAAACGTAAATTTTGTAATTAAAGGCCAGTTATTTCCTGAATTTACCTCCAATCAGAAATTAGTCCATAAACGTTCATTTTATATTCTTTTAGATCAAAGAGTGAAAAACTAGTAGCCCTGCCCATCATGACTATTTTGTGTGGTGTATAGGCAATGGTTGTACTTACCATCACCTTCGATACCATGAAAATTGTATATTTTCCTTGAACAAACACGTTCGTTTAAACATCTCTTCCCCTCGAGTTTATCTTCTGTTGTATTCAACGAAATGCGTTGACGCAATGGTAAAAGAATAACAATTGTCGCCTAACATTTGTTTCATTCGATGGCCAAAATACAATTACCTTTTGTACATACTAGCCGGGTGTCCTATTTACGAGTTTGCTACCAAGAAGAATATATTAGGGTGTTTGAGCGTATACAGTAATAAATGGGTGAACCAAAATCGTGTTAGAGTTGAAAATGTATGAAAATCGTGTATACTGTGCAAGCCTAGACTCTCTATTGTTTGTAAAAAAAATTACTTCCCACGCAACATTTCGGTCGCAAAATTCTGTTAACAACGTCTGAACACGTTTTGTTGAACCAATGATTATATAGTGCAGATGTAATGTCGTACATAACCAAAAAACAGAAAAAATTTATAGAAACTCGAGCCATCTGTTTTGAAATCTGTTGATCTGTTTTGCACAATATTTTGTGAAGCACAAGTTAAAACCAAGGTTATATCTTCCTCATATAAACCGATGCCATTTTTTCATTAGGTCATCGCAAAAAAAACAAAAGTGGCTGCTATCTGTAACTATTAGTAACAATTTCAGGGAGATGCGGGAAAACAGGAAAAGTAGGAAAATATGTAGTTGTGGTTGCTTTCTCGCCAATAGCTCCTGTAGTACAAACCCGATTTTCTTAAAAGCATTTTTTCAATATTTTGGTATCAAAACAGTCGGCGTATTTGCCTATTTCCCGCCGGAAAACAGGGAGAATCAGGCATATGATCAGACACTGACCCAACATACAACTTTTTTTTACTTTTACGTTGTTTACCTCTGTTTTGCGTGCCCACCTACTTTTCTAGCGTAATCACGTTGTTGCGACTCAGCAACGGAAGTCTGGAGTCAAGTTCCCGAAACAGTGTTTTTGTTCAAAAATCGTGTGCGATATGTCAAATGAAAGATATTGACGAGACGAATCGGAATAGTTTGAAGAAAATCGGGTTCGTACAACAGTAGCTATAGGCGGGAAAGAAAGCAAAACTGCACATTTTCTTACTTTTTCTGTTTTCCCGCATCTCCCAGCCTCCCAGTACGAAATTTCAACTAAACTGAAATTGCGCTACACTTTTGTATGCAAGTTACAGCAAAGTTCAGTGAATTTTTGCTATAACTGACTCAGCTATCGGCGTAAACTCCTCGTACAAAACGTATAAAACCCTGAGTTTAACATAGTCAACCTGTCGAAAAATTGGCATCGAACTAATGTGTGTCTAAAAGACACTACCAAGGTGGATATAGTATTGGAGATCTAATACCATTCAGTCTCCTCAACCATAATCATCCCTCTGTTGCGATTTAAAATATGTTACTACAAGACCCTTTTTTGCTTTACGGGACCTCGAATGTGCGTGCACAGGAATAATATTCACTTCTCAGGTCGTTTCTCATATAAAGCCTGACTAAAGAAAGAAATTTTGGGTCATTATTTGCTTAGCATTCGTTCCAACTGGTTGCATCCTAAAGACATTCTTCCGCCACCGCAATGAACGAATCCTTGAAGTTCGGCTCAAACAGTTTTATAAATTTTGCTCTGACTGCATTTCACATTTTCGGCGTTTGGCCGAGAAAACATTCGACAATACTCTACACGATCATTGCATTCGCATTCCATACATTCTTTACGGCTGGTTGGACGACAGCAAAATGCATTGGCACAGCAATGCTAGAAAAGCGAGCCGAAATAATTTTATTGGCGCCCACCAGTCTCTACGCATCAATGAGTACGCTACGCATCTACATTGTAATGTTCAATTTCCAACGAATTAAGCGTAGTTTCGACGAAATCACAGAATTTGAATTGAAAAGCGACAACGAAAGCGAGTTTATTCGCAAGAAAGTAAAACGCTTCTCGCGAACATCGGTAGCATATGTTATATTCATGTTCAGCGCGTTAGGATCGGCACTGGTCACACCGATTTTTGAAAAGGAACGAGTGTTGCCCGTGCCGATTTGGTTTCCATTGGATTGGGAAAACAATCTCATCTATTACTGGTTCGCTTACATCTTTTCCACATTGGGCCAATTGTCGCTGGTCGTGCTAAACTCATTCGTTCCCATATTCATTTGGTTTTTGATGTACGGCAATGCTTTGAAACTGAAATTGTTGGGTGGTCGTCTTTCGAAACTGGGATATCAGTCGTTCGACGAACGAAGAGCTATTGGACAGGGACCAAAGTATCAGAGTGAAGGAATTCGAATGATAAGCAATTACATCAAAATACACAAGGAAATCTCTAAGTAAGTCATCTTGTGTTGAGAGCATTTTGTGTCTGTAGTCAAGGGTACAAAAGTCTTTTTATTGGAAATGCAGCGACATTCGCGGAATTCAAGATACATTTTCCCAGACGTTCCTCATTCAAATAGCGACAAGCGCAATTTGCATTTGCAGCGTTACATATTTGATGGCGTCGGTAAGATTTGTGTTGTCTACTCATTTACTGCCTGATCCATTGTTAGAAATGTTTTCCTTAAACCTGTTCCCTGCTTGTCCTTTATCCCTTATTCTCTGATGCCGTTCCAGGTTGTTTGTCCTCATTTATCTGATCGGTTTGCATCAATTTTAAAATAACAAAATTTGATTTTTGATTCAATGCAGGAAAATCTCTCCAACAACTACAACAATTTCGTCATGTACGTGTCGCTTATGGGCATTTACAATTACGAAATTTCCCTCCTTATGTTCTACGGCAATGAGGTTACACTTGCAAGTGAAGAACTGATGCGCTCTGTCTATAATTCGAATTGGATGGACTTGTCCATCAAATACCGCCGAGTTGCATTGATATTTATGGAACGTTTGAAAAAGCCACAGGAAATGCTAATTGGAAAAGTGTTCCCGTTGAATTTGAAATCATTGAGTTCGGTATGGTTGAAGCAATTTTTGTGATTCTTTGCAAAGGCAACATCTAGTCGTTTCTTCCATACAGATTTTGAACGTCGCTTACTCGTTCTTTAATGTGCTACGCAGTAATGAACAGGGCAAATCACCATATAAAAAATCTGGTTAGACGCAGCCTACCAAATATAGAATGAACGTTTAGTTAATTGTGTCCACCCACTGACTCATCGGATGGAACATTTCAGATTGAAATTAATTTTTTTGGTAAATTCAAAATTGCACTGCATTCAGGACATTGCAAGTTGCCTGTTGTACTCAGTTCTATGTCCTCTCATTAGGAATAGTTGAAACATTTCACGCAATTGTTTCAGCCTGTAAATGTTCTCAACGGAGTGGTAGAACCGAGCAGTGCACTTAAGGTTTTAGATTTGAAGTAAATAAAATTATACCAAAACTAATACCAAAATGATAAGATTTGTGAATTGAAACGGTTCGGCTTTCTTCCGTTTGAATTCCATTCTTTAAAGCAATATATTTCACAACTTTAAAAAATTTCCTTCCTCAACATCTGACACTTGTGACGCAAACTTTGTTATTATAAATTTCTTCCTAAAATTTTTCGGGTAAGATTTTTTGTTGATCAAACTTTCGCGTGCTTTCCTCATCAGCTGCCATTTGTGACGCATATCATTTTGCGTGTCGCATCTGTAAGCGTCACCTACACCGATATCAGTTCTTTTGTAAGTGGATAACAGGACTTGCGTCACACCTCCACTGTAAGTGGTTTTGAGCGACATCAGCTCTTTTGTAAGTTTTGATTTTTTAGAATTTGGTCGCAGATAATAGACAATCATATTGTGCAGTTTGAACGAAAATATTCTTCTTACAAAACTGTGTAACTTTCTCTTTCATCTGAACCTTCCAACTTTCATTTGACGTAAATCGAAAATTTTACAGTTTGTTCATTTCATTTTTACACAGTTTTAGATATGTCAGAGTTTTAAATGTACCCAGTCAATTAAGTTCTTCCCAAATTATGAATTTTTGGCGCAAAATTTAAAATTTCTATCGCGAATTCAAATATTGCCCAATTTGGGAAGAACTTAATTGACTGGGTACATTAAAAACTCTGACATATCGACAATCTTTAGAAACTGTGTAAAAATGAAATGAACAAACTGTACGAAATTCAAAAAATTTGACGAAAATCAAAAATTTGACGAAAATCGAAAATTTATCGAAATTCAAATATTTAACTCACTTAAAACACTCATAGCTCCCAAATAGGCGACTTTTTAGGGAAACCATGAAACACGTATCGACTATAATCTGAAACTCTATAACTTTGTCTTTCATACGAGGTTTCTATCTGCCATATTTTCCGAGTTGTGGCTGACATAGCTCGCACCTAAAACCTAGAATGTGAAACTCTATAAATTTGTCTTTTAAACGAAAGTTGTATTGTCTGCTGTATTTTCCTCAGTCCTACGGAAATAAAAAATTTTGTCAAATTTTTCAGTGTGAACGGACTTGCGTCACGGCCCTTCCACGGTTCCCCTCAACCGAAATAAAGTTTTATTTTATTTATTTTATTATATTTGGGTACCCAAAAAATGAGTCTTGATATGGATGAAGGGACCCCTAAGGACTATAAAACAGGTTTCCTTCACTCCAGGTCTGCTGATCTCCCCATAGTAAAATTTTCAAAATTCGTTTTTTGAGGCATCTATGGTAGGTTTTCAATCTTTTTTAGCTTATATTAAGATCCCTGAGCTCAGAAACAGCTCAGTGAGCTCAGTGGGGAACCGTGCTTCACTAACGTAGGGCCATGATTTCGATTGTCAGATTTGAATATTTGTATGTTGCGTATTGTGTTGATATACGTGTAATATGAATAACTTACGAATTGGACGAAAGTTAAACGCACATCACGTATGTTAAGCATATGTAGTGGATGTTGGTCTGAAATGTTGAATTTGGATCAAATTCCCGTCAAAATACTTTTATTTTTTATGAAGAGGTTGCATTTCGTAATCATATCAGAAAGTTGTTTAAGTTGAAATTATCTATAATCAGTATTTCAAGATAATTCAAGTGCATAACTCTCTTACTGTACTGCAACATTAGAAAGATGGTTGGTTCATGATCCAGAAGTCCCCGGTTCAATTCCCGAAGAAGCCAGTTTTTAATTTGAAGTACTTGTCACCAATAACTGCTATAACAACTATAACCATTGGTGAATTCAATAAAATTCATATTTTTAAGTCTGTCAACGCGAAATACGTCTTGGAAGTATTCTATTCGAGCCCTATGTATAACTACATTACCACACTTTTTGACAGGCCCATGATATGCGCATAGCACGTAGGAAATTTCGCTCAGTGTATGGACTATTATATCTACCTTGGTCGGTTTAAAAAAAATTCTGTATCGTCGAAAATATACAGACAAGGAAGGACTTTTATTATAGTAAAACTATTGTATACTGAGGATAGGAACCTGAGTTTGCGCTCTACTTTCGTCTGAAATAACTTTGGTTAATATGCATGAAATGTCATCGCTCTGAAGTTGGTTCATTAAAAATAGAGCGTTGACACTAGTAATTTTCGACAAAATGTACTAGAAATGTAAGAGATTACATTTGATCGTTAGTTTGAAAACTGTAGTTTCCTATACTGAATTCGCAATGGAATTACGGCTACTCATTCCTGTGTTGATGGGTGAGATGGGTGAACAATGGAAACAAGTTTTAATAAGCATTTTATACTAGCGGTGTCTATTTATATATGTCCAATCAAAAGTCATTCAACAAAATATGAACTTAAAATTATTTGTTTGTATGAATTAAACGGGATATAAATATGACCTTGAACTCACCCTAAATTTACAACTACTACAATGTTTCAATAGATAGGTACTAGTCGTATATGTATATATATAATAATAAGATGTATTTAACAGCTGCAGTGGCTATACAATTTTCTGTGTTAACGAAATGTCTATCTCTTTTGTTTTGCGTTTATTGCAACTCAAATTTCGTAATTTTATTCGGACCTATTTCGGTAACATACATTGCCGAACCATTCGGACAGAATGCGATCGAATGAGGATTCACAAATTCGCCCCAATGGTCTACAATCGACTCGGTCAGCGGATCAATTGTGAATCCTTGCACGGGAAGCATTGCGGACGTTGGACCATTTACTGCGTACACAAAATCACCATAAGCAGCTACATCGAATACGCGACCCAAATCGGGCTCCTGAATGGTGGCCGCTGGTGTTCCCTCCCCTTTCGAACTCTTCAGTCCAGCCCTACAAAATTTTAGTCATCGGATTAGGAATATTTCCGGAAGAAACAGGGAGACGGGTTCTTACTTGGGGCATACAACTCGCATATTTTCTCTATCGGCAATGCACAGAATATCTAAATGCTCCAATAGTGTCAGTCCATGCGGTACTTGTAGTGAAAGAAATTCTAGAAAGGAAAAGATTCAGTGTCTTCAAGCTGTACGAGTTTGAGTGTTAGGAAAATACCTGGTGGTTGAGGAATGACCCTTAAAATTCGTCCAGCTGCGTTGTATTTAATAATTCGGCTGTTACAATATCCATCAGCGACGAAAAACTCTCCCGTTGAAGCGACTGTGTGCGAGAGAATAAATATTTCAGAAATCAAAAAGCTGAAAAGTAATCTGGCGTAATGATAGGAAAGCTCCATTTAATTAGCCTGTGGAGACGCAATACTTTCATTTTGTACTTTATTCGCTGCTCTTTTTAGCCCCGTACGAAGTACGAAGGGGCTTATAGGATTACGATGCCGTGTGTAATTGATGGAATTCGAAGCAGACGGTAAGGGCAAAGTGTTTGCCTATGTTCATAGATGACGAATCCGCAATAAAAATTTGGGCCGTCTGTCCGTCTGTCTGTCACGTCGATATCTTGAGTAAATCAAATCCGATTTCAAAAATTCAAAATAGTGAGGCTAAGTTCGAAGATGGGCATATTCGGGTCGGCCCTTCGTGAGTTAGGGCCACCTAAGTGATTTAAAGTCTTTTGGTGATATTTATGGCAAAATAAACGATGGAAACGTAAGTGACACGGCAAATGATAGGTATTGTCAATACCAATCCAGGAAAAAAAAGTTTTTTAAAATCGGGTGAGTGGACCGTGAGTTAGGGCCTTAGAAGTGAAAAGCTACTAGGGCCCTATGTGTATTTTACATAGAACTCGAGTAAATTTCATTCGTTTTTCGTAATTTTTGTGTCATTTCGAAGGTAATCAAAGGCCGAATAGAAAGTTGTTGAAAAAAAATTAAATTTGGGTCCTTGGACTAAGGCCACTACTAGGGCCCTATGTGTATTTTACATTGAACTCGAGTAAATTTCATTCGTTTTTCGTAATTTTTGTGTCATTTGGAAGGTAATCACAGGCCGAATAGAATGTTGTTGAAAAAAAAAATAAATTTGGGTCCTCGGACTAAGGCCGCTACTAGGGCCTTATGCGTATTTTACATACAACTCGAGTAAATTTCATCCGTTTTTCGTAATTTTTGTTTCATTTGGAAGGTAATCAAAGGCCGAATAGAATGTAGTTGAAAAAAAATTAAATTTGGGTCCTCGGACTAAGGCCGCTACTAGGGCCCTATATGTATTTTACATACAACTCGAGCAAATTTCATCCGTTTTTCGTAATTTTTGTTTCATTTGAAAGATAATCGAACACCGAATAGAATGTTGTTGAAAAAAAAAAATTGGGTCCTTGGACTAAGGCCGCTACTAGGGCCCTATGTGTATTTTACATATAACTCGAGCAAATTTCATCCGTTTTTCGTAATTTTTGTTTCATTTGGAAGGTAATCAGGGTAATCAAGGTTGAAAAAAAATAAATTTGGGTCCTCGGACTAAGGCCGCTACTAGGGCCCTATGTGTATTTTACATATAACTCGAGTAAATTTCATCCGTTTTTCGTAATTTTTGTTTCATTTGGAAGGTAATCAAAGGCCGAATAGAATGTAGTTGAAAAAAAAAAATTGGATCCTCCCTCGGACTGAGGCCGATACTAGGCCCTATGTGTATTTATACTCAATAAATTAAAATTTTAGGTCAACTTGAAATTTGTGTTACATTTGAAAGGAACGTCGTACGGGGCTTCGTAATTGCGCTATGCGCAATTTCTAAGATGTACACATTACATAATAATTTTACTTTAACTACTTCAACCGGCGCATAGGCTTACGGTCAAAGTAGGGTGACAGACGCACTAGGGTCACGTACGCAATAGATATACGGGTTTGTACGGGGCTCAGTCGCAGCAAACGCTCCGACTGTTCTGATGGCTCGTTTTGTGATGAGATAACTTCACTCTGGTAAATAATCCATGAAATGTGATCGCAGTGAAGTTGGTTGGCAAGAATATAGAGCGCTGACATTAGTAATTTCATGACGAAATGTAATAGGTCTGTTCCAAGGCCATACGAATTGTGTTCAATTTCATCCATAGACAATTTCTCATGAAAAATGAGCTGCCGAAATTAGCGCGAAGAAGCTTCAATACGTAATTTTTTTTGAAATCTGTCGCTATAAGAGTATACGGCGCCTCAAAATTTTTGCAAAAAACAAAGGTTATGTCGTCTGTGGATGAAATCGTCGTGGTTCGGGTTGTCAAAGTTCGTGTTTACAGTTATTTGAAACAAGCCTTATAGAATTTTACGAAAATCTGTTACATTTGAGCTTTGATTTCCAGCATTTCCCTATCCCCTATCGAGACATATTGAACATATTTCTCGCATAAAAGTGATATACGTTCCACAAGCTGAAATTCCTAGCTCCAAAATCAAACAGATGGAACGTATACCAATTTATCAATCGTTTTTCGCGATAACTACCGAGGACGAACTAATTGTTCACAGCGCACATTTATTTCGATTTTCATTCTATCAATGACACAGCACTGAATCCATTAAAGAGGAAAACTTACCAGCAACGGCTGTTGGCTTGCAAAGATATCCAGGCAATACTCCCGGTTGGAATCTCTGTCCTAACGTTATTGACGGATACAATGAATTCGGTTTGAATTTGAACACTTGATGCATCGCAACATCGGTGACCCAGGTGTTGCCGTGATGATCAATGGTCATGCCATGTGGAAGATAGAACATTCCGCCGCCAGTACCATCTAAAATGCTGCCATCTTGAGCACTGATTGTTAGTATGGTGTCTTCTTTGATTGGCTCGTCCTGGTTTTCTTGGTAATGGTTGGCGTCGTTGAAAGTACTGCAGAAGAATGAAGTTATTTTCGTTACTTCTGCTCCATCCAGTCACTTTTTAGATATTTATGCAGAAACGTTATTAAGACGGTGGTAGTTAGGAATAATGCTCAGTCCCGATATTTGACAACGTCAAAAGTTTGCATTTATTGGGTTGGAAACCCGACAAATTCACGACCCGACTCAATTAGAAATATTGAGTTCCAACCCTTTTAAACTCGGTAAATTACAAACTTGGCTGAGCCGGGCAAACAAATTCAGCTGAACAAAATTGAGATTAACCGAATAAGAGATCGAACAAGAATTCAAATGGCCTGACATTGGCACCCATTGAGAATGATTCATTTCTGAACGGACTGGCACAACATTTGAGAATCGACACTGTTCGTTTTTTCATCACGTAGAAACAAAATCAAAACTCACTCCTCGTTCCAAATCCTGTCACCTCTGTGGAAAATCACTGGATTCCCATCTGGATTGATAGCAACTGCTGTTATTTGTCCCACTCGTAGGTTAGTACTTGGCCAGTTGGTGACTTCTTTGGGACGTGGTGGTCTTACCAGTGCACTAGCAGCGACTCGTGGCAAATGCTTTGAATAAATGTGTCTTAACCATCTGACCGAATGCGATTAATCAGTAAAATCCATACTTCACTTTCCACCTTATTATCGTATTTGCTGCTGATCAGTTTGTGGATATTGTTGTAGAAGTGCTGGTTGATTTGTTGGGCATCTTCGGGTTGACCGCTAATATCACCGTATTGAATTGTCACCACTAACAGACAGTACAAAAATTTGAACATCGCAAATGTATGTCTATGGAATCGGTGTCGATTTATTCTTTACGGTGTGCTGTTGAACGGTTCAACAGAATATGTTGGAAAATCGAAAAGAAATTTATTGTAATTTCATCGCCTTTGAGAAAATGTACAATCGAAAATCCACTCCACTACTATCCACTATCAATCACTGTGACGCAATAGAAGTAATGGTTAACAAACACACAAAATCGATTCGAATAAGAGGGTATAATATGAAATTTTATCGCTATCTAGATTATCATGTATAACACGAGTGTGCTGGTTATCGATTTGTACAAGAATATCCGCTTTTGGTTCCTACGGATGGTTGTAAGCGTTTGCGACAATGTTTCGTGACGCGAAAAATAAACTTTTCTTTTATTACTATTTTGCGAAACAATTTTTTTTTAATTTATTTTATTGCTGAACGGTCATTGTTGTCAACAGAAAACTCTTATTTATATTCACATAAGACACACAGCTGGATAGGTTCGAAGTGTCGGAATGTTTCACCTTGAAAATCTGGATCTTGCGCATTTCCTACAATGCTTTCGCACGATTTTCTTCTTCCATTTCAAAAATATTGCAAAAGAACGTTTTCTTTGTGGCTGACATTGCCATTGATTATCATCAAACTATTTTTTTTTGGCTCAGATTGGAAAGTTTAAAAAAAGTAGAGACACTCGTTCAAAATTTATTTTTTCCTATCATCGACAACAACAGAGCGGCATGTGACTTAATTTTCTCGCTAATTCCCTATTTTTGGACCTTGTTATTACAAAAACTTAAAATAATTTGAGTTTCTGCATCCAATGCTTTCTATTACTGCAAAAGAAATTGAAACACCTTTCAAATGAGCTATTTATTACTGGTTCCACAAGACCTACGGCTACTCGCAATGTTCACAATATTTGCCCGCACAAGTTTCGACTAATTTCTCCTTGGATAAGTAAACCGAAAGTGGAAAACTGACGCCACGTTAGTTTTGCGAAAGCTCGGAAAAAATAACAAATATTTCAAATAATAACCACGCATCCAATTATTAACAATGATTATGCTAAAGGAAACCTCTCATTCGCTAAAAAAGCTCTTTAGCATGCGTTAGGAAATAGTAGATTTCACCCTTTGAATTGACATTTCTTTACTTTCGGTCCTCTTAGCAAGCATACAATAGTCATTTGTGTACCTGATTTGCACGATTGCTCACTCCGTTCGGCCTACAATCCGCGAAATTGCCTAAAATCAATCGTCCAAAGCAGGTGCACATGTGAGTTTTCATGTAAAGGGCCGAAAACTCGAGAAAAAATCAAAAATTACCCTCATTTTTGGCCCGAAGCATGAAAAACTTAATACGTAACTCTTTCGGCCTACTCAGTCGATACGTAAATAACTATTTTAGCGTGTGAGAGCTTTCCATACAGAGCCGAAGGCGAGGTCTGGAATCGAATACACTAAAAAAGACTTTTAGTCCTAGGTACGAATAGTATTTTTCATATTGAACAGAGAAGAAGTGAGATGAAGTGGCAAATGTTTACCTAAAGTTTTTGTGTAAAATACAGGTAAGTAATGTACTATTTCGACTCATATGTGGACATGTTTTTCATCATAAAATTGTCTCATACGTCAGAAAAATTAAAATAGACGCGAAGAAATTCTAGAGAATTCACGCCGTAAGTGTACCTAAAATTTGAATTACAAGTGAACGGTTCAATGAAAAAGTGAACCGAAAAGTAACTTTCAACGCTTCTTTGTATGAAAATGACGCTGCATTAGAAAGTATTACGCACCTTCCATTTCGAATTTCGACCGCACTAACGGCGTCAATTTGTGTGTTAGTACACTTCAATCAAAATTGAAGCTCAAGGAAAGTCGTGCCGCGGTAGGTTCATGGTGTCATGGATAGTAGAGGTCAATACCTACCCAACGACAACCATATCTTCCAAGTGTATCGTTGTAGTTTTTTTAAACACTCTCCAAAAGTTGGAATTTTTTCCCCTAAAATAGCTACTGCACCACATACACGAAAAATTTAGAAATTTGTTAAAGGTAAACATATGCGCCCTGAACACCTCTGCCAACCACCATAATTTCAGATAAATACGTAACCAACAGTGAAATGCAACAAAAACTATTTTGGTCACCCTCTAGTGCAGACCATTTTTCATGATTTCTGGCGTTAAAACATAATTTATTTCCTGCCCCATGCGAAAATTGACTATTACACTGCTGTTTACCCCCTGCGAAAGTGATCCATTACACTAGGGATATTTGGGGTTTATTTCAAGTTGACAGTTCTTTCAAGTAAAATTTGCCTTGCTTTCATTTTATCTTTTTTGTTGAATGAATCGATCGATCGAAAAAGAATGTAAGAAATGTCGCTAAAATAACGACGGACTTCTTTAGGCATTCATACGGATTACTTTCGGCATTAATATGGAATGCTTTTGCACCGGATGGAGCGACGCGAAGCGGAGACCTGGGTCTAAAACACACCTTTTTGATCCTTGGTATGTAACATACTATTTTTGATAAAAATATTGATCGATGAACACAGTTATTTCAGAAAAACTTGTTACGCAAGTAATCTGGCTACAACACACTTTTAGAAGAATTCGCAACACAGAATTGTCGGCCAAAATTGTAACAATAATTTTGATGTTCCGAAGTAACACTTTATGGCCACACATTTCGTTGTATTTTTCTCTTGTAACACTAAATGCTTTTGCTTATAGTACAAACACTACACTTTGTTGCACATTTTTTTGAAAACATTAAAAAGGACTAACAAAATACTAACTGCGAAAAACTGTTCAATGTCAACATGTCACCAACGCAATTGTAACTACTGTTGCGACAATACTAATGTAACATGAGTGCTGTTTTCGGGATCAATTTTTTAGGAGACGTGTAGCGTGTGAGCCGATTTCGTCAGCACACTAGATTTGTTTGTAAACGTTTTATCGGAAGAACAGATTTATTTGTGTTTTGTTGGTGTTGGTTTATTGAGATACTGAATTTATGTAGAATTTCTGCAGAACAGCCGTGTAATAGTCAATTTTCGCATGAGCAGGCAATAAACCAGAATACGTTGGATGCTGCGACGTAATTCATTGCTCTCGGATACAATTTTGTAGAACTCGCAAACTCACTCGTGTTTTTGAGCAACAAGCTTCGGTAACTGTTTTCTCGACAAGTGTAGTTGCATACCTCGCCTTCGGCTCGGATAAGCAAACTCTACACTTGTCTCGAAAACAGTTACCGAAGCTTGTTGCTCAAAAACTTACTCGTGAGTTTGCTCGTATCACAAAATTGTGTCCTTGTGTAATGAATTACTTTCGCAGCATCCAACGTAATCTACTATTCCTTTACTAGGGAGGGAAAATTAACTTTCTGTCTCTAGGGAAAAGTCTTTCCATCGTTCGTAAAGGAAATTGTCAAGGGAAGGAATTTGATATTTCGTATCACGATGAGTAAAAGTATCTCGGGCTAAAAGCCCTCGGACACTTTTACACATACTTACTTCGAGGATTTTTTTTTGCAAATGACTCAGGAGGGTCTACTGATTCAATTACTGTATACCCCCAAACAACGCCGATGGCTTGTTTTCCTGTTTCATACAACTTTTGTTCGAAGTTTTGGCAAATTGACTCTTAAAAAGATATCCCGTCCATTTCAGCCCATCTTCGAATTTAACATCGAAAATTTAATTCCACGCATTTAAAAACAAGATTTATCCGAATTGGTTGAGAGTTACTCAAGTTATCACGTCCTCAACGAAAAAAATTGGTACTCGCATTTAACGTAACATTTCCTACATATTCGATCATAGCGAACTTCTTTTGTTACCCACATTTTCACGAGTGTGTTAGCTTTCAAAAGAAAATACTTAGATTGGGCTGTAGCAGTTTGACCAGCTCTGCGAAAACTGAGCAGTTTATTAAAATTTCGTTATTGTGGTTGTACATTTTTCGAAAAGGATTCTGATGAAAATATCATTGAAAGTCTAAACCAAGTATGGTCTGTCCATACAAACCGGATGATTTCATATTATAAACAAACTCACCTTTTTTAAGATTAGAAGCCACTCCATGGGTGGAATTTGTGTCATGTACAGATACAAATTGAGGATTAATTTTAATATATTTTGAATAAACCGGAACGAACTCACCTTTCAATGAAAATCACTGAAAGTTTTCAATGATTTTCATTGAAAGGCGAGTTTGTTTATATGAAATCGCTATTTCCTCCGCTCCACACAAATTTTGACATAACACCCTACCTATACTTTCATTGGAAAATATATCATCAATAACGAAATACAAGACACGCAAATGTAGGCTACAATTTTAGCTAATCACTGATACCTCTTAACACTTATTGCTCTCGGGTTCCTGTGTTGATAAAATGTCATGAAACTTTTTTGAATAAAACAGGGAAGAAACATTCGTAAAACTCAAAGGGTTGCTTCTTGTAAAACGTTGAATAATCTAATCTTTTTATAGGAGGTCTGGATGATAAGGAATGGACGTCAATGTTATAGATCACTAAAATGACCGCTGGCGTGACGATCGACGGTTCGGTTTTGTGTGCAAACTAATGACAACCAACTTTGCTTCTAAGGGAATTCCCCGTATTTAGTTCATTTGCATTCATTTCAAAGAATTGGACGCACTCACTTATTCATTACTATGTGAAATTGTGAAGTTGGTTTCGATTAGTTTGCATACTTTTCCCCACCATTCCTCACGTTTCCGTCATCAGTTTTACCAAACGAAGAGATCTATAACTTACTACTCATTGTCCAATCATTCCAAAATGTCTTGCTCTGTTTGCATTTTTTTTTTTTAGAGTTTCAGGCAATTAATTTTAGCGAGCAGAAGTGTTCCGTAACACCTAATGCGTCCAAAGTTGATAATATTTTCATTTCAATATGGAGTGTTTGGTCTCATCGTAAAGCTGAGATCTTCGGGAAAGTAGTGGCAAATTAAATACTAAACAATAATCCAAAAAGAAATTTTCATTTTCAAAACAAACTTTTCAAAATATTTAAATTTAACTTGCAAATTCATAACTACCCCTGAAGAAAAATTGGAAAATGTGTGGAAAATTGGAAAATTTTAGGATCCTGAAAAAAAGCTTGAACCTTCCTCTTTCATTTGAGCTATATATCACTACGATAGGTGAAGAAATCAGTTCACAATAATTCATTCAAGTTGCCTATACACTGAAAACTTTGAATAGGGGTGGAGGGGTTAAGGATTGAGTTTCTTAAGGACTAGTAATCATTTTTAAAATCTACATATCTATATTAATCAGTGGTCCAAAGCACACCATTCTACTATAGTTTGCACTATTTTTATGTCTTTACAAAGACATGGACCCGTACTATTAAGCATCGCTTGTTTGAAAATGCAGGAATAAGTTCGATTTGTTTATAAATAACTTATTCTGAATTCTGAAATTGTTGTATTCTGATGGATAAAAACTTTACGTTGACTTATAATAATAATTGAGAATCGCAATTACTCTTTGTCAAAAACAGGCATAATTGACACGAGTGACCTACCCATTACCGGCATTTATTCGACGCTGAAACCGACCTCTTTTTATTCATTTTTAGATTTCTTTGTTTCCACATGAAAGACATGTCAACAAGTGTAACAGATGCAGTGGTAGCTACAACCGACAGTGTGGACATAACAATGGAAGAATCCGCAACAAGCAGCGCAGAAGAACACCAATAATGATACAATCATTCGCCTGGAAGCGTTTGACATAAACCGTATATAATAAGCGTCTTTCGGTAAACGATTAATAAAATCGAAAATAAATTAAATCTCTGAAATCATTGAGTTTGCATTTTTTTCTTTGTGACACAGTAAGTAAATGACGGTGTGATAAAAACGGCTAGTCAGCAATTTGGTATTTTCCTTTAATCTGATACCAATACCAGCGAAGATTTGAAATCTATCTTTTGGAAATATTTAGATCAAGCGAAGTAATAGATCGATTTAAATGTGGTGCGACATGGATCGAACTCAGATCAGAATGGTTAAAATATAACTTGTCATTTGCGGCTATTCATCTGTTTTGGATAACGATGACCAAAATAATGACAAGCTCTATATAGTAGAATACATGTTAAAAAAATGAAGTACAAGATTTGAAATCAACTGACTAAAAATACTTTGATCGATGGACGTAATGGACCCGATAATAATACTGGTCTGTATCAGCCTAAGTGACGTAACGTCAATATCAACAGCTTCGCACTGAGACAGAGTCAACATTTACAATTCCTAATGATTTCTCACTCCAATAAAATGTCATAGCTTAGCGAGCAGCAGTAAAGATTAGATCGACCGACTTGAGTTTCTACAATTTGTTCGCTCGTCTAGATAAAGATGAAAAAATAATTCAGTAGCCGCCCCAACCATTATGTTATGATTTCATTTTTTGCTGTTTTGTTTATTTATTATGGGGACATACACGTAATTACACTGCTCTTAAAAACTTCAAACAAGCGAAAACAATTCCTCATGAAGTGTTTATCGTTAATTATTGTTGATAAATAATGATAGCCGCTTACGATAAGATTGGCAGATCATTATTCGCAAATTACTTATTTCTGTTAAATCAAAATTCGACTAGTCTGCGGTTCAAATTCCGATTGAACAGTCTCGATTTATTCGCCTATCGACGGAGCACGCGGAGATTAGGTTAATGAAGCGCAATAAATACCACTAAAAAATAAAGTGTCGCTTCTACTAGAATCACAATCTGTGTCTGTGTGTGTGCAATCCGATCCAGGGGTTTGCCAGCGAATAATATTAAGTTCGATATGAAAAGTGCAGATAAAATGGCGACGAACGAAAATCCGTTCAAAAGACTGAAACGTTACATAACCGTGGAACCTGTCCTGTTTGCCATCGCTATCCCGTATTGCCTTCTGGCAATTTGTTTGCAGAATTTGACCCTGGAAAAGGTAAGTAAAAGAAACGGTGACCCGTGACCAAGGAGTCGGCTATAGTCACTTTAGGTGTAAGCTGGTAAAACCATTAGAAAAGATCACGATTCGTCAGAAATATAATGCACGTGAAAATAACGGGAAATAACGGTATAAGGCAAATACTATCGTCTGATTGACTCAAACTCTATCCTATGGTGTTGTTTGATTGGATTTATTGTTATTGATCCCTTACATGACAAAATGAGAAAGAGAAAGGAGATTCCAACTCGTGATCTTTGATTTTTCATGGAAAATTGACGCCATCTAGAATGCATCGGAGCAAAGTTGAACAAAGTTAAATTCAATGTAAATACATAGGCGGTAACGTCATTCAGACAAGCGGCCTAGCACAATAGTTCGATGCTAATGACACCTTTTTTTAAAATGGTTGACTATGATTTACTAGTGTTTCACAAAATGTTGTGCCTATCGCAAAACAGATGGCAATCTTAGCAATTTTGTGTTTTTAAAGAAAGGGAGAGATGGCGTTTACAGCTCACTTTCGTGCCACTGATTCGGTTATACATGGTATTACTTCCGCCCATATAATCTACCTTTGTTATATTAATTGCGCTGTTTTGACACCTATCGTTCCGAATCCCGCTATGCAAAATACAACAGTTTTGAAGCAGCTATCGAACTTCATTTTATCCGCAAACAGTCAGCAGACAAAACTCTTTTACGACTCAGGGTCCCGATCTTCAATCATGGAAAATAATGTCATTTTTCGAACAAAGTGACGTCATTTTCCAGGAATATTCATCGCCCATAATTCAAAATAGAAACCCAGCTGCGGAAAAATAACTTGTTTGAAATATTACGCACTAGTGATTACACTGTCCAGAAACGAAACGTCGAAGACGGCAATATGAAGTGTTTTTCTCAGTAGTTAGAACGGAGGTTTCTGGCACTGCTGGTGCATGTAGAGTATACCTTCCAGTCACCAATGAAGGTAGCAATACAGACAACCAGCAAATCAAGTAATATTGCTAGTCCCATCCGACAATTTACTATTACATGTGTGAAGTGATGTAAGTGATGCATTACATGTGTGAGGTAATTTTGGGATATTTTTGTCATTTAAGCTGTCATTTAATGTATCTTCTGTCCATCGCGGAAAGCATTCATTACATGAACGATTTTAGAATTTAATTTAATTTTTGTTTGTCTGAAATGTGCTGGAGCTGGGGAGACAAAATAAAGAGTATTTTGCACTGATTTCTGGCTTTTATCACAAGCTGATCCCTTAACCTCATTAATTACTTCGATATGCAGTCGAATAACTTGCGCTGTTACTGTTAGACTGAAATTACTGATGTGGACGTGAGATATAGAAGGGCTAGCACGTTAATTAGAGAGACAAATTTCTGACATTTTTTTTTTTGAATTAACGTTTCATACGTTCATGCCGAATATGTCAGAAGCCTAAGCACTAACAAATTTTCGATACTACGTTTAGCTAGCGATGCGCTTTTACCTGACTCATATTATACTATTTTTCATCCAAAAATTTTACTCATAAACAGGCTTGTCGAGTGAATCTCGGATTTCCCGATTTGGTTTGTGATCACATGATGGACAAAGCCTTGAATAATATTCACTGCGGCGACGTATCCGACAGACAAGATGCTCTTATGGTTGCTCAATACAATTCTACCGCATCTCTTGCTGCCTACGAAAACGACACAGTAAAATCTAGCACGAAATTCGATAACACCAATCATGACTTTGAGATGGAAGTTTGTCGTGCGGAACGAGAAAGCCAAAAGCTTGGCAGCTCAATCAATGCGTACATTGCACCATTTGGTAAAGTCTGAATTGAATATTCGAATGAATTGATGTTAGGTGCGGTTTCATGTTCATCCAATTCAATTACATAGATTCAACCATAGGCATTGTTCTCGTTCTTTTTGCGGGAAGTTGGAGCGACAGAAGCGGTAGACGAAAACCGTGTATTTTAATACCGCAACTCGGAGAGTTCTTAGGTCAATTCGGTGAGGAATAAGTGAACTTGAAGTTCCCTCTTACTAATGACACTAATGACGAAATCTATTTGATTGCCGGTTTCGTATTGTCTGCAGCCGCTCTGATTGCAGCCATCTTTATGAAACAGCTTCCAGTCGAATTTAATACGATACTGGGGGCATTTTTTCCAGCTATCGGTGGTGGTTGGACCTTAATGTCGATTGGTTTGTTTAGCTATTTGACTGAGGTCACCGAGGAAAAGGATCGAGTCTTTCGGTTCGGCATCATGTACCAAATTTACCCGATCATATCGATTTGCACGTTGCCCTTTTCCGGCATTTTGTATCAGAAATTGGGATACATAAGTAAGTGACACGAGATCGTGCTGATCAGTTTACAGGTCTTAGACCTCTTTTAGCTGACCACGCTATGGGTGATGCGCTTTTGTTTTGATGGCTCTACTAAAAATCATACATTTTGGCAACACCTTTGCCCGAGGAGATGCGGGAAAACAGGAAAAGTACGAAAAAATGCAGTTTTGCTTGCTGTCTCGCCTATACCTGCGGTTTAACAAGCTAGATTTTCTGTTTCGTCTCGTCAATACCTTTCTCACCAATAGTTACTGATCGACAAGTTCAATTTTTCTAAGAATTACTTATTTAGATTTGTCTTGTCAATACCTTTCATTTGACATATCACACACGATTTGTGAGCAAAGACATTCAGAGATACGCTGGAAAAACTTGTGAAAAACAGGCAAAACAAGCAAAACTCGCTGTTTTGTTTGCTTTCTTGCCTATAGCTACTGATCCACAAACTTGATTTTTCTAAAAATTAGATATTCAGATTCGTCTTGTCAATACCTTTCATTTGACGTATCGCACTCGATTTTTGAGCGAAAACATCCTGAGAAAGACTTCGAAATCTATGTAAAAATCAGGCAAAACAAAACAAAACAAAACAACTGTTCCACGAACTTGACTTCAAACTGCCTTCGCTGTTTTGAAGCACTTCCCATTGAGTCGCGACAACGTGATTACGCTAGAAAGTTTCGTTAGTACGCAAAACAGAGGTAAACAACGTAGAACTCTTATTCTTTTGAAATGGTGGGTCTCAAAACAGTCGGAACATTTCCCTATTTCCCGTCGAAAAGCAGGGGGAAACAGGCATATACGCTAACTGTTTTGGGACCCAACATTTCAAAAGAATAAGAGTTTTATGTTGTTTACCTCTGTTTTGCGTGCCTACGAAACTTTCTAGCGTAATCACGTTGTCGCGACTCAATGGGAAGTGCTTCAAAACAGCGAAGGCAGTTTGAAGTCAAGTTCGCTGAACAGTTGTTTTGTTTTGTTTTGCCTGATTTTTACATAGTTTTCGAAGCCTTTCTCAGGACATTTTCGCTCAAAAATCGAGTGCGATACGTCAAATGAAAGGTATTGACGAGACGAATCTGAATATCATGTTTTTAGAAAAATTTTAGTTTGTCTTAAAGTAGTCAGAGACGAGAAAGCGAGCAAAACAGCGTGTTTTGCTTGTTTTTCAAAAGTTTTTCCAGCATATCTCTGGATGTCTTTGCTCACAAATCATGTGTGATATGTCAAATGAAAGGTAATGACGAGACAAATCTAAATAAGTAATTCTTAGAAAAATTAAACTTGTCGATCAGTAACTATTCGTGAAAAAGCAGGAAAAACAGCTAATTGTTTTGCTTATTCTTTACCAGCTTTCCAGCATATCTCTGGATGTTTTTGCTTGAAAATCGAGTGTGATGCATCAAATGAAAGGTATTGACGAGACGAAACAGAAAATCTAGCTTGTTAAACAGCAGGTATAGGCGAGACAGCAAGCAAAACTGAATTTTTTTCATACTTTTCCTGTTTTCCCGCATCTCCCGATATGCTATCCATTTACGTAGGACGTTCATATTTTCCAGAATTAATTTCCATTTGCATGCTAATCAATGTCATTGGTATTCTGTATATTGTCTTCGTGATGAAAGAAGCAAAACCCCGTGGAAAAGACGATAAGGAAATGGTGGTCATGTTGCCGTCAGAAACGAAGCCACCAGGAAATGTTGCTGCAGTTGAACCACCAACGGCAAATTCAAATGGCAACATATGCTCAAACGTTATAAACGATTGTGTTATGGTCATCGTACGGAAACGAAGCGGCAACGGTAGAAAGATAGTGTATCTGATACTGGTTATTGTCGGTTTATCTCAAGCACTTGATTTCGGTATGACAACGGGACAGATTCCCTTGAGTGGATGTTTTGTCCGATACGGTTGTGAAATGGTTGTATTTTAATGTCCGTAGAGTATGTGAACGAGTACTATTTCGTTCGCACGAAATTGAATTGGGAAGCTTTGGAAGAGGCGCCGTATGCTGCATATGGCAGTGCGACGTTCTTCATTGGAACGACATTTATGATAGCTGTAATGAGCAAATACTTTAAGATATCGGATACAATGCTCGCACTCATTTCCTCATCATTTTCGGCGGTATCGAAGTTTGTCTGTGTAAGTAGCTCCAGCACTGAAATAGGTGTTCATTGTTCATACTAAAGTGTGATTATGGAAGGCGGTGTTATCTGACCGGTTTTCAATTGAAACACATTACAGATAACTGTAACAACTACCTTCATGCTTTACGTAGCAAAGACGCTGGATATGTTTGGTGGAATAAGAAGTTTGGTTGTCAGAAGCATTATATCAACAGTAGTCGATAACACTGAGATTGGTCAGTTTATATCAATCAACCTAAAACCGAGAAATGATAATAGATGGCGTTGCTGTCACCTCACCGGCACAACCTGTTATCATTTCTCTGCAACGCATGCATTATAACTATAAATTCAACTCCGTTTAGGTAAAATTTATTCCGTAATGGGAGTGATCGAGAACCTGAGCAAATTTATATTTGTTCCGGTATACACAAACATCTACAAGTACACGGTCGACTCTTTCCCGAACGCATACTTCATTTGCAGCTTTGCGGTCATTATTATTGTGACTTTCCTTTGCTTGTAAGTTTCGCTGTCGAAGAATGTGTATCTTGCTGGCGAACAGAACTAAAATAGTAATGATCACGCTCTGATTGCAGTGTTTTACATCGTTGGGTGGAACCACCAACGGCAACCGAAGTAGCGTCTGACTCGCAACCGATCTCAAGCGATAAACTGGGCGAAATTGCAGAACCTTGCTAGATGTTTGATGGAATGGAGCAGTGGAGTTACTACGCACGATGTTGTTCAGAAAGAATTCGACATCACAAAAAAATGTAGTTTGGATGCGGTTGTCTAGGACGACCGGATAGAGTAAACACGAAAATACGTTGTTTTGTTGAACTCCAGTATAAAGTTGCATGCTGAACCTACGTGGTACTGTACCAGTTGAAATAAATCGAGAGAAAAAAAAATTTAAAAAAAGTAGTGAAGAGATGCTTCGTCTTTATTAAGCTTAAAGTACCAGGTGAAAAACTCAAAGAATAATGAACTGCTTCGGCTCGGTACATAACTTTCAAATCAACAAAATAAACATTTTAGACAGAGATGCATAACATCTACTTTTAATTGGCATGATGATGTGTGGCACCTGAGTAATCGTAATTCTTACATTAATTACGTATATCTGGAGTCGATTAAAGCTGATTTCCACATATTTTTGTGGTAAATTTCCTCTCACGGCTAGCGAAGTCAGCTTTAACCGACTCCGGATACACGTAAATAATGTAAGAATTGCTTCAAATAACTTAAACCACTTATTCACAAAGAATTGATAACAATTCCACTGCTAAAGGAACGGGCACTTGAAGATAGATGATAAATTGAAAATTGCTGCAATCAAAATGTCGTAACAGATCAACGCACTGCAAGCAAAAGTGCTTCGATTGACACCTGACAAATAGAGTACTATTTTGTATGAAATTTTATCCCCACTCTTTTTACAGTGTAAAATTTTGTATGGAGCACTGTCAAGTTTCAGTACACTGATAGAAAAGTTAACGCGCTGGACGTGTACTGTACGTAGTGGACGTGTAAATTGGCTGGCAGACAGCTATTTTTGGATCGAACTTCGGGAACGTTTAGTACACGTGCACTGCGTCAGTAAACGTCCAGTACGTTTGCTCTGGTATCCGAAATAAAATGAAATTTTGATGTACATTATTTCGTCAAATTTCGTTCTTTTTAATTTTAATTTTTTTATTTTTCGTGTTTTTATTCATTTATATCGTAACTTTTTCTTAGATAAAAATTTTCTCCATGTTTGGTGCTGGGTTTGAACTGGGGACCTCTTGATCTCAAAGCGGCGCTTCAACCAATGTTGCAATTAAGACATACTACATAGATAGTTGTATTGTGAAGCGTTGGTAGAAGTAGGTAAACGTGGAGCACGTTTGCACACAAAGTACTTATACATGCTATACGTTTACTTACATGACACACATATGAAACTTTGAAAATATTTTTTTTTATTCTAATTAGAACTATGGTATATGACAATGATCTAATATCGAGAATCGTAATCGTAATTCCTTCTTCTTCTTTTTGCGTAATATTTCGATATTTCAACAGTATGAGATTGGAACTCAGGGAATAAAACGTTTTGAAATTTAAATGACTGAATTTAATATTTCTGTTTTTAAGTGAATCCTAAAATCCTGATACAGATACATTCATCTCATGTACGTAAAGGACTTGACATAGTTGCTATTAATATAAAATGCACAGTGTACGAATGGTAACGCACAACAAGTACGATCTTTTGACATCATACTTACCATGCGTATACAAACATCCTAAACGTGTGCTTTTCTCAAACGTGTTGGGCGTATGAGGTAATTTTGCGATGAAGTTACACATACCAAAATTTTACACATGTCCTACGTCGACTACACGCGTGAGATGTATGGCACACATATCGTACGTAAACTTACATACGACAGGTTTGCCATACATACCCGACGCATACTATGCATAACAGAAGTATATCATACATATCCGAAGTACACCGCCAAAATCTTTTTTATCAGTGTACCCTATTTAGAGTACCACTTTTGCTTGAAGTGCGTTGAACAGATACATGTTGAGAGACTGGTATGGCGAGTGTGGTATCGTTGTAAAGCTTAGACTGCAGGCTGATCAGGCATTATTGTTTTGTTGCAGACAGGGTCAACCTGTGTATTACAGATAAGTCCTAGTTTCGCCGAGGATGGTGAAAATAAACTTATTCAAATATTGTACAATTCAGACAAATTTTGTAATATCCATTCTCGGCGTTTAATAGAGCATGGAATCCTCTACCAATATCGCCATTCAAAGAGTTTCAAACTATCATCATCTTGGACATATCACGATTTAAAAATGTCGAAATTTCGACTTTAGCTGGCTGTGGCTACGTGGTCAGGTTGTCGAGGGAAGCCATTTTAATACGAATTAGCTTAGAATTAATCCCCCTATCCGTTGCGATAAGAATCTGTATTCAAATTAACTCGTCGGTCCCGCACGGCCCTGAGTGCCGGTCCTCCGAAACGGCTGGATGGATCTGCGAACTGAATGTGGTTCCTTTATAGTACTCGAGTCCGTCAATAAGAACATGAAGAAAAATCAGAGGTAACTGTCGACGGAAGTAGGCATTTCAGTTTCGGTAATGCTTGCAGTCAAGCACCGGATTCATGTACAGAATTTACTTTAAATCTTGCCATGTCACTTTTCTCTTTCAAGGAACTGCTGATTGAATCGACTTTACTCGCGATTTCATTTGACATTCTTTAGATATTCCTAAGTTCCGGTAACTTCCAAACTTTTTTGTACCAAATTCTTTCTGCTTCCACCATCAGTGGATCAATCTGTCAATCTTGTCCACCAAATCGGAAAATTCATGAATTGATGACAAAAAGCAAGGCAGGGCAATGTCGGTGGCATGCATAATTTTAATTCCAATTTTGTTTTTTTGGAAAATACGTAAAACGTATAACTTATAACGTATCAGGTATGACGTATAACGTATGAGTTATAATTTATAAGGAGAAAATTAGCTGTACTTTATAAGCCCAAACTCTCTATTGAGTCTTTAGACCCGTACGAAGTACTGGGGTCTTATAGGTTTACGCATACGTTTGTAACACGTCGAATTGGACTCCCTGAGTAAGGGGAAACCTATTGTGGTTGTCTAGAGATGCCAAATCCGCGAAAAAAACATAGCTAACGCCGACCCGTACGAAACACCTATTCGTATCAAAAGCCTTTAATGTGAAACTCTTCATTTCTCTTACTTCATTTTCTTCTCTGCTGAAAAACTATTCTCCCTTTAAAATCACTTACATTATCCACTCTTTGCCTTGTTATCATATACAACTAAATTGCCGGAGGCAATATAGACAGCCCCGTACGAAGTCAAATTTCATAAATTCCTATTTAAACAGCTATATACCGCTATATTTACCTATATTTCACTGTAAATAAACATTTCACAGAGGAATATATGCTATTATATAGCTCTATATGCCTGTATATAGCTCAATATAGCTGTATATAGTTGTGTATAGATGTCCATATATGGAATCCCTGAAACCCCACACACATAACAAATTATTTCCATGTTAACAGAAACTCTCTAAGTATCATTTTTCCCAAGATATTTCTATTTTACTAAAATCCAATATGGCCGCCGGCAGCCATTTTGTTAGGAGACCGGAAATAGTACCGACGCTTTACATTCGTTAATACCTTTCAAACAAAAAAAAATTCATGAAATTCGGTCAAAATTTACTCGAGATATTGACAAAATACTCCACGTTCACTGTACGGCCGAGTAGCCAGATAAGAGGTCACTCCAAGAGACCTAGCTCACGCTCCGGAGAACATAATTTCATAAAAAAAATTTTCCCTGATTGGTACGGTCAATACCTATCTAATAAAGCTAAAACGAACGAAATATGTTCAAATGTGGCCGACCTACAAGTAAAAACTGCTTGCCGCCCTGTGCCTGTTCCACACCAAGGGGTCTAACTCACGAGTCGGTCATCCGATTTCCATAAACTTTTTTTTTGTCGATCGGTATTGTAAATACCTTTTATTTGACGTATCACTTACAAGTTTAACGTTTAAATGTCCGGAGATATCTTCGAAAAACCGTAAAGCACTTATTGGGCCACAGCTCGGGAAGGGTCGATCCAAAATCACTCATCTTCGAACTTAGCCTGTCTTTTGACATTACCAAACGGGAAAAAAAAGAATTTTCAAAATCGGATGCGTTTTACTCAAGTTATCGTGCAGACAGACAGACGGACATTTTTTAGACCCGTACGAAGTACTGGGGTCTTATGGGTTTACGCATACGTTTGTAACACGTCGAATTGGACTCCCTGAGTAAGGGGAAACCTATTGTGGTTGTCTAGAGATGCCAGATCCGCGAAAAAAAAAATGTCCGTCTGTCCGTCTGTCCGTCTGTCCGTCTGTCTGCACGATAACTTGAGTAAAACGCATCCGATTTTGAAAATTCTTTTTTTTCCCGTTTGGTAATGTCAAAAGACAGGCTAAGTTCGAAGATGAGTGATTTTGGATCGACCCCTCCCGAGCTGTGGCCCAATAAGTGCTTTACGGTTTTTCGAAGATATCTCCGGACATTTAAACGTTAAACTTGTAAGTGATACGTCAAATAAAAGGTATTTACAATACCGATCGACAAAAAAAAAGTTTATGGAAATCGGATGACCGACTCGTGAGTTAGACCCCTTGGTGTGGAACAGGCACAGGGCGGCAAGCAGTTTTTGCTTGTAGGTCGGCCACATTTGAACATATTTCGTTCGTTTTAGCTTTATTAGATAGGTATTGACCGTACCAATCAGGGAAATTTTTTTTTTATGAAATTATGTTCTCCGGAGCGTGAGCTAGGTCTCTTGGAGTGAGCTCTTATCTGGCTACTCGGAAGTACAGTGAACGTGGTGTATTTTGACAATATCTCGAGTAAATTTTGACCGAATTTCATGAATTTTTTTTTGTTTGAAAGGTATTAACGAATGTAAAGCGTCGGTAAAATTTCCGGTCTCCTAACAAAATGGCTGCCGGTGGCCATATTGGATTTTAGTAAAAGTGAAATATCTTGGGAAAAATGGTACTTAGAGAGTTTCTGTTAACATGGAAATAATTTGTTATGTGTGTGGGGTGTTTCAGGCATTCCATATATGGACATCTATATATACCTATATACAGCTATATTGAGCTATATACAGGCATATAGAGCTATATAATAGCATATTCCTCTGTGAAATGTTTATTTACAGTGAAATATAGGTAAATGTAGCGGTATATAGCTGTTTAAATAGGAATTTATGAAATTTGTCTTCGTACGGGGCTGTCTATATTGCCTCCGGCAATTTAGTTGTATATGATAACAAGGCAAAGAGTGGATAATGTAAGTGATTTTAAAGGGAGAATAGTTTTTCAGCAGAGAAGAAAATGAAGTAAGAGAAATGAAGAGTTTCACATTAAAGGCTTTTGATACGAATAGGTGTTTCGTACGGGTCGGCGTTAGCTATGTTTTTATTTGTTTTTGGATCGAATAGTTTAGTAATTCTCAACTACAATTTTCATTATCACAGTCAAGCAAAACTTCCAAAAGGTTAAACAATTTTTGGTTATCACTATCAATGGGTTATGGGTTATGTACTTCAAATTTGTAAATAAATATACAAATATAAATTGAAAATGTTTTGGTATAACACTTCCGAAGAGTCGATAGATTCAATAGTAAGCAAGACACTTAGTCAGTTTCGCAAATCGGTGGAGGTAAGTTGTTTTGAAATATTTCGTTCAGTTGTTGAAAGAAAGGATAAGCGAAGAATTTTCAATGTTCATTTTAAATCGGAAGTCTTCAAATTTTTCATCTGCACTCCATCGTATTTCTTCTTCGTTTAGTGCTAACATCATGTTTAAATTTGTTAAATGATATTAAACTAAAAAAATTGTTACAAAATTGGTTTAAAGCAAAATTTTATTTTTAAAAACATAATGGAGGAGACAGTGACAAATCATACCTGTATAGATAAACCAACTCCTGATCGCCACAACAAAATTACCAATCAAATGTGGAAATGTGAAAAATTGTGATTCACATTTGTTTCACATCTGTGAAAAAAATGTGAAAAAAACGTGAAATGTGAAAGTTTGCACTGCACATTCTCCATTAGATTAGCACCTACGTCAAAACGGACTTCACATTTGGAAAGAACATACCCAAATGTGCCCAGATGTGACCTAGATGTGACTTTCGGAGCTATAGCAGGGAAAAATGTGCCAATCACATCTAGCGAAAAACGCAAATTTGACAAAATGTGATTGGCACATTTTCCACTGCTATAGCTCCGAAAGTCACATCCAGGTCACATCTGGGTTCATTTGGGTATGTTCTTTCCAAGTGTGAAGTCTAACGGAGAATGTGTAGCCCAAACTTTCATATTTCACATTTTTCCACATTTCCACATTTGATTGGTAATTTTGATGTGGCACTCATAAATAGTATTTCTATCCAAGAAATGTGACAAATGTGCCAAATCTAGGCCGGTGACAGTCAAAAGTGGTCAAAAAATGACCGAAAATTGTTTTTTTTTCTGTTTTTTATGCTAATTTAGCTGTAATCGTATTTCTTATTGTTTTCTTGCGATGGAATCAGCAACTAATTTATAGTCACTGGGTAAATAGTGTCACTCGCAAGCTTTATGTAACCGATGTAAAGAAAGTTTGACGTAAAATATCTCCGAAAAAGAGCCAAACATTAAATTCCTTTGGACTGGTCTTTTTTAAAAATGCTAACTTAACACTTTAACTCTGTCGGCTTTGTCGTCCATTTACTTAACAGAACAATCTTCGCAAGTTCAACTTTTATCTTTTTTAAATGTGGGATTTAACCAATTGTAATGATGAGCCACTGTAAAAATTATTAACGATTCCCGCAACTCCCCTGAGGTCGAAATTTTGGTGTAAATTTTGTGTAATTATGACATTTTGTGAGAATTGCGTATACAGAATGAATGTATACGACATAGTGGATACGAGATAGATGGATACGACACCTATTTGGTAGCTTCCCACCAAATTCCGAATTCTCCGTCAGAAGATGGAAAAACTTTTATTGTAAAATTTACAAAGACTCGTTTAATATAGGATATTTTACGGCTGTCTCGTGTGACGGACCAGTGGAAGCGACTGAAGATGTTTAGACCACGCTGACCTCTGACGCCACTGGCGAAAAAAGTTGAAAAATTGGTTGAGTTATCGTCATTGCAGTAACTGAAAATGTCCTAAGAAATTTGGAAAAATTAACATCATGAATACAATAAATAAAAATGATTTTTGGTTCTAAAATGTGGTATTTTTGACTAAATATTACTTTCCTTTACAAGGGAGGGAAATTGGCCTTTCCCTCCTTCGTAACGGAAAATGTCATACTACACTCGGGAATTAATTTGATTATGAAATATTACGAAATATCAAATTCCTTCTCTGGTATAGTAATGTACTATTTCTAGCAAAAAATCTCATATAATTTTGATGTTAATTTTAATCGTATTTTGCTAAAATGTTCGTAGATTCCATATCATAATAGTTTCAAAATAAACTATCAAAGTAAAAAATGACAGATCATTTAGTATCAAAAGGTCAATATAACACAAAAATTTCGGCCTCTGCCAAACTGTGTGACGCAACAAAGAATAATCAATTTTTATCTAACGAATGTATAAGAAACAAATTAACGTATGTAGCTCCTTAGAATTGTTTACATACTGGAGCTACGCGAATCATTTGTAATCGATATATTTTTACGGAAAATAAATTAAATGAAATGAACAACGTACTGCAAGCATCAGTGGTACAGTTTGTTCATTTAATTTTTACACAGTTTCTAAAGATTGTCGATATGTCAGAGTTTTTAATGTACCCAGTCAATTAAGTTCTTCCCAAATTGCGCAATATTTGAATTCGCGATTGAAATTTTAAATTTTGCGCCAAAAATTCATAATTTGGGAAGAACTTAATTGACTGGGTACATTTAAAACTCTATCTATCTATCTATCTATCATATCTAAAACTGTGTAAAAATGACATGAACAAACTGTACTCTAAATAGAGTACTGAAATTGTAAAAAGAGAGGGGATAAAATTTCATATAAAATAGTACTCTATTCTGTGTCCTATCTTTTTCATTGGAGCTTATAGATAATGTTAAAAACTAGGCCCCACCTTTTGGGCGGGTCAGGTCCCTTTACTGACAATTTTTCCAATATATTTTTTATTAATTTCATTTTATTTTCCGTTGTTAAAATTACAAATAACTGATATGAAAACCTTCGCTTTAGTACAAATTCATTGGAAACGTACTTTTTCTGTTCTCTATTTTGTTGTGAATTTGCGGCCAGATCTTTAATCAACAATAAATCATAAATGGACAAGGACTCGTGCGAATTACGGCCCCCGCTTCGCTCTGGCCGCAAACTTCGCACTCGTGGGAGCTTTAAAGTTTTCTGTTTGATTGTTTTTTAGTGTCATTCCATACATTGGAATAACGATTCCGAAAATGGTTTTTCATAAAATTTTATAAATATTTTATGTCATGGTGTGAAATCTGCTACTTTTGCCCGTGATAGCTGGCTATCGTCGTTATAGAAAACTGTCATGCGTGGTCGCTGACTTTCACGTGACTATCCCTGACTATAGCCAACTATCCCGTTATAGCTGAATATCACCGTGATAGATGGATATATCTAACCGACAAAATCAATTTCCATCAAAGTAATATTTTTCGATTGATTGAATTTCCAACAGTGGAAAATACTGTTTTGCTGGAATAACTTCCAGATCCTTAGCCATCATAGCCCATCTTCGAACTTGACCTCAGGAATTCAATTCTGTATCGACTAGTCTGTTACAGACGGCTATCATCTGTTATCGACAACGACAGCAACGCCAAGTTCTGACTAATTAGGTCTTATATATAGCAAAAAACATGTTCAAAACAAATGAAGTAAAAGATTTCTGAAATCAATCTCTTAAAATATTCGATCAAATGAAGTAATAGTTTCAATAGTAAAACTGTTAATATGCTTGCCGTTTGTGACAGGTTAAAAAAATAAAATTAGTAATTGGTTGATAATTAATCAACTTATCGTGTTTACAAGGAAAATATTGGGACAAGCAATTCCGTTTTTCATAACATTTCATACAACCTTCGGAACAAACATAATAGGGTATTTTCCGGCATAAGACCCTGACTTACAGTCAAGGGAATAATCATTGCTCCCCCTCGTTTGATACTCACGTAAATCCCCATTTCCATGTGGTATTTCAACACTTTCACCTCCTTTACGAATGTATTCAGCGCGCTCTTCAATTGTTCGCTCAATTTCGAGTATTATGTTTATTCCGGACAAACTTTCCCAATCGTATCGTGATACACCAGTCTGGACGTTTCGGGGTCATAATCCACCGGTATTAATGTTCCGACAAGAAAAGTTGATGAAGATGATAACAGATGTGCTGTTAGGGTGTTACTTTCAATCGCATTCAGTGGCGCCTCAGCTTTGCAAGCCGTTTCTTTATTGTATGCGAAGCTCTCGATTGGTTAAATGGTGAAGTGTTTGAATAATCAAAAAGTGGTTGGCGCGATTGGGTAATTTCTTTCACTTGTATTGATTCTGCTTATAAGTAGATGATGTTAAATGTAGTAATGTCGTAAATGGTAAAGTGTGGTTAAATGTTATAGGGGAAACCAATTTCGTGAGAGGGAAACAACAACGTGAAACCAACAGCGCAACGGTAGGAATTTTTATAGACTGTTAAGATCATGCCTGCAATTCAGTTGAGTTGAAAGGATTTCAGTCAGGATTCGGTGTAAAGCACACCATTCGTGCTTTGTTTAAATCGTAGCCAATATTATTGCTAAGTGAAAATTTTAGTAAAAAATTTATTTATTGAACCACGTTGTGTGTTGTCTTATTTTCAAGGTTTCCGAACATTTGCAAGAGTCTAACATGAATCCTGTAAATAATATTCTGTACTTGGCCACATTAGGAGCGATTCGGCTCTGGCGAATGTTTATGTACATTGCGGTTTATATCGGACTCAGTCCAGTCAAGGCATACATTATCAAAGCATTACATAGTACCGGAATTAAAGTAAATGGTGCAGCATCACATGATATTGTAGTGCACAATGACTGGCTTTACCATCGTCTTGCATATGATGGAACGTTAGGTATCGCCGAAGCATATATGGACGGATGGTGGGACTGCAAGAGGCTTGACGAGTTTATTTGCAGAGCATTCAAAGCGAGTCTCTATAAGAAACTGCTGTTTCCCTGGGAGAAATGTATCAGTTACCTCACTTTTGATGCTTTTAATCTACAAACAGTTGCACGATGCCATCAAGTTGCACAGGAACATTACAATCTAGGTGAGTTATCATTGGGCTGTACAGCGCTCTGCATAAATTTAAAGGCCCTGGTAATTTCTAGGAAATGATATATTCAAATCTTTCTTGGATGTAAACATGAATTACAGTTGCGGGTACTGGAAAGATGCCAAAAATTTGGATGAAGCTCAACTACACAAAGTGGAACTTATTGGTAGAAAACTTAAACTGAAGCCGAGAATGCGCGTGTTGGACATAGGATGTGGTTGGGGTGGTCTATGTAAATTCCTTGCTGAAACGTACAATGTGGAGGTGGTGGGAATTACTAATTCCAAGGAGATGGCTGAAGAGGCTCGATTTAATTGTAAAGGTTATCAGGTGGACATTCGCTGTCAGGATTATCGTGAAGTTAATGAAGTCTTTGACCGAATTGTATCAATTGAATTTTTCGAGCATGTAGGACGGAGGAATTATCAATCGTTCTTTGAACTAACACATCGATGTCTCACAGACGATGGTATTTTTCTACTACAGACGTCTGGTAACGACAATGACATCAGTCCGCCAATCGAAGGCTTCATTCACAAGTATATATTTCCCAATGGAATTCTACCGAATCATAAAGACATTCCTAAGGCCATCGACAACTTATTTTGCCTTGAAGACTGGCACAATTTTGGTGCTTATTATGACAAGACATTGATGGCTTGGCATGACAATTTTGTCAAAAACTGGCACACCATCAGTCATATGTTCGAGAACCCAGATTCCACTTACCGCATGTGGATCTTTTTTTTCCTTATGTGTGCTGGGGTGTTCCGAGCACGCTTATTTCAAGTCTGGCAAATTGTGTTGACGAAAAGTGCTGCAGGTGGATACGTTTCCGTTCGCTAATCTACTTACATATAAAAGTAATGTCATCATAAACCGAAGCGATAGCGGTGGTTTGTGACGCTAGTCGACTTCCCTAAAAAAGAAAAAAGAAGTACCAACGGGAGACTAAGGAACCTATATATATGCGAACATTTTAACTTTTCCATACTGAACCAAATCAAAAAAAAAGATCATTAAAAACTGTTATCCACATCCGGAGAAAACACTATTTGAAATTGAAGCATCTTCACACATTTTCAGCACTTTAACCATGTTCGAGTTAATAGAAATGTTTCATGTGAATTTCTGGTTTCAGGTTTAAAGGTGTAATTTGTTTTAGGGTTTAGGCCGACAAAATTGTGGACAGCAGCCATCTTGGAAATTTATTTTTATTTTTTGTATTTATTGCATTTAGGCCTATATGACACATACATAGTTGCCGTAAATTGGTAATCATAGAGTTTCGTTAGCGGATAAATTTTTCCGGCATTTCAAGAAAATGGCGGCCATCTTGAAATTTCATATTTTTGAGATATTTTTCCAAGTAACTGTAAACACGAACTTTGACTGGCCGAACGAACAAGATTTCATCCACAGAGCTCAGTTTTCATACAAATATTGATGAGGTTATGTCTCTATGGATGAAATTTGACAGTAATTTGACAATTCGTATGGCCTTGGAACAGACCTATACGGCATGTAGAGAGTTTCGATAAAGTGTCAATTGTATATATTCGTTGGTGGAAGACATTTTTCGATATTTCAAGAAAATGACGGCCATCTTGAAATTTCGTATTTTTGAGATATTTTCGGCTATACGGCATGTATCGAGGTGGGAAAAGTGTCACTTGTATAGTTTCGATTGCGGAAAACTTTTATCGACATTTGAAGAAAAATTGAAAAGTGAAATTTAATAATTTCGAAGGCTCCAGATTTGCGAGTAGAGTGACTTCGATTGAAAACCTGAATCATCAACAGTACTTGTCGTGGATCAAGTATGGCATGTTTGGTATCGTTGTAAGGGTTAGTCTTTAGGCTACAATATTACAGACAAATTAGTTTGAAATAACGCTGCCAGAAAGGTACAGAAGTTTCCAAATTTCAACGAGTCGCATCCACTGGTTCTCAGAAACGGCCCAGGGGTTCGGGCTAATTTTTTCCTGTGTGAAGTTCTTGTCAACACTCTTTATGAATATGAAAAAAAATTATTGATGGTCGGCCGTTCTTATTTAATCTCGTTTCAAACCAACCGTGCAATACGAGTTCAACGAGCTATAACTCATTTAAAACGGTTCACTACATCCGGAGAAAACACAACTTGAAATTGAAGCATCTTCGTACATTTTCAGCCATTTCACCATATTGGAGTTAATAGAAATCTTTCGCGTAGGTCTGTAAAACCTCATCGATAAAATTCTCTTCGACATATTTTCTTGTTAAAATGTTCTTGGTTGAAATTTATTACGTTTAGGCTTATTGATATCAAATATTTTGGAAATTTAATATTTACAGGACTAGCGTCACCTTTTCCTCTTTTGAGGTATTTAGGTAATTTGTGGATTTCCATAACTCGGACCATCGCTACCAATCAGCGGACTGTGTTCATTTGTTGAGGTATTATTGCCTATGACTCCACGTTTACTCAAAAGTACAGCAACAAGTAAAAATGCCACAATAACAAGACCGAGCAAAGTGCCCGAAACAATTACAGATATACACTCCGTACGCCTGCCATCAATTGTTTCACCTAATTGGCAAAGTAGATCGTTTGCCATTACTTTAGTACATCCGGCAGTTATTTGATCGATCCTAGGCCCTTGAGTGGTCGAATGACCTTGATAGTGAACAGGCAGCCTTGTTACCATGTCCAATCCAGCGACATAGTATTTTTGTCCGCAATCATACACATTGTAGTTTGGATGTGGTTGTCCAGGAGAACCCGATAGAGTTAACACGAAAATATGTTGTCGTGTTGAGCTCCAGTACAAGTTGCTTGCTGAACCACCGGTATACTGGACCAAATGGATTATAAATCGATTTAAAAAAAAATCTGTAGTCAAGCGTTGCTCATTATGCTTAAAAACTAAAAGAATGTCGCCTCGACTCTATCACAGTAATCCATAAGTTTTGATAGATTTCCAATTCATTTCCTTACCTGTGGCACCCCAGATGGGAAATTTCCTGAAATTACACCGGCTGAATTCACAATGAAAGAATTTACACTTTTAATTCCATATTGACTCGGTAACTGTCGACGGAAGTAGGCATTCCAGTTTGCCTCACTTCCTTGGTCGCTGCTAACTACATGACGAATTTGGAAATCTGTCCACGTCGCAGAAATTGGTTCCGATTCGATTGTCGAATTATACCCTGACAAAATATGTGCTCTGTTGTATCGATTTCGTTTAAAATCAGTTATTTCTTTACCGTTACCAATACTTCGTCCGTAAGTTGAATTAATAACAAAGCACAGCCAAAAAATGCAAACTAGCCTCATGATTGTCTTTGTTCGAATGACTTACTTTCGATTAGATAAACAAAAATTGGCATGATAAGTATGGAAGTGGGCAAGTTTGGAAAGTGAGTAAGTATGAGAATGACGAAGAACATACGGCAGTGTGGGAATGTGATGCAAGTTTAATCCTTAGAATTGCATCGGTGGCCGATGACTAGGAAAACTAACCGAAAAAACATTAACAAATAACTCTTCTGCCGTTTCTGTCGTAGTTGTTTTGGGGGTTAAATCATTTTTCATAGAGAAACGCGTCACTGAAAGCAACAACGGTTGAACTGTTTCATTATAAATGGCGTTATAATAAAGGTCATCCCACCTTTCTCACAATTACGGCAATGAGCGGAAAGTGCGAAAAAGTTGCTTGAATTCGAGTAGACACAGCTCTCTGTCTCAGGCTGTAAATTCAAGTAGTATTATCTTTGATATTAATTTTGCAGAGAGATGGCGTTTGATAAGATTTTATAGCCAATGCGTGGCTGTTTATCAACTTAATAAAGTTATCGCTGTAGAATGAGCAGGTATACTTGTATTGTACATGCACCGTCGTTCTTGTAAAATTGAATGAGCCAGTTCGGAGCATTTGAACTAAAGAAATTTAAGAGATGACTTTCAAGCTGTGAAACTGGTGGAGGAATTTCATTCGTCGGTCATTTTAAGAATTCAGTTAATGTTCTTCGCTAGTCTTACGTTATACTTCTACAAGTGGCACTGCAGACGCAAGCATATAATTTAAATGTTTATTCGCGATTTGCACGTAATGTAGGTGACACTACTTTCTGTTGAAGATTGAACTTAGCATTCTCATAAATTCTAATTGAGTTAAATCAATTCTGTTAGAATCAGCGATTGAATAAACATCAATTTTTTGTATCACTGCTTTTATTCCTCACCGCAAATTGGAACCTCTAACAGGTTATGGGCCCAGATCGGGGATAGGGCAGTGAAAAGTAGAAGATGAAGATGGAAATAAAATCGAGAATGAAAGTATGCTGACATGGACTGAAAACGGAGTAGGATTTGGAATATGATTTGGAAAAGAAAGAACGTTGACGCAGGCGTGGATCCACCTATGCGCGGTAATCGCGATCGCCCGGGTCAGAGGGTGATTTTTATATGGAATTTTTTCTAAAAAACAAAAACCGCCCGGGTCAGAAAATTGTTGTCTTCTAACCGCCCGAGTCAGAACAAAAGCTGGATCCGCCCCTGCGTTGACGACAGGACTAAAAATGGACGAAAGAATGGATTGCGAGCAATGAAAGAAGAAGAAACAAGTGTTATATCGACATTGGCAAAGTTTACCGGACGAAAGAAAAGAAAAGAAGAGAAAAGAGAAGAAAGTGGAACAGAGTTGAGCAACAGAACTTGAGCGGAGAGCAACAAAGTTTGAGCAAAAGAAAAAGTTTACAAGAGAAGAAGAAGACAAAAAGAGAAGAAGAAGACAAAAGAAGAAGAAGAAGATGGAGGAGAGGATCTTGGAGAGGATGATAAACAGAACAAAAGAACAAAACAGAAGGCGGAAGACGAAGACGGAAGGCAAAAGACGAGGGTGGAAGATTCATTGGGACAATGGTTGAGAAATCGGTCGCCGCAGAGTCGGTCGTTGGTGGCAAAGTTGCATGTGAAGGCTTCGATAGTTCTTCGTACGGCGGAGTGTATGTTTGTGATGGAGAAGCTGGTTACGGCAGTTCATATGGTTCTGGTTAAGGAGGAGACGGAGACGAAGACTTAAGATAAAATTTGATTTATTATGTTGTCGCTATGCAACGGAGGATGATATTTATTCAAGTGGTAGAATTTATGGGAATGAGAAGAAGTGTTGAAGATTGAACTTAGCATTCTCATAAATTCTAATTGAGTTAAATCAATCAAGTTGGCACTTGAGGAAAGACAGTTTTTATGTTTATTCTGTTAGAATCAGCGATTGAATAAACATCACTTTTTTGTATCACTGCTTTTATTCCTCATCGCAAATTGGAACCTCTAACACTTTCTATGTTCGAAAGATTTCAATATCAGACATAAGTACGTTCCATTTATTTCCGCTAAGCACCCTTCGTTGCAAATCGCCAATACAGCACTGCACAAATGGATAAGCTAGTAACCAATTATGGACGTACTATGGTACGCAAATATAATCCGAGTCTCTCCCCGTTCACAACATGCTGGTAGTTTCACAGTGACTATCGCCGAGTGCTTGCATTTAATTTGCGAAAAATGGTCATCAAAGCAAAAATATCCAAAGAGATTCCACCGACGGTTAAGCGACTTTTAATTACAAGACGCATGCCTAGCTCCGGTGAATGATGGTGAATTTGTTGCAGCTGCAATGTTCTTTGGAATCATTGCCGGATTGAGAGCGTATCAAGATGTGCATTCTATTGGTATAGAAAGAAAACCCGATCTCTTTCCAGTTGAAAAGTAATTCAAGGTCGCTTCAGCTGGCGATCACACACTCCTGTAAGTCCGCATATAATTTGAAATTCTTATGGTTTTGATGATGTTTAATAAAATTTTTATTTTATGTTAACGATTTCTATAATTTATATAATTTTGATGGAAAATACAATTTTGCAATGGTTTTGGTATGCGAGCCATTTTTTGAACGAAAAGATAGTTGATGTGATTGACCCATTCCAGTTCGTAGGGAAGGGTTTCCATAAAAACAATTTGCGACTTTTGCGACAAACAGTGAAAGTGATATGTTTCAACCGTTAAACAGTTTTTGATTAAATTTATTGTCTTCAGTATTTTCTTATCTCTCCGACATTACATTTACTCAACACTGACAAGCGAGAATGTAAATAGCTTTTTTTTAAACAGTGTTTTCTAAGGCCACGGTTTTAGCTGTGCATGCCATAACTTTATACAACACAAGACGTTTCTATTGGTCTTTTTTGGCCTCTAAGAGAGCACAAGCGAGGATAAGCCTATTGCATTTAATAGTCAGCTAACAATTGATTGTCGTATTGATTTTGAATTGATTTTTCGAAATGTGATTCGTCATGCCCGTAAGGCGTACTATTTGGTCAGGTGAACCAGAAAGCTTCAGGTCGAGTTCTTAAGATCTGAAACGATTCCAGGCCTGAGTTTACAATTTTAGTTTCATTTCATACTTTTAGAGTGGCCACGTCGATTCGAAATCAAAAATATTTCAGGTCTAACCACTGTCGTAAGCTGTACATACTCATATGGAATGAGTCTCATTGTTTTGACAGCAATTGATTTATCTGCCATATAAGCTGCATGTACACGCCTGACCCATTCTCCTTAGGGCTCTTTCAAAGGTATTAAGTCGTATACATCAGAGCCATGCATTTGAATATTCAAATTGTACGGCCTTATGGGACCGGGGACTAACGGAACGGTATTCTGTATACGTGAGAGTGTATTGGTGAGCTATGATATGAATCGGTCGGTAGGGAAAGTAAACGGTCGAGAAGGAAAGCACCAACATACTCTCACTATTACAGAAACAAAATACCCCAATACACACTCGATGTGTGTTTTCGCTTGGGCTTCGCCTGCGCGTGCACATACATCTTGTGTGTATTGGGGTATGTTGAAATATACTATTTTTAGATGGACGTTCATTTGCTGGCAATGCTTTCTTTTCGATCACACTGGATTTTTGTTGTTATTGTTGAATCGTAGTTGCTCTAAATCTTACACTAAATTTAAAATATTTTTGTTCTCGGCTGTAAATACCCAATTTAACCTTTTAGAAACGGCAAGCATATCACAACACAACCATAAAACGTGTCACTTCTTAGCGTCATTTGTGTAATAAAGTGTCACTTAAAACAGGTAACGGGACATTCCTACACGGTTAATATCGTCACGAACGATATTATCGTCCACCGAACGATGTTATCGTCAACAGAACGATATTATCGTCAACAGAACGATGTTATCGTCAACAGAACGATATTATCGTCCACAGAACGATATTGTCGTCTACAGAACGATATTGTCGTCTACAGAACGATATTATCGTCAACAAAACGATATTATCGTCCACAAAGCGATATTATCGTCAACAGAACGATATTATCGTCAACAGAACGATGTTATCGTCTCAACAGAACGATATTATCGTCCACAGAACGATATTATCGTCAACAGAACGATATTATCGTCAACAGAACGATATTATCGTCAACATAACGATATTATCGTCCACCGAACGATATTATCGTCAACAGAACGATATTATCGTCCACAAAACTATATTATCGTCAACCGAACGATATTATCGTCCACAAAACGATATTATCGTCCACAAAACTATATTATCGTCCACAAAACTATATTATCGTCCACCGAACGATATTATCGTCCACAAAACGATATTGTCGTCTACAGAACGATATTATCGTCAACAGAACGATATTATCGTCCACAAAACGATATTATCGTCCACCGAATGATATTATCGTCAACAGAACGATATTATCGTCCACAAAACGATATTATCGTCCACCGAACGATATTATCGTCCACAAAACGATATTGTCGTCTACAGAACGATATTATCGTCCACAAAACGATATTATCGTCCACCGAATGATATTATCGTCCACCGAACTATATTATCGTCCAGCGAACGATATTATCGTCCACCGAACGATATTATCGTCAACAGAACGATATTATCGTCAACAGAACGATATTATCGTCAACAGAACGATATTATCGTCAACCGAACGATATTATCGTCAACAGAACGATATTATCGTCCACAAAACTATATTATCGTCAAAAGAACGATATTATCGTCAACAGAACGATATTATCGTCCACAAAACGATATTATCGTCAACAGAACGATATTATCGTCCACCGAATGATATTATCGTCAACAGAACGATATTATCATCAACAGAACGATATTATCATCAACAGAACGATATTATCGTCAACAGAACGATATTATCATCAACAGAACGATATTATCGTCAACATAACGATATTATCGTCAACAGAACGATATTATCGTCAACAGAACGATATTATCGTCAACAGAACGATATTATCGTCAACAGAACGATATTATCGTCAACAGAACGATATTATCGTCCACCGAACGATATTATCGTCAACAGAACGATATTATCGTCCACCGAACGATATTATCGTCCACCAAACGATATTATCGTCCACCGAACGATATTATCGTCCACCAAACGATATTATCGTCCACAAAACGATATTATCGTCAACAGAACGATATTATCGTCAACAGAACGATATTATCGTCCACAAAACGATATTATCGTCAACAAAACGATATTATCGTCAACAGAACGATATTATCGTCAACAGAACGATATTATCGTCAACAGAACGATATTATCGTCAACAGAACGATATTATCGTCAACAGAACGATATTATCGTCAACAGAACGATATTATCGTCAACAGAACGATATTATCGTCTCAACAGAACGATATTGACCGTGTAGAAAAGTCGTCTCTGCTTTAAAACAAAAACTACAAAATGTGAAAACGTTAGGTTAGGCCGCTCATATTCTGTTCTTGTTGTCGATAGACCAAATGCTAACCCTTTCTATATACGATTATCCATCAATTTTGTTTACAGCAATTTTATTTCACAAAAAAAAATTCTTAGTCAAACTGTAACGTACTTTAAGTACCAAAAATATAATAATTCACTTCCTTTGATAGAAAATCTAGTTTTTCATTTCTTTCTAACCAACATTTTTTACTGGAAATAATTTTTTTTTTTGAAAATTCAGCTCAGCATTTTCATTTTAAACGTTTACGAACAACGACTTCAATTACGGCAGTTTGAAACACAATTGAGGTGATTCTAATTTGACTTTTTTTTTGTTATACAAAATAATCCATTTGATATTATAGACCTTAAACACAAAACTTCATCCTAAATTGACTATTGCGAATGACTACGCACATATTTTGTTGATGCAAAGTGCTCACAGACACTAGACTTAACAATTTTCGTAAAATTAAATAATTAAAAAAAAAACTGATGAGGTTGTTACGTTGTACGGAGAGTTCATGACGAGAGAATGAGGTGGCGTTGGCAAGGTGTTTGTTTACCAAAATGAAAACAAGCGCTGAAATTGAAAAAAAACATCGATTAACACAAGCGGTTCATAGAATTTGCTAAATCTAGAGTTCACATGTGCTTTTCAGTCCTCATTGGGTCGCATTTAATTTGGTTTTTGATTCATGCCTGCGCACTGTGTTTATGCAAAAAATGTTTGACAACCATCTGTTATCATTTCACTGACGAGTCCAAAGATTCATGATTTATGAGTCATATCGCCAAGACTTCAGGCGATTGGGCAACAGGCGGTCTCCGATTTTAATGAGTGATAGCTCGTTGGATTCGTCTTTCAATTCTAGGAAACACGTGTCTTTCACTTTTTCTTAAAAAAAATTGTTTTCTGTGAAAAACGCTCAAAAGTGAAGACATGTCAGAGGGTACCGAAAACAGTTTTTCGGCAATAACTCAAGAAAAAATTATTTTAAATTGTTGTAATGTTGTACGAATGTCGGCCTTGGAAAGACCTACAGGCAGAGTATACGCACCGCTTGGTGCTAGTTGATCCACTAGAGTTATGACTAAAAAAATAGCAGATGTTCGGAGAGTCCGTCTTCCCTGTTCCACGGAACCGTTTGCTCCCACCTGATCATATCCTTTCTCCAAACTCTTATCACCTAGCAAATAATGGTGCGATTGAAAAACTAATTACTGTTCCGGACTCCTGAGGTCATGTGCTTCACACTAACACTTTATTTGACTAAAATCCTCGAAGAAAAATTTCCTAATTTTTCTCTTGATATTATTAACACTGGATCTGTTGTAACGACATATATTCGCGACATAGCGAAGCGTTTTTCTATTGATAAGGTAGACGATAAAAAATGACTGCCGTAGTACCGTTCCAGACGCTGTTCCAGCTGTAGAGCCCCCGGAAAGAAGGAAAAAATCTACATTTTGGCACCAACTTTTTTTCCAACACTTCTGTGGGCTTGCAGCACAAAAGTACTGGGTTCATTTATATGTGGAACGATTGTGGGTGAGGCCAGCTACAACACCTCATACTCAGTTCCGTGGAACATCGATGCTGCAGGGAAGGTGGACTCTCCGAACATTTACTATATTTTCAGTCATAACTCTCGTGGATCTACTCGCACCAAGCAGTGCGTATACTCTACCTGTAGGTCTTTCCAAGGCCGACATTCGTACAACATTACAACAATTTAAAATCATTTTTTCTTGAGTTATTGCCGAAAAACGGTTTTCGGTACCCTCTGACATGTCTTCACTTTTGAACGCTTTTCACAGAAAACAATTTTTTTTAAGAAAAAGTGAAAGACACGTGTTTCCTAGAATTGAAAGACGAATCCAACAAGCTATCACTCATTAAAATCGGAGACCGCTTGTTCCCAAAGTTAATAAAATCACCTGAAGTGTTTGGCGATATGACTCTTATGTTGCATGTAGCATGACAAATGACCTCAATTTTGACTTCAATTTGCCTTCTCTAAAATGTTAGTCGACTGAGATAGACACTAGCGCTGTTCTAACTCGCAAAAATTTCAATATGTTGAGGGACTAGGAAGCACAGGAAGTCTTGATACACGTGTTTTAGCAACAAAATGCACGTTGTCGGTCGTGCAACACGATTGTCATCATTCGAAACATACCCCAACGGAAGACGATGGTGATGCTCTGGACTGTTGCACTTGTTGATGATACAAATCTTCTCCTCGGCCGTACGAATCACGATGGCGTGATGCGTGGCTGGAAACTTGATGGCGTACCCGTTCGGACGCTGCTACTTCCTAAACGAGAATGGATTGCAAACAGAGAGCATTAAATTGTGTGAGATCAAGTAAACACTTCGTCTGCCATGCATACCTCTCCATCCGTGTTCAATAGTTGCGTCTTCATGTTGTCTCCGACGAACCACTTCTGACCTTTCATCACAATATTGAGCGGAGGTTCATGATTAGCACCAGTGTCGGACGACCAGACTGTAATCACTTGGGCACCGTCAATTTTCACGGAACGATGGAATTTGAATGATGTTTCGTTGGCTCCGGCCGTTCTCAACAGTTGCCATCCACCAAGGTTGATTTCCTATTTAAAGACGATCCACGTAAGACATTAAACGACCCGATCAATTCAATGCAAAGCCAACACTCACCTTGTTGCTTTTGTTGTGCAATTTCACGAATTTTCCTTCGGGATCAACATCCAACACCTCAACATCGCCTTTTGCTGAAGAGGTAACTGAAAATTCGGACAAATTTCTCTCTTCCGATTCTTCCAACAACGTACGCTTGCGTTTCATTCCGCCGCGTGATGGGGTGCTTCGTCCAACTGGTGTTGCACGTCCACTGGCCGATCGTGCGAATGACTGTTGCAGTTGACTCGCTGTGGCTGAATTCGATGGCGTAATGTTAAGTCGCTGCTCTTCGCCGCGTAACAATTTGTCGTACGCCGCAATTTCCAAATCCAGTGACACTTTAATGTCCATCAAATCTTGATACTCTTGCAGCTGCAATGCCATCTCTTCACGAAGTCTGGCTAATTCAGCTTCGTCATCAGCTCGGCGTGACCGTTCCAGGTCCAGTAACTGTTCCAGATCACGAATTCGAGCATTCAATCCTGAATTCAATGACTCCAAATCGTTGATTTTCGATTGCAGTCCATCGACACGAGATCTCGTTATACGGATCTCTTCAAGAGCTGCGGCAGCGGTTTGTTTGTCGCGTTGCGAAGCATTTTGAATGTTCTTAATCTTTCCATCGAAAAGTAATTCGATTTCCTCACGATTAGCTCGCATTTGCGCTTCGTATTGGTCGCGTAACTCTTGCAGAGACTGTTGCAACTTGGCCTCATACTGTTCGGCTAGTCGTCCGTCTATTTCGCTGATTTCGACTTGTCGACGAGATCGCGTTTCGGTCAGTTCCTGTGAGTGAACTTGATCCTTGAATGTTAACTCTTCCCGAAGACTTTGCACGGTGTTCTCCAGATCGACACGAGCCAACGTTTCCTCTTCCAAATGCTTGCGAGCGTCTTCCAATTGTTTGCGTAATTTGAGCACTTCACGCTCCAAATCTTTGACCTCATCTTGAGCCTTTTTGCGATCAGCAACGGCAGTGTTGTATTTGGCTGTAAGATCGTTGCATCGAGATTCAAGTAGCCGTAGGCTGTTCTCTGCAGTGGCCAGTTCTTTCGTCTTCTTATCCAACCTGAAATTTAGAGGACATTGGTATGAGTCGCCGGTAAGACATTATTTCCACCCACAACCATTACGCTATCGCTGAACTACGTTTCGTGCAATTTTATTTGCAGCACGAACACTATAGCGATGTGTGATGGTGGTGGGTCGTATAGCGATTAAGAAACGATAAGCTCTTGAAAGGCTGAGAACGTGAAACGTAAGTTTTTCGTTTTGCGAACAAAAAATTCCTCCCATTTTATGAATATGTTGTAAATATTGACTAATTCGCGTGCCTTATCATTGTTTTGGATGATGACGAATTTAATTGCGCTGATAAAAGGTGAGTCTTAGAAGTATGCGTGTAATCAAATGGATGGAAATAAAAAAATGTTGAGATAACATTGTAGAGTTGACAAGTAAACGATAGGAATGCAACTGGTAGAAAAAACGTCTTTTCACCGAAAATTTTTGGCATTTTTGCTTGTTGTTGCTCGAGCAACGAAATTTTAGATGCCCTCATTTACGTCCCTCTAACACGTAAAATACCATCTGAAGTCGAACGAAAAAGCAGTGTGATAAATAATGGTAATTTACGTAAGAAGAATCGTGTGGGAGATGCGGGAAAACAGGAAAAGTAGGAAAATGTGTAGTTTTTCTTGATTTCTCACCAATGGCTACGGTTGCATGTACCAACTCGTCTCGTCTAGTCAATACCTTTCATTTGACATATCGCATAAATTTTTTGATCAGTTATTGGCTATTGGCAAGAATAGCAGTTGCAGTTGCAACTGTTTTGCAGTAGTTTTTCAAGATCATTTCTGGATGTTTAGATTCAAAAAATTTATGCGATATGTCAAATGAAAGGTATTGACTAGACGAGACGAGTTGGTACATGCAACCGTAGCCATTGGTGAGAAATCAAGAAAAACTGCATTATTTCCTACTTTTCCTGTTTTCCCGCATCTCCCACTGGAAGTATTATAAATAACTGTTATATAGTATAGGAGAGAAGGCAAGCAAGCCCTGTCACACCTTGGTTCTATTGACGTATTGGCGTCCTGCAGTTCTCAACAATTATTGACATTAGAAATAACAGAAAAATATATAAAGGAAATAGCAGGTTGTATCTTCGTCAGTCGTGCAAATAACAATATTTCACAATAAAAAGTTTGGAATTCCAAATAACATTCAGCTCACTAGTGTGCTATTCACATTTTTCTGAGCATATTTTTGTGTCATAATAAAATAGGGTGACCAGAACACCGTTCTTTCCATTTGTTTAACCTACATGAGTGGTACATTTAAGGTTCTATCAGGCTAGTAAGTTATCTTTAAATAACAAAACATGTCTCACACGATGGTTTCTGCAAACCGAGTGTGTCACAATAGACGAAAACAATTCAAAAAATATTTTTGTACGCCAACAGCCTTGGCAACCACAGCGGATCTTACTCAAACAGTGAGCTGTGTGGAATTCAGAACATATAAGACATTCGACATGTACCATGTAGTTATTTGAATGATTAAAGGAAGAGAAAAAGCTGTTCAGAGAAAGAGAGATGCACACAACTAAGTCATCGTACTAATCACCTGGCTCTTTAATTCGTTTGAATGGCATTTTTCCTGGTCCCCAGCATGGTTCTGAAAGAAGAGGTTAGGAGGCCTGTGACATCAAATTTCTTAAACGCACTCATTACAAATTTTGTGAAAAGTCAATTTGAAAACAAAATTTGCTTTCGGTAGATTGAAATTTAGGCGCCACCGCCTTCGTAATCAACTCAAAAGTGTCTTATCCTGTTCTTTCAGAACCTTGATCCATAGAACATTTTCTAGAATTGTGTAAAACAATACGTTTCATATCGTAGAATCTAGAATATAGCAGAGCTGCCTTGATGCAACGAATGTACATACCAGGTACGGCCATTCATTATTTTTGTCAAATATAATATGAAAACGAGTGTGTCAGAATCCTTTTTTTAAATCGCTATAGGTCTCTTCCAAGGCCGTTCGAAATGTCAATCGTCATCCACAGAGAAGCCAACACAGCCTCACTTTGAAGTTTTAACGAAAACATTTGTTTAAGTTGCGGTTATGTTTGCTTCTGTGGATGACGGTCGGTTGTTTTCGGCCTGTCAAAATTCGGTTTTACCGTACGATGGAGGTGACATTAGATCATACATATATGCGAATAAAATAGTGTTTTCGACCAAATTCAAATTCTAACTATTGCTCCGTCTGGTCGCCCTACTTAGCATCAATTAAAAATAAAGTTTTGTGGAATGGTTTCAATTTGATTTATTTTCGCATGACTGTTCTAATGGTTTAATACTAAAAAAAATAATAAATAATTCTTTTCCTGGTCTATTCACAACTGGGTAACCGCGAAATTATGACATCATGTTACAACTAATAATCGACTGAATTGTTGGATCAATAACTCAACATTCACCACAACAACAATCCACATTTTAAGAACGATCCACATACCCTTCAACAGTTTTATTTGCTGGCAGAAAGTTTTAATTTATGCATTCGTGTGCCGGTGGTAGCAATATAGAGTGGACACAGGGTGTACCACTTTTCCATAAAAATTGTCGTAAAATACCATCGATTTTAGGCAATTGCCGAAGACAATTCAAAGTTACTATAACAGAAAATCGTTGTTGCCGAAAACTTTAAACATTCAGAAAATTGAATAACGAGTCGACGTTTTTAAACGACATTGAACAAGGGCTGGTACAAAAATCAAAAATGTTCTAAGTTACACCCCTGTTGGAGTGGGGACAGCATTTGCGATATTCGACGTAATTAGAATCAATTTTTTGTTTCGAAAATAGAAATAAATTTTTCGTTTAATTTATCCTGCTAGAGTTCCAAAATAAAACACAATAAATAAAAATGACGTCATGTCATACGTACGCATATATATACACTGCTTGCTGGTGTACGAAGAGCAACATAAAAAATCAACAAATTCAAGGAAATTTCTTTTCATAAAAACAATTTATGAGAATTGAATGAATGTTTAATCAGTTCTCAACCATGTGTGCCTCTACGGTTGTGTAAATATTTATTCAGTTTTACCTAAAAAATGTTCACAAAAGTTGTACAACACTGCACCGATCGCTTGAAGATTTGAGATTTGAAAAATAAATAATTTTGGAAGCCCTTTGATGGATCTTTTTTCTATTTTCGTTGACCTTGCGTTCAATGATTCGTCTTGTGGGTGTGGAATATTACATTCGGATGTAAAATCAGTCAAATCGTTTGACAATATTCAAGTGGATTTGCGTCTATATTGTGTGTATCGTGCCTAGATATCGTTTAATAGACCAAAAAGAACGGAACTTCGCCCACTTGATATTACTTAAATGGATGAATCTTAACAAGACAAAGAAAACATATTTGTAATCCAATCAAAGAAGCAGAGTTACGTTTTACACACTCATTGTCTTTAAGATGCACGGCGAAATAGTCTTGAAACGAAAAGAAATGATTTCAAAGCGTTAGTAATGTAGATCTAGCTCGAGCGGCACGTTCCAAGAGTTCGTTCACAAAATTTACTTCTTCACATAAATAGCCAGTTAACATGGTTACCACCGCTGATGGTATCGGATATAAATGTTTGTTTACAAGAAAATGGAACGTTAGTTCTAAGAACACATTAGAAATTATTAATGGTGCCATGCCGGTGCGCTAAGCCTGCCCTAAGTATATTTACCTCTCGTTTTATTTATAGTTTTTGAACTGAAATTGAGAATGTTATTTGAAGGGAATTTATAGATTGTGCGGGTGTGTTCAATCTAGAGGCATGGCAACGAATTCTATTTCTTTATGAAAGAATTTCAGACTGCAAAAGTTGAAAATAAACTGAATGTGAGCAATGTTGTGAACACACAAGTACGTTAACATGATGACAATCCTTATCTATACAGTCCTGAACGACGATTCTTGCATTTTCGTTACTCCAAATATTCATAACTTGACAGTTGCGTGTATAAAATTCCATCAGAACTGTCAAGTTACGAATTCTTAAAGTTACGTATAGCACAAGAATCTACGCCATGCGTACGAAATAGTTATTTGTTTACAAGGTGGGAAAAATATGAAATTCTGACAAGAGATTGGAAATTTCCATTTCTCCTAGAGGTGAACACAACGTTTTCCATGCGTGCATGTTGTGTTTTGCTGTTTTTGTTCACGAAACAAAAACATCGATTCACCATACCATTTTCAAAGACATAAACAAAGTGACAGTTCGAATGAGAGAAGTGCTATTTTCTCGCCACGGGAGAGAAAATGCTGCACTTTTCTCACTACGTGGATCAGGCATGAGCGCCGACGGAGAAACCTCGGCGGCGGCTAGCCGAAAAAAATTTCTCGGCGGCGGCGAAAAAGTCGGCTTGAGCCGGCTTAAAACGGCTCGGCTGGAGGTTCCTTTTAACTTTTTTTTTCAAAATAAAAACGTTTAGATAAATTCATGGAAAATGAACTAGTAAGCATGAAAATGAAATTGTACGGAAAGCGAAAATGTAGGTAGATTAGGTTGTTCAAAGTGCAAGTGGAACTGGTCTTGTTACAAGCAAGTCTCTAAGTCTAAGGTTCACTAACGCGTCAAGTTTTATTGCCTCAAAACTTGAACTAAATGGAAAATCTTGCTCCAGTACACTCATTTAACTCATTAAGAAAATGGTTTTCGAGAAGAAATCGAAAGCTCACGAAAATCAAGTAAAAATTGAAAGGAAAAAAAATCGAGAAAATTCGCAAAGATCGATAAAGTTTTCTCAAATTTGTGAATTAACTGATTGTGCGCCTTCGGCTCGTTCCGCAAAGGTCATACTTGCCAAAACAACAAACTTAGAAGCGAGGACGTAATATACCATTCTGGAAAATTCATGAAAATTCAAGAAAATTTTCAAAATTTTCTTAATTTTGAAAAAAAAATTCAAAAAGTACTGGAGCTGCTTAGGATCAACAGGAATCTCGGTTTTCAAAATTATTTCACCCATTCACCTTTCGAAATCCTTATTTGATTTTCCAGCCGTTTCAAGCCGGCTTTAGCCGTGTTTTTGGCACCGGCTCGGCTGCGGCGCGGCTTGCTCAAAAATGGCCGGCGGCGGCTTGATCGGCGGCTTATTTTCGGCGGCGCTCATGCCTGACGTGGATCCCTTTATGCTATTAGGAACGGTATCTCGGATCTCTGCAGTACAAGATCCGAGACAAACTAAAGAAACTGGTTCACCACCTGGCGAGATCCGAGGAATCGTTTTATTAAATAAATAGTTTTGAAAACCGACACGGTGCGACTGAATGAAACTTAATTCAAAAAGCTAATGCACTTTTGATGTTCTTAAAATTCAATGACATAAAAATCATAAATTCATCTGAATACAGCCGTCGAACGTTCCACATAATGATTTTTATTGTTTACTTCATTAAAATCAATCGGATGACGTAATTGATGTCGTCATGTACCTATATATGAGCATGACGTAATGCTAAAAGAACGACTATAGAAACAACGTTTTGTTGTCGTTTAACGCAAAGATTTAAGCTATGTTGACCATCATCATTTGGTTAAAAGCTCTAACCGAAGTATTGGTTGTTTCAACAACAACAAGAAGTGACCTTCTCGTCGTAAGATGATCGAAATATTTTAATTTGCTGAAAATCCTTTTCGAACCAAAATAGATTAAATTAAACTCGTTTTTCTAATTAATTTCTGGAATTAAAGAAACATCTCATCTATATGCGCATAAATTGTCCCTTTTAAGCAAGCTCGTCTTTCTCTATTTACACGGTGATTCGCTTCAAATTCATTATCAATTCATGGTGAATCGTATAAATGTAAGTATTCATATACCGGATTGAATGAATAGAAATTAGCATATCACCTCACACAGCTACAAATCGAACATTTACACAAACCAACAAAACACGAGTGACGAGTGACGATACACACCGACCAAGGTGTTATCGAAGCTTTTGAACATTTTGAACATTAAGCAAGATTTTCAACTCCGAATCGCGGGGTAAGTCGTTTAGGAAACTGAGGACTTGCACGAGTTTAAAGGGTTTCAGTAGACATAAAATGAAATGATTAAAGTGAATGTTTAAACCGACTTAACTCGTCGTGTTATATTTTCTATCAGTGTTGCACTCGTGGTTATTATTGCCGGCTACGACCATTTCATAAACGAAAGCGTGAGAACCAACATTCTCACAGATTCTGACTTATCGGCACGTCGTTAGAGTCCTAACAACACATTCGTTCAATAGTTTCATTATCAAAGGATCTGAATTTTATGAAACAGTGTGTTCCACCTGGTCGATTGAAATGAATAACGGAAGCAGATGCTTAGCACCAATTTCGATTGTAACTGTCTATGACCTGCAACTATATCAGTGGTAAAGAGCGAAGACAGTTCGAAATTATGTTCAAATTAGGACTGGAGATGAATGAGAGAGTCCAAATTGGAGGTTCGTGAGAAATCTGTGGCTTTGGTCATTCAAGTACTTTGGCCGGTAATAACCGGTTAAAACCGGTTTTACTGTAAAACTCAAAACTCCGATATCTCCGTCAAATCGACATATTTTTGAGGGGTCTCAACGGTTTCGGAAACTTTAGTCCAATACCTAAAACTCATAGAACAACTTTTTTGTCTATGGACCAGAACTGCCCAGTCTATGGAGGATTCCCGGAAAAGTGGCCCCCAAAAAACCGCTAACTTTGAGACTCATTTCCCTGGCCATTTCTTATTCAATTTTGAAGTGTGGGGGCTTTTCGGAAAGGTAATTTCATACCCTACCAACGTTAGCTGGACGAGCTCTGACCTATCAAAGAATTGGGCGCCAGAGCTCTAGGAAGCACTAGTACTTTTATCACAAGTTTTTTTTTGACAGAAAATTTTGAGAATTAATAAGCGTTTCAAACGATTTGATCGATTTTTACTCAAGAAATGACAAGACTATGATACCTTTGAATGATATGTAACTAAATGACTGGGTCTGAGTCTTCCCAAATGCATCCCAAAGCTAGAACACAGTAAAACTAGCATTTCTAGCAGTTTCTTTGTTGTCTTATCTGGATTTAAGGACATATTGATGTGTTTGAATGTCAGTTCCTAGAATTCCATCACTCCGAAGGGTCACCCTTCTTCCCAGTGCTAGAACTCTAGGATGGTGAGTACTTCCATTGGTTTTTTCGAACTTTCTTCTGGACTCGAGGGAAGTCTGAAATGTCTGGAGGTCAGTTCCTAGAATTCCATTACTGCGAAAGGTCTATCTTCTTCCCAAAGCTATAATTCAAGGAAAAGTAACATTTCTAGCAGTTTTTTTCTAGTATTCTCTGGATTTGAGGAAAGATTGAGGTGTCTGGAGGTCAGTTCCTAGAATTCCGTCTCTCCTAAGGGTCCATCTACTTCCCAATGCTAGAACTATAGAATGACCATTACTTCCATCAGTTTTTTTAAGTTTTTTTTCTTGACGTTCCTTCAGTTTGAGGTCTTTGGAGGATATTTCTAATGTCCATTGAACATAATAGTAGAACTCTGTGAAATAACCTCTAGAGACCTCAATCGTTCCTTTAATCCTGTGATAGTTTAGATTTAAGATTTAAAATAAATAATTGCAATAACGTGAAGTTACTGCTAGTGGATAGTTCAATCGCTCCAAGAAGAGAATTGGAAAAACGGATCAGTCTATTTAAGGAGTTTGTCACCGTCACCACTAATCGAAATTTTATTTTTTTTTTGAAACTGGTTCTTATCACGATGAACCATGCAAGTCAATTGAATAAATTCGTGTCGGTGACCTCCACTTCAAACCACACCGACAACAAGAACTCATCATCGGACACCGTTTGTGTGTATGCGCCTCAATATCGAAACACTAAAACCGACCAACATTCTATTTAGCGCTGATGAGAGATTGGTGGAATATCATAAAAATTCGCCGTTGTGTGTATGGTTATCATCATACACATCGCTAAGTTTCGTTTCCCAAAAAAAATTCAATGAAAAATGTAAGAAATGGTTATTTGTTGACATGACATCATCAACAAAAATACAAACGAGGCGTCATCACGCATGGGCCACAACCGAATTATATTATTACACTTTTTCGTGCTCATGTGGAAGAATTGATTCGAAAAATATATTTTGTCACAAAAATGGGAATTTGGTTCGATTAAATTAGCAAACAAGAAATGCAGCTCGTTGGCAACTTACCTCTGTCGTAGATCATCATTCTGCTCGAGAAGCCGCTTCACATCAATTTCCAACTTTGCCTTCTCCCTGGCCGTTTCATCCAACAACTTTCGGGCATCGGACAGCTCATGTTCGTACATCTGTTTGATGTTTGATGTTTCTCTGGTCACGGTTTCCTGTGACGTTCGCACTTCCAGCGTAAGCCGGGCATTCTCCGTTTCCAAATATCGTACCCGATCAATGTAGCATGCCAGCCGATCGTTTAGATTTTGTAGGTCGGCTTTTTCAGCCAATCGACTGTGACGCGTTGGACTTAACGGACTGGTCGGCCGAACGGTTATTGGTGACACGGCTGGTCCAGAATTTTGTGGTGCCACACTACCTGCTTTTCGTGAACGTGACGACATTGTAGCAAATGTTGAAAAATAATCACAAAATCAAAAACTTTGTCTTCCGAGAAAAAACAAATTCCGAAATCAATGAAATTGTTGCTGGAATACGGATGCACTCGCGAGAGTTTGTTACAACGAAAATAACGGAATTGAATGTTTGTTCTCCTTCTTCTATTATTTGTACAAATTAATCGAAGATATTTTCTTCTTTCCAACTATCTCACACGACCGCTTTTACTCAACTGATACCTCAATCCGATTGAACAAAATAATATGCGGCAAAATAATGAGATTTTGTTTATTTTTTGACTTATAAGCCCACTCTCTAGGCACTATAGTTCAATTCGTCGAACACAAACACACACAGAAACTCGTACACGTAATTTAGTTATTGAATCAAATCTTTTGCCGATTTCGATCGAAGACTTTTACCAGACGGTAAATAATTAGCCATTGACTGGCCCTTGGTAGTTGGTTTTAAAATGTTGATCGAAAATACAAATATAAACGTTGGGCGGACAATTTGCGCGATACCATTTGCTTAAATGAGATATATACTCTTTATACCAATAACATGACATCATCGGTGGCATGTGTGTAACGTAACAGTGAAAGAGAGAGAGAAAGAGAGTCAATTGCCGGCAAACGACTGGTAACGAATATTTCGGTTTTTTTATTTGGTCAAGTTGAATTTCCGTGTATGCACTGGCTGTAACCACGTAAATTACCAACCCATTACCAACCGATTACCAGCTGGTCGGCTAGAAAATACTCGTTAAACGCTTAAACTTCTTCAATTAAATTAATTAAAATCTGATTTTAAAAAAAATCTTTGATACGAACAGAACCGTCCGTATGATCTGGATTCTCCAATTTTATCCCAAAAATCGGGTAAATTTGCTTTCCGAACATTACGGTTAAATTTTGAAGTACACCAACTAACATACAGATGGTGTTGGTAGTGCATTCGCCAGTGAGGTACGAATTAAACATGAAAGAAATTGTATTGTATTGTAAATAACTGGTGCGTGATTTAAAAAAAATATATATTTGAAACAGATGAATTAATATTCTGTGTTTTAACCTGTAACAGACGGCAAGCATATGACCAGTATTATTGTTGGGTCTATAGGTCTCTTCCAAGCAAAGTATATAAACACTGAAGGTTATGCAAATCCACAGTTACACACGGATCCAAACTTTCAGGTGAATTTTAGCTCCGTCATGTTGTACACGTATTGAATTTGTTTGCGTCAAGTTGCATCTAGCGGTGAATTTGGAACGATTTAGCGGCGTTATGTTGCACACACATAAAATTCGTTTGCGTCAAGTTGTATTTAGTGGTGAATTGGAAGGATTTAGGACCGTCATGTTGCACAAGTCTAAGGTAGACAACATACGAAAATGAATTCACCTGAAAGTTTGGATCCGTAATTTCTCTGATCCGCTGAGGGTCTGCATTACCTTCAGTGTTTATATACTTTGGACACAGCAACTGACCAACATTCTTAACCAGAGGCAAGGTACATAGACATACTGAAGGTAACGCAAATCCTCAGGGAATGGCAAGAAAGACGGATCCAAAGTTTCGGGTGAATATAAGATTTGTTATGTTGCATCCGTGACGTTAGGCGTGGCTTACACGACTCGTCCCTTCAACATTGGGATCCCCCAAAATGCAACCGATCGTTGACACTTGATTCGCTTCGGATTGAGTATGTTGTTGCCGTTGGATTTTATTGATATTGTCCCTTTAAATGCCAATAATTCTGGATCGTTAAATATCTTTCGTTCACATTCTTTGATCTGTTGTTTTTTTTTTAATCCATCGATTTGTCTAAAATTCCAAGATAGATATATGGGTGGAGGTAATGGTTAATGCCATAGATAACCCAATCACAAGTGCAGTGCGGAACGAAAGTTCGATACAAACGCCATCTGTTTACTTTATTAAAAGCAAAAAAAATGCATAGAAACCTGGGCCAGCTGTTGTTTGATAGGCAAAATAATTTGTGAATGGAATTACCTCTGCCCATATATTTACCTTGTCGGAAAATTCAAATTCTGAAGTGCTCTTATGGTATGAATTCTACGATTTCTAGGAAGTGTGCCGGGTGGAATTTCAAGTGAACGTGAACTATGAAAAAATGAACCGAAAAGTTAGATTTCAACGCTTCTTTGCATGAAAATTACGCTGCATTAAAAAGTGTTGTGCACTTTCCATTTGGAATTTCCACTTGCATTTGCATTTACGGCGTGAATTCTCGATCTCGATGGCAGCTGTCGTCTATGATGACTTTTGCTGGACGTGCGTTGGAATGGACTATTTGGTGTGGAGTTCAGTTAAATGAGGCAGATTTCAGTTTGTGTATTTTCAAATAATTTTTAATCTTTAATTGGTTTTACACTGGGAAATGTTGCATAAGGAAAAAGGGAAATATTTCTCAAAAATGTCTTCTTTTTTTTAAATATTTTGTTTCCACGTCACATAATTCTACTAAAATTAACAATTTTCATTTATAAATTTAAATGCAATTTTTGTTTATTAAAAAAAAAGATTGTTTTCGTAAAAGTCTATGTGTTCATTTCTAAATTTTCTAAATATACAATTTGTATAAAAAACATTTTCATTTTCTCAAATTTGTAATATCAGTTGACCCATCATTTTCTTCTTCAAATTTTCATCAAGTTAACCTCAACCTTTTAGAAAACGGCAAATGCGTCATTGGCAATAGCAGACGGCTAGTCTTTTCTATAAGGTTAATGGACCTTCATTATTAGAATTTAAATCTATAGACGGAACGGCTGTGTGCACTCAGTCGACCACGGTTTCGAAATCTGTACCATATCATTACACGACACGATACGACGGACATATTTATGGTCTAAGGGTTGTGCTTGTGAGCGCTAGAAGGGACTAAACGTTATAAGCCTAGTCGTAGCGATCACATGTTTTAGAAGATCTAAATTGATATAAAAGTCAGGAAAGTTTAACGAATGCGTTTCGAAAGATAAATTTTCATTGAAAGGTTCGTCATGCCAGAAAAGTTAATTCAAAACCATGACTTGTCTGTTACGACTCGCTTTTCAATCAGGACATATTTTGGTAAATTTTTTTACCAAATTAACTGAAATTTACCGAAAATTTACCCAAGTTATGCATTCGGTAAATACCCGGTAAATTCGGTAAATACATTATAATAAGAGGCTTGGTTTTCAATACAAATTCTATTTATCGAATCACATTCTTCATTTGGCACCAGTTAGATATACACCAGGCCCCCATCGCATCGCTCAATAACAAAAGTCATCGAACAAAAATGTCTTTTGTATCGAGTTTATGGTATAGGTTTCGACATTTTCAAGAACAAGAAACTATCAGAACATCGGGACATTTCGCGAGCAAATATTTTCGCGGAAATATGTCCTGGGTGCTCTTTTGAGTGACTGATATACACACAGGCTTTTCGTATACTAGTGTGTGAGGGAAAAATGCTTCTTCTTGGCGTATAAACTTGTTGGCGTTTTTGGGGATATTTTTAGATTGCAGATAGTGGAATAGAAAACGTTTGTTGCTACACGTAAAAAGTAACCAATTCAGAAACCACACAGTCTACTGATAAAAGCGGTCCAGTTATATAATATTACATTACGCCTGTCCGGCAACAAACTGAATTCTTTTCTCTGTTGGTTGAAACTATCAGTTTCGCCTCTCTTTTACACAAACACACCGATCGCAGATTTCTCCCTCACACGCGCTCAAATATTTTAGAATTATTTTTATTTTCTTTAATTTTCCGATTGTTCTACTTGCAACTATTTTCTATAAAATTGAATAACGTCTTCTTATCATCCAAGGTAACGTCTAATAAATATTAATCTAAGATAAATAAAAGGCTAGCCGCTCTCTTCCTTTCTTCATTTCTGTTCAACGCTTAGTTAGTATAAATAAATGCCTTTACTCGCTGCAGCCCACGGAACGAATACATTATTTGATGACATTTGCCATAATTTTCATTTCAGCTGGACTTGGCGATTAAAATATCTTACGTTTGCGTTTGGACATTTTAATTTTGACCAGTGAGATTGCTTCTTGCTTATCAAGAATAAAAATGTCCAAGGAAGAGGACATAGGACGTAATCTACTGTACAATCTTTATGTTATATGTACGTGCACAGAATAAAACTAGGTTTAGGAAATGTTCAAAGTGCGCAAAACGTACCAAATGAGTACATAACCGATCAATTTGTATATATTACACACTTGTCACGAAGAAGTCGAGGCTTGCCGAGACTGATAGTGACAAGTGTGTACTTTGTTTTACTACATAAGCGAAAACGAGACAACAACATAGAACTGAAGTGTAATTTTTGAATTAAACTTCTAGTTAAGTAATTTTGACATCCGAACACCGCGCGTATGTGATAATAGTAGATTATTCACCTCTGTCCACATGTTTATTCAGACACTTGGGGAGTTATTGCATGAGCCGAAGGCGAATGGTATAACCCCAAGTGTCTAATAGTACATTAAGGTACCAGTGAATATACCGAGAATTAATACTCTTCTGTATATTGCACAAACACGAGAGTAACGAGTGTACGTGTAATATACAGAAGAGTATTAGTGCGTGGTATATTCACTGGTACCTTTGTTTTATTGTATTGCGGAAACGATCAACTTATCGATATATTAATGTAGGATATATTTACGTAGATAAATAATAATGACGTCATATCAATGGAATAATTCGGAGAAATAATGTCCGAAAAACAGTGTTTAATGTCGATATATAGACCGCAATGCAATAAATAAACATTTGGACAGAGGTGAATACGCTATTTTATCTACCGACGTCGAAATAATAGTACTTTTTCACTGCTGTTATTTCACCTGGGTAGATAAAAAATTATTCACACAGGGTTGGCTGTCAATGTATTTACCAAAAGAAAATTTATGAAAATACGGCTAAATGAAGGGAAAATATTTGATAAAACTGAAATCATTATGTTGCGAAATAAACGATATGATTTGGACTGATCTAAACAGCTGAAATTGATCTCAACTCTCTCTCTCTCTCCCAATTGGGCTTGTATATTCAGTACAATTCAAACAATGTAAAACGAATATCTAGGTATATACTAAATGTGAGCGCAACATGAAGTGTGAATGGTATTTATGTCCATTTTCATTTGTTTTTCATGCACTTTAATGCTTGATTTTCACTTACTAAAAAAGTACTCCGTGTGAGAGATAAAATTGAATTTTTTCAATTTTTGCTTAGTTTACTTGACAGCTTACTCTCTCACGGCTCTATCAGTGAGTACTTTTTGTTGAGTGGACCATACTTCAGGAAGGAAACGGAGGATTTACAAGAAGCAAATTAAATTAAAATTCTAATTTGTATTTAACATGACTCGGTAAGATAATCGCTAAAAAAACCCCTCCGCTCTGTTGTTATAATTGCCTACTCACAAAATTAGGTTGAAAATGATTTCTTTTTGGCATTTGTTTCACAGTTACCTGAAGAATCACTCATAAGTTTAAAAGTATGGAAGTCAGCGTTCGGTAATGCGAACAGCTACGGTTTCCAGTCCCACTTGAGTCCAAACGATTGGATGGATTCTTTTGAAAAACAGCCTACCAATATCGGACGTATTTTCCAGTGGAGAGAAAAGTGCCTAGAAAGGTATTCGTCTCTGGAAGCCGAACCACTTCCCAAAAAATACTTCGAAGCTTGTTACTTTTCATATGGAAATTTCTCGAGGTACACAAAACTGACTCGGTCGTTTGATGTATGATTGGAAAGTTAATTTAATGTTTATTCAGGGCAAATAGGGTCTTATGGCCCATAAGTTATGGGAGGTTGGAAAAGCATCATATTTGATCGTAGATGCTTCCGAAACCTTTATAAGACTCGAAAAAACATGAAATTACCTTTCTAATGGCACTTCACAAGACCATGCACGTTTCGTGTACCTCGAGTTTTCAAATGAAAAGTGCATGTTTTCGGTCTGTGATCACCTCCCAGTGGCCACAGAAGCTTTGAAGATTTTTTCTCTAAAGTGGTTGTGGCTTCTAGGGACGAATGCCTTTCTAGGCACACATAAAAAAGTCCAATGGGAAATGCGCCCGATCTTATTTCGGTAGGTTTTTGAAAAGAATCCATCTTGTATGTTCACCCAAAAAAGGAGCTCATTAGCGTATCAACCTCTCGATTCCCTCTCGACAACCAGGAATAGTTGCCACACTACTAACGACGGAAAAATGTTCGTCCTGGCCCCTTGTTATTTGCTTTGGAACATTAGGCGAGTGCCCTTTGCGTCAAAGTCACTCAGCAGAATTCGAACGCAAGAACAGACAGGCGAAGCGAGCGGTCTAACTATTCATGGAACTGAGCAGTTACGTCATTTCAGTGTCGCACTTACTTTGCACTGACTCAAACCAACACACGGTAGATCTTTCAACAAGAAATTGGTTTTCTAATTTCCACTCTTAATGTGTGTGAAACGAATCTGGTTTCTTTACCACACAAAGTTGACACTTCTAGACCCTCTGGTTATGATTATCCCGAAACATTCGTCGTACAGTTTGGCACACTATGACTCTACGACTAATATGCACACAGGCTCTCTGTCTGTTGTGTACTAACAGAAATCTTTTCATCGAAAAATATTTGCCACGATCGGCAACAAAAAAGTTCGGTGGTCACAATACACGGCACAGACATGAGCGCCGCCGAAAATAAGCCGCCGATCAAGCCGCCGCCGGCCATTTTTGAGCAGGCCGCGCCGCAGCCGAGCCGGTGCCAAAAACACGGCTCAAGCCGGCTTGAAACGGCTGGAAAATGAAATAAAGATTTCGAAAGGTGAATGGGTGAAATAATTTTGAAAACCGAGATTCCTGTTGATCCTAAGCAGCTCAAGTACTTTTTGAATTTTTTTTACAAAATTAAGAAAATTTTGAAAATTTTCTTGAATTTTAATGAATTTTCCAGAATGGTATATTACGTCCTTGCTTCTAAGTTTGTTGTTTTGGCAAGTATGACCTTTGCGGAACGAGCCGAAGGCGCAGAATCAGTTAATTCACAAATTTGAGAAAACTTTATCGATCTTTGCGAATTTTCTCGATTTTTTTTCTTTTCAATTTTTACTTGATTTTCGTGAGCTTTCGATTTCTTCTCGAAAACCATTTTCTTAATGAGTTAAATGAGTGTACTGGAGCATGATTTTCCATTTAGTTCAAATTTTGAGGCAATAAAACTTGACGCGTTAGTGAACCTTAGACTTAGAGACTTGCTTGTAACAAGACCAGTTCCACTTGCACTTTGAACAACCTAATCTACCTACATTTTCGTTTTCCGTACAATTTCATTTTCATGCTTACTAGTTCATTTTCCATGAATTTATCTAAACGTTTTTATTTTGAAAAAAAGTTAAAAGGAACCTCCAGCCGAGCCGTTTTCAGCCGGCTCAAGCCGACTTTTTCGCCGCCGCCGAGAAATTTTTTTCGGCTAGCCGCCGCCGAGCAGTTTCAGCGGCAGTTTCAACAATGAAAATGTTAAAAAAAAAAAGATTTTATTTTCATGACGTCACGGCTTATATATAAAAGGAAACGGAAACAGAAACGGAAACAATATTTCCGGATTGCGTTGATCCTAAACTGGTACCATTCATTGACAACCATAATACACTTACAGGTACAATGTGACGAACAGCCAGGAACTGAACGAATAATGCAGAAAGGCCTGGGCTAGGTTTTGTGTTTTGCTTCTGAAAATATTTGGTTGGAACGCAGACCGAATGTCGGAGCTCAATAATGACACTGTGAATTCTCATATTCGCGATAGCATGATGTTGAGTATGGGACCCGCATTCGACAGAACGGTGGTGGCTTCTTTCAGTGAGATGCTGGTAAAATCGACGCCATCGATGTCCAGAATTTTGTCCATTTTCTTCAACAGACGGCTCGCAGCTGATGCATTGCTCACTTCCTCGACGAAAATTCCCTGCGAATAGAGACAGAATGTTGGACAAATCGTATCGCGACAGGTCAATCAGTTTGCGTACCTCATTTTGCAATTCGGTTAACTTGAACCCGATGTCCGACTCTTTCGGCAAACTTAATTGCATCTGAAAATCGTAAAATCGTGTTTAATCGACTCGCTCTTCCAATATTCGCCATAATTACGCTTACCACTTTGGGATTCTTGTGAACGCCAAACATCCACGGCTTCCCACTGCGTACGCTTTTCGAAATGTTCATAGTTCCGATGTCGTCGGTTCGTGCACCGAATTGCTTTCCATTCGTCTGATTCTGGTCTTCGTTCACATTTTTGTTCATCGTACTCTCAACGTCACCAATTACATCCTCTTCGTCCGCATCGCTTTCCCGATTCTCATTCGAATCCGTTCCGTTCGACGGCCGTGTTTGCATTCCATTTTCATTGCTATCATTGCAACCGTTGTACCCATTATCGTGACCGTTCGTCACGCTCGACACATCGTGCGCATCTCCATTGTTCAACGTTTTATTGCGGAACGATTCGTACAGCATGAGATCGTTGGGCGTCATTCTCGTGAAATTTTTGGCATAAACGTAGGGTGGCGGTTTCATTGCGATGGACGATGGACGATTGGTTTCAAGGTGCGTTGGTAATTTGGCTAGACCGTTGCTATTCGCTGGTATGCGGCTCGGCCAGGTTGGCTCTTGTGGCTGATTGTTTTTCGTGTAGTAAATGGGTTCCATGGCACGTTGAACGTGATAATGATGATCCGGTTGAAGCGAATGCTGAAGTTGCATGGGATACATCACGTATCCTTGGTGATGATGTGGCTGTGGATGGTCAATCGGACTGTTTGTGGTGATAAAGCATTGCGGTGAACGAGGTAGATGACACGGCTGATAATTCACATTTAGCGGATCCGCATCGGACACGTTAAAGTTCTCACTAATTAAGGAATTGGTCACACTTGTGCGCAGACCGGATGGAAGTTCTTTGACGGCATATTGCTGATCGAATTGATTGGACAGTGATAAAGTGGATTCGCATTTAGAATTGGACGGATGTGGTGCATACAGATTGTTACAGTGGTTGATGTTCTCGTAGTTTGTGATTGGCATCGGTTGTGGTGGCGGTTTTTGAACGTAGAAATAATCGGAGGCTTGTGCGCCACCATCGATCTCATCAGTTTGCAACGATGGTGATTGTAGCATTAATTGAATGTCGGCTGGATTTGTGTACGGTGGATGCGATTGGTTGAGCAATGGCTCTTCTTCGATTCCACAATAATTGCCATTCGAATTCAATTTCATCGATGGATTGGTGGTGACCAGAGCTTCTTTGATTTCGACGGACGTTTCTGGATTTTTAGTTTCCTGCGAAAGATTGCCGGCGAAATGTCAGCTGACAAAATGGAGACACGAGAGCAATTTCGACAATGCCTTACCTGAATCCCGTCGGCATGATCGTACTCTGTGAAATTGGTTTTGTGCACATTTTTCGCATATTTGGCCAATACGCGCAACTCTTTCGGATACGGAGTTGGCGACCGCATCAGACGACCATTTTGTTCCACAGTCACAACCGGATCCGATGCGAAACAGATGCGCCTTTTACCCATCATTGAATCGATCATAGCTGCTTGATGGGCAGTATGAGTGGGCGTAACGATTTCGTTGTCGTCCTTGTCATCCGGTGATTCTGAAAGTAGTTCAAGCATTTTTAGATCACAATTGAATAACACTATGAAGTGATTGGACTTAGTAGTCCAACTAAATAAGAAACAAATGTGGTCAAGATGACAAAGGTGGTCAAGATGACAAAGGTGGTCAAGATGACAAAGGTGGTCAAGAAGACAAAGGTGGTCAAGATGCCAAAGATGGTCAAGATGACAAAGGTGGTCAAGATGACAAGGGTGGTCAAGATGACAAAGGTGGTCAAGATGACAAAATGGTCAGGATGACAAAGGTGGTCAAGATAACAAATGTGGTCAAGATGACAAAGGTGGTCAAGAAGACAAAGGTGGTCAAGATGCCAAAGATGGTCAAGATGACAAAGGTGGTCAAGATGACAAAGGTGGTCAAGATGACAAGGGTGGTCAAGATGACAAAGGTGGTCAAGATGACAAAGGTGGTCAAGATGATAAAGGTGGTCAAGATGACAAAGATGGTCAAGATGACAAAGATGGTCAAGATGACAAAGGTGGTCAAGATGACAAAGGTGGTCAAGATGACAAAGGTGGTCAAGATGACAAAGGTGGTCAGGATGACAATGGTGGTCAAGATGACAAAGGTGGTCAAGATGACAAAGGTGGTCAAGATGACAAAGGTGGTCAAGATGACAAAGGTAATCAAGATGACAAAGGTGGTCAAGAAGACAAAGGTGGTCAAGATGACAAAGGTGGTCAAGATGACAAGGGTGGTCAAGATGACAAGGGTGGTCAAGATGACACACGACGGCAAACTGGTCGACAACTCGATAAAGTACAAGCAATGGATCGATGGTACAAGTCGATAGCAATAAGTCATCATTAAGTTGGTTTCGATGGTTAAAGTTTCAAGTAAGAGTAAATTCATAGAATTTTCCAATTGGGTGATTAGTGAAGTGATTAGACTTAGTAGTCTAACACGCCTGGCTCAATATCAACAAATGATGTGGAAATCGAGAAAAACACTCACCGCGGTTCATTGACGAGGCGACATTTTGAGGCAGCAAGTAACACGTTAAATGTACAATTTGTCCGGCGCCGAATTCCTTTTGCAACGGCATCAACGGCTGACCTTGATTGTCTGATATCCACAGAGCCGATAATTGGGTCAAATTCAACAGCGACACTGGCAAATAAGTTAGAAAATTGTTGACCACATTGATGACCTTCAAATTCAACAAATGACCGATGTCCTGTGGAATGCTCGTCAGTTTGTTGCCGCGTACACTCAATATCGTCAAATTGATGCAGCTGCATATTTCATTGGGCAGGTTGCGCAGGAAATTTTCGTCGGCCGTTAAAAAGCGTAGTTTTCGCAATAAGCCAATGGACTGTGGCAACCGGAACAGGTCGTTGTGACTGACCATTAGCTCCTCCAAACATTCCAGTTGCGATATCGAATCGGGTAACTCTTGCAATTGATTTTCGTCGACCTTCAGTGCGATTAGACTCTTCATGTCACCGAGGGCCGGCGGCAATTGCTCCAATTCGTTCGACGAGACGCTTAGCTCCTGCAACTTGGACCAATTGCAGCACTCGTTCGGTAATTGTGTTAGCAAATTGTTGGACGCTTCGAAATGGACCAATTTCCGTAGATTGTCGACATTGGATGATATCCGCCGGATGCGATTGTTGTCGATCCACAATTCGGTCAAATTGACTAGTTGACCGATTACTTCAGGCTGGCAATTCAAGGCAAATGAGTATGTTCCTCAACAACAAAAATGAAATTTGAGAACTTACCAGTTCAGTGAACTCATTGTTTCCGATGTCGATGCGCGATAAGTTCACCAGCCTTGCAATGGATTTGGGCAAGGTCATCAAATTATTGTCACGCAATTCCAGTATCCGGAGATTGGTCAATCGGCCGAAATTAGCTGGTAGAAATTCCAGAAATGTATCGTTCAGGTACAGTTCCTGCAGCGCTATCAAACTAGTGATAGCATCCGGCAAACGTTCCAGGCTGTTTACGCTCAAATCCAATCGAACTAAGTGTTTGCACGATTTTATTTGTTCGGCAACCGTTGTCAGTGCTGTAAACAATTAATGATAAAATCGACAGATTCGAATGCAGAGAAACAATTCGCTTCTTTACCGTTGCGCGACAAATTGATGCTTTGCAAATTGATCAGTGAACCGATGGCTGGTGGAATTTCTCCGATTTCATTGTCGTTCAGATACAGGCGCTTGAGTTCGTGGCAATAAAATAGTTGCCTTGGTAGATCGTTTATCTGGAAGCAGAAAGTTCAAAATCATTTTTTATGAAAGAGAACCAATTTCCGGTGAGGGTGCCCAATTCAGACGTTGACGTTAGGTTTGAAGTGGATGGAATGGATTCTTTTACCGTCTAGTGTGTTGCATTGGGAGAGGCGACATTTCTACACGGTCAACATCGTCAGTAACGTGTAGAAATGCCCCACCACCTAACATTGCCTACGGTTAAATACAAACACTTGTACTGGGTTAAGTGAGTCGTGCATTTGTTCTATGTATGTGACTTTCATCTTTGCGCTCTCAGGCGGACCCGAGTATGTCTAGTGTTAAGCTAGGCGTGTCACATAGGGCGTATCGAATTTTGCGAATTTTAAGGTCCGCGACAGCCTGTAGAAAACGTAGATCATCGAAAACTGTGACCGGGCATATGGTTGATGGATCGAGGGAAGCCCAAGAAGAAGTCTCCCTGGACGACTTTAACTTTCCGATGGTCATAATTCGGGAAGTTGAGAATATTTTTGAAAACAATGTTCTAGCGGAATGTAGAACGGTGAAAACTTTACAAAACTGCTGAAGAAGCCGATGGTCCAAAAGGTGTCTCTGCCGAGATTGTTTGACATCGAAAATTTGACCTTTTGGTTTTTGACTTATATTTCCTGAGAGACAAATGATTATGTTTAGCTTGTGGTATGAGGTGGTAGAGAAGGTCAAGCACTACCAGTACACTAGGCATGTCCCGGGCGGCAATTCAACTGAAACCACTTTTTCCAAATTTTTGAATGGACTTTTTAAGAGTACCCACGTCACCCGCGAAGCCAGTGAAAACACTGCAACTGAGTCGAGGACACCTTGGCCAGTAAGTATACATAATATTCCATGACAGTAGCTAAAATCTTTCACATAATATTTGTGAATTGCCGCCCGGGATATGCCTAGTGTCACATCCGTGGTATCAGTTTGATCGAGTATTAATACGCGGTCCGATAAATTCAACATTCTAGACCAAATTTGATTTAAGTGGATCAATAAAACCATTCCGAACCGACGGGCAATAATTACTCATGATACCTCTGATAGGTTCATTCATCATTTGAAAGCAAAAAAAATCAATTTTCTATCGATCGAATTGGACTGCCGAATGTACATCCGATCCAAGTACCTGGGTCATAAAACGAATATTTTTCAAAAGTGACAACATTAAACATTGATCGTCACACACGGTACACCGAATGATGTTAGTGCCGATAACACAATCGTTCGCTGTCTATCAGTGGTTATAAAACACATTGAAGACGAGATGTCATGTGATCCCGGAAAATTTCACCGTTCACAGACGACAAGCATGTCATTAGGATGGTTGTCGAATATGTTACTTGAATTGATTGAAATATTTGCACCTGATTGCCAGAGAATCTCTTTTAATTCGTTTGCTTTGGCATTTGACAAAACCTTTGGCATATAAAACGACATTGCCCCGACCTCATAGATCACTTTTGTCGCCGTTGTCGTTAACAGATGAGCAATTCGCATATTTTGCGTATGAATACGTCCTGCAACTGACAAACTTACCCGATTCGAGTCAAGGTGCAGCTCCTCCAGTGTGCGCTCGTACTGGAAAACATCTGGTGGTACATCGTACAAAAGACAGTGAGAAAAGTCTAATGTCAGCACATCGTCCGGATTCTTAAGATTTATACAATTGAAGCATGTCCACCATGGCATTGTTGTGGACAGTGGGACGAAGAATCAGAAAGCACACCCAAAAAAAAAAAACGTCGCCGTTCGTGCGGTCAATTTAGTCGTTTGATCAATAGAATACTGTTTGTCGAATTGATGATTTTGATGATTATCGATTGATTTGTTAGGCCTGTGGAAGGAATGAGAAACGGATTCAATTTAAAAAAAAAAACGAAAAACATTTACTCTGTGGACACTCATCCCATAGATGGGTCGTCGATTGACTTGTGTGCTAAACTTTTCTGTTTCGTCATTCACTTACGTTTCAGTTATAATTGCAATGAACTACATGTTTGACAATAAATTTAATTAAATTTCCAACGATCATCTCACTTGCTACAAAGAAATTTTATTTTCACTTTGTGTTTATCGCGTCATTTTTTGTGATTGAAATTTATGGTATTGTTCTCGTATTGTTATTTTTCTTTGATGGGAACTGTCATGATTGACGTTCGCGATTCTATTACTACTTCATGAATGGGACGGTAGGTGGTTCTATGTTGTGAATGCTCATGATGCTCATACTTTACAGAAAAGAAAAAGAAATTTGAATTGGGTCGCACTTTATTCGATTCAAAATTGCAAATTTCGGAAAATCTCGTTTTAGTATCGACGTTACAGTACTGCATTCGTTCAAGTGTCCTGCCCGTCCTGCCTGAAAATATAGCCAGAATCGGTCTAAGCAAAAGAAAATCGAAAGAAATTAAAATTTTAAAAAAGGTATTTAGACTGTAATGGTTATGCAACTCAGCATAAAACTGCGAACTTTACTCTTGATTTACATAGCAATGTACAGTTAGCGAAAACATTTTTACGTGTCTTGAGCCAATTCCAATTGTACTATATTGCAATGAAAGTATAAACCAGGTATGGTCTGTTCATACAAACCGGAGGACATAGCGATTTCATATAAACGAACTCACCTTTCATAAGAGGTGAGTTTCTTTATATGAAATCGCTATGTCCTCCGCTCCATACAAAGTTTGACATTCGACCATACCTTGTGTTGACGTTCATTGCTATATTGTACTATTTCAATAGAGAAAAATTAGCAGCAAATGCAAGTTTGACATCATAGTAACTACAATGCGAAAAGAACTGAAAACTAGAGACATTTTTCGTTATCTAAATCAGTTATAGAGGTAGTCTACCTAGAGAAATTATGAAATTCATTGAAAAATTTTATCACACACACCACTAACACGAAAACGTCAACTTTGCTTTGTTTGACGTTATTAGTCCATTTACTTTTGACATTAAATAGTCGTGGAATGCCTCCAAATAAATTTCTAAAAATCTAGAATTCAGTTTTGGAAATTTATTTGGAGGCATTCCTAGACTATTTAAGTAAAGTCCAGGGTGCCGAAAGTTGGCAAGCCGCAATTAATTTCAATGTGTTGAGAGTCCCTTTTTACAATGAACGTCAACACAAGGTATGGTCGAATGTCAAACTTTGTATGGAACGGAGGACATAGCGATTTCATATAAAGAAACTCACCTCCCATGAGAGGTGAGTTTGTTTATATGAAATCGCTATGTCCTCCGGTTTGTATGAATAGACCATACCTGGTTTATACTTTCATTGCCTTTTTACAATAAAACTACAAACCAGGTATCATGCCCGCACGTTAGTTAGCGGGCGTGACGCAAGTCCACTACCAAAAATGTTTAAAAAAAAAAAATTTTGGGGACGGCGGAGCATATTTACAGCAACTTTTTGACTTCTCACCCTTAACTCCAACTAAGTCCTATTTTCATAGCCATGGTTACCTCAACATCTGCCACTTTGTGACGCAATTTTTTTTTTGGTAAAATTTTCTTTCTGAAACTTTTTGGGTCACTTTTCTGTTGATAAAACGTTTGCGTACAGGCGCAGAATGCGTCACCCTCAGCGATATCAGTTATTTTGTAAGTAAGATAAAGGACTTGCGTCACATTTACCTTTCTGGGTTTTTTGGGGGTGGTCTGTCCATACAAAATTTTCATTGAAAGGTGAGTTCCTATAGAATACACTTTCATTGCCTGTTTGTACACGAAGCTGTCACATTTAAAGATATGATTTTTCATTTTAATTTGTCAGTTTTTTCTATTGAGAGGGCGAGAGGGCCCTTGAAGTCAGCAGTTATGCTAAAAAAACAGACTCTCAGTGCTTCGTCTATTAACAGAATTAGCATTAAGAGCATTCATTGGTTGTAGGCGGTTTTTCAGAAGAATCCCTCATTATGATGCTGAGTTGCATTCTTCTTCTTCTTCTACTTTTTCAGCCTGTTTCTATCCACTGCTGGATGTAGGCCTCTCCAACTTCTTTCCATTTCGTACGATCCATTGCCATTTGCTGCCATTTTGTACCTGCAATATTCTTAATTCCGTTTGTCCATCTCTCTGGTGGTCTACCTATAGCTCGTCGTTTATATGGTCGCCAGTTCATGATCTTTTTGGTCCAACGTTCGTCTGTCCTTCTTGCAATATGTCCCGCCCAGCTCCATTTCAGAGATGCTATTCTTTCCATGACATCAACGACCCTGGTTTGTTGTCGAATCCATTGATTCGTCATTCTGTCTCTGAGTGTTATTCCAACCATACTCCGTTCCATGGCTCTTTGTGTCACTCTCAACTTATCTTCGGATGCTTTCGTTAAAGTTAACGTTTCCGCTCCATAAGTGAGCGCTGGAAGGACACAAGTGTCGAAAACTTTGCGTTTCAGACTATCGCCCCGATGTTGGTCATGACTTTTGTTTTCAATAAGTTCATATTGAGGCCAACTTTGCTTGCCTCTTCACTTAACTGTTGTAGCATAAGCTGAGCCTGACCTAGATTCGCTGCTATCGGTACAATGTCATCAGCGAAGCGGAGATTGCTCAGGTACTCTCCATTTATCTTAATTCCCATTTTACTCCAGTTTAACTTCCTAAAAACACTCTGCAGAATCGCCGTGAATAATTTCGGATGAGTTGCATAAATACTAGTTATTAATGTAATCGTATGCTGGTATTTTATCACACTAGATGTCGATTGTCAAGCCTTTTTGCAACTGACACTTTGTTTTGGTTTAATGATGAAACAAATTGATGTGATTCTGTCGTTGATAAAAACGGTTATTCAAGCGACGCATGGATGAAAAATTATGTGTTCACCTCGGGGAGAAATAGAAAATGCCATCTCGAGGGAGGAATTGCGACTTTCTATCTTGTTGGAATTTCCTACTTGCTTCCCAACGTACAAAAGTAACCATTCTATGTTGCCATTGCAAATAGATAAGATAGATCGAGTATATAACGAAACAAGCAAAAGTCGAAAAGACGCTCGGAAAGCCCCAAGTTTCATAACTTTGCGAAAGCCGACCGCTCGATGGCTCATGCCACTCCGTTCTGCTCACACTCCATCAAACTTTGACGTTAATTTTTATTATTGCATTCATCCTGCTTTGTTGACTTGGTTCCACTCAAATATTTTGTTTTCTTTTCTCTTTATATTTATGAAATTCCGATGCGTAAGTGATGTTAATAATTGGTCATAAGATCGAAGCAGATTCGTTAAGATCACAGTGAACAAGTGTGTACATACAACCGTTAATGGTTCCGTCAAAGTAGAAATTAATTGCAAACGAAAATAGTTGCACAATTTGTCATACAGTATAGGTACAATAAAATACGCAGGGGGGCCGAAAGACCCAAAATCTATCCGTTTCTCCGAAATTTGTTTTGTCCATTTGAACGATGGATATTGTCGATATTGATAAGGTTCTGGACGATTTTGAATTGAACGAAGACAATGATCGCAACAACGATCGTAGCGATCAATTGAGGCAGCCAATACAAGTTGACAAATTGACCGCATCGATTCCACAGCGAAACCATCAACAGAGCAGTTCGCCCGTTCCCAGCAAACAGTTCGTCAACGCAAAAACGGACATCTCGACTAAACAGAATTTTTCCACAAACCTTACAAAACCGACGGTATCGAATGTGTTCCACAGTTTAAACGAGTACGTGAACGCGGGTGTTGATTCTAAAACGCCACAATATGTAGAGGAACAATCAGATGATGTTGGCGTTACATCGGATGAACTAACCACATCCACATCGTCAATGTCACCGAATTCGGAGTCGAAAATTAAATTAGTGTACGAAAAGTCTTTGTTATCGGGTTCGTTAAACGACTCCGTTGCTCTGATGACAACATCGTCATCGTCATCATCATCGACTGAATCATCAACAACAGACTTATCGCCGAGATCGATTACATCGTCCGTATCGCTGATAAGAAACAGTCCATCGTTGACAAATGATGATGAGGTAGGCAAAGACCATGGCTATCAAATGAATGACACTACCGACCTATCACGTGTGCCAAAGACGAAAGCCGAAACTAACGATGAACAGATTGGATTTTCATCTGTGTCGTCAATGTGCCTCAACGAACAAGTCGAACATGCCTCATCATCCCATAGCAGTTACAGTCAGGATGTCATCAGCAACGAAAGTGAAAGTTCATCTCTATCGCCGTTGAATCCACCAGAAGAGCCGAATGACGGTCAAATCCATGAAGAAATTAAAGTCGTTGAAAACGAGCCGAATCAGACCGTTCCCAGTTCGCTGATGCCAACAAAGCCGATTGGATTCGAATCTACCATGGATGACGTATCTGATACGGAACTAGAAAGCTATTTGCAAGAACTGGAACTGGAGCCTGTCCTGAACGATGCGTTGGCAAATTGTGAAAATGTAGCGACTGAGGACGCAGCTGCACAAAGTGAGAAAACAATCGAAACGGGACCAAATCGTGTGGCAGACGATAGCGTCGAGGATCGAAATCAACCGAATGCCGATAGCTTTTCGCAGGCTTCGACTGTTGAATTTGCAGATACTCGGCTGCATAGCGATTTCGAGCAATCACCGGTGGTCGACAATGTACGCGTGGAACAGGCCGAAGAAATTGATGTCCAAGAAGATTTGTCAGAAGCTGAGGCAGCAGTAGAAGGTCCATCTCCGTATGAGAAACCATTGCAACGACCGAATTCTCTTGATTTGGCGGTAAAAGTTGTCGTGGAAAATGAATGTCATGCAGATGAGGCTGATCAAACACCGACCGAACAGGTATGGATACAAGTGCCGGCCGAGGAACTCCGTCCGATATTCAATTGAAATAAAATTATTTTACAGGCGCCACCACCACCACCACCAATGGAGTCATCCTTTTCCGCTGATATCAGTAATACGACATCGACGTCAAGTTCTGAAGACTTTGGAGCATCATCGATCAGCGCATCGTCAACGCAACCAACAACAAGTCAACTCGGCAAAGTTCAGCCATACTGGATTCCCGACAATGTTACCAGCACCTGTATGCAATGCCAGATAAAGTTTTCGTTAATCAAACGACGTCATCACTGTCGCGCCTGCGGTCAAGTACTGTGTTCGGCTTGTTGTTCACTGCGAGCGAAATTAGAGTATATGGGAGACGTGGAGGCGCGAGTCTGCACTGCATGCGAACGAAAACTGAACAGAGACGATGCATTCAATTCACCGGACGATCCGTATCAATCATCGGATCGGCCATCAATTCCACCTAATCCCAATAATCCAATGGAATATTGCTCGGTCATTCCGCCGCACCAGCAGGTGGCACAATCTTCGCAGGCATCGCCAATATCGGTAATGGTGCCCGTTGGAGTGTTGAAACGTGAAGGTGCTCGTGGTCCGAGAAAGGATAAAAATGTCATGTTTAGCGACGGGATACGACCTGGTTGTGATCTAACGGATTTGGACAACTGGGACAAATGTAATTCGACTGAAAGTGGGTCCAAGAAGTCTAGCAAACGCGTTTCCACGCCAATCGGTACGTTGCACCCATTTTTCTTCAACACGCTGTTCATTGCACTGACGCATTCTCTTTCAGGTGAACGACCCAAGAATAAAATAAAATTGAAATTACCGCCGATCGACCAGTCAAATGACTCGTTCATCCCGAGCGAGGCAAACGCTCTGCCTCCAATTTACACCGCAACACGCACCGATTTTCAGTTCAGCGATGCGATAAACGACGGTCATCTGATTGAAACACTCCACAATGAGACTCTAACATTCGCCGTGCAACGTAACTTTTATGTGTTGGTGCGGATTGTGAAACGTAAGGCGCACAAATCCGTCCGTCCTTCGATTCCGAAACATTAACGAGTCGTTCCCCTTTCAGTGACTTGCTGCATGAACAAAACGGTCATCAATTTTACCACAAAGGGAATGCACCATGTAAACCAGGACGAGATCGTAATTTTGCTGGAAATGGACGATTCGAATTGTCTTCCCAAAGATATTTTCCTGCATTTGAACGAAATCTATCGCGATGCCAAAAACGGTGAGTGTTGCTTGTATGGTCGATCGACACCATTGTTCGGAACGCCGCTTTCGTTACAGGAACAACAATCGGTGAGCTCGGCTTTTCTATGCCCAGCCACGGAAACTTTCTCGGTTCCAAGGAGCACGGTGGCTTTCTGTACATTCGTACGACCTTCCAATGCCTTGAAAATGTAAACGTTCCCGAAAATCCATTCCTCGTCGCAATTTTGATTCATCGGTGGGAAGTGCCGTGGGCGAAAATATTCCCGTTGCGGCTGATGTTGCGTCTGGGTGCACTGCATCGATATTATCCCAGTCCTCATGTATCCGTTCGTGGACGCAATTCGGTCTATGCCGAAATAGCTCAAACGATCATCAATTTCCTGGCCGATTTCCGTACATATTCGTACACACTGCCAACGATCCATGGAATGTACATACACATGGAGGAGCGCACCACTAGCATGCTGATTCCACGGTTTGTTATTTGTGTTAAATATCAGGCGAACGAAATTCATCTCTTTGTGTTTTTGCGTCAAAGGAATCGGTACGACGAGGTCATGAAGGCTATGAACAATTCCAGTGAATACATTCTAGCGTTAGCGGGAAACTTCTCCGAGAAAGCGGACGGTCACTTAGTCTGTTTCCAAAACACTGAATCTGGCTGCACAGAAACGCGCACCTATTCTACACAAGCAGTCAATATCCAAGGGCGGACCAGAAAGGGTAAGTGATTCCGTTGCACGGTACAATCTGTTCGATTCGTCGAGAACTTGATTGACTCAATTTTGCAGTTACCGGCGCAAGTTTCCTTGTGTTAAACGGTGCACTGAAGTCAGCTAGTGGCCTGTCCGGTAAATGTAGCATCGTCGAAGACGGTCTCATGGTGCAAATACTGCCGAGCAAAATGATTGCCGTGCAAAAGGCACTACGCGAAGCCGAAGACTTTGAGATATTGTGTGGACCGGTAGACGGTGATAATACACAAACGGAAATTGTGTCTGTAAAGTGGGTGGAAAATGATACTGAATTCAACAAGGGGTAAGCGCATTATATCCACCGTGACTGTGAAGCCGGCAAGATTTGACTTTGGTTTTCGTTTTCTGTAGTGTTGTGTCGCCAATCGACGATAAGTCCATGAAGGGAATCCGAAGCATCAAAGTGCATCGAGGATACGAACTGGCTAGCACGAATCATATCATTCGATGGACGGAAGTGTTTATCATTCAGGTGAGTTCGTCAAATCGGCCATTTAAATCACCGTTCGTTCACCATTCGAATCAAAATAAATCCTTTCAGAGCGATGAAGACTCACAATACGGCAAAGATCCAACGGATGTCACCAAACTGTCCGAACAGATAGCGAAGAGTGTGTCGAAAGCGCTGCTTTCGTACTTGGATCTACTTGTAACCAGTGGTTTCGTCAAAATAGGGCTTAGAGCAACGCTTCACACTGAAAACGTAAGTTCTGTTTGTTAGTCCCATTGTTAGCCCCTAAGTGTGTGTGTGTGTCGAGTCGATACGTGGACTGATTTGTCATTGACAATTTGTCAAATGTGATTAGGTGTGCTACGAAGCTGGCAGTCTACATACCAAACTGGGAACGCTGTACATGAAAGCCTTGGACAACGAACTCATTCCGGTGCTGCACAGTCAAGCGACCAATCTCAGCTTGGAAACGCCTATCGTTCTTGAATTGATTTTTCATATTCTCGACGACTAAGTCTGTTTCGGCGACAGCCGTTTATTTTCCGAGAATGTCAGCCGGTGTTCGTCTCATCCAAAAAATCTGTAATTTATTTTAGTCACCCGGGGTAATGCTAATACTGTTGTCGTTCAATGATCAATGTTCTGAGGGATTGTCCAATGTTTAAAGTTTAAAATAAAAGTGAAGCAAAGTGAACGCGCGATTTGTTTGCAGCTAAACTTACTGCCATAGTCATCTGCTAGTCGCCAACAACAAGATACTCAACGAACTAGAAGATTTAACCTGTTACAGATGGCTGTCATCTGTTGTCGACAACGACAGCAATAATAAACGACAAGATCTGATTAATGAGATCTTATATAGCAAAAAGCATGTTCAAAACAAATGAAGTAAAAGATTTCTGAAATCAATCTCTGAAAATCTTCGATCAAATGAAGTAATAGATCAACAGTAAAACTGTTAATATGCTTGCCGTCTGTGACAGGTTAATCAATTTGTTGCGCTAGTCGTTTCCGAATGGTTTTGTCATTGTTGTCATAGATCAAGAGCCTGTGTGGACATAAGTATTTGATTTAGAGCGCTAGTAGTGGCCTTACAAAGGTAGCCCTGGTCAATGCTCTTTCAAGTCAACGCTGATTATTGAGTTTTTTCCAATCTTCCAGTTTTCATAGGATTAAGAAACCTCGTTTATCACTGTGATCGTCTGACATCGTTTATTTTTCTCGGTCGTTTCCTCCTAGAGACTTTATTGCCGAAAATCGTTTCACAGTTTGTATTTTTAAAGGAAGGGCTGATATTTGTAGAAAATCCTTTCGTCAGAAAATCTCTAAAATTGAAGAAAATCCTTCACTCACGTGGGGTTGAACAAAACTTAAATAGAGTCGCGACACCACCTCTGATTTTTCTTCATGTTCTTATTGAGGGACTCGAGTACTATCGGGAACCACATTCAAGTCGCGGATGCATCCAGCCGTTTTGGAGAACCGGCACCCATGGCCGTGCGGGACCGACGAGTCAATTTGAATACAGATCGTTATAGCAACGGATAGAGGGACTAATTCTAAGCTAATTAGTGTTAAAATGGCTTCCCTCGACAACCTGACCACGTAGCCACAGCCAGCTAAAGACGAAATTTTGACATTTTTGAATTTTTGGCGATATTGGTAGAGGATTTCATGCTCTATTAAACGCCGAGAATGGATTTTACAAAGTTTGTCTGAATTGTACAATATTTGAATAAGTTTATTTTTCACCATCCTCGGCGAAACTTGGACTCCTCTGTAATACACAGTTTGACCCTGTCTGCAACAAAACAATAATGCCTGATCAGCCTGCAGTCTAAGCTTTACAACGATACCACACTTGCCGTACTAAGCCTTACAACAAGTATCTGTTACGACATTTTGTTTGCAGCAAGGTCACTCTACGACGAAATTTTCAATTGCTGCAGACAGGTTCAAACTGTGTATTACAGAGGAGTCCAAGTTTCGCCGAGGATGGTGAAAATAAACTTTTTCAAATATTGTACAATTCAGACAAATTTTGTAAAATCCATTCTCGGCGTTTAATAGAGAATGAAATCCTCTACCAATATCGCCATTCAAAGAGTTTTAAACTTTCTTCGTCTTGGACATATCACGATTTAAAAATGTCGAAATTTCGACTTTAGCTGGCTGTGGCTACGTGGTCAGGTTGTCGAGGGAAGCCATTTCAACACGAATTAGCTTAGAATTAGTCCCTCTATCCGTTGCGATAACAATCTGTATTCAAATTGACTCGTCGGTCCCGCACTGCCATGAGTGCCGGTTCTCCAAAACGGCTGGATAGATCTGCGAACTGAATGTGGTTCCTTTATAGTACTCGAGTCCGTCAATAAGAACATGAAGAAAAATCAGAGGTCGTATCGGGACTCTATTTGAGTTTTGTTCAACCCCACCGTGAACTCCTCAGAAAACTAAAAAATCCTTGGAAATTTGACAAGAAAATCCTTAAAAATCCTTGGATATCCTTGAAAATCCAGCAAACACAGTACAGAAAATGCTCTCAAAATCATAGAATATCCTCAGAGGATTGGCTTTTTGAAAAACGTTTGTCAACGAAATTTATAAATATCCGTCCCTCGTGAAGAACATTCTGAGTGCCTGTTCGCATCATCTATACATAAATATCAGTAGAAAACATTGACAAAACCGATATACGAAAGTACCGAAAGTACAGAAGCCGATCGGCCGATTCATCTGAAACGTACTCACGTAATTTATGTCAAAATACTATGAAAATGAATGCGTTTGAGTAGCTAAACCAAATTTTCATGTCCTCCGGTCGGACATAATCGTCTACTATACAAGCCTAGTATTACAAAGTCAAGTGAAAATACGAATATTTTGCGAGATTGGATTGTAGAGGTCATGTGTAAGAATAGTATATTACTATACAAGGGAAGGAATTTGATATTTCGTATCCAGATGAGTAAAAGTGTCCGGGCTTTAGCCCGAAGTACTTTTACTCATCGTTTTCCTTTACGAAGGAGGGAAAGACTTTTCCCTAGGGACGGAACGTCCATTTTCCCTCCCTGTAAAGGAATACAATATTTTTCGAGGAATGGATTGTTTTCGTCTTATTTTCAGAACGATGATCATTGAACACTAGCAGGATAGAAAAAACTAAAAAATTATTTTTAAAAAATTAAAGAAACAAAATTTAATCTTTTATCAAATGTGATATTATTACATTTATAAAATAAATAAATTTAGAGTTAGCCGAATAAATAATTGCAAAAAGTTAATGTTATGCAGAAAGAGAAATGTTTATTTAAAAAAATGATCAAAAAAAGGAAAGAAAGAAAAAAGATTATTGTCAATAGAGTGTAATAAGTTGAACAGTGTAACTAACAAATTTGTTTATACAGTTTCTTTGGTGAAATAAAAATTATGTAAAAAGAATTGGACCTTTGACTTGAAAAAAGAACAAACAAAGTGACGGTGGAGAACATGTATGTACGTTAGGGTGGTTTTTTTGCAAAAATTGTAAAGCTTCGTGGATCCCCAGTGAAAATGTCGGTCTCACGAGACCATGAAATACGTATTCTCAACGGTCTAATTCCAGTCTCAAAATTGCTGGAATTCTCAATTAGGTCTCAAAATATTTTTGTTTTTGCTAAAATCATTTCGGATGAACAAATGAGAATACCGTAGACCAAACGAGTAGTCTCTTTTCGAATATTATTTCGCCAGACTGTGCGAGACTGGATGAGTCGTCTCGTTGCAGTAATATACTCAGATCGCTTGAGACGAAACAAGTAGTCTCTTTGCTAACATTTATTGGTGAACTGTGCGAGACTGGATGAGTGGTCTCGTTGCAGTTATATGTCCAGATCGCTTGAGACGGAACAAGTAGTCTCTTTGCTAACATTTATTGGTGAACTGTGCGAAACTGGATGAGTGGTCTCGTTTGAAGAAAATATTTTCTTCGATATCTGAGACCGAGTGAGTGGTCTTTTTGGAAGAAAATATTTTCTTTGATATCTGAGACCGGTTGAGTGGTCTTGTTTGAAGAAAATATTTTCTTTGATATCTGAGACCGAGTGAGTGGTCTTTTTGGAAGAAAATATTTTCTTCAATTACTGAGACCGGTTGAGTGGTCTCATTTGAAGAAAATATTTTCTTTGATATCTGAGACCGGTTGAGTGGTCTCATTTGAAGAAAATATTTTCTTTGATATCTGAGACCGGTTGAGTGGTCTCATTTGAAGAAATAATTTTTCCGATTTCTGAGACCGGTTGAGTGTTCTCATTTAAAGAAAATATTTTTTCAATTCTTTGAGACCGGTCGAGTGGTCTCTTTTGAAGAAAATATTTTTTCAATGCTTTGAGACCGGTCGAGTGGTCTCTGTTGAAGAAAATATTTTTGGCAATTCTTTGAGACCGGTCGAGTGGTCTCTTTTGAAGAAAATATTTTTGGCAATTCTTTGAGACCGGTCGAGTGGTCTCTTTTGAAGAAAATATTTTTTCAATTCTTTGAGACCGGTCGAGTGGTCTCTTTTGAAGAAAATATTTTTTCAATTCTTTGAGACCGGTCGAGTGGTCTCTTTCGAAGAAAATATTTTTTCAATTCTTTGAGACCGGTCGAGTGGTCTCTTTCGAAGAAAATGCTAATTTTAAAAATAAATGTGTTTGTGTCTCAGCTCTCTCCTTATATAGCGAAACATAAATGACGAAAATATTCAAGTGATAGATTTTGGATTTTGAAAAAAGTATGTACCAGATTTAATGATTGTGTTGGGATGGTTTAGAGATTTAAAACATAAAGGCTCTGGCAACCGAGCGGTATTACATTTTCCATCGAAAATTCAATTTCAGCTGTTTTAGTTTTTCATATCACACTGTTCATTATAATGAGTTTCATTTCTTTTTGGTGTTGTTGATCTTGAGGGTGTAGACAGTATCCATAATGCAAGAAAATATTTTCTGCAAAAGAGACGTTTCAACCGGTCTCAGATATCGAAGAAAATATTTTCTTCAAATGAGACCACTGAACCGGTCTCAGTAATCGAAGATAATATTTTCTTCAAATGAGACCACTGAACCGGTCTCAGAAATCGAAAAAATTATTTCTTCAAATGAGACCACTAAACCGGTCTCAGAAATCGAAAAAATATTTTCTTCAAATGAGACCACTCAACCGGTCTCAGATATCAAAGAAAATATTTTCTTAAAATGAGACCACTCAACCGGTCTCAGATATCAAAGAAAATATTTTCTTCAAATGAGACCACTGAACCGGTCTCAGTAATCGAAGATAATATTTTCTTCAAATGAGACCACTGAACCGGTCTCAGAAATCGAAAAAATTATTTCTTCAAATGAGACCACTCTACCGGTCTCAGAAATCGAAAAAATGATTTCTTCAAATGAGACCACTCTACCGGTCTCAGAAATCGAAAAAATGATTTCTTCAAATGAGACCACTCTACTGGTCTCAGAAATCGAAAAAATGATTTCTTCAAATGAGACCACTCTACCGGTCTCAGATATCAAAGAAAATATTTTCTTCAAATGAGACCACTCAACCGGTCTCAGATATCAAAGAAAATATTTTCTTCAAATGAGACCACTGAACCGGTCTCAGAAATCGAAAAAATTATTTCTTCAAATGAGACCACTCTACTGGTCTCAGAAATCGAAAAAATGATTTCTTCAAATGAGACCACTCTACCGGTCTCAGATATCAAAGAAAATATTTTCTTCAAATGAGACCACTCAACCGGTCTCAGTAATCGAAGATAATATTTTCTTCAAATGAGACCACTGAACCGGTCTCAGAAATCGAAAAAATTATTTCTTCAAATGAGACCACTCTACCGGTCTCAGAAATCGAAAAAATGATTTCTTCAAATGAGACCACTCTACCGGTCTCAGAAATCGAAAAAATGATTTCTTCAAATGAGACCACTCTACCGGTCTCAGAAATCGAAAAAATGATTTCTTCAAATGAGACCACTCTACCGGTCTCAGATATCAAAGAAAATATTTTCTTCAAATGAGACCACTCAACCGGTCTCAGTAATTGAAGAAAATGTTTTCTTCCAAAAAGACCACTCACTCGGTCTCAGATATCGAAGAAAATATTTTCTTCAAATGAGACCACTGAACCGGTCTCAGTAATTGAAGAAATTATTTTCTTCAAAAAAGACCACTCACTCGGTCTCAAGCCGCCTGCCAATGAGACTGCTCATCCGACCTCGGAAATTGTAACAACGGTTCAAAATTAGAACTCCAAATAGATATATCTGATTTAGCAGCACGTGAACGTCGACGGCCGTCCAAATTGAAAGTTAAGCATCATTCGTCGCGGTTAGTACTTGGATGGGTGACCGGAAAAAACATTACAAATAAAAAAAGGTAAAATAAAAAAATTCAAATATTACTAACGATTCTACAATTTCAGTCAGTTTGGTCTAGCGAATTATAAAAAAAGTAAAGGGTAGTGGCCATCTGTGAACTCAACATAGAAGTACAAAAAAAATCTTCCGATAAATAACGAACGAAGAAAAAAGTTCTAAAAAGAAATCAAATATGAAAAGTCTCAAACGGTCTAGAAAAAACTGAAAAAAGAGAAGTCTCAAACGGTCTAGAAAAAACTCAAAAATTAGAAGTCTGAAAAAGTTTTTTTTTTTTTTTATGACACTCATTTATCCTCATCCAGTCTCACAAGGTCTAACAAATCCAAAATGAGACCACTCATCCATTCTCACAACGTCTAACAAACCCAAAAGGAGACCACTCATCCAGTCTCACAAGGTCTAACAAATCCAAAATGAGACCACTCATCCAGTCTCACAAGGTCTAACAAATCCAAAATGAGACCACTCAGTCAGTCTCACTACGTCTAGCAAATCCGAAACCAGACCACTCATCCAGTCTCACTACGTCTAGCAAATCCGAAACCAGACCACTCATCCAGTCTCACTACGTCTAGCAAATCCGAGACCAGACCACTCATCCAGTCTCACTAAGTCTAGCAAATCCGAAAGCAGACCACTCAGTCAGTCTCACTACGTCTAGCAAATCCGAAAGCAGACCACTCAGTCAGTCTCACTACGTCTAGGAAATCCGAAACCAGACCACTCAGTCAGACTAGAACATCCTCAAATGAGTCTAAAGAGAGACGTCTCATGAATTTTGGATGAACTCCGATGAACTATTTCGATAAATTCTCGGTCTCAAATATTCTCAAAGGCTCGAAATACGTAGTCTCACGGCCATACAAAAGTTTCGGTCTCAAAAAGGGTCTCAAATACGTTTTTTTTTTTCACCGGGGATTGCATGGTAAAATAAATATTTTGACACTAAAAAAACGTCGAAGCCGAGAGGATTTAATTTTTTGAATTTTTTTGAGCTGGCGCAAATTCATCAAAGTTTCGTGAATTTGGTTTAAACTTTGATTTTTTTTGTAACCAAAAACGATCAGAATAACGGTATATGTTTTTTTCTAACACGTCTTTGTGGCTAAGAAAATTTATGCTGCAAGATGGAAAAAATTGGTGTCGTTGTTCCCAAGATATGACAAATAAATGGATATTTTTAGGCGACGGGAACAGGTTTTCGAGTGTGCTGTCTTGTAAACGGGTTGACGAACACTGGTAATTGCATTGAATGATAGTTTACAATCATACCTATCAGGGAAAAAAAAGTTTGTGAAAATTGGTTCAGTTTAGCCGGAGATCTTGCCCAAGAAGTGGGCTAAAATCTGGCTACTCGCCCGTAGAATGACTGATGACCATTTTCTTTGCTAATAAATTACGAAAAAATACACAATTTCTCCATTTTCTTCATTTTATGAATAGAAATCGAAATTGTAAGTAAAAGTTAAAATATGCGAAAAGTTGGTCAGGTAGACGTCAAATTTGACTAATTTTTGGGGGTTTGCCAACGGTTTTTCGTGCGAATCTTATGAAGTATGGACTTAAGAGCATTGTTAAAGACAGGAAATGAAAGGTAGAGACTCAAAAAGCTTCTTGAACAAGATAACTTTCTTATGAAAATTTGATAAAAAAAGATGAAGAAAAACAAATAATTTATTTCTGACCACATCAAAAGCAGAAAATTCCTCCGAAGTCAAATTCTTCGATTTAAAGATTTTCGATTAGAAAATAGAAATTATTAGCAATTAACCGCGACCAAATACTTAGTTAATTTATTATTTCACTTTTCGTATCATTTGTATGGGAAAACACGATCAAAACATTGGCTGTGGATGTTTAAATTTGAAACCGACAGCAATGTTTTGATGTGTATCTTCCACACACATAAATTTCCGAAATTTCTTCAACACTTTTAGCCGTTCACAAAAATATTTGCAATGTTTAACGCACTTAAACGCACAAATTGACACAAGAATAATGAATGCGAGAACAATACTACGCGAACAGTGGTTCTGACATTTGAATTTTGGCTGCTCATTACCGTACCATTTAAAAACGGTGACCAGCAGCTTCAATTCCAATGCATCAAGATTTCACAATTTTACTTTAAATTTCAGAAATAAATATGAGGATATTGTGTGTATTTTAAGATACAATGTCAACAATTCTTGGGAAGGGTCAGCATCGCAAAAATGTGTACATTTATGTTCTCGATTTTGTTAACTGCTCGTTTGAATTTTTTATGGTGCGAATGTGAGCACCCCGAATCAAAAGTGTCAGAATTTTATTGAATAAAAACTTTGCTGGACAACTAGCGCCACTGTTGTTCATTAAATTAAGTATTTTTGTCCCACAATTCAACCCAAAACTAGTCCCAAAACAGAAAACATGTTAGTTTTCACTTTTCAACGACTGTAATGACAATCAGTCAAAAACCCCGAGGATATAAGTTTGTGTCTACTTACGAAATAACTGATATCGCTGGAGGGTGACGCATTCTGCGTCTGTACGCAAAAGTTTTATCAACAAAAAATTTAACCAAAACATTAAAAGTCGAAGCATTATAATTTGATCGATTCTATTCATTTTTAAATAGTTGTAGTTTTTCAAGAAATCATTTCGAAAACATTACAGTATAAAGGCTTACACATGCGCATTAGAGCTGTTTACTCGCGGTATACCTGCGGGTAATCCGTTCAAATGCACGTGTCTAAGCTTTTATACTGTAATGTTTTCGAAATGATTTCTTCGAAAACTACAATGATTTAAAAATGAATTAAATGAGTAGAATCGATCAAATTATTATGCTCCGACTTTAAGAGTGAAAATTTTACAAAAAAAAATCGCGCCACAGGGTGGCAGATTGTTCTTCTTTCTTCTTCTTGAATTCCATTCTTTCAGGACATATTTTTCCCTATTTAAATTGTAAAGTTTTCTTTCTTAAATGTTTTGGGCCAATTTTTTGTTGATGAAACTGTACTGAACCCGAGTGCAAATCATGTCCGGAGCGATAGCGGAGGACTTGACGCAGTCTAACTTCCAAAAAAAGAACGAAGAAAATTTTTTGAGACGCGGCAACTATATATAGGCGAGAATTTAAGTTTCTTTCCTTTGACCTGTATCACCACAAATCCTATTCTATCTTATTCGCGCTTCAAATACGAGCAAAACGAGCTATCACTCGACTATGTAACTTTAAAATTGCCGGAGATACATCGTTTTGAAGTTGGTCATTTTGATAGAAAATGCACCAAATTAACGTTTTCCAAACAATCAAAATCTTTCAACTTACTCTGTATGTTTCTATCTATCTGTCTATCTGTCTATCTATCGACGGACGATCTCGGAAACTAGTCAGCCAATCTCCATGAAATTTTGCAGGAACCTCAGGGTGGGCATAAAAATGAAAATGTGATACGCCATTACCCCAGGAAAAACCAGAATTTTGTTTTATTGGCCCTCGAAGTGGTTTCTGAGTGAGGTTTTCGAGGGTCGGGAACGCGTTTTCGGTTGTAGCTTAGCTGTATTGAAACCCACAGAGTCGTGTGACCCATCAAATGAAAGGTATTCGTAACACGATTCGAACAAAAAAATAATTTAAAAAATCGGGGCAGATTCGTTTGAGCTAGAGTGATTAGAGTGACCAAATTTTGAGCTACTCGAGCGTAGGATGAAAGGACTAATATCTTTTTGGGTTATGAGAGATAGAGAATTACTTTCTTCGGCAAAGTCTCAGAGTTTTACGAGTAGAACAGAGGGGCATATGTGAAAAATGTCGAAAGTTGGAAATGGGTGGGTCAATTATGTTTTTAGAGGTATTTTTTGAATGGTGACAGATAGAGAGTTACTTTCTTCGGCAAAGTCTCAGAGTTTTACGAGTAGAACAGAGGGGCATATGTGAAAAATGTCGAAAGTTGGAAATGGGTGTGTCAATTGGGGTTTTGGAGATATTTCTTGAATGGTGGCAGATAGAGAATTACTTTCGTCAAATTTTCGATTTTCGTCAAATTTTCTGAATTTCGTCAGATTTTGGAATTTCGTCAAATTTTCGATTTTCGTCAAATTTTCGAATTTTGTCAATTTTCGTATTTCATCAAATTTTCAAATTTCGTCAAATTTTCGAATTTCGTCAAATTTTCGAATTTCGTCAAATTTTCAAATTTCGTCAAATATTCGAATTTCGTCAAATTTTCAAATTTCGTCAAATTTTCGAATTTCTTCAAATTTCGTCAAATTTTCAAATTTCGTCAAATTTTCGAATTTCGTCAAATTTAGACCAATTTTCAAATTTCGTCAAATTTTCAAATTTCGTCAGATTTTCGAATTTCGTCAAATTTTCAAATTTCGTCAAATATTCGAATTTCGTCAAATTTTCAAATTTCGTCAAATTTTCGAATTTCTTCAAATTTCGTCAAATTTTCAAATTTCGTCAAATTTTCGAATTTCGTCAAATTTAGACCAATTTTCGAATTTCGTCAAATTTTCAAATTTCGTCAGATTTTCGAATTTCGTCAAATTTTCAAATTTCGTCAAATTTTCGAATTTTATCAAATTTTCAAATTTCGTCAAATTTTTTTGAATTTCGTCAAATTTTCGAATTTCGTCAAATTTAGTCAAATTTTCAAATTTTATCAAATTTTCAAATTTCGTCAAATTTTTTTGAATTTTGTCAAATTTTCGAATTTCGTCAAATTTTCGAATTTCGTCAAATTTTCGAATTTCATCAAATTTTCGAATTTCGTCAAATTTTCGAATTTCGTCAAATTTCGTCAAATTTTCGAATTTCGTCAAATTTTCGAATTTCGTCAAATTTTCGAATTTCGTCAAATTTCGTCAAATTTTCGAATTTCGTCAAATTTCGTCAAATTTTCGAATTTCGTCAAATTTTCCATTTTCGTAAAATTTTTGAATTAAAACTGTAAACTGTTATAAAAAGCAGTGTTGAGTACACTTCTAAAACGACTGATATCCCAACAAAAATCTCTTCGAGAAAAGTGTGACGCAGTCTTTGAAATACAATTTCTAAAATGAATGATATCGCTAGAGTTGACGCTTTCAGCTTCGTTACGCAAAAATTAAATTTTACACCCAATTAGTTCAAACAAGCTGGCTTAGTTTTATCTCATCATTTGCCAAATAATTTTTACAAAAAAAAATTAGACTGGAAACAACCAAAATTTTACCAAAAAAAACTGCGTCGCATCTGGCAGATAAATTTTCTCGTAGGTCTGTTCCTGAACATCTGAAACTTTGCGACGCAGATTTTTTTGGTAAAATTTTGGTTGTTTCCAGTCTAATTTTTTTTTGTAAAAATTATTTGGCAGATGATGAGAAAACCTAAGCCAGCTTGTTTGAACTAATTGGGTGTAAAATTTAATTTTTGCGTAACGAAGCTGAAAGCGTCAACTCTAGCGATATCATTCATTTTAGAAATTGTATTTCAAAGACTGCGTCACACTTTTCTCGAAGAGATTTTTGTTGGGTAGTATCTACCACAGCTCTGCTTTGGAGACTTTTTGGTGTTGGAAAAATGAGCGTACGTGCTAGTAAAGTCTAGACTATTGCCAAGTTAAGGCTTTTGCTTCGATGATCCTACTGAGTTTGTCCTTGACTGAAATATAAAGGTTAGGAAGAAGGGAAGCTTGGCTTGAACCTAGGATATTTATATTTATACTAGTTTTACTTCTATAAAGTTATAATGTTTTGGTCGACCCTAGGAAAATTATTCTTTTACGAACTGTGCGAAGTGTACTTGGAAAGGGTTCGATCTTATTGAATTTATCCTTTTATGAACTGTACCTGAATACCACTTGAGAATTCGTCTTTGGACGAAGTAAACGAGAAAGGTGTTTGGTTTGATCCCACTGAATTTATTCGTTAAAGACTGTGTCTTAAACGCGTGTTTTGTTTGACCTTCTCCTTAGATCAATGAAAATCACGGTCGTGGACTTTCAACTTTTTATCTTTAGGTGACGATGTGAGTATGATAAATTGTCTGTCATGTGTATCTTATTGTCTTATCTAAACTTCGCTTTTCACATTTGTGCGCATTACGCATAAATGGAAAGGTTAGAATTTGTTTTCTCATTAGTACCATTGATACGATCGCAACAGTTACAAGTGAGTTGATCTATGCTAAACTAAACTGCAATTAAATATTCATCGCATTTTAAGTGTTACAACTTTTGACGACCGTTATATTGCTATCTGCCTACGCAATAGCAGCACTACCGAATTGCGCTAACTATCGCCCCGGTTTTTTCGTCAACGATCCATCTAACTGCCAAGCGTATTGGTATTGTGCAAATGCTCAAAGTCAACCACAACCAGGCGTGTGTCCATTGCCCTATCATTTTGATCAGGCCAATCAATTATGTAACCATCCCAACACATACCCTTGTTCAAATAACCCGATACCAACCACATCTACTGCACAACCAACGACCACATCTACATCTACACCATCTGAAGGTTCAGATTTTTTTTGTTCCAGATGTGTGCTTCAATAAACAGAATTTTACAGATTTTGTGGCTGTAGCTGTACGGGAACACAATTATTATCGAGGCGTTCACAGTGTACCTCGTGTTTCATCATTCAGTTCGGATGTTAGTTAGTTATTAATTCCGCTACACGAGACACTACATGAAATCATGTATTCCTTGTCCTCAGATCAATAACTTTGCACAGCAGTGGGCAGACTATCTTGCATCAACCGACCAATTTTACCATTCCAGTGGATCTGGATTCGGTGAAAATCTTTACAAGTCGTGGGGTGGCAGTAGCGACAAAAATACCATAATTGCCAATGCCATTAAACTGTTTTACGACGAGATACGCTATTATGACTGGAACAATCCAGGTTTCTCAATGGAAACCGGTCACTTCACGCAAGTGGTGTGGAAAGCGTCCACAGAAATTGGAGTTGGAATCGCTATTTATCCTGATAAACGTTATGGTCATAGGTCTGTGGTTGCTATAAACTACAGGCCACCGGGAAATTATCTGGGACAATTCGCACAGAATGTGCTATCACCCAGATCCCGTTCATTTCATTTGAACAACACGGAGTCACACGACGACGAAATTAGTTCTGCTAAGCTTATGGTTGTATAAATTGGAATCGTTGTTGCCGACAATGTCAATTCCTTGGAGTCTGGCTCAATTGATACTCTAAAAAGTCATTAAGTTTCCACCATCTGTCGGGGCCTAAATAAAATGAATCAAACTCCCAATAATCGATTTTTAGGACTAGTCCAAGTTGGATGTCATTTCGTCATAGCATTGCACCAGGCTCTCGATTAAGTGCTGTACGCACTTCAAGCATGAGTGGTAATTTAAATTGAGTGCTGAAACTGGACAGACTGAATCATACAACATTTGGTTTTCTGTAAAAAGTTTTTGGAAAAAATGTTCATTCAAAATAGAACTCTATTTGGCAGCTGTCACTACGATCACTCATGCTTGCAGTGCGTTGGTAGAAGGTATAATGTCAGAGAATATGATGCTATACAGCGGCGTAAGTATACCAAGACGCATTGATTAATGTTGTATGATTCGTAGTTGCTAAGTTCCATATTCAAAAGAAATTCGCTGTCTGACCTTCGATACAAAAACTTTGTTTTTAAGCGTTTCTGAGACAAGGACAAAAAACTTTAAAAGCTTTGATTTTTGGTTTCGTGGATATTTCTTGGAGTCCATCACTAAAAAGCAATTTAAAAGTATTTTCACTCAGTACCGGAGAGGGATTCTTCTGAAAAACAGAAGACCAAAATCGGACGCATTTTCCATTGAAATTTTTTGTATGTGCCCAGTAAGGTATTCGACTCCAGAAGCCAAAACCACTTTCAAAACGAGCCATCAGAACAGTCGGAGCGTTTGCTGCGACTGAGCCCCGTACAAACCCGTATATCTATTGCGTACGTGACCCTAGTGCGTCTGTCACCCTACTTTGACCGTAAGCCTATTGCGCCGGTTAATGTAGTTAAAGTAAAATTATTATGTAATATGTACATCTTAGAAATTGCGCATAGCGCAATTACGAAGCCCCGTACGACGTTCCTCTCAAATAAAACAAAAATTTCAAATAGCCCTAAAATTTTAATTTATTGAGTATAAATACACATAGGGCCTAGTATCGGCCTCAGTCCGAGGATCCAAATTTAATTTTTTTTTCAACTACATTCTATTTGGCCTTTGATTACCTTCCAAATGAAACCAAAATTACGAAAAACGAATGAAATTTACTCGAGTTCTATGTAAAATACACATAGGGCCCTAGTAGTGGCCTTAGTCCAAGGACCCAAATTTAATTTTTTTTTCAACAACATTCTATTCGGCATTCGATTACCTTCCAAATGAAACAAAAATTACGAAAAACGAATGAAATTTACTCGAGTTATATGTAAAATACACATAGGGGGCCCTAGTAGCATTTCACTTCTAAGGCCCTAACTCACGGTCCACTCACCCGATTTAAAAAAAACTTTTTTTTCCTGGATTGGTATTGACAATACCTATCATTTGCCGTGTCATTTACATTTCCAGCGTTAATTTTGCCATAAATATCACCAAAAGACCTTAAATCACTTAGGTGGCCCTAACTCACGAAGGGCCGACCCGAATATGCCCATCTTCGAACTTAGCCTCACTATTTCGACTACCTTTCAAGGGAAAATTTTTTTTTGAAATCGGATTTGTTTTACTCAAGATATCGACGTGACGGACAGACGGAAAGACGGACAGACAAAATTTTTATTGCGGATTCGTCATCTATGAACATAGGCAAACACTTTGCCCTTACCGTCTGCTTCGAATTCCATCAATTACACACGGCATCGTAATCCTATAAGCCCCTTTGGACTTCGTACGGGGCTAAAAATTCTTCGAAGTTTGTGTGGCTGGTGAAAGGTGATCAAAAACCGAAAACTTGCACTTTTCTTACAAAAATTTATCCAGTTACACGAGCCGTACAGGATCGTGTGGGGTGTCATTAGAAAGGTAATTGCATGAACTTCCGGGGCAAATATGCACAGTTGAAGATTTCAACCGAAAAAAGACTGAAAACTTACACTTTTCTTACAGAAATTTCTCGAGGTACACGAAACGTACATGGTCGTGTGGGGTGTCATTTGAAAGGTAATTGCATGTTATTTCAGGGAAAGTAGAGCTTACGGAAGTTAAACATTTCAACTTCTCATAATTCGCTTCCAAACTCCAGTAAGACCCTATTTGCCGCGGAAGTACATGCAATTACCTTTCTAATGACACTCCACACGACCCTGTACGGCTCGTGTAACTGGAGAAGTGTTTGTAAGAAAAGTGCAAGTTTTCGGTTTTTGATGACCTCTTACCAGCCACACAAGCTTCGAAGAATTTCTTTGAAAGTGGTTTTGGCTTCTGGAGTCGAACACCTTACTGGACACATACCAACAATTTCAATAGAAAATGCGTCAGATTTCGATCTTCTGTTTTTCAGAAGAATCCATCGGACTGGCCCGAAGGGCCTTCTGATTTTTGTATGGAAAAAGGGCAACGAAGAACGTTTTGCAAAATTCCTTTATACAACGCCCGAAGGGCTTTTTTGAGGCTGTCCGGCACTGTTTTCACTCGACTCTCTTGAGACTATGACATTGTATATGGATCCGTAATACCACACGAATCTCAATTCATTTTAAAAGTCCATCAACATTTTTCTTCTTTTCATTTTATTTAACAAAAAAATCTTAAACTATTTTATTACATTGCGTATAAGTAAATAATTCGTAAATAAGTGTAACTAATATTAACTATAATACTTCTCTCACCACAATCCCCCAGTTTCATTAAAGTTACGGAGTGAGTCAGTTTACTGTATCCTAAACGACGTCTATCTATCTTACAGCTTGAGCTATTGTTCAACTCTCGGCGGCTGACATGATGTACCTAAACAGCTTTCAAATTGTTGTTTTGTCTAGTGTTATTGCTGCTCTCGTAGTCGGATCAGACTACAACCAATTAAAACAAGAACTTGAGGACAGTCATATCTACCATATTTGATCTAGAATAGATTTATGTAGTCCACAGATCATCTTCAAGTTACGGTACTTTCAGACGTAGCCTCACTAAGTTTCGTTCATTGAGTCTTTTGTATGAATTCTTTTTTTTTGAAGTTCTGTTACTTCCTTTGCTGTAAGTGACACAAGATCTTCACAGGTGTTGTATGGATCATTATGGGAAAAAAAAGAAGAAAAAGGTCAAGGTCAAGTTTCATCCCTAATGATCCAAATAACTACAACCTAAGGTGTACAGTCGGTTAGAATTTTTTTTATCAACAATTCGCTTCATTTACATCTCTCTGACCAAAAATATTTTATTCGTATCCCTAAGTCGTCGTCTGACAAACTAGCTAAGTTAAAATCGTTTAATTTTAAAAACATTTAAATAAAAGATAAATTATAGAAATTGTAAAACCTCACGATGTCAGTCGAAATTTAATACAAATTTTAGTCATCGTGAATGTGATGCTCCACAATGTTCTTGATTTCGTCTGTAGCAGCTCTCAGCAAATTCAATTTCTTTTGAATTCCATCGTCAGCATTATTTTCATTTTGGTTGTGATAGTCAAGCACTAGGTCATGTAAATTTTCTGGGAAACTATGAGCATGTCCATCAGCATGACTGTGTTCGTGACCGGCTGAAATTATTAAATAAAAAAAAATATTCGTTGCATTATCTTTGCTATAATTTTGGTTAAAAGAGTTGAGTTGGTTATGGTTACGTATTTCATTTAAATCATTATTTAGTTCAACCATCTGATGACGTCGATTGTGCGGTATATTTCCATAAAAAAAGGTTCATTCCATTTCGTATGAAAACATTCAAATCAATATATTGAGCTAATATTGTATGCACGAAACTTTAGAGGCAGCAGTGCCAGGTACAATCGTTTAACCTTGCTTAATGTTAAAAATGTTGTTAGAACATTTGCCCTACAGTCCCGAGCTTACATCATATACAAAATGATGTAATAGATAAGTCACAACAAAGGAATACTTTTGCGTTTTATTGAAGAACCCGCGTCTGTATTCAAATTCACACTTTTCTTGATGGTAAAAGGCTACATTTTGATATAAGGCTTGATTTCCGCTTAGCAAAAAAGTACTTCGTGTGATAGACAAAATTGAATTTTTCCAATTTTTGCTTTGTTTACTTAACGGCTCTCACATAGAGCACTTTTTGTTGAGTGGAAACCAGGGCCTACTTTTTGGAAACTAATTTCTTGAATTTCTTGAAATTTCTAGAATTTTATCGAATTTCTTAAAATTTATCGAATTCGAGAAATTCGAGAAACTTCAAGAAACTTCAAGAAACTCGAGAAATTAGTTTCTTGAAATTTCTTGAATTTCTCGAAGTTTCCCGAATTTCTTGAATTTTCTGGAATTTCTTGAAATTTCAGGAATTCGAGAAATTCAAGAAACTTTGAGAAATTCAAGAAATATTTCTCGAAATTTCTTGAATTTCTCGAAGTTTCTTGAATTTCTCAAAGTTTCTTGAATTTCTCGATTTTCTCTAAAAGTTTCTAAAAAGTAGGCCCTGGTGGAAACCATACTTAAGCATGGAAGAAATCGGCGTAAGTAAATAAATTGGTATTGGTAATAGAGACTGTGAATATGATACGGAAGACAAAATCATTTTTCGTACGTTCTTAAGATGTTAACTGCTTCCGGAAATCCTGGACGAGTTCACTACGATATTCTACATCTACATAGTACACGTCACAAATCTCGCATAACACAATTCTCTTCTAAGCTCGTTCACTCTACAAGCCCCCCACGATGTTCGATTAGAGACAAAGAAAAGATTGTTGAAATCCAAGACACATGCTCGTTGCTAAATTGCTTTGTTTAAATATCTTACATCAAGATTTAAAACGGTCATGACGAACCAATAAAATGAGATTAGATTACAGTTGTTATATTGCTCTTTGTTTCAACGCGGTAATTAGTGGCTGAGGCAAGTCTTTTATCGTTTTGGGAGTCAATGAGCTAATCAGACTAATTCAATTTGACTTTAATTTTTTTGATGTAATAAAGATATTCCGGTCGACTTTATCTCGTTGAGCAGAGTTTTCAATATTGAAATGTTACATGTTTGATAACCGTCACACGAGCTCAGTTCATTATTCTCCGTTTGTTTAACTACATTTGGAATGAAGATCAGTTTTAATTGCCGGTAGTTTGTTTGTATTTGGCGGAGAGACCAGATAGTCAAAGAGCCCAAGGAGATGCGGGAAAACAGGAAAAGTAGGAAAATATGCAATTTTGCTGGCTATATTGCATATAGCTATTCAGGCATGAGCGCTGACGGAGAAACCTCGGCGGCGGCTAGCCGAAAAAAAATTCTCGGCGGCGGCGAAAAAGTCGGCTTGAGCCGGCTTAAAACGGCTCGGCTGGAGGTTCCTTTTAACTTTTTTTCCAAATAAAAACGTTTAGATAAATTCATGGAAAATGAACTAGTAAGCATGAAAATGAAATTGTACGGAAAGCGAAAATGTAGGTAGATTAGGTTGTTCAAAGTGCAAGTGGAACTGGTCTTGTTACAAGCAAGTCTCTAAGTCTAAGGTTCACTAACACGTCAAGTTTTATTGCCTCAAAACTTGAACTAAATGGAAAATCATGCTCCGGTACACTCATTTAACTCATTAAGAAAATGGTTTTCGAGAAGAAATCGAAAGCTCACGAAAATCAAGTAAAAACTGAAAAGAAAAAAAAAATCGAGAAAATTCGCAAAGATCGATAAAGTTTTCTCAAATTTGTGAATTAACTGATTGTGCGCCTTCGGCTCGTTCCGCAAAGGTCATACTTGCCAAAACAACAAACTTAGAAGCGAGGACGTAATATACCATTCTGGAAAATTCATGAAAATTCAAGAAAATTTTCAAAATTTTCTTAATTTTGAAAAAAAAAATTGAAAATGTACTTGAGCTGCTTAGGATCAACAGGAATCTCGGTTTTCAGAATTATTTCACCCATTCACCTTTCGAAATCTTTATTTCATTTTCCAGCCGTTTCAAGCCGGCTTGAGCCGTGTTTTTGGCACCGGCTCGGCTGCGGCGTGGCTTGCTCAAAAATGGCCGGCGGCGGCTTGTTCGGCGGCTTATTTTCGGCGGCGCTCATGCCTGTAGCTATTGTTGTACAAACCCGATTTTCTGTTTCGTCTCGTCAATACCTTTCATTTGATGTATCGCACACGATTTTTTAGGGAAAAAATCCTGAGAAATGCTTGAAAAACTAGTGAAAAACGTTCAAAACAAAACAAAAACAATGTTTCGGGAACTTGACTCTAAACATCCATCGCTGTTTTGAAGCATTTTCCCGTTGAGTCGCAACAACGTGATTACGCTAGAAAGTTAGGGGGGACGCAAAACAGAGGTAAATAACGTAAAAACCCAACATACAACTGTTTTTTTTTTACTTTTACGTTGTTTACCACTGTTTTGCCTGCCCACCTAACTTTCTAGCGTTATCACGTTGTTGCGACTCAACGGGTAGTGCTTCAAAACAGCTACGGATGTTTAAAGTCAAGTTACCGAGACATTGTTTTTGTTTTGTTTTCAATGTTTTTCACTAGTTTTTCAAACCTTTCTCAGGATTTTTTCGCTTGATGAATCATGTGCGATTCATCAAAATCATTTTCATTATACGGTACTCGTCAACGTAACCCCACTTAATTTTTCGTCAAGTAGTTCGTAACCTCAATTAATTGACATTAATTGCGTTCAATTTACTGGTTTTTACATGCAAACCATTCGTTCAATTCATTTGATATTTTTCGACATGTCAGAGAGCTGGGATCATGTCTGACGTTTACAAGGTCATGAAAATGATGACGAGACGAAATAGAAAATCGGGTTTGTACAACAATAGTTATATGCGAGAAAGCAAGCAAAACTGCATATTTTCATACTTTTCCTGATTTCCCGCATCTCCCAAGCAGTGATGTTAATTCGTTTTACTGAGGGAAGTCGGTGAAATCTTTACATCCCAAAAGTTATCCGAAAGAAAAAAATTTCTAACTAGTCTACATGTCTCATGCAACAAACAAAATTTCATTTATAACCAAATTTTCTATCAAAATTAATTTCGGCATCGTATCACTCAGCGTTTCCGCAAACTGTTCAATGTCTGCTGAAAATATTTTTTTTTTATTAATTTTCGAAAATAGGAAATGTCTTACATTTCATATCAGATGTCTGATATGTACAAACAAAAACGCTCGGTTCATCGTTTTGCGAACAAAACGAATATTATTGTTACGTTATGAGTTTTGATTGCATGACGAAACAGACAATTCGACACTGTATATAAATATAACCGTTTATGATAACGTCCATTTTTATGGCATTGTCAGCACCAATTTTTTTAATCACCAGAATGCAATTATAACCCATTAATGAAAGCAAATAAACTGTAATCGGACGAGCGATACAAGTGACAATGTATATCGATGACTAATTAAACTATATTTCGTAAGAAGGTAGCACATTGTTGTTTACATGAATGATTTTCGGCTTGACTCAAAAGGTTGAACTTATCTTTTGTTACAAAAAGTCAACGGATCTTAAGAGCAAGCAAATATGTTTTCCTCGTTTGATTATGTTCTTGGAAAACATTTTCCACACTTGATAGAATGTGCTTCCCACACATTTTCGAAACTAAAAACGAGCCGTCAGAACTGTCGGAGCGTTTGCTGCGACTGAGCCCAGTACGAACCCGTACATCTATTCACGCCGTAAGTGTGCCTAAAATTTGAATTTTTAATTGAACGATTTGATGAAAAAGTGAACCAAAAAATACATTTCAACGCTTCACTGTATGAAAATGACGCTACGTTAAAAAGACCTCCGCACTTTCCATTTTGAATTTCGACCGCACTTACGGCGTGAATTGCGCACGTGACCCTAGTGCGTCTGTCACCCTAGTTGAAGTCAAATTATTATGAAATGTGTACATCTTACAAATTGCGCATAGCGCAATAACGAAGCCCCGTACGACGTTCCTTTCAAATGTAACACAAATTTCAAGTTGACCTAAAATTTTAATTTATTGAGAGGCCTAAGGCCTAGTTACGGCCTTAGTCCAACGACCCAAATTTAATTTTTTTTCAACATCATTATATTCGGCCTTCGATTACCTTCCAAATGAAACAAAAATTAGGAAAATCGGATGAAATTTACTCGAGATATATGCAAAACACACTTAGGGCCGTGGAGAGGCCTTAGTCCAAGGACCCAAATTTTAAATTTTTTTCAACAACATTCTATTCGATGTTCAATTACCTTTTAAATGAAACAAAAATTAGGAAAATCGGGCGAAATTTACTCGAGATATATGCAAAATACACTTAGGGCCGTGTAGCGGGCTTAGTCCAGGGACCCAAATTTAATTTTTTTTCAACAACATTCTATTCCTCGTTCGATTACTTTTCAAATGAAACAAAAATTAGGAAAATCGGATCAAATTTACTCGAGTTATATGCAAAGTACACTTAGGGCCGAGGAGCGGCCTCAGTCCAAGGACCTAATTTTCAAACGTTTTTCTCACCACATTCTTTTCGGTATTCAATTACCTTTCATATAAGACAAAAATTAGCAAAATTGGATGAGATTTACTCGATTTATATGCAAAATACACTTAGGGCCGAGTAGCCTTTCACTTCTAGGGCCCTAACTCACGGGCCATTCACCCGATTTTAATAAACTTTTTTTTCCTGGATCGGTATCGACATTACCTATCTTTTGCCGTTTCATTTACATTTCCAACGTTTTTTTTGCCGTAAATATCCCCAAAAGACCTTAAATCACTTAGGTGGCCCTAACTCACGAAGGGCCGACCTAAATATGCCCATCTTCGACCTTAGCTTCACTATTTTGACTATCTTTCAGAGAATTTTTTTTTTTTGAAATCGGATTTGATTTACTCAAGATATCGACGTGACGGACAGACAAAATTTTTATTGCGGATTCGTCATCTACGAACATAGGCAAACACTTTGCCCTTACCGTCTGCTTCGAATTCCATCAATTACACACGGCATCGTAATCCTATAAGCCCCTTTGTACTTCGTACGGGGCTAAAAACCAGTTCCCATGAATAGCAATATCATTCCCTTAATTGGCTTGTGGACGCAAACTGTCATCTATATGCTACTCAAAGTACTGGCACAATAGGACATGGATCTTCTTGACGTTTTCACTACTTGTCAGCAAATTTTCTTTAGCTGAATATATGGCGCTGTTGTAGTTTTCAGGGTAAAACGTCACGAAACCACCCTATTCAGATATGAGAATGAGGATACTGTTTTTGTTGTTTTCCAGGGTAAGCTAGTACGTCGTCCCATGCCCTATATTTTTGTGACTGGGTTTTTAACTTACTATCATCGTAACGAAAATCAGTCTCTACATCAAGTTTCATAAAGTTTCGACGTCCGCAGAATGTAAAATCCATTACTCGAGATAAAAGTGGAAAAGTCTCTCGGCTTCGCCTCGGATCAACAGAATTCACACGAAAAGTCTTCTTTTCTCTGTTTTTCTATTGTCTTTTTTCACTAGTGACGAAACGGATATAGACTTTTTGCCACCAAAACACAATGCTTATCGAGAAAAACTAACCATTCGTTTATTCCATTGACTGAAAGTCATGGGTCTTACGAATGATAAACACTCTAAAATGTTTGTCACACAATGTTCATTCCTAGATGCCACGATAACTTGAGTAATTCTAAACGGATTTCCAAAAACTTTTTTTTTAATCGACGAGGAATTAAATTCCTCAGATCAAGTTCGAAGATGGGCTATGAAGGACCGATGATCTCAAATATATTCCCAAAAGAATTTTTGTCGCGTCGCTTGATGCCACGATAACTCGAGTAGTTTTCGACGGATTTCCAAAAACTTTTTTTTAATCGACGAATTAAATCCCTTAGGTTAAGTTCGAAGATGAACTATAAGAGACGGGTGATCTTAGAGATATTCTCAAAAGAATTTTTGTTTTGTCGCTTGATTCCACGATAACTCGAGTAGTTTTCGACAGATTTCCATTTTTTTTAATTCGACGAGGTATTAAATTTCTGAAGTTAAGTTCGAAGATGGGCTATAACAGACGGGTGATCTTAGAGATACTCTTAAAAGAATTTTTGAGTTATCGCTTGATAACACGAATTCTCGAGTAATTCCTAACGGATTTCCAAAAACTTCTTTTTATTCGAAGGGGAATTAAATTTTTGAGGTTAATTTTGAGGACGAACGATTGATCTTAGAGATATTCCCAAAAGAATTTTTGTCGCGTCGCTTGATAGCACGATAACTTGAGTAATCCTCAACAGATTAAAAAAAAATTATTCGATTAAGAATGAAATTCGTGAGGGTAACCAGATCATCATCTATATAGTCTACTTATCATACGGAGTAATTTTCGACAGCTTTCCAAAAACGTTTGTACTGAAATTACTCGGGCTAAGCTAAGTTCGTTAATCGAAATCCTGTAGTATTTATTCCGAAAAAACTTGCTGTCTATGCTAGAAAAAAAATATTAACGAGTGTGAACTTTGCCAGAGCGAAGCGAGAGCCGTAATCACACGAGTTGCATACCTTATTCATAAGCAAATAGGGCCAATTTTCAGTAGAACATCGAAAATATTTGACGTTTCATTTGAAACATTCAGCTACGCTGATTCGACATCTTTGTCGAACGAAAATATTCCCTTAGAATTATTTGCTAAAAAAGTCTTATAATCTAGAAAATGTCAACGAGTGTGAACTTTGCGGCCAGAGCGAAACGAGTTTAAATTTATTCGGGAGTTTAGCAAGAAATACGTCCTCATTACAGCGTCTTTTACCAGACACAGTAATATCGAAACATCTTTTGTTTGAAAATGTAGAAATAAGCGAGGTTCAGAACCTTGAAAATACGCTCCCTTTGTTTATTCAGAAATTTGATTTTCAATAAAATAAAAGGAGCGAACAATTTATGACAAAACAAGACAAAGAGCTACTTTGATCAAGATCAATCTAATATTTGTGTAACAATTACAAAAATGTATTGAGAAAATATCAGTCAGTCAATATCAGTCAATATCAGTCAATACAGTCAAGGGACCTGACCCACCCATAAGGTGGGGCCTAGTTGATATACATAATTGCAGTGAAGCGTAGGAATTTAGATGTTCAATCACAATCACAATGAAAACGATCGACCGAAGATGCTGAAACATGAAAGTGACAGCAAAGAAAGTAAATTCACATCGACATAAACTTGATCATCATTTGTGTTGAATCATAGTTCCACTCTGACAATCAAGGAGAACAACATCGCTTCAGCGACTCATCATTCCTTCATTTCTTTCAAACAATGTAATTCATGAAGTGGTTATTGCAAACTCACGTTGAACTTATGCAGGGCTTTGCCCTTACGGTAATGCCATCCAATTCCATTTGCAATATGTTTCAAGGTTAATTTCATGTACCGTGTGTATTATAAGCTATAAATGGGCCGGCGCGGCAATGCGAACGACGACTGGACTAGTACATATATATACCAATTATGAATGTTTGTTGAAGCAAAATAAGAAAGGTGCTTACTACAAGTTCACCTTAAGTATATGTTGTTCATTGCATAACGACCTTTCAGAAATATTAAACAATTTCAATTCAGTGACTGTTTCATGCGAACTTATAAATATACACAATACGTATGCCCACTACAATAACTTGATTATTAGTATGTTACGTCACTGTTTGTAAATATTTGTTTAGGCAAGTGTGAGGTTTGCGGAACGAGCCGAAGGCGAGTGGGGTAATCACACATGCCTAAACAAGCATTTACAAGCAGTGACGTAACACATTTTACATGTTTGTGGACGGTAAGTGCATTTTCCCTGTCGCAAACAGTGATGTAAAGTGCACTTTACCGTGCATAAGCATGTAATAGAAATTGAAACATTTGAATCGATGAAACACACCATCAAGTGCAAATCGGCAATTATTTAACATTACGGAGCCGATTGTTTTGGGTGGGTTCATTATTCAAATGCACGTTTTTAGGTGCGATCTGGACTGATACTCACGAATGTTGTTTTCGATGATTTATTATTATTATTATTTCTGTTGTTTGTGTGTTGTGCTGAGTGGAATTGAATGATAAAATCAACAACAACAACAACAAAATGAAACACAAAAATGGTAACATTAATATGAAACGTCCATACCATTAAGTCATTGTGGCGCATAGAGTCAGTAGAGTTATTGCGACGTAGATATTTATTTTACTTGAAGACTCTTTTCCATCGGATTAGACATGGATGAAGGTCTTATTTCTTGACAAATTTTGAAAAGCTGCTAAAGTTACACGAATCCTTGGTCATATCTTAACGAACGAATTAATTTCGACGAGATAAATTTAGCAATTCAGGAAAAGCAGTGGTTCAAAGAAACCCATCGGGAAATCCAAAAGCCCATCTTTTCGGGCGACTGTTTCTGCTCATAATTTACAAGCTGTTCGAAAAGACAGATGCTGGTACGAATAGTGTCACTTTTATCATGCGTGTAGTGTGTACATCGCGAGCGGAGCGAGCGAAAAGAAAGTTTCGATTAATTAAAGATAGAGCCAGGATTGGCCCAATTGCCAAAGACAATCTTTGCGTTATACAACGTTTTAAAGGATGACCTCCTGACGTCGTCCTATCTTATACTGAATTTCTTAACAAGTTTCATTGAATTTGTAGACCATGGCTCGGATCGGATATCTCCACCACAAAAGAGACTTCGTTCTTTTCGTAACAAAAAATAGATTTTCTCTCTACCGAAATCTACGTACATTTGTGTATCATAAGAGTCGCTTATAAAATCATCGTTTTTCGGACTCAAGTACTCAACCAGTCCGAGCACTCCCACATTTTTTCGAAACATAGAAACATTGTGCGAAAATCGCGAGTTTCGCGAGTATCGGGAAATCACCCGAGTTAAGTTTTTCAAATAAAACTTTTCAAAATTATCAGTGAACCTTTCGGGTAATTACCCACCCGGACTGGCTAGCTAACGGCCCTGAGTCGCGTTGTTTTTATCATCGACACACAATGGAACGGTGTTGGTGTGGAAAATTTTTAACTGTAAACATTTTCGACAATGATTTTGTTTGGTTTAATTCACCAGTAAAACTTCTAAAGCGGAGATATTTGCCATGACCATTAAAATGCACTAACAGCACATAATTGGAGCAAATATTGGATTCGTTTAACAAGAGATGCTTTTAACCGAAACGTGTAGCTTACAATGCTGATCGATGTTGTTCTAATTTTTGCATATTATGCTAATGAACCGCCTTTCCGAATAATATTTTTTATTGTACCAAATGATTAGCACACACTCTGTGTACTTAGCTTATCTTCATGAAAATATTTTTCTCCGCTCGACCTGTGAAATTGCATAAAAATATTAATTCGGGCTAAACGAGAATGCCAACAAATATGTATTCATCGTTGCTCATGTGATGGATGAGACCGATAAGTGAAGAACAAATAAAAATGTTTTTTTTTGTCTTTCGTTAGTCCCATTGCTGCTAATGAGACCTAATATTGAAACAATTGCAGGCATTAACAAAACAGATGTTTGTTGGAAAACATTGCGGAGATAAAATGCCCGACTTTGGTCTGTTTCCACTGTACACACTTTGCTTCGTATATTGACACAAATATTCAAAAAAACGAAATTTTTTGTGTCACCAGGAAAATTCAAAACTTCCAACTTCCTAGCAAGGTCTTATGCAAACATTCATCATAATTCACGACATGAGGTTATGCACCGCAAATTACCTTCCTTGTTTACGTCGGTGAGTAGGCATTGTTCACGTGTAAATTTACTTTCGATTTTTCTCCATTGAAAATGATTATTATTCGATTGCGATTCGTTGGTCACGAACGAATAAAAAATCATAAAAGTTATTAACATCTTCGCAACAATTGCAACAGAATGTTGTAATGGACAACAATTTTAAATGTAAAGAGTAAATAGCGAAAGGGTAATGACCTATGCGCACGTTCAACACTTCCAATCCAAGCTGTGCATTTCTTTTAATATTAAAAATTAATTTATTCATACAGTTTCCACACTCATAGACTCGTAGGTACAGTGTCAGCAAATGAAAATTTTAATGTGTTGGCAATTTTTGTGTGAACATTTTCATAGGAAAGTAACATTGCGGTCAGGTCTCTTTACCTCGTTAAAAAAAACTCTTTGCGGAACATGGTAAAATCAACCAATCGAACAGACAAAGTATCTGGTTGTTCCACAGATCAAACAGGTATGGTCTATTGTCCGTCCGGAGGACATAAAAATGTGATTTTCGTACTTAAACGCACTCATTTTCATATTATTTTGACATAAAATGTGAGTGTGTTTAAGACGAATTCGCCGATCGACCATACCTGTTCTAGACTTTCATTGAAACCAATACACACGCGGTGTGTACTTTCATCGTGCTGCGGACCCGGTATACGTATGGGTCTATACTATTTAGTGTTGTGGTCATCAAATGAATGTTAATGAATATAAAACAATGAAATCTCTTTTACATGTGTAAAGGTGCTTTCAGTCTCAAATAAATTCATCCGTTTACACAAAAAATGTTCATCCGTGTACTTGACAGATGTGTTTTAACAATAGTGAAATTAGTCAACGCCTTTTCTAAAGTATAGTTTCCACTTAAAAAGAGCACTCCGTTTAGCCTCCGTTTACATGACAGTTGTAAAATAGAACAAAGGAACTGTCACGTAAACGGAGTAAAAATTGAAATAAATTCAATTTCCACTCCGTTTGCGTGACAGTTATTTTGTTCTATTTTACAACTGTCATGTAGACGGAGGCTAAACGGAGTGCTCTTTTTAAGTGGAAACTATACTTAACACGTGCTCCATTGTTAAAATACATCTGTCAAGTACACGGATGAACTAAACGGACGACTCTGAATTGGGCTTAAAGTATAGTTTCCACTTAAAAAGAGCACTCCGTTTAGCCTCCGTCTACATGACAGTTGTAAAATAGAACAAAGGAACTGTCACGTAAACGGAGTGAAAAATTGAAATAAATTCAATTTCCACTCCGTTTGCGTGACAGTTCTTTTGTTCTATTTTACAACTGTCATGTAGACGGAGGCTAAACGGAGTGCTCTTTTTAAGTGGAAACTATACTTAAGAGTGTATTAACCACTATATGACTTGTAGGGAAACCCTTTTTTTGTTCATGTGAGAAAAGAGGGTATTCTATACGCTGCTCTTTTATACCCTGTAACAGAGAGAGAGAGAGAGATTTTTATACCCGGGAGAGAAGGCAGTCACACATTAAATGATGACATGAACTTACATCATATAAAGTGGCGGTTACGTAAATTGACAAAAATGCAGTTGGTATGACAAAAAGTTTAACGTAAGTCAATGACGAAACTGATTGTGAAGGTCTTGGTTTTTCTTAGAAAATGTAATACAAATTACGTGCAAAACTTTGCTTAATTGTAAAACGGGAAATCACCTTAACAATATATTCATTATTGCTTGTAAGAAAAGTCCCCTACGTCTGTTCCAGTTTTGTTGCCAAATTTGGAACGCAATTTATGAATGAGTTTCATTGTGCCCAACAAGACATCGTTTACCACTTGGCACCTTAGAGTAATTATACCTAGAGAGGAAATTTTTACGACGAAATGTGGTCCGAACATCAGTTTTGTATAATGTTCACATTTCGTATATTTTTACACCAATGTATGCGTTGACGCTATTTCGCTTTTGATAGTTCAATTTGCCCTCTAAATGCCATTCGGTGGATTTCATTCTGGATAGTTTGGAGAGCGGCAAATAATTAAGAGGGTAACTACCAATAAACATTTCGTATTTCATGTTGGGACCACATATTTTACGTAATTTTGTTCGAAATTTCCTCGCTAGGTATAATTACTCTCCTTGGCGCACACACATGATTTGAACAGTCAAAATCGGAGCTATTAATGCTATAGATGTCATCGACAAATTAATCATCGAATCTCTTACTTCATTTGTTCCAACTAGATTTTCGCTTAAAATCACAGATTAACGTCCGTTAAACATTGAAAAAGTGTCGATGTCATTAACAGATGATATTAGAATACTTTTCAATCATTTTTCAAACATGCAAAAGAAATCTTCGTGACACGTTTGATATAAAAAGCAATAAATTGCAATTTTGCATGTTGCTGTCGGGTTTTTTTACTCTCGTTTCAAATGCCACCATACGGCCACTCTAGGTCATAAAATGTTGTTTTTGTTTTTGTTTAATTTGTCGACACGAATATTTATGTTTTTTTCCGATGAAATGTTTGCGTATAATATGATATTCAAAGTGCCGAGAGCTGACGTGCATAATATCTACCTTTTTTTTGCTTTGGTACATTTTAAGAAATGAATGACGAAAACAATCTCTCAAGTTAACTAATTTGTTATATGAATTCGAAACAAAGAGAAATTGCGTTCAATGAAATTCTAAGAAAACGAATATATTTACATATATACACCTCTACCTCGCTACAGTCACGTCGTCACGTGTCGCATAGAAAATAATGTCCGGCAATTTTCAGAAATAAATTTTATTGATGCGAATGTGCATAAATTAAACTAAAGAAACGGTTGGTAGTTCCCACAAGATTTTATTGCGTTTAATAAACCGATGCGCGCATTTCTGTGATCAATTAGCATAATCTCAAAATGCATTTTCACAAAATAAATCAACAAAACGTCGTGGGTATTTTGTTATGGATGGGTATGCAATCGTCGATTGTGATGGAAAATCCATTTTTACCGTAAAAGTTGTCGTAAAATACCATCGATTTTAGGCAATTGATCATTCGCATCAAAAAGTTTTTTATTTTTAAATGATCAAAGACACTATGTTCATTCAAAATTTAAGTTTAAAAAAAATCTACGCGTTCAAATTAGTTTTATAAAAATAAAATTAAAATTAATTCATTTTTGCACTGACTGCGAAATCGCACCTTGTCAGCACCTTGTCAGTTTGCTGTCTACTGAAATGTATGGAATTTATGAAATTTTTATTTTTTTTGGTTGGTACCATTTGCTATGCAGTAAGTGAATATTAGCGCGAATACTTTGAATATGTAGTTTCAATTTGATTTATAAAAAAATTAAAACAATATTTACCCATGCCGTAGAAGTACTTTTGTCTTATAAAATCATAATTTATCGAAATAAAATAAAAAGTCCTGAATGCGAATGATTAATTGCCGAAGAAGACAATTCAAAGTTACTATAACAGAAAATCGTTGTTGCCGAAAACTATAAACATTAACGAACTATATGAAAAAGGCAGCAGATTTTGGTTTTGATTTTGTCAAGTTGAATTTCAGTGTAGAACCTGGCTGTAAATTACCAACCCATTTGATCGATTACTCGTTTAAGGAATCTATTTCTTTAATTAAATTAATTAAAATTTGATATTATTTAAAAAAAAACCTTGGAACGAGCCGAACAATTCGTATGATCTGGAATTTCCAATTGTATCACAGAAATCGGTTAAATTTGCATTTAAAATGTTTGTCGATTTATTTGACTGGATCTGCGTTGGGTAATCAAAATTCCAGATCATAAGAATTGTTCGGCTCGTTCCAAGTTTTTTTTTACAATAAGAATCAGATTTTAATTAAATTAATTGGAGAACTAGACGCAAATGCGACTTTAATTCGCCACCCACCGGTTCAAAAAGTATTTCGGTACATGTTGTGGTATTGTCGGTAATGAGCTGACATTCAGAAAATTAAAAAACGAGTCCGATGTTTTTGAACGACATTCAACAGGGCTGGTACAAAAATCAAAAATGTTCTAAACAGCAACAATAAAAATTGTTCTAAGTTACACCCCTGCTCCCGAGTAGCCTTTTTTCGATATCTTCTCTCTTTATTGCACTCATACCATTGTATCAATGTAACAGAGAAAGGCAATGGTCATTTCAGGCTAATATTGTAGCCTGAAATCAGATAATATTTACTCGGGGTTTGAGTAAGAGAGAAATTCTTCGATGAATTTTGTAATTTTCGCTTTTGTTACCTGGTTCTACAAGGTTTTTAGACCCGTACGAAGTACTGGGGTCTTATAGGTTTACGCATACGTTTGTAACACGTCGAATTGGACTCCCTGAGTAAGGGGAAACCTATTGTGGTTGTCCAGAGATGCCAAATCAGCAAGAAAAAAAATGTCCGTCTGTCCGTCCGTCCGTCCGTCTGTCTGTCTGCACGATAACTTGAGTAAAACGCATCCGATTTTGAAAATTCTTTTTTTCCCCGTTTGGTAATGTCAAAAGACAGGCTAAGTTCGAAGATGAGTGATTTTGGATCGACCCCTCCTGAGCTGGGGCCCAATAAGTGCTTTACGGTTTTTCGAAGATATCTCCGGACATTTAAACGTTAAACTTGTAAGTGATACGTCAAATAAAAGGTATTTACAATACCGATCGACAAAAAAAAAAGTTTATGGAAATCGGATGACCGACTTGGTGTGAAACAGGCACAGGGCGGCAAGCAGTTTTTGCTTGTAGGTCGGCCAAATTTGAACATATTTCGTCTGTTTTAGCTTTATTAGATAGGTATTGACCGTACCAATCAGGGAAAAATTTTTTTTGAAATTATGTTCTCCGGAGCGTGAGCTAGGTCTCTTGGAGTGAGCTCTTATCTGGCTACTCGGCCGTACAGTGAACGTGGAGCATTTTGTCAATATCTCGAGTAAATTTTGACCGAATTTCATGATTTTTTTTTTGTTTGAAAGGTATTAACGAATGTAAAGCGTCGGTACTATTTTCGGTTTCCTAACAAAATGGCTGCCGGCGGCCATATTGGATTTTAGTAAAATAGAAATATCTTGGGAAAAATGGTTCTTAGAGAGTTTCTGTTAACATGGAAATAATTTGTTATGTGTGTGGGGTGTTTCAGGCATTCCATATATGGACATCTATATATATACCTATATACAGCTATATTGAGCTATATACAGGCATATAGAGCTATATAATAGCATATTCATCTGTGAAATGTTTATTTATAGTGAAATATAGGTAAATACAGCGGTATATAGCTGTTTAAATAGGAATTTATGAAATTTGACTTCGTACGGGGCTGTCTATATTGTCTCCGGCAATTTATTTGTATATGATAACAAGGCAAAGAGTGGATAATGCAAGTGATTTTAAAGCGCGAATAGCTTTTCAGTAGAAAATGAAGTAAGAGAAATGAAGAGTTTCACATTAAAGGCTTTTGATACGAATAGGTGTTTCGTACGGGTCGGCGTTAGCTATGTTTTTTTGTGATTTGTCGAATTCAACGTATACGAAAAAATCGTCAACAATTTTCCTGGAATATTTTTTATTCGACATTAATGGATTCGTTGGCAATTCTATTTGCGAAATGAATTCGATTTAATTAAATGTTTATGAATTACGAAAGAAGAATTCAACTGAAATTAGCGTATATTTTTGCATGTGTATCAAAAGGTATAATAGCTGCAGTAATTGAAGGCATTATTTCGAGAACGAGACAGATGGAATTATACGTTTACAACACATCATTTTCGATAAACGGTTTTAGTCGACTTACATGTTGTATATGAAAACACTCTTCCATTCACTTGGAACACTAATATACTTTACTATCTACCCCATGCGCAAGTTGACCATTACTTAGCAATTTGCTCCATTCGAAAATGATCCGTTACATGTTGATTATTTTTAGTTCATTTTCTTCATTTTCCAATGTAAAAATCTGGCATCGGGCATCGGGTTTTTCGACAAGTGTAGTTTTAAGCCTCGCCTTCACAAAATTGTTATCCCCTGTGATGAATTACTTTCGTTAGATGCTAACCTATTGTTCAAATTTGTGTCTGATTTCTGACTATCAGTAAAACAAAACAACTAACGGATATTAACGTGGAAAGCATCGTCCTAGCATTTCGTTTCTGGCCCGATAACTCCTCCCCAATTCTAGACCGAAAGGTAACGTGTTATTGAATACCCAGGAAACTTGTGAGAAAAATTGAAAAGTCGAGTTTTCGTGTGAAGTTTGTTGATCCGAGTCGCACCAGAGTTCAACAAGCTCAATGAAACACAACTGCCATCCCGAATTATGTGTATAGGGACTTCACATAAGAATCAATTTGAATTTATCGAAATTACGGATTACGGACGAAGGACTCTCGTTTCATGTACAGTCAGAGGCAGTGAAATTTCGGTATTAATTTGCTTTTGAAATTATCGAGAGAAAAACCTAATTAACTTTTGTCAATCGTCGAATAATCGTATACGAGGTAAGTATACATTTACGACTCTTAAGTTATCGCCTACGTTTAATGGTTGAACTTAAAATGATTTAGATAGAAAATATTATCGAATATCAAGCACTCTCGATAAGATTGTTAAGCGTAAAGTATAGTCATAACCAATTAAAAGCATAATCAACTTACTTATAAAAGTGAGGCCAAACATTAGCGAATAGCCAAAAATCACAGCAAAGAACTGCAGTATGCCGGATCGACCTTTCTGCAAAATTTCAAAGAACACCACGTACAGCAGTGTTCCCGATGCAAGCCCTTGCAGAATAGCAGAAATCAGTCCGGTGGTTGACGATTCACCGGATATCAAAATTCCAATGCCGATACCCATCGGACTAACAGCGGCAAATGTGAACACATAGACGAATGCTAGCCATTTCTGGGTCTTAGCCACAATCAACTCGACGCCAACACAAAATGCTAATACTAATTTATGAGCTGCAACCGCTCCAAACATATACCATACGGTTGCCGACGTATCTTCCAGGCCGACTGCTAATCCTTCGAACAGTTCGTGGACGGACAATGCCAGCACAATTAATAGACCGCGCAGCGATGAAACAATCAAATCATCATCAGCCACATCTGGCAAATGTGAATGGGCATGATGAATGTGGTTGTGATGGCCGTTTAAACCGTCCGATACAGTCATTGGGCCTGATATCGAACTGATTTGATTGTTTTGTTTCGGGACAATGTGTGCGTGTGTGTGCGGCTGATAGAAACTACTTTCCGTTTCGTTGGATATCAGATCGGCAACACTGCTGTGTCTATCACCATTGTGGTTTTTCGCATTTTTCGCCGACATTATGGTACTGTTCCGTATGCTGACGCCACGCTGAAATGCATTGTCCGCACACCGTGCATTTTTGCCCCGCCTATTCAGGTACAAATGAACCAATTCTTCCACGAAGTACATTGTGAAAAATCCGATGCACATGAGAAACTCGGCAAAATGAAATTTAAGCTCGGGCAAATCACCAGATTCCTGCAGCTGTTCGATATTTTCCTTTACCTCGGGCAACAAATGCATAAATGTTGTGCATAGTAGGACACCACCGCCGAACGCTAACAGCAGCGAAACAATCAGACTAGCACGCTTGTGAGCTGTTCCAACGGCATCGGTTAATTTAAACCAAGAGGCCAATTTGAATGGTGCCAAGCCGGCTACAAGTGCGGCTAAAAATAGGACTACCATTGCTATGGCTTTGGCTGTGATTGGATTACTTTCATCCTCATGATCGTCGTCATGGTCGTCATGCTTATTAACTACATCACTAAACAGATCGTTAAATGTGTTTTGACTCATTATGGCTTCAAGAGGTTCAGTTGTCTTTCTTCTTCTGTTTTCTACTTTTCTTTGCCTTTAACAACGAAAAAAAAATTAAATTGTCAAAGAAATTCGTGGTAAGTAACACTCTCTCTTTAGCTCTCTTTCTTCGCTTCCACACCTTTTACTTTGAGATTAATACAACGAGATAAATATATCAGAAAAACAAATCACTTTATTCAACATTCATCAAGCACTAGCATGCTATTCCACGAAAATGCAATTATTGAACCTGTTCATAATAAACATTCTTACAGGCACTACAACACCACATCGCTAACCGAATTTTTTATTTTTATTTTAACTTCTTTTCTACTACTTTTCGCGGTTATTATGTCTGTACGCATCCACTGTTCAAACTAGACTTGAAAAAAGCATACGAATACGAAAACTTAACCGCCTCTTTCAGCGGATAGGTAGGTATGTTTATTCAGTTGAAAATTTTACAATTCTCCATCTAAAAACTACACTATAACACTCTGGACAACTATACCGACACACCGAAATGTGCGCACACGAAACACTCTCGCTTGAAAGTGGGATATGGAGAATTTGTCTTTCCAGTTTTATATACACAATCAGCGAATCGACTCCAAAGATAAAACGTTTTTGCGATGATTAATGAAATTGGTTGCCGACGAGACGATCGAATGTTTGTGTACGATTTTGAGTTTGGATTATTGAAATTTCGACATAATTGTTTAGAGCGATCGGCATTTGATCTCTATCTTTATACTACCGGCAATAATGTTTCTTTGATAAGATTCAAGATGATGATCGTGACATGCGAATTAAATCAATTAAGTTTTAGTGATGTATGCACGTCGGCTATGCAATGTTTTTTTTGAAGCTAGAGGAACATCGAAACAAAATTTTTCATGCCAATAACGCACTCCAAGCATTAGTGGTCTCTAACAAGGGTACTGAAACTGGACAGTGTGTCAGTGACACAGAGTGTCATACAACAGTAAAAAACTGAAAGAAAAACCATTTCATACAAAATAGTACTCTATTGGACAGCTGACTATAATCACTTTTGCTTGAAGTGCGTTGTCCATTGCGAGCACTGACTTCGGCTCGGATTTTCGACCAACTTCAAAAAAGATTTGTGTAATTAACTCTCAAATTCCAAAAACAACGGAATATCCCACACCTTGATGCTTGTAGCATGCGTAAAGTCCATTTTTTTAAGTTGATTGCGGCTGGTATAATCGGCACGAGCACAATATGATGTTTGGATTGATCTGCAATTTAAATTTTTTGCACGTCAGCACACCGTCTCTTTATTTCTATTGTTCTTCTTTTATAAGGAATCTTATCGAAAAACAAAAATTCTTAGAACGTAAGGCGGATACGTAATAGGTTTCGTTGTTAAGACTCTTATCAACATCCACCGTTAACATCAATGTAAATTTTCGCTTTTGTTTTCCAAATCAATCTCTCTATCTCTCTCTCTTTTCGTAGAAAAGTGACGCCCTCTATAGAGCAACTCCAGTTCCAATTAACACTTTCGATTTTCTATGGAAAAGCAAAGATCAAAAGTTAAGTTTATCTCTCATATTTTTGACGTATCGTGATCTTTGCTAACTTACACCAAACATGCCAATAGTTGAGAACATTTACGCTTCCCAATTGGCACTTTTGGTATAAACTAGCAACAGTATTAGCAAAGATCACGATATGTCAAAATTATACACTCGAGAGGTGGCATGATGACGCTGATGCTAAAAATTACATGGGCACCCAGACATGTTTGAAAATGACAGCGCCACCATGCCATCGAAACGCTTCCTTGTATGAAAATGACGCTGCGTTAGAAAGACTTGCGTGAGAATGATTTTGAATTTCGACCGCACTTACGACGTGAATTCACTGAACATGGCGGCTATCGGTAACGCCTTCGAGCTGCAATTTTTTATGAAAATTACAACAAAGTTCAGCGGATTTTTGCGAAAACGGCCTCAGTGATCGGCGTTACCTCCTCATGTAAAGCCTTAAGTCTTAAGACTCTTTCTCTTCTTTGAACTCTACTCGATGAGCGATTTTATTTGCGGAATTTATGTCCATTGTATTGACACAGTCTCGTTGAAAATATCACCTCAGCCGAAACTGCATCATCAACATAAAATAAAAACGCTCACACAAATGTTGAATCCATTCCAATGAGATTATTTTTACAAGATAGTTATCGCGTTGGAAATTTTCCCCTGTCATAAACAACAGTACATCGATTACTAATTAAACCGATAAAACGCCCAAAATAACCAATTTATGGCGAAATATGAAGCGGCCCACTCCAATAATTTATACAATTACGACAATCAAATGATTTATAGCCAGCGGGCCCCACTTCAGTTCGAAATCATGTGATTTTATTTCGATTTAGCTATTTCGGGCCCGTTAACAACAACAAATTTCTCTGCTGTCGAATAATTGTAATCAGAACAAACATGTATGAATGAATGGGCCTTTGAGTGCTTTACGACTGAAAAACACTTAGCGCTATAGATACGACTATAAAATGAAGAAAAAAAATATTGAAGAAAGATATTTATAAAACCTACGTGATAACTGATATGGGCCTGACGAATTATTCATACGGGCCGCGAAATGTTGTAGTGCCACACATTCATAATTTCGCATTTCAGTGCTTTTTGTACGAATTGTGTGAATATTGTACAGTCGTGGGAGAATTTTCTTTGATTGAATCTTCACCCACTCGCCCACTGACTCGCCTTTTAGAAACAGCAAACATATCTCCTAAACTTGCGAAATCTGAAATTCCTTTTTGTTTAACCTATTACCAAAGCAGGGGCTATTTAGTTGAATTAATTTGCAGAAATTCGCCAAAATTCGTCGAAATTCGCCGAAATTCTCCCAAATTAAAAAATTCAAATTTTGAAAATTTTCTTCCAAATTTATGTTTTTTGAAATATTTTGCTAGTTTTGTGATATAGCATAACAAAAATATGCAAGAATCTACCAAATTCACAAATATATGTAAAATTCACAAAATTAGGACATTTTTCATCGTTTTTCCAAAAAAAAGCCATCATGGCTTCCCGGTTAAAAATAGATTTCTAGAATGTCTTGGCCAAAAATATGTAACTAAGTTCTACGATTCTTTGAAATTTCTTAAAATCATGTATAAATTCACAAAAAATCGAGAAAATTCGTCAAAATTCGCCAAAATTCGTCAAAATTCGCCAAAATTCGTCAAATTCTCCAAATTCGCCAAAATTCGCTGAAAATTCAACTAAATAGCCCCTGTACCAAAGTGATCGATACTTCTTCGGTTTTCCTATATATCTTACTATTTACATACGAAGTCACTAATAGACAGAGTTCATCATCGTTAAGAGTCATATCGCCAAAACTTCAGGTGATTTTATTAACTTTGCGAACAAGCGGTCCAACGAGCTATCACTCATTAAAACCGGAGACCGCTTGTTCCCCAATCACCTGAAGTTTTGGCGATATGACGTATGCACGAAGTGTTTTATAAGTCAAGGGAATAAATATTTCTAAAAATGGCTTAAATGTTTCTTTCTGGACTGCAGAAGTGACCACAGTCTAAGCAGTTGTGAAAAATCATCTCCGACAATTTTACATACAATATTGACGTAGATGATAGGAAATATTACAATTTCTCTGTTAGAAATGATAGGCTGGGTGGGAGTTGCGGGAATCGTTAATAATTTTTACAGTTGGCTCATCATTACAATTGGTTAAATCCCACATTTAAAAAAGATAAAAGTTGAACTTGCAAAGATTGTTCTGTTAAGTAAATGGACAACAAAGCCGACAGTGTGAAAGTGTTAAGTCAGCATTTTTGAAAAAGACCAGTCCAAAGGAATTTAATGTTTGGCTCTTTTTCGGAGATATTTTACGTCAAACTTTCTTTTTGGTTTCTTACGATGGAATCAGCAACTAATTTATAGTTACTGGGTAAATAGTGTCACTCTCAAGCTTTATGCAACCGATGTAAAGAAAGTTTGACGTAAAATATCTCCGAAAAAGAGCCAAACATTAAATTCCTTTGGAGTGGTCTTTTTCAAAAATGCTGACTTAACACTTTCACACTGTCGGCTTTATTGTCCATTTACTTAACAGAAGCAATCTTCGCAAGTTCAACTTTTATCTTTTTTAAATGTGGGATTTAACCAATTGTAATGATGAGCCACTGTAAAAATTATTAACGATTCACGCAACTCCCTGTGATAAAAACCGCTTTCGCACAGCACAGGCGAGAGAATAGTTATTTTCTCCCCTCCACTGAAACTTTGGAAAAGCGTTGTTCTTAAATAGGGGCAAACATTTCCACTTCCTCGGGTGAGTTGTACGCTATGGCCACAAACAACACCACTGAAATACAAATCCCGACTTATCTATCTTCTCTCGTTGAACAAATAACTATCATGCAGCAGTCCAATGTAATTTTCAATTCAATCTTCAACTGGCAGATTTTTTTTATTTGTTGTTCAGACAGCTTATCAAAATCCTTTTTCCCTTGAAGTTCAAGGCTTGAACGTTTCGTTTGTGCCCAAACGTAACTGATGTTGGTAGCTAGAAGCTAAAACTAGGTGCATTGACAGCAAATGATCATTCAGGTTATAACTGTTTCGAGCAATATTTTTGCCCATTCCGATTCCACTTTAAAAGTTAAAAAAAAAATCGCCAGCACTATTTCCGAAGCGCCAAACCTTACAAATTCTAATTTTGTAAAATGGGGATGATTTTAAACAGTTTCGATCTACTCTCTCCTCGTTTATGGGTCATTTTGGGGAGATAGCCCATATCAAAAAACACTGAGTGTAAGAGTGTTCGAATTTGTTAGGTTTTTTGTTGCGTAAGTTAGCCCTTTATCAACTTATTATTGGTATGAGTAGGTTCTGATACATACTATACGAACAAAATTAAACTCGGCGCGCATGCTCGTTTTACATTTTTCAGTCACTTCGAGTAATTCATATCAGTTCTCATATAGCAATAGTGCCGACACGTCACAATTTATTTATTTTTTTATTAATAATTCATGTCATTTAGAGCTGAATTAATAACTGACCCACGTAGTCAGTATGAAGTTGATCGAAAATTCACAAAATTTTATTTGAACTATTCGCCCAAAACGCCATTAGGTGATAATTATAAGCCCAACTATTGTGTTCTGCCAGCAAAATATGCCGAAATACATGATAAGATCCAAGAATTTGAGGTGCGGTCGGATGATGTGCTTTTATGTGGAATCAGTAAATCTGGCACCACTTGGGCTCAAGAAATGGTGTGGTTGATCAATAATAATTTGGATTATGAAACGGCAAAATCACAGAATTTGTTGTATGAACGTTTTCGTTTGCTTGAGTAATTTTTTGTTTTGTTTTTTTTCCAAAATGAAATCCCATAAGTCTAGGTGATATTTCAGGTACGAATCACTAAAAGCGAACGAAACTGAAATTTTAGGACTGAACGACAGTGAAATAGATTTGTTAAATCGGACAAAATCACCTCGTCACATCAAATGCCATTTGCCTATGGCTTTTCTACCGACTGCAGTATGGAAAATTCAGCCAAAAATCATTTATGTCATGCGTAATCCAAAGGACGCAGCCATTTCTTACTACCATCACATGAAAAGTATGCGGGGTTTCAAGGGGAATTTGGATGACTTTTTCGGACTGTATTTATCGGGTCAAGGTAAATAGAGCATTAGCTGGGCGTATAATAATGTTATTTTGTGAATAAATACTTCTTTAGTACTATGTGGTCCATACTTTGATCACGTAATGGGATTCTGGAAATTAAGACATCTGCCCAACATTCTTTTGCTTACTTACGAGGACATGAAGCGTGATTTGAAGGATGTGTTACAGAAAATAGCAGACTTTCTCGGAAAAAGTCTTTCAAATGATGAAATCCACACGTTGTATGAACACCTTCAAGTCGATTCGATGCGACAAAATCCGAGTTGTAATTTTGAAGAACGTATTCAGAAAGCAGCGATCAATAAAGAATTCAAATTCATCAGACGAGGAATAGCTGGCGCATATAAGGACGAAATGCCTGCTCATTGGATTAACAAATTTGACGAGGAAATTCGAGTGCACATGGGAAATTGCACGTTTTATCAGTAATGAAATTGAATTGAGCTTGTTTAATGGTTTATTCTTATCTACAATGTTTGACGAGTCTATCCCAAAGAATTATGTTCCTTTGGAATGTAATTCCTTTGGAATGTAATTATTCAAACAGTTTGATACGACAACGAAATTTTAATCTGAAATAATGTGTAAGACACATTTGTAAGACAAATAAAAAAGCACAGAAAAACCAAACAAAACAAATTCTTTTAAATTTATTAATCTTTTTTTTAAATCTGTTTTAAACTGTTTAAACGGCTGTGAATAACGACAGAAGCTATGCGGGCAGGACAGGTATAAATCTCATACAGATGAATGAACAAACCATTCAAACATTTAGTCTTGATTTCCACTCACGAAAAAAGCACTTCTAAATTGCTTACTGCCTTTGCGATCAAGTCAGATGTGATCTAAACTGTCCTTTCAGAATGTTGATTAACGCTACCTAGTACTTCTTTAACTGCTTGGACACGCAAAGTATATGGTGCCACCACAAGCAGATAATGAGAACTAACCACATGTATGTCAATGGTGCCAATCGACTAAATCAAAATTGAATTCGTTGGTTCAATTGAATGTGGAATAGGGTGTAGTGTTTTGACGAAAGTATTTTGTTTTTTAAGGCCTGCGGGTAGGTTCGATGCAGAATGGTCCACTGAACACGAAAATACCAAAAAAAAGAATTTTTGAAGATCGAAGCTCCCATGCGCACCTCTGAAAACCGACTTTTTTTGGTCTCAAAGCCATAGTGAGATTAGTTCTGCCGGCTGTGTGGAAAAATATATCTTAAGTGTATATGATAATTAATCGTAGAGACCGTGGCTTCAATTTGGCATACTTTAAAATTTAAAAAAATTCGAGTCACCGATGAAAAATTACAAAAAGTTCTCCCGACCACGACTTTTTCAGATTTTTTTTGGATTTAAAGCTTTCTAAAATATGTGACTGGAAAGGAATATAGTCGTGTCATAGCTCATTTTAAAGGGAATTTCAAGAGCTTTCAAACGAATATAGACTCGACGTAAAGATTCGCCGGGTTGCAGATTCGATGACCTTCTAGTGTGTAGAAAATGGTACGAGAAAAACCAATTTTTTTAATTTTTCACAATTTATGCAAAAACGGTTCCAAATTGTTCTTAGTATTGCTGGCGTTAATAGAGCAGCAATCCTGGGAAGAAATGAGCGATGTAAGGAGAAATTTAAAAAAAAATGGTCAGTTTGATGATTTTTCGATTATCATAAAGATACGAGTTAAAGCTACCCCAAAAGTCGGCTATTTCTTCCCAGAATTGCTGCATTATTAACGCCAGCAATTCTAAGAACAATTCGGAACTGTTTTTGCATAAATGAGGGATAACTAAAGGTGTTATCGTAAAGTTCCTCAAAAGTGATTGCTTTCGCACTAATTTGTTTTACCGGAAACTTATACACATTTAAGCTAAAGCGTTTCCGCAAAAACGTAATTTTTAAGATTACCGCCGACATTTTATTTCTACTGGGTCATCTCTTTTGAACTTCAGCATCACACCAAACGACAATATTGTTGTTTGTTTACATGATTGGTCAATGTAAATTTTTCGTAATTTCGGTGGTTTTGACGAATATTTTAAGTCAACCGTTGATTGCACTGTTAAAAAAACACAAGAAGCACATTTCCGCACAAAATCTGAATTAAATCACATCGAAATCACCGAAATTATTACAATTTTCACAGTCGACACTAAATTTTTGTGTTGTGGATTTGACGTTTCAAAAACAATACTCATGTTAAGATTAACGACTTTGACGACGATTTTCTTCGTTAAGCCATATTTGACTAAGTTCAGAGTGGATGTGATTTGGGTGTGAAATTGAGTGGGAAGTGCTATTTTCATCGATTTTCTTTTTGTAAAATCTTTTAAATGAGACAATATTTTGAGAATGCCCGATGTACCAGTTTCTTATTTTTCGTGTTTCTACTGATAGGTGACAAAAAATCGCGAAAAAAATCGATCCGTCCCTCCCTTGTGAAAAATTAAAAAAAATTGGTTTTTCTCGTACCATTTTCTACACACTAGAAGGTCATCGAATCTGCAACCCGGCGAATCTTTACGTCGAGTTTGAAAGCTCTTGAAATTCCCTTTAAAATGAGCTATGACACGACTATATTCCTTTCCAGTCACATATTTTAGAAAGCTTTAAATCCAAAAAAATTCTGTAAGAAGAATATTTCATTCAAACTGCAACGAAATTCTAACAACTTACTAACGAACTGATATCCCCCAAAACCACTTACAGTGGAAGTGTGACGCAAGTCCTGTTATCCACTTACAAAAGAACTGATATCGGTGTAGGTGCCGCTACAAATGGCAGCTGATGAGGAAAATACACGAAAGTTTTATCAACAAAAAGCCCTACCATCGCAGTAAAAGTGTAGCTGGCCGACCGATTACTAAAATTTAGAATGACAACACTTTAAAATTTCAAAATTAAAACAGGACAAACGATACTGCCACTGTTTGTAAAGTTGACGGTGGATCTTGGACAGGTTTTGTCCTAGTGGTACATCGAAGTGACGCGTAGTGCACCGAGGTGACGCGTGGTGCACCAAGGGGACGCGTGGTGTACCAAGGTGACGCGTGGTGTACCAAGGTGACGCGTGGTGCACCAAGGTGACGCGTGGTGCACCGAGATGACCCAATGCAATTATAGAATATTGAAGACGTTCAAAATTATCGATAGTATCAATCGAAAGAAATTATCGATAATCGATTAATCATATCGTTATCGACAATTTGATAATTATCGATAATTAGCAAAATATCGGAATTCGATAATTATCGATAATCATTATCATTATCGCCCACGCCTATTCTTTACCCCAAAACTTCCAGACTTCCTGCAATATTCTAAACTTCCTGCAATATTCGAGAACATTTTTGCAAAATATTGAATGTTGAATATTGAATTGCTAGGTTCGAAAAATTACCTGAAGCACATCCGTATTGGTATGTGAATGGATCTATTTTTAGACACTTTAAAAATTTAGAAATATCATGGCCAAGGCATTCGGGATTGGGATCGTAATAAATGGCTGGTCTATCTCCTCCACTCACCACTTTTATCCGCCCCATTGGATCTGACTACCAATGCTGCCATGTGCAAATCCAAACACTGATCCGTGCTGGCCTGATGCACGCCAAAATTTCGGGCAACAAAAAATACCACAAAATGTGGACTTTCTGGTGTTTGACGTTCCACTGCCTTGATACCGTCCCGAATGTACCGTAATAACGAATCCATGTTCTTGCATGCCAGGCCTTCAGTGTTTTTGAATTTTTTAGCTGCACATCTTTAGTTCGATTGTGACTTATGGTTTCAGTAATAAAATAATTTTTTTTTGAACCGATACGTGGAGAATAACGTGCAGCTTGAATCCCATTTTTCAGTTCGCCCAGCAGTTCCACACAATCGCCGGTCTCCGTCGGAAGAGCCACTTCAGCCAAACTGCGAGTGGCCATCTTTCTTTGACCGTAGTACAGCTACCCAATCGGCAGGCCGGAAATCTCCTCGGGTGAACGAATCTATCATAAACCGCAGTGTCTTCAACGTTGGCTTTTCGCTGCAAACTATTAAAATTCACGCCGTAAGTGTGGTCGAAATTCAAAATGGAAAGTGCGGAGGTCTTTCTAACGTAGCGTCATTTTCATACGATGAAGCGTTGAAATGTATTTTTTGGTTCACTTTTTCATCGAATCGTTCACTTAAAATTCAAATTTAAGGCACACTTACGGCGTGGATTGCGGCAAGAGGAGATCATTAGCGACTAGGTCAAATAAATAACAAAACTTACCAGAGAGATGCTAATATGACGGCTGGGACGCCGTTTCGACGGATAGAGGGAATTTGTCCATCATTTCTGAAAAAAATTGAACCGTATGCGACCAGCTGTCAAATTGAAAAAGACATAACCACAGATTTTTCTTAATACTTATAGCATCACCAATTTTAATGAAATAAATTGCTAACATGATCCTTGTGGGATCAGAATGAACGTAAGTCCATTTATTTATAAATCAGATTCAGTATTCGTACACACGTACGTTAATTTTGACACCAATGCAAACGTATTTCCATATTCTGCTTCTCGAATCATTGTAGTCAAAAATTAATTATTTTGTAAACAACCGACCAATTTTGGAAAAAGTCAGCCATTTTTGACATTTCATTCGTTATATGAAAAAGGCTGACAAATTCCCTCTATCCGTCGAAACGGCGTCCCAGCCGTTATCTTAGCATCTCTCTGAAACTTACTCGTCTTCGTATCCGAGCAACCGGACGACGAAAAAGGGCTCTTCTTCTTCTTTGATATCGACCATTTGGACGATGCTGTCGACAAGAAACCACTCGTCGCCATTTTCCTTTTTTTCTGTTCCTAAACGACAAAATGGTTTTTTGGATTGACGAGGAATTTTGGCCAATGCGTCAATTGACAAAAACTTTTCGCCTGTGAAAAGGAGTCATTACACAACATGCCACTGACATCAACTTATAATAAATTGAAATTATTCGCTTACGCGTACAAAAGTCAATAAGGTCGGCTGAAAACAGAACTTGGCTCCTTCTTCCATTTTTAAGAAAAACGTTATTCGATTACCCAAATTCACTCGGTTCAATGATCAACTCGGTTCACTTAATCGAATAGTTTTCTTTCTTAGTTCTTGGTGTGCGAAATTTATTCTACAAATCGAGTTCATTGGTGCGGCTTTATGTTCTCATTAGCCCGATGTGGGACAAAATACAAAATGCCTGATGATTAAAAGAAGGATAAAACATTTTGAGGATTTTAAATAGTCTACGGCACAATATGAAAATGTAATGACATTTCGGTGGACAAAACCAAAGTAAGTAAACACTGAAGGTAATGCAGACCCTCAGCGGATCAGAGAAATTGCGAATCCAAACTTTCAGGTGAATTCATTTTCGCATGTTGTCTAACTTAGACTTGTGCAACATGACAGCCTTAAATCCTTCCAATTCACCACAAAATACAACCTGACGCAAACGAATCTTATATGTGTGCAACATAACGCCGCTAAATAGTTCCAAATTTACCACTAGATGCAACTTGACGCAAACGAATTCAATACGTGTGCAACATGACAGAGCTAAAATTCACCTGAAAGTTTGGATCCGTGTGTAACTGCGGATTTGCATTACCTTCAAAGTTTATATACTTTGGTCTAAATAAACATTTGGACAGAGGTGAATACGCTATTTTATCTACCGACGGCGAAATAATAGCACTTTTTCCACTGCTATTATTTCATCTAGGTAGATAAAATCAAATACGAAATATTTTGAATTTATTTGCATGGTTCGATAAATTGATAAGATCGGTACGGGAATAGAAAATAAAATGTAAACTGAACATTTAAAATAGATATCAAAATGTTGAAGCTCCGAATTGCATGTAGATGTAATCACCGATCTTATCAATTCGTTGAGCGATGCAAATATATTTAAAATATTTTTGCTTGACGTTGTTTGTGAATTTCAGAATTTTGGTTAAAACGGTCCGAGAGCTCGAAGTAAATTTTCATTCAACACATTAACATCGCCATTCAAAAAGGAAACCTGGCAAGAGTTGTTTTATCTTTGAACATTGTAAAAATAATAAATGAAATTTCAAATTTTTACTGTGTCGGCGACCATGACGACACTACTAAAAATTATTAGAATTTTGTTAATTTTTCACTTGGCATCAACGGAACAGGTCGTATAACATCAACTTTTACATAGGAAAATCTGGGGTTGAACCAGGGTCTATTTTAGGGAATTCGTTAGTGAATCTTAAGAATGATCATTCAAAATTGTTTGACTGGCATGGTCGAAAACAGCTAAAAAATCCAGAAGTTGTTCAGAAGTAAACAAGGCTGCTGGGAATCTCGCGCCACGTCATTCACAATAATAGACAAAATGACACATTTCATATAAGGAAAATGTCACTTTGTGGGCTATTGTGAATAACGTGGCGCGAAATTCCTCAACACCGTAAACAAGTCAAAAATTGACTCTGAAATTGAGGAATTTTAGGGAAATAATTCCCTCAAAATATGCCCTGGGTTGAAGAGCCTAATCTTTCGAATTATAAATCTTCTCGATCTTCTCAAAAATGTCCTAATTCAGAAAGATTACGAAAAAAAACCAGTCGTTTTGTCAAAATTATTAAGAGTGATATCGCGAAATCTTCGAACAATCGGCTAGCCATGCCATCCGGATTTTTGACGACTGTGGCAACCATCGAATCCTTACTTCATTACGATTCAACGAGGTATATCTCACCTCTCTCTGAATTGTCGTTTTTGTGGTAGAGCTGTTTGAAAAGTCGGTGGTTTTTAGATGAAAATTATCTCGGGTAATAAGGGGTCGATTTCGTTCAAATTTTAGGGGATTGTAGTGCTAGACAAGGCCGATCACATAAGCTATAAGATACGTCGGGCTGTTGGTTGTACTGGCTTCAGTGACAGTATTAGGAAAACTTTTCTCTGACTAATAACGACTGCGCGCGACTGCTAGGAGTTTCGCGCCACGTCATTTACAAAATTGACACATTTTGTATAAGGAAAATGTCACTTTGTGGGTTATTGTGAATGACGTGGCGCGAAATTCCTCAACACACTGCGCGCATCAGCAAACCTGACGGTTTATAAAAGCTTGCGCTGGAGGGTTTATTGGCAATAAGATAGGGCAATTTCTAAGATGTCAACGTACTACACGGTTGGTTTGAAACGAGATTAAATAGGGACCGCCGACCACCAATAATTTTTTTTTTTCATATTTATAATGAGTGATGGATAAGAACATCACACAGGAAAAAATTAGCCCGAACCCCTGAGCCGTTTCTGAGAACCAGTGGATGCGCTACCACAAGCAGTCAGGCACAGCCTGAGCACAAATTTTAATGGGGATCGGTAGAGGGAAAAATTCTAAGATATACTGTGTAAAAAATATTGCTTTCGGTCATTTGCTCTCGGAGCAATAACTGTTGAAAATCAAAATTTCACCATTTTCGAAGAGTGATATATCCTTGACAAAGTGACCGAACCAGCCAGTCCAGATTGATTCTAGACGCGGTTAATAAGCTTTTTCGAATGACAACAAAGAAATTTTGAAAAAGTTCTTTTATGTTACATTTTCAGAGAAGTTACTTTTTCCGCTACCCTCGGTGAAATTTGGACAATTCTGTACCTTTCTGGCAGCTTTATTTTAAACTAATTTGCCCCTAATATTACAGCCTGAGGAATAAGCTTTTCAACGACACCAAACATGCCATACTTGATCCACAACAAGTACGGTTGATGATTCAGTTTTCAATCGAAGTCACTCTACTCGCAAATCTGGAGCTCTCGAAAACGAAATTATTAAATTTCAAGGTAATATTACAATTGAATGTTTTTTACTCAATTATTTGTATGGTACCGACTCAGAAAGTCATTAAAGTTTATTACTTTTCAAAAAAATCTTGAAATTTAATAATTTCGTTTTCGAGAGCTCCAGATTTGCGAGTAGAGTGACTTCGATTGAAAACTGAATCATCAACCGTACTTGTTGTGGATCAAGTATGGCATGTTTGGTGTCGTTGAAAAGCTTATTCCTCAGGCTGTAATATTAGGGGCAAATTAGTTTAAAATAAAGCTGCCAGAAAGGTACAGAATTGTCCAAATTTCACCGAGGGTAGCGGAAAAAGTAACTTCTCTGAAAATGTAACATAAAAGAACTTTTTCAAAATTTCTTTGTTGTCATTCGAAAAAGCTTATTAACCGCGTCTAGAATCAATCTGGACTGGCTGGTTCGGTCACTTTGTCAAGGATATATCACTCTTCGAAAATGGTGAAATTTTGATTTTCAACAGTTATTGCTCCGAGAGCAAATGACCGAAAGCAATATTTTTTACACAGTATATCTTAGAATTTTTCCCTCTACCGATCCCCATTAAAATTTGTGCTCAGGCTGTGCCTGACTGCTTGTGGTAGCGCATCCACTGGTTCTCAGAAACGGCTCAGGGGTTCGGGCTAATTTTTTCCTGTGTGATGTTCTTATCCATCACTCATTATAAATATGAAAAAAAAAATTATTGGTGGTCGGCGGTCCCTATTTAATCTCGTTTCAAACCAACCGTGACTAGTATTCAAAAAACATTCGACCAGTTGTCGACCACTTACATTTTTTCAGCTTAGAAATGCCTTATTTGTTTGTCTAACACGAAAACACACCTTTACAAAGCAAAAACCAAATTTTACTCAAATCCTTCGAATCCCAAAAAAGGTTCACAGTTCGTGGAAATCTCAAAAAAACCCCGTACAAGCGATTTTAATTTGTTAAATTTGTCCTCCATACGAATTGTTCAAAGATTTCGCGATATCACTCTTAAGCGCTGAAATCAGAATTGGTCCTCTGTTTTTCTCTGTTTTCAACCAAAAATGTGAAAAGTTTCAATTCACTATTTCAGCTCTACAAAATTGAACTCAAGCACTGCAGTTGCTCCGCAAACAAAGTATATGTGAAGAATATAACGTGCCGCTATAAACCAATGAATCGGACCACAAAATTTGCATCGCTTGATGTGCATTTTCAACCGGAAGTTAGATTAATGAAACCATTATATGTAAATTCGTGAAGGGGTTCATTCACAAATGGCAAACGCACTGATGGAACCAACACTGGCGAACATCATTTGTGAAAAAACCTTTCAATTCCCTTTTTATTTCCTGCGAATTCAACTGAATTTTCTCAAAATCTTTTAGTTGGAGTTCATTGCGAATAAAAAATTTGGCACAGTTTACAGACCGTCTATGGTTCATCTTAAGGAGGACTTATGCGATTTTTTATCATTAAAAAGTCACCCAGCCTTCCAAATTCTCAACCACAACGTTCAACGGTCGAAAAGCAATTTAATGGATCCGTGTCCATTTATGGTGTGTTTTTGTGGAATGTGCTGTTTGATGTCATTGTTTGAAATTTCATTTTAGGGCCATCGGTTTTTGAAATCGGTATCATCGGACTACAAACACCTACCACCGTTAATTCCAGTTGGAGAGTGGAGAATCGATAACGTTATAACGCGTTCAAAAGATAAAATGGACTGGTCTGATGAGGTTTTCCGTTTTACCGACTATTATCATGTCTCACCGACGGGCGCCGAACAATTTTAAGTCACACAAACACACCCACTCTGGATAGTAGCGTTGCTTTTGTGTGTTGAAATCACTTTTTAAGAAAATATAAACTATCTCAATCACGAAAATCAGTGTAGTTTGTTCAGAATTTCACGGGGGTGCCATTTTTACCCTTCTTTTCACTTCGAGAAAGTGATTACCGACGCGACAACTTAGCCTTATATATGGTCCTAATCTAGGTGCCGTGCCTAATGTTAACAGGTTTGCAGGTAGCCGGATCGCGCTGTCCTACCGATTTCTATGAAAATCGTCAATTTTTAGCGGTAAAACTGCTACAGAAGCTAATCGGTAGAACTTTTTCGAACATATCGGTCCTGTTATATTCGTATCTTTTTGAGGCTAGTATTTATTTGACCATAATTTTACATTTATCCGAAAGATGTAAGGAGAATATTGTCTAAAAACACTTTCGCCACTTTCGTGTGGTGTAGTCTCGGGTGTAGTGCTTTTTTTTCAGAGAGGCCCAAACCTAAGGAAGGAAGAAATTCTACTTCGAATTAATCGGTCTGGTGTAAGCTTTCGAACGAGACATAACTCATAAAGATCGGAGACCCTTTAGTTTCAAACATATAAGATCCTCGAAGTGATCGCAAAGTGAATTAAAATTTATCTGGTCCATAGATATGAAACGGATAATTGGTTTTCAATTTCTCATTTTATTTCTTTTACAAGACGAAAGAAAAAAATAAAATTACAAATATTGCCGCCGCTCCAAATATATATCATCGAATATCACCAGGAGTCTTGGACTCATATAATTTTTTGTCAGTATTTGCCTAGCACTAGTAGCTATCTATAGAGTATAGTGAGACATGAGTCCAAGGCTGACTTCTGATAGCTCTGCAACAAAGTCCTTCGTATGGAATAAAAATTGTAGAAGCTATATCTCGGGCCAGGAGTCTTGGACTCATACAATTTTTTGGCAGTATTTGCCTAGCACTAGTAGCTATCGATTGAGTATAGTGAGACATGAGTCCAAGGCTGACATCTGGTAGCCCTGGAACAAAGTCCTTTGTATGGAATAAAAAATTCTATAAACTATATCTCGGGCCAGGAGGCTTGGACCCATGAGATATTTTGGATTTTGAAGTATTAATTTACAAGCTTTCAAAAGGTAAAAAGAAGACGTCCATCCGAGGTTTCCTTCTCATAGCTTCAAAACAAATAAAAGTAATTGGTACAACAAGAGCAGATAAATACTATTCGACAATTACCGTACTTCATGTAAGAACGATTTAGCTCACATGAATTGTCATGAGCCGACGTGTGAGAGTGCACGTGTTCGATCCCAGAGATGTGCGGTTTTTAGACCCGTACGAAGTACTGGGGTCTAATGCGTTTACGCATACGTCCGTAACACGTCGAATTGGACTCCCTGAGTAAGGGGAAACCTATTGTGGTTGTCTAGAGATGCCAAATCAGTGAAAAAAAATGTCCGTCTGTCCGTCTGCACGATAACTTGAGTAAAACGCATCCGATTTTGAAAATTCTTTTTTTTCCGTTTGGTAATGTCAAAAGACAGGCTAAGTTCGATGATGAGTGATTTTGGATCGACCCTTCCCGAGCTGTGGCCCAATAAGTGCTTTACGGTTTTTCGAAGATATCTCCGGACATTCAAACGTTACACTTGTGACTGATACGTCAAATAAAAGGTATTTACAATACCGATCGACAAAAAAAAAGTTTATGGAAATCGGATGACCGACTCGTGAGTTAGACCCCTTGGTGTGAAACAGGCACAGGGCGGCAAGCAGTTTTTGCTTGTAGGTCGGCCACATTTCAACATATTTCGTCTGTTTTAGCTTTAATAGATAGGTATTGACCGTATCAATCAGGGATAAAAAAGTTTATGAAATTATGTTCTCCGGAGCGTGAGCTAGGTCTCTTGGAGTGAGCTCTTATCCTACTCGGCCGTACAGTGAACGTGGAGTATTTTGTCAATATCTCGAGTAAACTTTGACCGAATTTCAAATTTTTTTTGTTTGAAAGGTATTAACGAATGTAAAGCGTCGGTAAAATTTCCGGTCTCCTAACAAAATGGCTGCCGGTGGCCATATTGGATTTTATTAAAAGTTACCAAATCAAATTTTGTCTCTTTTTGATGTACGAATACGCACCAAAGAAGATGCGAAAAAACATACCATAAGTCATGTTACCAAATGTGACTATGCATATTGTAGAGCGCCATCGCTACAATACAATGGGGATGTTGTGAGAGTGAAAGAGAAAAATTTCTGTCACAAAATACGTGGATTTACCCCTATATTCACCTATATTGAGCTATATACTGGCATATAGAGCTATATAATAGCATATATTCCTCTGTGAAATGTTTATTTATAGGAAAATATAGGTAAATATAGCGGTATATAGCTGTTTAAATAGGAATTTATGAAAGTTGACTTCGTACGGGGCTGTCTATATTGCCTCCGGCAATTTATTTGTATATGATAACAAGGCAAAGAAAGATAATGTAAGTGATTTTAAAGAGCGAATAGCTTTTCAGTAGAGAATGAAGTAAAAGAAATGAAGAGTTTCACAGTAAAGGCTTTTGATACGAATAGGTGTTTCGTACGGGTCGGCGTTAGCTATGTTTTATTTCAGAAATACAACTCTCTCTCACGAGAGATCTTTGGATGCGTTCACTTTTCATGTGCTGATTTCTCTCATGTGCTGGCGTACCAGTAATGTTTATTTGACAGTTTGCTCTCTCACAGCTCTCTCACGGAGTACTTTTTTTGAGTGGAATGGGCACTTAAAGATCGGAAATCAAATCGGAGATCGAAGTTTTCGCTAAGCGACTCTTAACTTTCATCGTAGTTACTATAACAAAAATTTAAAATTTATCTGTTCTATAGATATGATAAACGGCACCTCGCTGGGTGATGGATGGTGTATAGAGGTGTGCACCGCCGATTTTACGCCGGCGCGCCGCCGATTTTTGGCCAAATTTTCGGCGCGCCGCCGCCGAAAAATATTGGCTCACGCCGCCGCCGCCGCCGGTTTCATTTTCGTCGCGCCGAAATGTTATACTTTTATTGCTTTCAGTCATTTTAATGGGCGGCAATATAAACTTAAACTGAAATATATATACAACAGTGTGTGCGTGATTACAAGGTTTTAGCAAATGTTTCTATCTCTTAATTTTTTAAGTCAGGTTGCTATATGCTGCTCAGCAAATACACTTATTACTAATTACTTATTACTTATACATTTATGTTTATCAAAATCTCTTATTTGCGCAAACCATAGAGTTACACTCGAGAGTTGGCGTGATGGCGTTTTGTCGTTTTATCATCTATCCATGTGGCCACTATATGGACAACCCTATCTTTGTAGTTACTTATCAACCCTGAGTCATATGTTGTTCTGTCAAAACGGAAATTATGATGACTCATATCAAAACAAACCATTGCACTTTTTTGCTTCTGAAGATTCATAAAATCTGATTGTTCAATTGCTCGAATATGCAATTGGATACGTCTGTACCGACAATTTGATACGATTTCGCAACCAATTTAGTAGTATTCTTTAATGAAATTTGTGATATTTTTACTCTGAAACCGTTGACTTTAATTTGATAAATTTTCACTATTTCGTTTAGTTAAATTTGTTCCTAAAATTTATTAATTCAATTACTGTAACGAAATTCACACATTTAAACCGACTCTAAGAACAAACAAACATAACACAAATTCAATGACACAAAATGTCAGACATCAGTACTCATGTAACAGCAGTCAAAACAGCAGTAAAAACAACAGCTGCTGGCCACAAGAATACAATTATTAGGAGCATCGGCACCCAAAATGCTGGTTTCCTCTTAAAAGTAGCATTTTCATAGAAAAGCGCCATCTTGCCAACACTCGAGTGTAACTCTATGGCGCAAACCTACTACTACGATCTCACTCCTACATCGAAGATATGGAAATGTAAAGTCACATCTTCTTAATCTACTAGATGTTCTGACAGTTACTCATAATTTCCCAAGGTTCTGAAAGAATAGGGTATACACTCGCGAAGGCGGTTGAAACCAAATTTGTCAAACGCACTTATTACATATTGTTGAAAAGTCAACTTGAAAACAATTATTTTTTGTAAGTTGAAATCGTCATATAAAATATTCCAAACCTAGTTGGCGCTACAGAGGAAAATTTTGGTTCCACCGCTCTCGTGATCAACTCGAAAGTGTCTTAACCTGTTCTTTCAAAACCTTGTTAATCGAAAGGACAATCGTGAGTTTGCGAAAATGACATATAAATTATAAGTTGTAAATTTTAAGTAACCTTCTAGAACATCTAGTATGAAGATGAAGATGTGACTGAAAATTTCCAACTTATAAGTTGACTTATATGTCATTTAGGCAAACTCACTAATCATTCTTGGATTCATTGAATCAGATGTTTTTAAAATGAAGGTCAGGGATTGTACATTCGAAAGATAAAAATGAGATTGTACTTGGATTCGTGGTTGATACTTCAGTTCTTCAGTTTGCAAGATAGTAAGAATTCAGTGTTCGTAAAAAGGATTGCGCACGCTTTTTCAAATGTCTTTGCATTATTTTAGAAAGTTTAGATTTTTTTTTTAATTTATCGGCGCGCCGATCGGCGCACCGCCGCCGACATTAAATTTCTTTCGGCGCGCCGCCGCCGATCCATCACCAGTCGGCGCACCGCCGCCGACTATTTTGAAATCGGCGCACACCTCTAATGGTGTATAAGTGAACTACATTATTTCTCCGACGAAGAAGTTTTCGCATTCAATGGAATAGAAACGAAACGGATAATTGGTTTTCAATTTCATTTTATTTGTAAATTAATTTATTGTCACAAATTGTTTATCTAAAAATAAGAGTTCTTAAAAAAACATACTTTACAAGACGAAAGAAAAAAAATAAAATTAAAAATATTGCGGCCGCTCCAAATATATATCATCGAGCCGGAACAACAAAACAAACGTATTTCGAGAAAAAGAAAATGTTCTAATTAATTAAAAACAATAAAATTTACCTTCCCATGAAATTTTTTTTTGTTTCACGTCCAAAATAATTAACAAATTATACCGATTCGACTAAAATTAAATTAGAAAATTTAATTACAATCAAGAAAAGAATAATTAGAAGAAAAAAAAATAACCAATAACGTTGAGAACAATTTTTTTTTTTCAAATTTTAGGTTGATGTTACACGTAAAGAGAAACCGATAAAAATGTAGATCAAAAACATTTAAAATAAAGAAAATAAAAGATTTTTTGAATTATTTTTTATGGTTGGTTTGTATCTTTGAAAAGACAGAATAATAATACTTCTACAATAACTTAGTAGATAGAATAGATGCATGGTTTCTTTATTTAATAATTATAAGTTTCACTTCTTTTTAAATTAATAAATTTTTTTCTTCTTCATGTAAATAGAGATGGCGGTGGAAGCTATATTTTTAGACTGTAGATTTGATTTGAATTTTTGTTTTTAACATTTTTTTTTGTTAAATTTCTGTTTTGTCTTAATAGAAACTCATTATCGAGATGAGTGATTTACTTCATTCTATCAACAACTTTCTCGCCAACTAAAAAAAGAGAAATTGTAAAAATGAAAAAATATTAATTAAATAAATAAAAAAATAAATATTTTAAAGAACAATTATTATAAATTGATAAAGACAAAAAAATAATAAAAATAATTATAAAAAAAAGATTGAACATTTTACGATTTAAACAAAATGTTAAATTCACGCCGTTAGTGCGCCAAAAATTCAAATATTTACGACTAGACAGTGTCTAATGCACGTCTTAGTATTTTTTTATTATTTGAATTTTGAGTGAGCACTGTCGGTATGAATGTCCGGTGTTTCTAGAATATAAAAAAACTAAAAATCATACAAAAAGTAACAACGTTCATTATAATATTGCTGGGCATACACTAAAAGTGCAGGTATTGTTGTGGGGGTTGGGGAGGGACTCATGCACATTGCGCATATTTTATTGCACAACAATTTTTTGTTTTTGTTTTTTTATTATTAGAAATTTTCGAATTTTCTTAACTTTACAAATTAAAATGTTATTTCAATGTTTACTGTTTAATGATATTTTCCAATTCCAAAATTTTTTTATGGTTTTTTTTTGTTGACGTTTCCAATTATTTAAAAATGCGTTAATGGGTGTTCCATTATTTTTCTCGATTTTATCTTTTTGGTATAGGAGGTGTGCGTATTGATTTTTCCTGGTCCAAAAAGCTCAAGCATTTTTATGGTTTTGTAGGTGATGGGGTGGTGGTGTGATAATTTAATTTTTTTTTTCTGTTTGTTATCATCTTTCACTTTTACGTGAAGTTGCATTGCGGACGTTCGCAACTTTAATGGAATTCTGGTCTTACTGTGATTGGGAATAAAAATAAAATATTAAATTTTGGCTTCGGTCAAGGTGGATTCGTAAAATAGATATAAAAAAAAACAAATCGTATTCGAGCATCGGACATCTTTCTAATATTTAACTAATTTAATTCATTCGCCTTTCGTAACGAATGAGCCGAGACTGACATAATATGTGAATTTTTACCGTCTACAAAAATGACTAAATCTGTTACTTCTTTCGTTAAACGTACACTCGCGGAAAAGTAGATACCAATAAATTGTCGGATTTGGAAGTTGTTTGTTTAACAAATGAAAATCTAGATTTTAATTTTCAGATTTTTTTTGTTAGATACGTGCTTGTGACTTGCAACGAAACACTAAAATTTAGAATCTAGATTTTCATATGTACTTTCAGGGCAAATAGGTCTTATCGGGGTTTGGAAGCATCTACGACGAATTATGAGAAGTTGAAATGTTTAAGTGCTTATATTAATGCTACCAAACTTCCGTAAGCTCTACTGCTCCTGAAAGATCATGCAATTTCCTTTCTAATGACACCCCACACGACCATGTACATATCGTGACCACGAGAAATTTCTGTAAGAAAAGTGCAAGTTTTCAGTCTTTTTTCGTTTGAAAACTTCAACTGTACATATCTCAGTGTGGATGAATTTTAAACCCAATAAGACACTATTTGCAAGTACATGCAATTACCTTTCTAATGACACCCCCCACGACCCTGTACGGCTCGTGTAACTGGAGAAATTTTTGTAAGAAAACTGTAAGTGGTTTTGACTTCATCTGGGGTCAGAATAATCCCTCAAAGTTTTCGTGTGAATTTTGTTGATCAGAGGCGAAGCCGAAGTCAATAAACACACGAAAACGAGACTACTTTCCACTTTTTATCCCCAGTTATTTAATGGACTTTTCATGCTTCGGGCCAAAAATGAGGGCAATTTTTGATTTTTTCTCGAGTTTTCGGCCAAAATTTGAGGACCCGCTCCGCTATGTAAAACACTTGAGAATATTTGGACGTCTCGTATCTTGGACTTTGAACCGATTCACGCCGTAAGTGTCAAGGTTCTGAAAGAACTTTTAGAACTTTGGTAAGTGTGCCTAAAATTTGAATTTTAAGTGAACGATTCGATGAAAAAGTGAACCGAAATATCCATTTCAACGCTTCCTTGTATCAAAATGACGCTACGTTAGAAAGACCTCCGCACTTTCCATTTTGAATTTCGACCGCACTTACGGCATGAATTACAGTTTCCGTAATACTCAATTTGTAACTTGGGAATGAACAAGCTCGAACCTCATCGCTGTTCCACTCGGTTAATGGTATATTTTGCATAGATGTCAAATACTCGAATCTCGTTTGAGAAATTTTGAATTTAAAAAAATACTTAAATCTAAGACTAAGCTACTATTTACAGGATTAGCAAAAGTTTTTTTTTAATTTTAAATTTACACCATAAGTGCACCTAACATACCACCGAGACATTGTAACACAGCTTTTAAAAAAAAAGGATTATCCATAAGCGACGTGCAGCGAAAGAGAGAAACACAAAATCTATTTTGTACGTACGCTATTTTGACGTTTTATCTCTCTCTCTTTCGATGGATGTCGTGTATGGATAGTCCCGAAGTATTGGCATTAAAATGGCCCATTGTCAATTCAAATAATTTGAATTTTTTGGCGCACTTATGGTGACAATAATATTAGATTTATGTTTTGTGTACTTACTGGATTATTCACAACATGCAAAATGCTCTTCAAAATCAAGTCAGTCAAATATATTTATATATCGCTGGCACACACTTCGCAAACAAAAATTGTGGTAGTTTGGTTTGTTTTTGGTCAAGAAAAGCTTTTGATTTGGTTTGATGCGAGGGTTTGATGTCGTTATTCAAATTTTTCGGGGCGGGCAGGTGTTATCGTCACATAATGTTATAATTTGATAAGAACGAGTCTCGTCTCGACAGACAAGTGTGGTGGACACATTTTCCGCATCACCATTGTCTTATACGTTCACAGCTACTTCTACGAGGATGTGTGCTCAAATGAATGGGGGGTAAAAGAGTTATTTACAAAGATGGTTAGTCGTCTGGAATGGACATTTTTGTTTCTGGCACAATCACTGCTGCCGGAATGTTAAACACTATGGAATGTTAATGCAATTCTGTGTGAATTGTGGTTGTTGTTGGTAAATTGTTGTGTTTCATTGTTCAAGTTTTTTTTGTTGGAAATTTCGCCGTAGGAAAATACTAATTTACTAATTCTGATTCTGAAGCAGCTCTCACGGATTGACGTATAACAGCGTATTTTGCTGCTAACTCTTTGATCTCAGGTCTGGGTTCGACTGATGCTCTACTAATTCACGAATTTCTCGTTTTTTTTTGCTGCCGTTCAATTTAATACGAAATTTTACTGTGTCCTTCTGGAAACACACGAGCAAATTTGAAATCGACAGCTTTTCAGGTTAAAAATATAAATTCGTAGAATCAGTTGAGTGCATCTTGAAGACAATGATTACTTGAGCTTGGACACAAACATTGTCCGCATGGTTATTGTATATCATGATCATAATTCGTCAACTTAATCCCAGTCAAGTCTTCGTCAAGTTGTCCTTAACCTCAATCGATTGACATTAGCTGCGTGCAAATTGCTATTTCAATTCATACGAGATGTATGACAGCTGGGATTGTGTCTGACGCTTGGAATGTGATAAACATGAACAGCATGTATTGCAAATTAAAATGTCCATAAGCAGCCTTGGAACAGCAGTTCGAAAAAAAAAATCAGAAAAGTTGCAAAAGACTGAACGAATCGTTCAGAACGTATACGAACTTATATTTGCATTCCGCGCGCGATTTTTATTTCTGGGATAAAATGAATTTATTTAAAAGGAAAACTGCTGGTTTGACAACGAGCAGTCAATGATGTCGGAACAGAAAATTGAAAAAAAAAAAATTAAGTTGAAATGAATTTTCGGACTGCGTTCAGGGCTCATTTTAGAGAATTTTAATTCTGAAAAATTTAGAAACCTCCGAATAATTCCGAAAATATCTGAAAGAATTCCGAAAAAATCAAAGTTTTTTCTCCGGATTTTTCCGGAATTCTCTCAGAAATTTTCGGAATTATTCGGAGTTTTTCAGAAAAGTTGCAAAAGAATGAACGAATCGTTCAGAACGTATACGAACTTATATTTGCATTCCGCGCGCGATTTTTATTTCTGGGATAAAATGAATTTATTTAAAAGGAAAACTGCTGGTTTGACAACGAACAGTCAATGATGTCCGAACAGAAAATTGAAAAAAAAAATTAAGTTGAAATGAATTTTCGGACTGCGTTTAGGGCTCATTTTAGAGAATTTTAATTCTGAAAAATTTAGAAACCTCCGAATAATTCCGAAAATATCTGAAAGAATTCCGAAAAAATCAGAGTTTTTTCTCCGGATTTTTCCGGAATTCTCTCAGAAATTTTCGGAATTATTCAGAGTTTTTAAGAATTAAACTTCACTAAAATAAGTCCTGACTGCGTTTCTCTATTTTTATCGATATTTGGTTTACGTCGAAGCACATCTAATCATTGCCTGTAGCGGTTAAAATGGGTATCGTAATCATTCATCGAACTACATTATTAATCAAACGATAGTTTTTATCCTTCGGTTTTTTTTCTGTTTCTTTTTTCCTTTAATTAAAAATCATCTCTCGTTTAACTTGTATTTTCTCAGACAAAAGTTTTGTATTCATTTAGCAACACAATAATATTTATATCAGCTAGGTAAGTGGTTGGTTGTTTTTGTTTAATCTCTTACACATTTTTCATTAAAAATTCCCTAAATTTTTTTTGTTTGTTTAATTTGTTAAAACTAGTCAATCTATTTCGAGCAACTTACAGAGCTTAAAATATTTTTTTTTGTTTACTTTTAATAATGTTTCTTTTCACTTGTTTTTTATTCAATTTTTTTGTTTTCTTTAAATATTTTGTATAATAATTACCTAACGCTAAACGTAATGAGAAAAATGCTTTGTTTGAATTTTTATTAAAATGTAATAGACCGAGAGAGCATGTGTGATGATCAGTCTGTCATAAAGCCACTGTTCCAAACCTTTGTCATAATATACAAATGCCCGATACGAACGACATTCTTAATGCTTAGTTTCCTTTTACCAAAAAAAGTACTCCGTGTGAGAGACAAAATTGAATTTTTTCAATTTTTCTTTGTTTATTTGACAGTTTGCTCTCTCACGGCGCTCTAACGGCTCTCTCACGGCGTACTTTTTTTAAGTGGAATGGGCACTTTACTCTTCGATTTTTCGAGAAAAAATGTTTATTTTCAAATTCTTCATTTGGTAGCTCTACACCTTCGTTATTGATACCAATTTGTACTTTCTGCAAGGACATACCTTGTTATGGTGGACTTCTCGTGGTCAAAAATCGTAGACCATGAGTATCTTTCGTATCGGGGTAGTGTAATTTGGAATGATTTTGATTTATGAAGGACTGATCGGCACACAGGCTCGCGATCTAAAAACGTTTGTTAGTTGAACTGTATTCTATTCATTCATTAAAAGTATCGTCTACTACTTCTTCTGTATTCATTTTTGTTTTGTTATTCAATTTCTTTCACTAATTTAGATATATTTATGTTTCATTCGGCTAAATTCTACTCTCTTTTTTCTCGAAAGATTTGTTGTTTTTTAAAGTGTTAGATGTCGCTATCGGCAGAATAAATACACGTTGCTTACTATATTGAGAACGATGAAGAAATTTAAATCTTCAAGTGAAAAAATATTACGAGACCGGTAAACTAATGTGTGTTTACGATGAAGATTTGGATGAAGTACAAGATTAGTGAAAAATATGTGAAAAATGCATGAAAAATCGAATGTCGATCCAACCACAGTGGAAAGAAGAATCCACTGAAATCGTCAAATTGCAGTGCGCCGTCTGATTGATTTTAATCGAAAATCGATTGAAATCGACCTAATTTCCATATAATGATTGATGGCCTGCTACAATATGATTCCAGTACTTTTTCCGTTCATTTTTTTTTGAACTTTTGAACCGATCCACAGTTTTTTAAGCATTTTTCTGATATTTTTCATAAATTTTGTACTAACCGGCCGTTACTGTTTTCATCCGTTTGTAAGATTGACTGGATAAATTAAGTAAAACATTTTTTTTGTTTTCTTTTTCTATAAATTATTCGCATTATATACAAAAAAGAGAAATTTATTAAGTTAAAAACTAAAAAACGATTTTATTGAACGCTTTTTTACTTCTTCTTCTTTTTACTTCTTCTTCTGCCTCGTCGCATTCTTTTCCGTTAAAATTCCCTTTTAAACGATTCTACTCAAACTGTCCGTCGATTTAACTTTTAAAGTGTCAACTCTAGGTAAAAATTTGGCCATTTAATGTTAATGTCTAAAAATGACTCCGAAAATTTAAGCGCAATATAAACGAAAAGTTTTCCCTTAAAAACAAAACTGTGCAATTCGACGCTGCTTAAAGTGAGAACAACGCCTTGAAACGCATGGAAAAGTGATTATATTTGTTGATAGATCAATGATTGTTTACTTTTCTAATGTTCCTATTGCACCGTTGAATGTGAAAAGAATTTCGATTTTACCTTTCACATTGTCTCTCTACTAGTCGCAGTGATCCTTTGGAATTTTTTTTATTATTTTTTCTCGAGACTGGAAGCATCAAAGCTAACGCACTGTACGACCTGTAACTTTCCCATCGTCCGGCCATTAACTAATCGAATCATTTTTAACATTTCCCGTGACTTATTAGCATACCCATCCGAATCTATCGCTTTATTCTTTTGTCTTCGAATCAACAACCAACAAAGTGTCGATTCGCTGAAATAACGGATCACTGCGACCGTAGAGATAGAAATGATTTTCTTGCCAACTGAATGAATGAATGAAAGAAAGAAAAAAATGGAACGAAAAAGCTTAGGAGTCCCGATTGAAACCCATTTTGTTTTCACTATCTACACCATAATTTATGTAAATGTAAACGACTAAAATTAGGCACTCAATTATATCTCTACATCAAATATTTCGGTTAACCATTCCATTTTCCTATATACTTTAACAACAAAATCAATTTGACGACCAAAAACTATTCAGAAAATCGTGTCTACCGAACTGTTCCAACCACATAATGTTCAGTGTTTCGTTTTCATTCTTTCTCCTTTTCTCAAATATAAATCGTATAGCTCCGTCGGTTGAATGTGAGTAAATTTTTTGGGTGTGTAATTGTGTGTGTGTGTGTGTGTGGGATGAGACTTTAAATCAACTTTTATGCATTTGTGTAATGTGTTTGATTGGACAGAAAATAAAAACAGCAATTTTATGAACGGCACTGGGATGCATTATTATTACGATTGAAACATTGGAATTTGTTGATATTTTGCGGTTAATGTGAATGAGATTTGATTGAAATTGATTTGAAATGAAACTTCTATGAATTAACTTTCATGGCCAACCAAATCAATTTTAAAAGCTTTTGTGGCAGAGCTTTTACTGGAATTGTTTCCAATGTAACCACTGACGGCCGAGTATACCATCCTAAATGTTTCGATTTGATGAGACGATACGCAACCTAAGAAACTTTCGTTAAATTGCAATCGTTGAGTTCTGTGATATGAATTGACGCAACTCGATGGCATGATCATCGGATCTCATATTTGGTTCAACTTAAATTGAGGAAGTAAAAACAACCCGATAACAGGGAACCACATGGGCGTAAGGCTAGATTATAGTCATTTCTGTTGGCTTGTCGTAATCCTCGGATTGTCGTCAGTCTTGCTGAACTATTGCTAAATCTACTACTTTCAAGGATTCGAAAAACAAAAAATTGAGAGAATAATTGTGAAGAGTCATAATGCTAAATGAGTCGCAGTTTTTGAGTATCCGTAACAATCAAGCAGTCGTTAACTTCGGAGAAGCATGACTCACGAGAATGGGCTACGGCGTAGCCTATTTTAGGGAAGGGTTTTTGAGAATTTTCAGGAATTTTACCAAATTTTCAAGAATTTTGAGAATTTTCAAGAATTTTCAGGGAATTCTTGAAGACTAGAAGGGATCTAATTCCTAGAATAGGCTATGCCATTACGTTACCAGAATACCGCACTATTTCCACACAGACAAAATGGATTATGCAACCGTAATATGGGACACCTAAAAATGGTTGCCACGACAATCAGTTGGGATCTGGCCGTGGTATAGTGTGCAATTGATTGCAGGTTTCGGTTTAAAATTACTCGCACAAAAAAAAATGTTGCAAATTTGCGTTAGTGTCTCTCTAGCAGGTATTCTACCGGTAAGATGCTAATAACGGGATCATGTTGGACATTCAAAACGTTAGATTGGATGAGTTAAGAAACTGAACAACCATTGACTGTGAATATAGTTGAACCGGCTAGAAATATGTGAAATGTTAGAGGTAAGCGCGAAATCGGATCAGGCATGAGCGCCGCCGAAAATAAGCCGCCGATCAAGCCGCCGCCGGCCATTTTTGAGCAAGCCGCGCCGCAGCCTAGCCGGTGCCAAAAAACACGGCTCAGGCCGGCTTGAAACGGCTGGAAAATGAAATAAAGATTTCGAAAGGTGAATGGGTGAAATAATTTTGAAAACCGAGATTCCTGTTGATCCTAAGCAGCTCAAGTACTTTTTGAATTATTTTTTTTTCAAAATTAAGAAAATTTTTAAAATTTTCTTGAATTTTCATGAATTTTCCAGAATGGTATATTACGTCCTCGCTTCTAAGTTTGTTGTTTTGGCAAGTATGACCTTTGCGGAACGAGCCGAAGGCGCACAATCAGTTAATTCACAAATTTGAGAAAACTTTATCGATCTTTGCGAATTTTCTCGATTTTTTTTTCTTTTCAATTTTTACTTGATTTTCGTGAGCTTTCGATTTCTTATCGAAAACCATTTTCTTAATGAGTTAAATGAGTGTACTGGAGCATGATTTTCCATTTAGTTCAAGTTTTGAGGCAATAAAACTTGACGCGTTAGTGAACCTTAGACTTAGAGACTTGCTTGTAACAAGACCAGTTCCACTTGCACTTTGAACAACCTAATCTACCTACATTTTCGCTTTCCGTACAATTTCATTTTCATGCTTACTAGTTCATTTTCCATGAATTTATCTAAAGGTTAATATTTTGAAAAAAAAAAAAGTTAAAAGAAACCTCCAGCCGAGCCGTTTTCAGCCGGCTCAAGCCGACTTTTTCGCCGCCGCCGAGAAATTTTTTTCGGCTAGCCGCCGCCGAGGTTTCTCCGTCGGCGCTCATGCCTGAATCGGATATCGTATCACACACAGAAATGTCTCCGGATTTTGGGTAATGCGTTCCGTGCTAATTGTGGATGGGAAAATTATAAGAAAAAAACACAAACTGGAATTTCGGGTAAATGCACAAATTCACTCGCATTACACTCAATTGTATTAAATTAAGTTTTACAACAACAGTCGGAACTCATTCGTATATGGATGTTGTGATATTCTATCTTCTTGTTTCTTTTATTTAACTTAATTTAAAATAAATTATTTACCAAAAAAAGAAAAGAAAAGAAAACAATAAATCGAAAAGTGTGTCGTTATTTACGTGTGGTTTTGGTTAATCAATTTTTCGTATTTTCAATTTTAATGCTTTTGCTGTTGCTGGTTTCTGCTTTGTATCAAAATATTATCAGTTCATTCACATATAAACGAAAAATAATAATTAAAAAAAAAAAATATCAAAAACAAACAGTGGTTGATGGTAGGAGTGGTTAAAAATCATGATTGAATGCAATTGTTGTACATTTCGTGATGTATAGTGAATGGATGTGGGTGTTTGTGTGTCTGTTTTTTTTTCAATTTTAATTTTCCGTGTTGAATTAAATGACTAAATTTAAAGTATAAATTGGATTCCTACTTAAAAATAAAAGTAAAACGAAAAGAAAATCAACAAAAAGAAAAATTAAAACGAAAACAAACACATCACACACACACATGCACGCACAAACAAGAACCAAAAAAAAATTAAATAAATTCTTTCGAAGGAAATAAAAAATGAAAACAAAAATCAAACCGGGACGAACGAGTAAGTCACATTGTAATCGTAAATGGTAGTCACACTCATTTCATCCACTGACAGTAAAATTTGCTCTTACGTTTGATTTTATTTCCCCCAAACAATTAATCTTTCTCACTCTTTGCAATCTTCCAATCAAATTCACTAAATTAATTTAAAACCCACAAACTATATACAGCGAAACGGTTTGACTTTCGATCGCTCTCTGGATGGTGGTTTTGCGGTTATTATTAGTGGTGGTTATTATCAATTCGTTTCAATCATGTTTTTCTATCGCATTTGGTTTTAGTTTGTTTTAAATTTTTTTAATTTTAATTTCGGTTTTTAATGGTCAAAAATCAAACAAAAAAAAAATTTAATTTTTGTTTGGTTTTTTGTTCTGATTTTTTTTGTTTTAATTTGTGGTTGATGTGGTTGATGGTTCTTGCTTTTACTTATTGTTTTAAGTTTTGTTGTTGGTTTGGTTGGTTGGTTTTTTTTTACTTATTTTGTTTTCTTTTATGCAAATTTTGTTTGTTTTTTTAAGTAAATGATTTTTGTTTTTTTAAAATGGACCATAAATGATCAAGCCAAAATATACTGCCCACATAAGCACAATCCAGTGCACTGTGTACAGTGGATTCGTACCGTCTGTGATTTTCCGGGCGACAAACTTCAGCACTTCGTCGAGCAGTACGACGGGTATGGAGAATTTCATCACGGTCATCCATTCGTCAACGCCTAATGGTGTCACTTGGAAAACGGTCTAGAAGACAAATGGGAAACGTAAAAGAAAATTAATTACAAAAAATTGATCTCGTCACAGTTCCGACCGTCGCACGATCGGATGGTCAACACTTTTCTCGTTTTATTAAATATAGATTTGTAAAAAAAGACCAGCACCAGACGTAGAGGGAGAGCAATTCTAATCCTCAAAACACTTTTTCTTGAAAACTGCAAAACGAATTCAATAAAGAAAATGACTTAGAGCGACAGCCCACTTGCAGTCCGCTACTACACGAAAAATCTGCAAAAGGATTTCGCGTGTGCAAATAATTCTTTTTTTCCGGTATCCAAATCCGATTTAACGATTTTTCCCGGTATCCACTAAAATTCGACCAAATTTCCCGGTAATAATATTGGAATGTCCCGGTAGAAATGTTGGGACTTATCGGTAAATAACATTTATTTTCAATCTTACTCTCCGATTTCCGGTCCTTTCCCGATTACCGATCCTTTCCCGATTACCGGTCCTTTCCCGATTACCGGTCCTTTCCCGATTACCGGTCCTTTCCCGATTACCAGTCCTTTCCCGATTACCGATCCTTTCCCGATTACCGGTCCTTTACCGATTACCGGTCCTTTCCCGATTACCGGTCCTTTCCCGATTACCAGTCCTTTCCCGATTACCGATCCTTTCCCGATTACCTGTCCTTTCCCGATTACCGGTCCTTTCCCGATTACCGGTCCTTTCCCGATTACCAGTCCTTTCCCGAATACCGGTTCTTTCCCGATTTCCGGTCATTTTCCAGCGTCTTTTCTCCTTTTCATTGTTTCTTCCAGCCGGATAGATTTGCCGATGTCCGGGTTTTCGACACAAAAAAAATCATTATTTGCACACGGTATTGACTCTCCCTCCCACTCTTGGTCAGACGTCCTGACCGCCCTGAAACATTGTACTTACGGATAAAACTTCAACGTGAAGGATGACGAAATGAAGTGTGAATGACAAAGCCATTGAACCGACCAGCCACATATTTTGCCATGGTGGCATAGCAATAAGAGATTGATTTTCGGATAAACTAAAGAAAAGAAAAATTTTTGACGGTTAAGACGGCTTCGCATGCGAACAACAACGAAATTATCACAAAGTCTATTCGTACTGTCCATTCAGATTGGTCAATTGAGTTAAAATTTTACCTGTTCATGGCGTTCAACATTTCAATGGTTACCAATACGGATAAGGCCATTGTCATTGGCTCGGGTGCATTGAAGAGCTTACAGTCAATACCCTTGAAATCGTCCGATTCGTTTCCGAGACAAGATAAATGATGTGTCAAATGCCAGTATGACATTTGTGGACCAGTTTCACAGTACATGAACCACCAAGCAGCGGCACCGACGGTAGCACAACCGACATAACCACCAATAGCCATGTAACTGAAGCACGAAACAATTTTCGATCGTTAATGTTCATTGTTAGACGACAGGCAAAGAACCAATTAACTTACCGGAAGAACAACCATCCAGAAATGAGACCTTCATCGGCTTTACGTGGTGGTTTTTCCATGATATCCAAATCTGGTGGATTGAAACCCAAAGCGGTGGCTGGAAGACCATCAGTGACCTAATGACAAATAATTATCGATCAGATGCTGTAAGCTTATCGGCAGGCAAAAGTTAAGCAAAAGACCGTACCAAGTTGACCCACAACAATTGCACGGGAATCAAAGCTTCTGGCAAGCCCAAAGCAGCAGTCAAGAAAATGGAGACGACTTCACCAACGTTGGACGAAATCAAGTAACGGATAAATTGTTTCATGTTGTTGTAAATGGCACGACCTTCCTCAACAGCTGATACAATGGATGAGAAGTTGTCGTCGGCCAACACCATTTCGGAAGCGGACTTGGCTACAGCAGTACCCGAACCCATGGCAATACCAATTTCGGCTTTCTTCAAAGCAGGGGCGTCGTTGACACCATCACCTGTCATGGCCGAGATTTCATTCATACTTTGCAAGTACTCAACGATCTTCGATTTGTGGGCCGGTTCGACACGGGAGAAAAGACGGGCACGTCCACAAGCAGCCTTTTGTTCAGCAATTGACAAGTCATCGAATTCACGACCGGAGTACGATTTGCCGGTGGTGTCTTCTTCTTCGGTGAACACACCAATACGTCTGCAGATAGCTTCAGCTGTGGCCTTGTTGTCACCGGTGATGACAATGACACGAATACCAGCGGCGCGACAACGGACAATCGAATCGAAAACTTCTTTACGTGGAGGATCCAACATACCAACAACACCGACGAAAGTCAAACTGTTTTCGTATGTGAAGAATTTGGTCGAGTCGTTGAGATCCATGCTGTCTGGGCTCATTGGGCTGTCAGCTGTTGCCAAAGCCAAACAACGGAGTGTATCACGTCCAGTACCGTATTGAGCAGTGAGCGACAAAATGCGAGACTTGAGTGTGTTGTTAAGTGGTACCTTTGATGTTCCAACGCGAGCATATGTGCAACGTTCCAAAACACCTTCTGGTGCACCTTTGACGAACAATTTCGGTCCAGTTCCGAGACGGGATGGCTTAGTTGGTACACAGTACGATGACATAGATTTACGATCGCGTGAGAATTCCAAGGTAAATTCTTTCTTCCATTTCGTTTCGATTTCTCCACGGACAGCAATAGCAGTCGAACGACGATCCATACCAGTTTTGGTCACACCGAACGGGTTCAATTTCTCAGCCAAGACAATCAAAGCGGTTTCCGTAGCTTCACCGACTTTCTCGAACACTTGTTTGAATTCGTTGAAATCAATAGCCGAATCGTTACACATCACGCAAATGGTTCCGATTTCCTGAAGGCAATCGAAATCAGCGGCCTTAACTTTGGATCCGTTGAGGAACAATTCTCCAATGGGCTCGTATGTTGAACCAGTCAACTCGAATTCAAGGAAGCTGCTGTCCGTTCCATCAACTTTGTCGAAAATGAAGAGACGAGACACGGACATTTGATTGGTGGTGAGTGTGCCGGTTTTATCAGAGCAAATAACTGAAGTACAACCCAATGTTTCAACGGATGGAAGGGAACGTACAATTGCATTTTTCTTAGCCATACGACGAGTACCCAAAGCCAAGCAAGTAGTGATGACAGCTGGTAAACCTTCTGGGATAGCAGCGACAGCCAAAGCAACAGCAATTTTGAAGTAGTAGATAGCGCCCTTGATCCATGAACCTCCATGAGCTGGATCGTTGAAATGACCAATATTGATAGCCCAGACAGCAATACAAATGACGGTAATGACTTTGGACAATTGTTCACCGAATTCGTCCAATTTCTGTTGCAATGGGGTCTTCACTTCTTCAGTTTCGGACATTTCTGTACGAATCTTACCGATAGCGGTATTCAAACCAGTTCCAATAACAACACCACGGGCCTTACCAGCAGCCACATTCGTACCTGAGAAGAGAATGTTCTTTTTGTCTTGATTCACGGCACGTGGATCTGGAATTGCGTCAGTATGTTTGATCACAGATACAGATTCACCAGTCAAAATTGACTGATCGATACGGATGGTGGTTGAGAAGATCTTGATGAGACGAATATCAGCTGGAATCTTATCGCCGACTGACACTTCAACCACATCACCGGGAACGATTTCTTTGGCTCGGACTTTTTGTACACCAGATTTGTCCTGTCGGACCACTTTTCCCATTTCTGGTTCATATTCTTTGAGCGCTTCGATGGCTGATTCTGCATTTCGTTCCTGTAACACGAATGAGGACGATTTAAAGTGATTTGAATGACTTGGTGGTGTAAAATGTTCTACTGCCACACGGTGAGTAAATGGAGCTGGTACGGCAATTGTCAAGGAACAACAATGAGAAAATAACGTTTGTCAGATGCCCCTCGTTTGGAACATAAATTTTCTTGTGTAAAACGATCGCGTCGTACGGTTTACCATAAATATTGAGTTATTACGAAACGGAAGAAGAACTGCGAATTAGAAGCGTATTATGTAACTCATCACGGAGTAAAAACGACCGGAAGAGATCTTATTGATTTTTTAGCCGAATTTGACAAACGACTCAAAAATAATAAACTGAGAATGTTGTTAAGGATGTGCGGGATATATTTTGCGATAAAGATGTTTTTTAACAAACAATCGTCACACTTTGGCTTCAGTCCAAAGATATATTCCAACGACTGTACCAATATATCCAATGAATCTCTTTAACAAGACACCCGAAAATAAACAAAGATAATTTTTTGTTGAATTTATTACTTTTTAGCTGGTTTTCTTTCTTATTATTTTCCTTGCTGTTGGCTTCTTCATTTTATTTTATTTTAATTTTTTTTTTTATTATTATCTTTTGAGACTGTGAAATTTTGGTGTTAGCTTATGACTTTTTATATTTATGTTTCGTTTCGAATGGAAATGATCGTACGTTGAAAATAGTTTTTTTTAACGGTTAACTAGACAGCCAAATAAATGCCATGATTCTTGTTTAAAATAACATTATGTGTGGTAGTCGAACATCATTAAAACAAAAAAGAAAAGAAAAGAAATAACAAAATGAAATAATAAAATTTACCTGCCAAACACCTACGACAGCGTTTGCAATTAAAATTAACAGAATTACGAAAGGTTCAACGAATGCTGTAAATGAGTCTTCATGTTCCTCAAAGAGGGCTAATACCTGCAAAATACAAACAGAAAAATTAGAAAAATAAATTTTTGTATTAACTTAGGCAGGATTGGGCTACGTCAATCGATGCGCTAATCGTTATCCAAGCACACATTTATGGCTAATTTTATAAGACGTTCAAAGATAAAGTTACGGTTCAAGAGCGTTAGTTTAGTTTAGTTTATTTATGTCATAATATGAGTAACGAGGCTCCTTAAGGAGCAGTGCCGGATTATCATTTCCAGCGCCCTGGGCTGGAAGATTACAGCGCCGCTCAAAAATGTGAAAAACGAAATTTATCAATTTTTTTTAGACACAAAATGAAATTAAATTTTAAGAAAAGTTGTCTAAATTATGTTTGCTTGTGAATTTTAATTTGAAGTGACCAATAAATTCCTACTTGGATTTCTTGTGATAGAAATGAACGTAGAGTTGCGAGCGGAGCGAGCTAATTTTTTTTTTTTGGTTCACCAGCTCGACTTAGTGAAAAATGATCTCAACATATTACCCGATTTTCCGGTTATCAAACGTTTTTCTTTGTATTTTGTCTCCCGCGACGTTTATCGCTTGCAACTCATTTAATACCCGAATTCTTTTGAAAACAGTCCTACCAGACGTGCCCATAGAAGGCAAAACTATTTTTATTAAAAATCCTCAATCCTCAACAGCGGAAGCTGATCGAAAACAGGAAACATGCACTTTCAGGGATTCCACGGAGAATTTATAATGAAAAAGTCGAAAAGTGAGCATAAGTCACGAAAATAGTCGCTAGAAATAGTTGATTTTCTGATCTAAAAGTAGGTAAAAAAGTCAGTTTTCGGGAAATTTGTACCCTGTTTTTACGCGAAGCCAAAGTTATTCCGCAAGTAAGTTTCTAAAAATTAAAATTCGTCAAACTCAAATAGAACTTTGTTCCATCACATCAGCACTTTTCGAATCATCATGAATTGCTTGTGAGAAAATGGTTGTAAATTCAGAAAGAATCCAGGTTGTCGTAAACTTTGATGTGGAGAACATTGAGGACATCCGTTCGTTACCCCCATCTTACTTCTTACATTTCCTATGACTCAGTCTGGAAGGCTTGAGAAAAATTTGTAACGTTCAAGAGAAATCGGCAGATAAAATTGACTGAAAAGCAGAACCTCATTTTTTGTGCCGATTTCTGTTGACATTATGGACCCGATATGCATAAAAAATAATCATTTCTGTTGGAAATTGATAGAACAATTACGGCGCTACAGAACTTTAATGGAGGTTGCGTGTGAGAAGCTTTGGTGTAATTTTTATGGTCAATCAAACAGACTTTCATCCTTCCTCATCAGGATTTCAATAAACTAACTATTTTCGAGCTCAACATGAAACTCTTGTTCTTGTGTCTGCTGTTTTCATTTGACGTTTGTTTCATTGAGACTTAATCCATACCTGATCTGAAACCTGGAGAGTTACCAGGAAAATTTGTATGACAGTTACAGGTTACCTGTAACTGAACTGACAGCTTTGAAGCTCTGATCAGCTCCACCATAATAAGCGTGCGTTCTGTTTGAATGACTCAAGCAATGGCACAAGCTCGTGGTAGAATCAAAAAGTAGATTGGAGTCGACGCAAAGTTTCTGCGTACACTAACTCCAGAGGTAACATTACTAAATGATAATGTACAAGACTAGAAAAAAAAGGAGAGTTTCGAGCGCCGCAGGCGAAATTTCACAAATCTAACATGGTTTCCAGCCTGTTTTAAGTGGTTTTGAAAAAAGTGAGTGAACGGACTAAAAATAGTTGAAAAAAGTGAGAAATCGAGCAAATAGTTGCTCACTTTTTCACATGTTGAAATTAGTTGTAAAAAGTGAGAAAAGTGAGTGCGTGGAATCCCTGCACTTTACTTATAAGAGGAGGTATCTCCAGATACATGTCATTGGAAAGGTAATTGTGAACAGAAATTTGTTACTTAAAACAGTTTTAAATTTGTTGATGTTCGCTGATATCGCAAACGTAAGTCAGCAGCTGTTACTGCCACAGAAAAAATATTTTTTGATAAAATTTTGAAAATGCCAGGAAATATTCGAGTAGATTAACTGAGTCTCCGATTTATACTTCAAACTTTGAAGTTCAAAGGGACATTCATCATGTCACAACCCATGTATGTTTGGTGTCATTGGAAAGCTAAGACCAGTAGCAACAGCTGATGTCTTCGTTATTTTTTGTATGCATAGTAACCATCAGATGTTCACCGGTGTAGTCAAATTTTAAGCATTTTTCCAGCCGTTCATATCTCAGTTCAAATAAAATTTAAACGAAACAAGACCTCATTTGTCCCGAAAGTGCATGTAATTACCTTTGTAATGCCACTTCACATGACCTTGTACGTTTCATGTTTATGGAGATACCTCCACAAGAAAAAGGAATGTTTTCAGTATTCGATCAGTTATACCACTGGATAAGAGTTGAGTACTTTTTAAAAAAATAGTTGTGGCTTCTATGGATTATTACCTATCTAGGCACATATAAATGCGTCCGATTTCAATAGGACCGTTTTTAAACGAATTCCATTTATACAGAAAAAATGACGTTAATCGATAATAACTGAGCAAGAACACTGTAACAAAACCGAGATCTAAACCTCACTTTGATTGGTGTACATTTTGCTTGTGTACTTTAGTCTTAAATTCTCAGCGCCCCTAATTTTCCCAGCGCCCCTAATTTTCCCAGCGCCCGGGCCCGGCCCGCTTGGCCCGCCTTATAATCCGGCTCTGTTAAGGAGTAACGTCTTATGCATTAGAATGCATGACAAGAAATCGAAATATGAGAACAAGTCGCAGCCAAGAAGCACATTGCTGGCTGATGCGGTGGAGTCATAACGGCCCAAGCCACAAACGAACCTAATGCAACCCTTAAATGCCTTCTCTAGAACCTTCTTCGTCGAAGCCTGCAACCTTCCCATGACCTTCGAGCAGTACGTGAAATGAGGCATCAGAAGAGACTTGACCAGACTTGACGGATCTAGGGAGGAAGCCAGCATGAGGCCAGAAGCATCGAAGTCCAGCAAAGACTTTCAACGAGACCGAAAGGGCATGAGCTCGCCAGTTCATCAGATTATCAATTAGAGTCCCAAGATCTTTGACCGTGTCACTATAGCCGATGAGAGTCCCATTCAGCTCCACCGGAGGGATGAGAAGCTGGAGCTGCATCCATTAATCATTACCTTCTGTTGCCTATCACTCAGGTAGCTCCTAATGAAATTAAGTGCGTGCGGATGAGGAGAACGTTAAATTTTGGTCAAGTTTATTACGTCGATTCTAAAATAATACCTTTCCTATATTCTATAGGGAAACGCTGTTAGGAAACTAAAGCTAAATGTTTTAGATTTTCGTATAATTCTATTACATTTCTAATTTCGTCATTAAATTACTAATGTCAGCGCTCTATTTTTTTGCAAGCCAACTTCACAGCTATGACATTTCATGCTGATTTCACAAGAGTGAAGTTCTATCACCTGAAAATAGAGCGCATGGAATGAAGTACTGAAAAAGGTTGTGGGCCGATTTGAAAATAATTACAGTAGGAGAGTCCGGAGGTCATGTGAAGTAGGCATTTTATTTGACTAAAATCCGTCGAATAAAAAATTAATTATTTTTCAGTTGTTCAGTCGGGTTTGTTGCTGCGTCTATCAGAATTGAGAAAAGATATCTGATGCCGGAATCCCTCTCCTGAGAGGCGAAATCATTGATTGGAATCCAATTAGGTTGGTGTCCAATCGATGTGCTGCTTCATAAGTAGAAGAATGCATTGTGTGTGAAAGGACAACTGGCGTACAGTACATCCCAAAATTAAACATCAAAATTCCAATTGAGTCAACTGCCTGAACCTGATTTTGATGAACGGGGTCAAGCAAATTCACAGGATAAGAATATTTTGGATTTTCCTAATTTTTCAATTCTCATAAGACTGTGGATTCCATTGATACCAGAGTACCCTTCCTCGTTTTAAAGATCGAATCACAAATACAGAAACATTGAGGAAGCATTGAAGTTTGTGAAAGATACACCCACATTCTTCGGTAATAATAATCGATCGATGGCACAGTGATTGTTTCGAGCAGACTGTAGGAAGCCATAGATAAAACAAATTTTCTTCTGACAACATTGTAAAACTATATGTTGTGTGATGGCACTAGTCTGCAATGCTCTGTATGTTCAGCTAAAGCCATCTTTATGCGACTCAACGTCATAATGTGCAAAATTTGCAAACTTTGGATGCATCGTCTGCATAAATCGTGGTATGAATTCCGGTTAAAGTACTTTATTAGGCGCACGATGTTTATTATGACACATGGCCTGCGGTCTCTTACACATCTAGAGCCTAATACTTTGCATTCGACTTATAACTATGACATAAGTAACCATTATTTACAGTAGTAGGATCAAGGTAGTTCGTAAAAGGATTATCATATTTACGCACTAGTGCGTAAAAGTGACGTTTGTGAAAATGAGTAAACTACACCGGTACATAAAATCTTGCTCTTAACCTCTGATTCAACTGGAATTTTCACATCTAATTTACATCTAGGCAGATGTTATGAAACCAGCTGTTAACAACCGTAGACTAAGACTGTATCAAAAGTTCTTTTCAAACGTTTGCATTTTTATGCATAGAGTACGCTATCAGAATAGAATTTCGAAAAATTGGCATTCCTGGTATAGGCCACTGCGTTACGGACGCTTCATACTCCACTTTTCGAATCCAAATTAATTATTTTGGAGGTTTGAGCATCTCTCCAAAACAATTTTTCGTTAGAGTTGATTTTCCATACGATTTTTCAAAATCATCGAAACGGCATTTTCAGAAGCTGTCTACGTTTACCTCTTGAAATTATTAAAGATTACCTCTGTGAAACTGAGATCTGATAGTACGTGATACCTTGACAGATCAAAGAGACGTCGAATGGATAAGAGTAACGAGAGACCCCTGCGGTATGGCCGGTTTATAACATATGTCACGCCGACTTCCATTTTGGTTCATTAGAGATAAAAATCTAACTTTTGGCAAACAAAACCCTGCTTTCTAAAAGATCATCTTCAGGGTACCGTAACCTCACTTTAGTTTCGTTAAATGTTTCGTTCATTCGTTTATTTGTACGAACTTTTTTTTTTTTTAACGTGGATGGCATTTCAAACGTACGTCCTTGAAGATGATCTTCCCCAGCTAACCGTAGAAGTCGGCACGCTTGTTGGTTTGAATAGTGAAACCATTTAAATTATAGTTGCTTCAAATCCTCAAATAGCATTTCGAATGGTTTAAGAGACTCTGGTCAATATACACACAATAAACTGTACGAAAATTCAGCCATGTTAAATATGCATGTTACGTCCATCGATATATATTTAAATATGAAACTGTGCGTGTTTGTAATTTGCGTACACGATGCGTACTGATGAACGTGTGACGCCAAACTAATCTAATTTTAATTTAGCGATTTCAGCAACATTATATATGTATATTGCATATATACCATACTAATCACAGTCACACTGTGTATAGTATATTGAATTTAGAAAACCAAAGTAAAAGAAGAAGAAAATGTAGCGAACGGCTCGACGCCAATACGTACACCGCACACATTACACATGCACATACTTCTTTTATTTCAATGGAACGTAAGTTTATTTTTCATAAATTAGTGAAAAATGTTAAATAAATAATTAGATGGAAAAATAAAACTCGATTTTCTTCAGAAAACTAAAGAAAAAGATTACGACCAGTTGAATGGATTGGAAGGTTTTTTTTTTGTCTTCCGTCTTCTTCTTCTTTTGACTGTGCTCTGGTGCGTATGACTCGTGGTAGATATCGAAGCAGAAAGATTATTTCTGGAGGAATGTTATTTCAGTGGTTGTATAGCTTTTCTCAATTTTTACGTTACGCAATTTTCAAATTTGCGTAGTTCAAGAGAGAGAAAATAGAGGAACGAAAAATGTTCATTATACAAATGACTGGTTTAAAAGCCAATATCACTTCATTTCGATGTAATAAAATTTTGACATCATCTCTACACAAAGTGTTGACTGAAAATAGCTACTGAAATATTAATGTCTTTTCGGCAGATATATTTTACCAGCACTGCCAACACTGCCTCGACTTGCAGCGACCGACTATAAAATGCTGAATTTTATATAATTTTTTTTTCCGAAAATAATGTTCATAACTGAAGACGTAATGCTTTAATTAGTGTCTTCATTTATCTTCCACACAGAAACCGTATACTGAATAAATCAATCAGAGCAAATTTATATATATAAAACATGCATCTGTTTCCATATTACATTGCCGTCGGATCTGTTACAGAATATAATCACCGATTACGATATATATTAATAGGAATACATGGAAGACTTAACATATTTGTGGTCTATTTTTATAAATATTAAAAAAAATGAAAAATAGCAAAACGGACACGTGATGATACTTACAAAAGAAATAATAGCAGCCAACAGTAAAATTTTAACCAAAAGGTCATCGAATTGTTCTAAAACTAATTGCCAAATTGTCTTTCCTGTGGATGAAACATAAATCAATGCAATTTTTACGTAATAACATAGGCGATCAATGAATGATGATTAAAATGATCGTGAACAAGTCGCGAACCGTTCAAATAAACACAATTTTGTGTCTGATTGATTTTTTGATCTATAGATACAGCGGTCAAGTCACGAACGAAACAGAACCAATTTTATAATTCTAATCGCCGATGCTGACACTGCTTCAAGATTAGCCGACGTGCATATCAGTCACACAGCGCCAAACGACTGACTAACGAAATTGATTTTTTTTTTACAATAATACCGTCCTCATTAGGGCAATCCTAGCGGTAGCGGTAATGAAGCTTCCTTTGTCCATCGGATGGGATTCCCATCATCTCTTATCATTTGCAATTTTGTACTTTTAAAACGTTCTATTGCTCACTCCTGAGGGCCTCGGGTAGGGCGTATCGAATTTTGCAAATTTTAAGGACCGCGATAGCCATGGCTCAGAAATCTTACAAAGCAGCCAAGCAATGCTTGGAGAACACGAAAATTTCGGAGAACAGCTTCGACGAAGAGAAAAATTTTGTCACACATATTTCGAGAGCAAGTAGTAATTTCAGACCTTGAAAGAACATTATAGATTAGAATATAGCTGATGGACAAATTTTGTCAACACAAATGAGAGCACTTAGTAATTTTCAGATCTCGGATAACACTTATAGAGATTAGATGTAGTTGACTTCAGTCTCGGTTCTTTCCCGATTCGACACTTCATTTTTTTATGTTTCAATGGGAACAGTAGTAAGCCAAAAGAAATAAATGACACGATGACAATGGAAAAATACAAAGTTTAATAAGCGTTTTGGACATGGACTCGCAAACTTTTAGTAAATTTTTAATCATAATCGTTGTCGTAATCATAATCATAATTAATTCTGGATGTAAAATGATTGTGTCGGTCTACGACTTTTGATGTTTCAAATATTTTTAGCAAATCGTGTCTTCTAGTCTTTCTCAAAAAGTGCCACTTTTCAGGCCCTCCACCGAACCGCAAATAAAGAGCATCTCGTATAAGCGTACTCGATTTGCTAAATGGTGGAGGCCCATTCCATGCGATGAAGACCTCCTTGCTAACTTTATCAACATGCAACGAACCACGGTGCTCGTAGTGGCGTCCAACTACAGAACCAATTGCTTCACGCTGACTTTCGTTCGCCAATCTGACTATTGCACTTGCAAGAAGATGATTTACCTCTGGGAACGTTGACTGATTTTGCAACAATTTGTTATACAATTTCCTTTCAAATTCTCGTTTCTTCGAGAACCTGTAGTTCTCATAAAACTCGTCCTTCTCTTTTCTTACAAATGTTTCGAATTCAGAATACTGAACCCTTAGCTCGCTTTCGGTGAATGTTTCTAAAAAATCCACCTTCATGGCTGCCTCAGCATACTCGATAAAAGCGTCAACACCTTCTTCATTCGTTTCCGGTCTGGTATAAATTGCATGCAAGTCAAAGGCCTTACAGGCTGAGAGAAGAATTTTAGAGTTGTTTGCATCCATACGACATTTAAGAGCTTCAATAAGATCTACTATAAACTTAACAGCTGCTTGTCTACAACTGAGTATCGTTTCGTTCTGAGTTCGCTCTTGATGTTTCGGTTCAAGCGCTCTACGACGGGTCATTGTAGGTACATGTTGTTTGTTGAGTACGGGTCTCGATTTGTAGGTGAAGATGTTAAGGTGCATGAATCAATTGGCAGGAATTGTGAGAGATGGCAAGATGCATGTAACGCATAAATAATTATTTTTTTCTGCTAGTGCAAAAAACAGATAGATAATGTTCACATTGATTTATGTGTCTGTTTTTAGGGAGATAAAGTGATTTTTCGCACACGCAGATAAAATATTGTGTTAACTGCTTCCAAATTGTTATTTTGGCAAGTGGGATTATAGCCCTTGCCTTCGGCAATAAACTTCCCACTGGCCAAAATAAAAATTTGGAAACAGGTAGGTAGGTTAGGGAGGCAGTTCACTGAGGAATGTATGCGATTTGAGTTATATGAAAAAATTGGACGTAAAACATCTTTAAATTTTTATTATCCATATTTATATGGGAGAACACTGATCGGCTTGCTTGGAGAACAATTGTAAGATTTCTGAGCCATGGCGATAGCCTGTGTGCGGAAAACGTATATCATCGAAAACTGTGTCCGGGCATGTGGTTGCTGGATCCAATGGAGCCATGGAAGAAGTCCCCCGGGCGACTTTAAGTTTCCGAAGGTCATAATTCGGAAAGTTGATAGTATTTTTGAAAACAATGTTCTAGCGGAATGTAGAGCTTTGAAAACTCTACAAAACTACCGAAGAAACCGATGGTCCAAAAGGTGTCACTGCCAAGATTGCCTAACATCGAAAATGTGACCATTTGGTTTTTGACTTATATTTCCTGAGAGACAAATGATTTTGTTTAGCCTGTGGTATGAGATGGTAGAGGAGGTCGAGCACTACCAGTACACTAGGCATCAAACACTGCAGTTTGTAATCCAATAGTAAGCTGAGAATGAATGCAGTTGCATCGGAAAACTGGAATATGAAACAAGTGAGACTGACGTCGCGGGCTAAAATTCTATTTTAGTCTTGGAATGGCATGGAGCTGTTCATTTGATTCATTGTTGTTGTCACCAAAAATCCTATTTATAAATATATCTAGACAATGTAAACGCACGGTTCATTCATCGTACGGATACAATACCTCCTAACAAATTCCGAAGATATCACAAATGTACAAACAACAATGTCAAACAGTCATATAATATGCAATCAACGAGCTTAAAACGTTGCATTATTTCGTTTCCATGGAATATGCACGGAAAAGATAGGGAAAATTCAACAGGTTGATGGCTTTAATTTGAATTCAATGAACGATGTTTACGTATCACCTATAATTCCGCATCCACATACACAGTTAGGTCGACTAACCTGATATGTTTGATCTGAAATTGTTATTTTCGGTTAAACAATGGAATTTGTTTATTCGATGTGCTCACTGTTCTCGGGTGATAATTATATTGCTGACGATATGATGAAGGCTTAAATTTTGTTGTCTGTTAATGAAGTTGCAACCGTGACATTGTTGCAAAATGAGCAAACAAACTCTTTTTTTTTTGGGGGGGAAACAAAGAGAAGATAAAACTTTATACGATATTTGAAGAAGCTTAACAAGAGTAAATTTATCAGAATGAAAATGGAAAGTGTATCTTGTCTGTCACCGTGCCTGGCTGATAGCATTGTCATTGTTACGACAAGAGAACTAAACGTATGATTCACAAAATATTGTCGGTGTCGTTACGCTTCCAGACGGATGACAAGAGATATTTTTTGAATATATCGGATCAAAGTAGTACCGGCATGGGTAGAATTACATACACTTCCATAATCTGCATTAATCCTTACCTCTGAAATCCCTTTCTAATTAGTTAAAACCGTAATTACTTCGTGACTTGACCGCAAATCAAATGGATATTCAAATCAGTCACCAAATGTTAGTTTATGTTCGTTTCGGATCTTGTTCTGTGAGCAGAAGGTTTACACCTGCTTCTGCTTCTTTTGTGCTTATGTGTCACTTACCTTCTTCTGTAGGAAGTTCTGAAAGTAGAAAAGAAGAAAAGTTATTAATAAATTGTCCGCTTTTGAGCAAAATAAAATTAAAAAGTCCCACGGGGATACACGGGCCGTGACATAGGTCTCATAAGAGTACGAATTTTTGCTGCAAAAAGCTCCACATTTTTATAGATTCTGTGGATTGCAAAGAGAAGAATCCTGTTTAAACCACAAGACCGATCCTGTCGGTGACAGGACATTTCTTTTCTACACGGTCAATATAGTCAGTACCAAAAACGATGTTATTCAACAACGTTAACATCGTTTTTTGAGCGATAATATTGTTCCTGATGATATTGACCGTTTAGAAATGTCGCCTCTCTTCCACCTATGTGCGGGTCAGAAAGTTAAATTCTTTTTTTAGCCCCGTACGAAGTACAAAGGGGCTTATAGGATTACGATGCCGTGTGTAATTGATGGAATTCGAAGCAGACGGTAAGGGCAAAGTGTTTGCCTATGTTCATAGATGACGAATCCGCAATAAAAATTTTGTCTGTCCATCTGTCCGTCTGTCCGTCACGTCGATATCTTGAGTAAATCAAATCCGATTTCAAAAAAAAATTTCCCCTGAAAGATAGTCGAAATAGTGAGGCTAAGTTCGAAGATGGGCACATTCGGGTCGGCCCTTTGTGAGTTAGGGCCACTTAAGTTATTTAAGGTCTTTTGGTGATATTTATGGCAAAACAAACGATGGAAATGTAAATGACATGCCAAATGATAGGTATTGTCAATACCAATCCAGGAAAAAAAAAAGTTTTTTAAAATCGGGTGAGTGGACCGTGAGTTAGGGCCTTAGAAGTGAAATGCTACTAGGGCCCTATGTGTATTTTACATAGAACTCGAGTAAATTTCATTCGTTTTTCGTAATTTTTGGTTCATTTGGGAGGTATCAAAGGCCGAATAGAATGTAGTTGAAAAAAAAATTAAATTTGGGTCCTTGGCCTAAGGCCGCTACTAGGGCCCTATGTGTATTTTACATAGAACTCGAGTAAATTTCATCCGTTTTTCGTAATTTTTGTTTCATTTGGAAGGTCATCAAAGGCCGAATAGAATGTAGTTGAAAAAAAAATTAAATTTGGGTCCTTGGCCTAAGGCCGCTACTAGGGCCCTATGTGTATTTTACATATAACTCGAGTAAATTTCATCCGTTTTTCGTAATTTTTGTTTCATTTGGAAGGTCATCAAAGGCCGAATAGAATGTAGTCGAAAAAAATTTTAAATTTGGGTCCTCGGACTGAGGCCAATACTAGGCCCTTCAAAAAAATAAAATTTTAGGGCGATTTGAAATTTTTGTTTCATTTGAAAGGAACGTCGTACGGGGCTTCGTAATTGCGCTATGCGCAATTTGTAAGATGTACATATTACATAATAATTTTACTTTAACTACATTAACCAGCGCAATAGGCTTACGGTCAAAGTAGGGTGACAGACGCACTAGGGTCACGTACGCAATAGATATACGGGTTGGTACGGGGCTCAGTCGCAGCAAACGCTCCGACTGTTCTGATGGCTCGTTTTGTACCCAGAAAATGCATTCAATCAACAATCGCCCGGGTCAGAGCTTTATAAACTTCCAATCGCCGATGAGTTTTTCTTCTGTTACTCATTTTCTCGACATTTTTATTCGGACAAGACTCTTTACTAACCTCCATTTTCGACTCACATGTTTTCAGTCATTAAACTCAACCTCTACCATTAGCTACATTTATTCCGTTTTCATGAATCAATGATTTAACATTAAACAAATTATACCTTCATTATAGACAGACCCTACGTTCGAGTACTGTGAATTACTAATGAGAATTTTTAATGACGTTAGTTTTGCTGCTGTATACGCAAACGAACGGCTATTACTTGTGTATAATGAAAGTTCGACGCACTTTAAATATGCTATTTTCTCAGTGCTTTCAACGGTAGTCGGGAGTCGATAGTTTGTATTCAAAATTCTCATAGGCGTCGATGATACGGCATAGCTTAGGCATGTACTAAATAATACTGCGGAAAATGGCACTCAAGCAAACTGTGTGAGGCGCTTAAAACGTTAATTCGTTAAAACAGGTCAATTTCAGTTTTGGTTTCACATAAAGTTTTATCTAAGCAATGAAAGCCTCACTGATACCCCACCGTCGCGTCCTTGGCGATTGCCGATTGGCTTTATTTTCCACCACCGAGGTAAGCATTTTAAATTATGATGATTTTTGAATTCAAGAGCAAATACTCATAATTGGTTGGAGTTTGCTCCGTGCAATATAATCATAATTTCAACGTAACAACATCGTGGTATGGAAAATCAAAATCAAGTTTATAATAATACAGACATAAATACAATGTCAGCTGTACACATGAATGCAGTGTGCAGTACTTTCGTTTGTTTATATTGCTGTAAGACTAACAGAATAAGAAAAATGTAAGAAAAAGGTTGTCACTCTAATCACTTTTCCAGTTTAAAGTTTCTAAGTGATGCCGTACAAAACTCGACTCGTTTGTTTTCCACACAACATGAAGTGTTATTACGTACAATGAAAAGTAATTTGAAAAAAAAATAATAAGAAAAAAACTGTGCCAATGTCACGGTGCTTCACATGTTCAACCGACAATTGTACTCGACTTGATACAGTAAGACTACACAGATTTATTCGTTAAAGATCTGTACTTGTAATGCATATAAAATCCAACATGTAATTAATGGATTATGAGACAACCACAGCACAGGTACAAAAATATAAAAAAATTAAAAAAAAAATTACTGAACTTGGAAATACGATGCATTTAGTGGTCGCGCATGCATATACATACAACTGATTTGTATGCAAAGACAACTGTATTGGAAACGATGTTTATGGTGTTTCGATTCCAGGATGTTTAGACAAACACCGATTTTTGGAAGGCACATTAACCCTTCGAAAATATCGATTTGGATGATAACGTAGTCTTAGGTGACAATTTCGTTTTAGTTCTTCTAATCTTGACGATATTTTCACCCAGGACGATATTATCGTCGAAAACTCGGTTTTTGAGGTCGAACTTTAGCAAAAAGAGTTTGACTGGAATGTTGCTACCGGACATTGAAAAAGCCTTCGATACGATTTGGCATGAAAACTGCTGGTTTACGGCTTTCCGTGGCATACTCATCAAAATCATCCAATCATTCTTGACTGGTAGATGTTTTTATGTCAACGTGTTTGGTGGTTGCTCCGAAGAGTTTTTAATCCCAGCAGGTCTTCCGCAAGGGAGTACACTTAGCCCTTGCTTGTACAATTTGTTTACTGCGGACTTGTAGGCTCCGTCTGGAGCCGATCTGGCACAGTTCGTCGATGACACTGGTATTTTGTGTAGTGGAAAGAAGCCTGAGAGGATTACGAAAGTTCTTGAGAAGTCTTTCAAAGCGATCTCGAAATTCTGCTACAGGTGGAAAATCAAAATCAATGACCGAAAAACTGGAGCAGTATTATTCTCGAAGAGACGTGCTGCTAGATTTTCTCCGAGTCGTGAAATCAGCCTGAATGGAAACGTCGTTCCTTGGTCTGAACACATTACATATTTGGGTGTACTGCTGGACCGAAAGTTGACCTTTGGCGAGCATGCGCAGCACACCCAGGTAAAAGCACAAAAGTGCATGAGGTTGCTGTACCCCTTGATCAACAGGAAGTCGAAGTTAAGTTCGAGGAACAAGTTGTTGGTTTTCAAAAGCTCTTTCCGGCCGGTACTTTTGTAGGCGTCTACCGTATGGGGTGGATGTGCCAACAGTCACTTGAAGAGGCTGCAAGTCGCCCAAAATAAGTGCCTCAAGATGGTGTTAAATAAGCCATACTGTTTCCCCACTTTGAGGTTACGCGAAGACACATGTTTGAGCTTTGTTAAAGATTCTGTCAGTTGTAGTCTTTAGTTTTTAAGTTAAGTCCAGTCAAGTATTAGAAAAGGTTTTTGTCAAGTTTTCCTTTCGCCTTCTCGCTCGTCAGTCGCCATTTAAATAAATAACTAACACACTAACGCTAAATTAAGTTGAAAAGCCGTCCTTAAGCTAAACACCTGCTGCAAGTGAAATATTGTTATTATATTCGTAATTTGTATTTTTTTGAATAATAAAGTTCGTTAACTCGGTTTTTGAACAATAGTGTAGAAAAGTCGCCTAAAATGCTTTGCTACTATTGATTCACTTGTTGCTCGTCACATTTCTCTTGAAAAAAATGTGGAAATAAAAGTTGAAAAATTAGAACTTTTATAAGCGAAAAGCTGGGAGGAAATAGGTAAATGGGTTGAGTATTTTTGTTTATTCACATGCAGTTACACATTTACATTTCCGAGTGTTGTGTATACATATACCTGCATGGAAACTAAAGTTCAGAGGAGAGGACAAAAAAAATTAAAATAAAAAGAAACAAACAAAGGACAATTACTCGTCGTTCTATTTTTTTTTTCGACTTGCAACGAACGTACAACAAAAAGTTGTAAGAAAATGTTCGATTGGCAGCTGACAGACGAGAAGTCATTCAACTGTGCAATTTGTTATCAATAAAACGACTATAAAATGTCGTCACTGAGAATCAGATTTAAATTCTTTTGAACATAATATTTATCGAGAAGGAAAATGGCAAAAACAAAAAAAAAAGATTCCACGAAAAAAAAACTTTTCACATAAAAATGAAAAAACATTTTCTTTATTGCAAAAGCCCTCTTTCCATTAATTTTTTTTTTATAATGGCCATGTGTTTCGTTTAACTTCATTTTTTATATATGTTTTTATTCGATTGAAAGTATAGACGGAAATGTGTAATATCATAAACCTGAATATTAGCAATTAAATAAATTCAAAACAATATTAATTGCCAACATTATTAAGAGAAAATGTTTGTAGAGGAGAGTATTTCGGATGATGGCATGACTGGGTTGGAACAACAGTTTAGTTAAAGCATCACAATCTTGCACGATTCTCCTTAATTCTAGTGAATTCTTCTGAGTCTCCAAATTCGTTGGAAAAGTGTGTGAAAAGAACCAGATTAATACTTCTCACAACGCAGACGAGAAATTAGTAATTTTCTCACCTCAGATGGGAGACTTCGGTAGCATTTGTTGTGAAATAGTTATTTGTTTACCTAGGGAAGAAAATTTTGAAATTTCATTTCGAGGGTGTTCTTTGTGGCCAGAGCGTAGCTAGTGCCAACTTTTCTTCTCAAGGTTAGCTATTTCACAACAAAGGCTGATGTTTGTATGATGTTTCAGCTGAGATAAGAAAATGACTAATTTCTGGGCTGCGTTGCCCTGTCACTTTGTTTATGTTTTCAAATATGGTATGGGGAATTGGCATCGCTCTTGTTGGAATTTCCTATTTCTCCCCTCGGTAAACAAATAACTATTTATATACTGATCGCTTCTAGGTATACAAGCTTTAGAGCCTATTCGGTCTGCCGAGAGTGTTTAACTCGAGGTCTACACAGGCATAAGCATTACAACGACTGAATGAATGTGTAGTTTATTGTCAAAACTCCTGAATCATCTTGTTTATCGTTCCATCGTGTGGATCGATCCATTTACGCGGCTGTTTCTAGCGTGGAAAGCTGATTGTCGACAGTATGAATTGGAGAAAAAATAAATGTTGCTTTGTCGTTAATTTACGGAATGAAACCACCAACCGATAATAGTAATTTAACTGAAACAACAGAATTCAATCAGTAGTAAAAATAGTTCACCACATGTTTTAACTGCGGAAATCCCATTCAATTAAAATGCATTTTCGAATATATATTGGAACATTTCGACGTTATACTAAAATAGCAACATTCTCAATCGTACACAAATGTGATCTTTGATCTGGGCGGCCCGCGTCTGTTTTTATTATTTTTTTTTTTTAAATATAAAAAACAACAAATTTTTGGTTTTTGTTTCAACGTGTGTGTCAGACTGCATCTCAAATGGAAAATGTAAACTGCATCCCAACCGAAATGTTCAATTTCAATTGATGCGAAATTAGAGTTTGGAGTTGTTTTCAATTTGATATTTATTGAGCCAATAAAAAGAAAATAATTTACAATTTCGGTGTACTTTAGAAGATCAAAAAGCTTTGGAAAGAAGCATTACGTAAGCCGGTTAAATGAGAGTTTTATATTCGTGTATTGGATGAATTGGAATCATTTTATCGAGGAAAAAAGCTCTTTAATTACATTCAATACACACATTATTGTGAAGATGCTGTTCGTAGTAATTGATGTTTTATTTTCATTATGATTTTGTTGCTTTCATTGTAATAAAATTTTGTTTGCTTTGCTCTAATTATTCATCTTCGAGCCCACTCAGACCAGAAGGTATACTACACACCAAAGAATCGTAATTCGAATTCGTTCAATATTTTTACTCAAATATAAAAACGTTCAATGTTAATAAACTTTAATGTGATTATATACGATGTGCTAATAATTATGTGAACATTATCACTAAACATCTTACATATGGCTCTGTCGTCGTCACGTACATATACATAATAATGTAACAGACGCAGTATGATTAATAAATCGCTTGAATCGCGTTTGACTTACATTTTCTAAGCGATGACATTTTCTATTGATATTTTAGATTGTACGAAAAACGAGATTGAAATAATTTCGCTCGAAGGTGTGCGGTATGCTCAGGTGGTGATTATAATAAAATACGAAATCATGGTCGACTCAATTTCATTGCGTATGGTTTTAGCACGTTAGCACTACAGCCGTCGCAGTCAACGAATAACTTACAAGGACGGACAATTCGTTTTTATTTTATTTTGTGTAAACGACAAATGTGTGAAAAAAATATCCAAAAAATTCACGAAAATATTTATTTTCCGTAGGTTACAACGAACCATTGTGTCGGTGATTGTTCTTTAGGTATCGGGAATCGGGTATCGGAAATGAAACACAATTGTGGTGAACCACAGACCGCAACGAGTCTGCATGGATAGAGAATAATTGGAATTTCATTTCGATTACGATTCGCTAGATTTGTTCGTGTGCAAATTGACATAGTGTTTCTAGAGCATTGGATCGAGTACCACTGTGGCCATGGCCTGATAAGAAATGGTATTTCTTGCCTATTAGTGCAAAACGTCGAAAGACGCATCGAAACAGAGGTCAAACGTCCTACCATGGCAAATGGAGAACGACACTTCAAATATATGCGCAAGTATATGTTGGACGCTTCTTGACGCTTTCACAATCATGGAATTTGTTCACAGATTGTTCGTTTGAGAAGTGGATCACCACCGGATTCGAGTGGGTTTTGATTTTTGTTTTGTTTTTATAGGAAGGTTACAGAGATTTCTTGGTACAAAATTACTTAACCTAACGCAAATTAAAGACATCGGACAAATCAATGGTTGCAACATAAATAGAGAAACTTAATTCCAAACGGAGTGACTATTCGACACCAGTGTCGAATAGCCACACAACACAGTGCATGCTATTTGACACCGGTGTCGAATAGCCATACAACACAGGGCATGCTATTTGACACCGGTGTCGAATAGCCACACAACACAGTGTATGCTATTTGACACCGGTGTCGAATAGCCCAACAACACAGTACATGCTAATTGACACCAGACGCACTCATTTGTTTGGTTTTAAATATACGCAATGGTTAAAATTACTATTAAATGTGAAATTCAAATATTGATGTCAATAGGTTGTGGTTTCCGCAATGTTGGTATTTCGTGTAAGAAGGTCAAGAGGGGTCGATATTAGTAACGATGATAAATTGACATATTAGCTAAAAATTGTTGGTGCTCTGAACGTTGGAGATCCGTTGTTGTTGTTCTCTTTTCAAATAATTACATTCTGAATTTCTAATTGGAGTTTCCGACAATTGTAAAAAATATTCTCAGTGTATAGAGAAAACTGAAAATTAAAAATCAAAGAATAAAACAATTTTGCACTCAAGAAATAGCGAAATCATATTGGTTCCCCGTCTGATGATTGTTCTAAACCTGGATCGAAATATAGCGAAATTATAATTTTGACTAATGGTTAGTTAAAGTAACTAGAACTGGTACAATAATTATCAGAAATCGTAAACCGTATTGGAATGAAATTAAATTTGAAAAGAAAAATTTGGTTCACGGGTGGGGACCGAACCCACAACCTTCAACTTGCCGGGAGACAGTAAATGTTCGTATGTACGGAAAGCGACAGCGTTACATGTTGAGTATGTGTGTGTTGTAGAAAAGTTCGACAATTGATCAGCTTGTGTGCAACACACGATATGAGCTGTGACGTAGCATTTGAAAGAACGGTTCAAAATTAGAGTTGAAAAGAAGATGTCCACGGTGGCCCAATGGATAGAGCATCAGCCCGGCAAGTTGAAGGTTGTGGGTTCGGTCCCCACCCGTGAACCAAATTTTTCTTTTCAAATTTAATTTCATTCCAATACGGTTTACGATTTCCGAAATTATAAATTCACAACCAGATCCAAATCATCAGTGAAATAATGAAACATACCAAAACATCTTCAATGCCAGGCTCAACCCGTAATTCCCAACATTTATTATTTTCAATGCATATCAGTCTTACAGTTCCAACAAAATAACGAATTCTAAGAATTTAAAATTTTTTTCGCAATTCCGGTCCATAATCATCACCTTTCCATGCATCCATTTAATGTCGTTTTGAAGGTACTTATTTCACTGTATTCCCGGACACAGTGCAATATGAACTTTTTTTTCGCACGCAGTGCGATACCAACTTTTTTTCGCACGCTAAAGAATCTATTACCTTCAACGAAGGCTAAATTTTTATAAACGGCTATAGAGTCAAGGCTGTATACTTTGGGGAGGTCACGCAGATGCAGATACGCGGGTTACACACCACGTTTTATACAAAAAATTCACTACGCCATACAAATTTAATTTTGGTGAATTTGTTTGTATGGAAAAGGTGTGTTCCCGCATATCTAATAAAATGGCGGTCTGCGTGACCTCCCCAAAGTATACAGCCTTGTATAGAGTCACACAATTATACCGAACGTATTGTTGAAGCGTATATACTAAGCATTGACTACTCGATTTCATTCAACGCGTTACATCACATTGCAATGTGTATTATAATGCAGCCTTCTTGATCGTTCATGACCCAAAATCACATAAATTCTTGTCAGGTTTAAATTTTTATTCCTTAAAAGTATGTGGTCTAAAACTAGGATCCCATATGCTTGTGTTTCTGATCTTATATTAAAAATAATTTAATGAGTAAAGTCTGTTAAAATTAGAAGCTATACTGTATCTGTTCTTAATGATTAGGTCTCTCCTATAAAGTTACGCTAGAAATGTTAAAATTTGACGCCAATGTGATTTAGATATCTTTTTATCACAATTTCAAAAATGCAATGCGAAGATATGCATCTGAAAAAGTGAGAGAAATCAAAAATGGTGGTTTGATGAACTTTGCGAAGTGTTAAAAAAACTCAAATACTTTATCTACAGCTAGGGAAAAGCACTTATTAAACAAATAAAGTTTTCGTTTCTAGTTAACCTGTGATTTTTTTAGAAAACAAAATATATAGTCTAGATTAGCCAGACAACACAGCGCGCGCGAAATTTATTTCTGGCTCCCAAAGGTGGGTGTCGAATAGCATCAGCTGTGTTGTCTGGCTAATCGACACTAGTGTCAATTAGCATCTACTGTGTTGTGTGGCTAATCGACACCGGATGCAAATAGCACGCACTGTGTTGTCTGGCTATTCGACACCGGTGTCAAATAGCATGCACTGTGTTGATTGGCTATTCGCATCCGGTGTCAAATAGCCACACAACACAGTGCATGCTATTTGACACCGGTGCCGAATAGCATCGGCCAATTCCAAAACCCACCGAAACACCGACCTTCCTCTTACATAAAAAAAACCATACCCAACGACCCAGTCCTAATCTGTTATACAGAAGAGAAACGAAGATTCAAGCAAACTGAATGCTGGCTCGAAACAAAGAGAATTGTATTTGTGGAAGGTGTCGCCGTTTCATATTAATATTCCTAATGCATCACTTTATACAACCCAATTACCACCAATAAAACAACAATATTGAAGTAAATCATCTGGAAAAATCGATTTTTCTTCACTTGGATACGGCCCCACCGTATAAACCGTTTGAAAGCGAAAACCTAATTTAGCTGGTGGTATACAGTTGGCTTCCGGCTGAAGTAATATGCACATCGATTGTGTACGGCTGACTTTCATGGCAGACCGTAATCTATTTTACGATAAACAGCAAACACTAAAAGGTGTATCACCAACTAGCATAGTGTCGATTTTCAATTACATCGGAGCACTATTTTCAGTTTCGACTCTCCTACACACAGCAAAACTAACAAAATTTACCGCATTGTGCGGGATAGGATGAACTTTATAAAGGCGCCATTATGTATACATTTATGCTGTGTCATAGAGCAGAGTTTTGCAGCTGATGCATTAACAAATTCGCACAGGAGATGGAAACATTTTGCTTTGTTGTTTGTTTTGCTAAGTGACGATTGAACTTTGAATTTGAACCATTTGAACGGATGTAGAAGTTTTATAGCGTTTCGATAGCAAGGTTTTTTGTTTTAATCAGTCTATCTCAGTCTAATATTACATGTAGCAGATGGACTCAACGCTACCTCAGTTTGTAAGCGTGAGCTTGCCACAAATGACTTGCCATTTATTTGAAGATACTAAAGCAGATGCAGTGGCAGCCAATGGTATTCGATCTAGTCTAAGACACCAGCCTTTTATGGCCAACAACAAGTGTAGTCTGGACCACCGGTCTAACGTGACTTCGTGACTCCGAGGAAACTTAGGTGCTATCTCGCCTAAATGTAGGCAACGATACCACACTTTGTAAGCGTGAATTGACTTGCCACTTATTTGAAAATATTAAAAGAGATGTAGTGGCAGCCAAGTGTTGACATATTTTGAATCGGTGTGTCCGATCTAGTCTAAGACACCAGCCTTTTACAGCCAATAACAAGTGCAGTCTAGACCACCGGCTTAACGTGACATCCGAACCACGCCCGAAGTATGCCCCGATGAAAGTTAGATGCTAAATGTGGTCCAGACATAAGTACACAAATTCATCGTTTTTTGGTTACGTCATACGAGCCATTCAGAGTGCAATGCGTTGCATGCAGCCACCAAACGTGATGTGTTTCGGATAAAACAGAACGAAACAAATAGCCGAACCGTCTCTTAGTATTGGTGTAATGATCGAATTGCGGTAATTCAATGGTAAGACTAGAAGACTGATTTCTATCGAGTTAATCGAAATTAATTTTCAATTTTCGTAAAAAAGAAAATTTTTGAATTTTCTAGCGAATTGTTTGTTCATTTTTCATTTAACGAAAATATTGGAGAATCAAACTTGTCTAAAATGAAAATACATTTTAAATATGAACAGTCGGTCGCATGGCCACTTTTAAGGTTTTTGACTTTTTACACACTTTTTTTTTAAATGCCCTACAAAAAAGTGTGTAATTACCTTTTTGCGATTACACACTTTTTCTGAAATTACCAAAAACGTTTTTATTTTGTAATGAAACACTTTAATCTTTTTTTACGAATTTTGTAATTTATTGAAAACTGTCAGCACGAGTCTTGCTGCACGACCCTTTCAAATACCTTTAAAATGAGCTATTACATGGAAAAATTGCATGTGATTTACTCTAAAAAAGTGGTTTTTCAACTCAAAAATTCCTAAAAAAAATCGGACATAGGCGAATATAGGATCTTATATATTCTGGGAAAAATATTTTCTTTTTGAAATGATCCATAGGTTCTGGAGGCATGTACGAAAACTCGAAATTTTTCACAAAAATCGCCCGTGCAAGTTTATATTAACTTAAAAAAATAGTTTGTGGAGTCTTTATTGTTGGAAAATGTTGAGTTGTTGCAAGTAGTAATTCGGTCTGGATAAAAAGTTAAAATCGACTCCAGACACTTTCAGTACAAAAAAAGTTGCAACAGATTCCAGGGGCGCTTTTTTCTGAAAGATATTGAGCCTCAATAATATATTCTAGAACAAACTATGCAGAAAAAATGGGTCTCCGGGCTGCGCAGACCTAATTTGTACAAATTGAAAATTACTTTGGTTAGAGTAGGCGGCTATAGTTATACATCTATTTGTCTTTTACTATTCAATGTATTATGTAATTTTGTACAAATGATCGTTGCGCTGCCCGGAGACCTATTTTTTCGGCGTAGTTTGTTCTAGAAAATTTTATTAAGGCTCAATATCTTTCAGAAAATACATGCGCCCCTGGAATCGGTTGCAAATTTTTTTGGACTTTTTTTACGATTATCGCGAATTTAATACCCTTAAACAGGTAAATTGCCAATATTTTCTTATGAAATTGAGCTTGTACGGTTTCATTAGAAAAGCACGGGATACGACTAAATAAAACAGGTTGACTTGGTCATAAAAAAACTTCACTCACAAGTGTTTAGTAGGAGTCAGAGTTCATGAAGGTCGCTTTATACCACAAAATTGGTCGAAATTGAAAAAAGATCCGGCTGTGATAATTTATTTTCTTCATAACAATAATAGTGGGGCCCTAATAGACCAATTCCAGGAAAAAAATCTCATGTGTAAATACTTTGACTAAAAGTTGGTTCAAGCTCACAGTGGCTGGTCTTTTTTATGTGAAAATCAATTCTCAGTTTTGGAAAAAAGTGTGTAATTACAAATTTTTTGTGCAAACATAAAAGTGTGTAAAATACACACTTTTAAAAAGTTTTTACACACAATGTGTAAAATACACGCTTAAAAGTGGCCATGGTCGGTCGGCCAAACAATCCTCTCTATAGCTAAACCGTTACCAGCTAAAAATATCGCATTTTGTTTACCCGAATTTCCGAATTAATCATGAATGTTTTTATAATAATAAGACATGATAGATTCGACATTACATTATGTAGCCAAAGCTGCTATTGAGAACATCCCCCCGTTGGGAGTCGTAGTCCATTTACTATACGCTATAAGTAATCGTTTACTGACTGATTAATAAATAAACAATCACTACTTGCTATCGATGCCGTAATTATAATATTTAATTTAATCGCAGAGGTATCCAGAGCACAAAAAACATTACGGCTCTGCTCTATACCGATTGGAACGTTTGCTATCAGACTAGCAGCACTTTTTCTTTAAAAAAAAATTAGTCTGAAATGACGTACATTATTTAAACACTTTTTTTTTGTGCGGCATTGGCAACGCTAAGCACACAAAATGTTTATTTTGCTCTAATTAATTGGCATTTTATTTATAATTGTAATTATAGAACACGTTGGAAATGTAAATACAACAATGGTTGTCATAGACGTGTTAGAACATACATACACATCTATATACGATATCGATGCGTTTGCTCAGTCTATTGAAAATTGGTCGACGAATATGGCAGTTGACCCTTTTCGAATTCTTCATATATGGTTCCCACTCAACAAAAAGTATTCAGAGAGCCGTGAGAGAGCAAATTGTCAAATAAACAAAGCAAAAATTGAAAAAATTCAATTTTGTCTCTCACACGGAGTACTTTTTCGGTAAGTGGAAATCAAGCATTACATTCATTCACTGATGCACCTCCATGCATTACGTTTACGTCTATCAATTTTACAATTCGACCGATTTCATAACATCGAATCATCGACATTACCCGCAGTAACTATTACAAGAATTAGACTGGTCTACTAATCGAGCCATATCGGCTGGTTTAATTAGTCGCAGAACTTAACCGACATGTGAATGGAAAAATATAATGTTGGCTGGTATAGTAAGTAGCTGCTGCAATGAAATTAAACGAAAGGAAGTTTTTCGTTGTCTGGTGTTCACATTCTACTCGTTTAATATTTGCACACAATTCTATTTGCACATTTTTAGTCTTATCAAATTTCTGCACTGAATTTTTCCAACCTTTGTAGTCGAAACGACCGAATGCTATTTACGACGTTATACGTGAATTAATTCGCGCATACAGCTTTTATCGCCTAATTATTTAGTTTGCTGATAATACAAATTCAATACCAACAAAACCGATATACGATGACACAGAGTAATTTGAATAATAAATTCAATTTCGTGATCAAATTGAGTTTATCTTTTACGTCGACAATTACGTTTGTGTGGGCTAAGACTGTGTATGATTGTTAAGTCGACGATCTGATAATACAATGCATACACAGACCTGTCTGTGATGAGTATTATATTTTCAGCAATTCGAAGAATTCTGAATGGAAAATCAGCCAGAGAAAATTGAAAAAAATCGGTTGAGTAAGTTCGAAGATCTGGTGGAAAAAGGGCTGTTTTGGAGGGATGGCCAAGGTTTTTCGCATACATTTACGAAAGAGCACACATCGATTATTAATGACGCCATTGACCACGCTAATCGGGAAAAAACAAGTTGATGTACGAAAATCGGTTTATGAGTTAGAGCCCTCAGAGTGATCGTAGAATGGCCAGGTGATGGTTTTTACATACAACTGATGCCAAAGACCGATTTTCATAATTTTTTTTAACTTTTGGAATTGTTAATGTAACAGACTGGTGCCCATAATTCTAACATACAACGTGGTCCACCACATTCCCAGTTCAAGAACTTTAGGATTTTGAAGAATTTCTGAGGTTTTTTTGGGCTCCCTTCTGGACATTTGTTATTATTGAGGTATTAACATGTTGGTTTTCAAAATTCTAGCACCTCACGTGGTCCACCATCTCTCCATTTCTGAAACTTTAGGATATTGAATGTTAATTCGGTTTTTCTGGATTCCTTTCGGATCTTTTGGTATTGTTGAGGTAGTAGCGTGTTGGTTCCCAAAATTGAAGCACTACGCATAGTCCATCATCGTTCCCGTTCAAGAATTCAAGGAATTTGTGAGTTGTTTTTTTGGGTCCCTTCTCGATTTGTGTAATTATTGTGGTGGTACTATATTGCTTCCCAAAATTTCAGCACCCTACATGGCAGGGCCTACTTTTTAGAAACTTTTAGAGAAAATCGAGAAATTCAAGAAACTTCGAGAAATTCAAGAAATTTCGAGAAATATTTCTTGAATTTCTCAAAGTTTCTTGAATTTCTCAAAGTTTCTTGAATTTCTCGAATTCGAGAAATTTCAAGAAATTCCAGAAAATTCAAGAAATTCGGGAAACTTTGAGAAATTCAAGAAATTTCAAGAAACTAATTTCTCGAGTTTCTTGAAGTTTCTCGAATTTCTCGAATTCGAGAAATTTTAAGAAATTCGAGAAATTTCAAGAAATTCAAGAAATTAGTTTCCAAACAGTAGGCCCTGCTACATGGCCCACCATGTTCCCAGTTCAAGAGCTTCAATATTTTGATGAATTTTTCAGAGTTTCTTGGGTTCCCTTCTGTACTTTCGGTACTATGGTGGTGGTAGTAGGTTGGTTCTTAATAAATACTTATCCCAAACCTACTTGACTTGGAAGAGAGGTTTAATTTTAGTTCTTCGATTTTATCTCTGATAATTTAACAGATAGAACTCAGTAAGCGACTTTGACTTCCACTGTGGCTCAAGATAACGGCGCAGAATTGGTAGCTTTACGCGAGCTCTGTTCATAGCGAAATTTACAAAAAATCATCTCTGTAACAATAACTCACCATTTGGTCCATATTTTTCTTGATTTCTTTTTATTTGATCAAGTGAAAGGCCCCGTTCTGCATCTGTTCCGAAATAATTTAAAGTCTCTTCGACGGTTTTGATATGGCCGTCCTCCATTTTGTTATTATACTAAGCTCGGCAGTTCTGTAAAAGAAAGAGAAGAATGTTTTATGAGCCAATCCGAACATTTTCTTTGCTGTTGGTGGGAGGGATTCGGTGTCACTACCGACCTAACCGTTACCGTACTATTTAAGGTTAGAATTTAAAGTTTTTTTTTGAGCTACACATGATTTATTGACTCCCATTCAAAAACCAAAACAGTTTGGGCGTACGGTTAGATTGTCAGTGACGAAATATGAGAAAAATCAATCGGTTTTGCCTAATACAATTGTACACTTTAAGCGACGCTGAGTTATTCACTTTAACTGTCACATCACTTTTCATTATAGGTTTACGAGCACTAGTTGCACATTAATGACCGTTTTTCCATACACTACACTTACTAACAATGTACTCGAATGTTTAGTTAATTAAAATGTTTCATGTCGTACAGCTCACATCTGGTTCCTGTTGATTACGTGCACGTTTTTAGAAAATAGTTTCTTATGTTCCCCCACTTTACGTTACGCTTCGTTTTTTGATAAAAGGCTACAGATGTTGTATTAAATATGGAAATGATGAGACGATCAACTTAGCAACAAAATGTCTCAACTTGAAGATGTACGATATGGTGAACAGTTTTACTACTGACATACAATCAATCGAACGATGAGCTATATTTACAAAATGCTTTAATGAAGATGCGGAAAAGTCAGAATAAATAAAAAATTGTAATTTTGATGGTGACTCAATTGACGTAGAACCAGGGAGTGAAGTCTCTCCGATAGGAGTCCATTCCTATTGCTTAAGTTTCCCATTTATTGTCCGGGTACAACAGACGAAAGAGGTCATGAACACAAGCAAATCGGCATGCACGAACGAAGTGCAAGTGCAATAAAAAGTATTTCAGAGGGATCTGGCCGGCAACAAGAGAAGAGAAAAAACGGCTGAGAAGAAAAGATTATTTGGTGAGTGAAAGAACAGGGTGAATGAAAAATTGATCAACGTCAGACCAACAAAATCCCATTTTGATAAAAGACAGAATTGCAGTTTTGCCAGATCGGGAAGGATTTTTAGTTAATGTACAGTGATAGACACCCTTTGAAATGAATGCGGCGCGCATGCTCCAGAAGATGTTTTCAATTTCTTTAGTTTGAGATCAAAAATGATTTTGTTTTTTGAGAAATTTTCCTCAGTTCTGCAAGTTCTTGAAGACAATTTAAACCACAAAGAAAATAATTTCCAAATTTTCCCATTTTTGGTGTGACATCGCAAAAAGCTTTATCCAATTAATTAGCCAAGGAAGTGTTGTGGATCGGTAAATTTCGTAGGTAGTGTCTTAGATCCTACGAAGAATCGTAACAGCAGTAAAGGATCATCAGAATAGAGATGTCAAAGGATTATTCGCTGGAATTTTGCATATTTTTGTTTGTTTTTTTTGGAATGCAAGCAGCGAACGTAAGACCTAATCTCGCAGAGCATTTTTTTCTGTTAATATCACACGTTTATGAATCATTTGACAAAAGTGCTGCTTTTACTCAATGGAAGAAAGTCTGTTGGCCGCGGTTCTCGCAAACATATTGCCTTATTCACTGGTTGTCTTATCAAATGATTGGAACAGGGCCTATTATTTGGGAATTAATTCCCAAAATTCCCAAAATTCCCAAATATTCCCAAATATTCCCAAAATTCACAAATATTCCCAAAATTCACAAATATTCCCAAATATTCCCAAAATTCCCAAATATTCCCAAATATTTCCAAAATTCTCAAATATCCCCAAATATTCCCAAATATTCCCAAAATTCCCAAATATTCCCAAATATTCCCAAATATTTCCAAAATTCCCAAATATTCACAAATATTCCCAAATATTCCCAAAATTCCCAAATATTCCCAAATATTCCCAAATATTCCCAAAATCGATTCCCAAATTGGAATTAATGTTTGGGAACCGAACGAGAAATAAGAGTAAAAAAATTGGAGTTTTTGGAGTAAAGTTAGCACAAGAACCATTCATTTCCAAAGATTGTGGAATTCATAGTTGTGCAGATGAAAATGGAATGTTAGTCCATTTGTTAGTCACAAAAGAAGCCGGCAATAACTGTTTCTTCTAAAGGTGAACTACATTGAAAATTGGGCTTAAAAAACGTCTTCTAGCAGAGCTAATGCCATACAGTGTTTATTCAGTTAATTGGTCGTTAGTTAGGAATTACTAGGTTTCGTCGAGACCGTTGAGACATAACATTTTTAACCAAAACGCTGATGTGGGACACCTGTGAAGAACTACCGTTGATTCAACGACACACTCGTGATATTTTCATGTGGCAAGGGAACATTTACAGCAGTGTCGTTTGATTTACTGTACTGGCAACGCACTTCAAGCAGGAGTGGTACTGTAAATAGAGTACTAAAACGGGACAGTGTATCAAACCAATTGTGGTACTGTAAAAAAATCTGGAAACATTTTTCATTTAAAGCCCTATTTGGCAGCTGTCACTCGAAGCACTTTTGCTTGAAGTGCGTTGGTACTGGACGAATTTGTGATTTTTACAGAGTAGTATAACCGATGTTATTCAATGAATAAATTGCAGACCCGCAAAACGAAATCTACAACAACGAAGATCTATTGGTCGCACAAAAGTCCAACTGGTTGATTAATACACATTGTCCATTTACCATAAAAAGAATTTCTTATCGAAAGAGTAACGAAACTATTACGATTAGCTCGTTCGATTTTACGTTTTTTTTTCTTGACACGATGACGTTATCAACAACAGATAAAAGTTAACAAAAAGTAGCGAAACTTGACTCTACTGTGGAACTAAAAGAAACGGAGAAACGAGACGAAGCGTTGGAATGGGCGTCTAAGCTGAAAATATCGTGTCAATGAACGTCATTAAACCTTTAGTCAATCGAACTATCGAAAACACGCTGATTTGGAACAAATTTTCGCACATTTTGTGGCAAAATGTTTTTTGTTCCTTGGATCTTCGAAAACACATCCATACATACAAGCAAAGTTCGATAAACACCAGAGAATTTGAGTCGTAGTTTTAAACAATAAAAATGGGAAAAAGAATGATTTCAACACATTAATTTCCTTGACTCATTCACACGAGAGAGTTCGCCTATCACAATGTAACACGTGTACGTTTGCCGGATTCGATTCGATTGACTATAAAACAAATTTTTTTGTTGGTTAACGCGGTATACAACACAGAGAAATTATGTACAAAATACGTAGAGTTAAAAGAAATGATGGTAACGTTTGACTTGAATCTACGATTCGTTTCCCTCATATTCTTGTTGTGTACAAATGAATCGAAATAAAAAAGTATTTTATCAATGAAACAGAAACATTTGAATGCGCAAAGATTGTTTTCACGAAAATTATAAAATGTTTAACTGAACATCGTTCTCGATTGTTCGCACTTACGTGGACGATTTGGAATTTATTTATGTCGCTGTTTCGAGCCAGTAGTTCTGGCCCCGATTCCAAATGCAGACTCTTTTCGTAGAATTTTTTACAAGGTTTTCTTTACAGTAAAATCCTAATTACTTTCTGTGATTAGAATATTTACACCACAAAAAAAAAAAACGTTAAGAAAGTTTTGCCTAGCTTACGATTCTTTATCTTGAATAAATAAACTGAATATCACCGAATATTGCTTCACTTTTAATACTAAACGCTGTTTGTTTGTTTCTTTTTGTTAGCTTCGTTAAACAAGTTGAAGTTTTCTTACACTTCCAACGGGAATATTATTCGTGAGTTCGTGAATTTTGTGCACTTCGACTTGGATCACAATGTTGTAAAATAATATTCACGACAACCGAAATCACACACACTGAAAATGAGGCACTCACAGCAATGAATGAAAAGAGCAAAAAAAAAACAATTGAAAACAAAAAAGTGGATTGATTGGTGGTGTGTGAATAAAACTATTTTCGACTAACAATTTGTTCCGACTATTTTATGGTTTTAATTCATTTAGACTGTGACTATTTTTATGTTTCACTACAAATTACGGCCGTCATTTTTATGAGCAAAGACAGAACAACTGTGAAAAAGAGTTTCTTGTAAAACACACAAATCGCGAGAGATATCTGGATGGCTTTTTATGCGACTGAAGTTGGTTAGAATTCACCAACGAAATGTGACAGATTGAGATATTTTTCGCATTGGGAGTGCGTTCAAACCGTTCAAACAAACAAATAATTTCGAATAATGTTTTCAACTTACACCGGAGAAAAACGCACCAATATTTGTTTTGAATGTTTTGCACGAGGATATGGCCACTTCACGCTCAACAGTTGACTGAATTTAGACCAATGTACTTTAATTATGCGATTTTATTAGAATGTTTATTGATTGCAATAAAATGTTTCAGAAAAGAAATCAATGATCAATGACTTTGATAAATAACCTTAAGTATAGTTTCCACTTAAAAAGAGCACTCCGTTTAGCCTCCGTCTACATGACAGTTGTAAAATAGAACAAAAGAACTGTCACGCAAACGGAGTGGAAATTGAATTTATTTCAATTTTTTACTCCGTTTGCGTGACAGTTGCTTTGTTCTATTTTACAACTGTCATGTAGACGGAGGCTAAACGGAGTGCTCTTTTTAAGTGGAAACTATACTTTATTGATACTGTGAATTGAGAACGAGGAAAAACAACTGTAATCGCATTTTATCGTGCAGCATAATCAATGGGCATGGATCTGGTTGACGTTGACGAAGTGACTTTCGGAAAACAGTATGAGACGATGCCGAGGTCAATAGGATAAAGCAGTGCTTAATTTTTCACGACGAGGCTTAAATGCTTTTGTTGAGGAGATTCGTAATTATTTCTTAGGGCTTTTTACTCTTACTAGGTTTGTCGTTATGGGGGGAGAGACAGCATCTTCATTTTCTAGTCACATAAAAACGTGGTTTCTTTTCTTCGCCCGATTTATAAGTAAGACCAACCACGAAGATACAATGTCATATTAATTAATATAAAAAATCTTTCAATTTCTCCTTGTGTTTCGTTGAATTGGGCAGTTGAATGATTTCATTTCGATTTTTGACTAAGGTTGTACGGCAATGGCAATCGCCCACTTTAAAATTGAGTCCTCGAAATCTTTCCAACCGGTATTTTCCGTTACACATTTGTAAATTTGAAGGGAAAAAATGTTTCTGTGAACAAGCTCCAGAAATCGATTATAGTGTCACCTTACGACAAAAACACCATATTTCTGTAACGGAAATTATTTAATTTGAAATCTTTAAAATCGGTTGAAAAAGGCTTCGAACCTTTTTTGGAAACCGTTAATCATCTTTAATTGACAAAAACACTGTTGTTACTAAATTCAAAGTTCGAATTTCGATAAATGGAATCAAAGTTACAAAACCACATGGAACATTGCAATCAATAATAATAGCCTGCCTGTTGTCCGCTTTTTTCTGTTTACATTTTGAACCTAATAAATGATCGTTTTTTTTGTGTGTCGAACATAAACAATCCACATTTTATACACTCATAAATTTTATGAAGCGATAAATTTCTGAGAGGGACATACAAAACACCCACTCGATTTGCATACGAGAAAAAAACTCAATTTTCTTTTTTGAATTATTTGTTTTCTATTACACGATTTTTCATCGAAATTTGTGCGTTAGAACATTTATTATCAATTGACTAAGAACCAGTGTTCATTGAACACTGACTATGGTGGATCGATTTAGTTTTTCGAAGTCGTAGCATTTCAGGTTTATATAACAAGAGCAATTGTTCGGAACGTAGTTTCGTTAGCTGAATGCTTGTTTCAGCATAACTGTAGCTACACATAGGGACGCGAAGGAGAGCTAATCCAAATTTTTATTTTGTTTTTCTGTCAAGTTTGACAGTACAACATAAGAAATTAGGTCTCCTTCGCGGCGCTATGTGTAGCTAGAGTAAAGTATAGTTTCCACTTAAAAAGAGCACTCCGTTTAGCCTCCGTTTACATGACAGTTGTAAAATAGTACAAAGGAACTGTCACGTAAACGAAGTAAAAAATTGAAATAAATTCAATTTCCACTCCGTTTACTTGACAGTTCTTTTGTTCTATTTTACAACTGTCTTGTAGACGCAGGCTAAACGGAGTGCTCTTTTTAAGTGGAAACTATACTTTAACCATAAAAGGGTCAGCTGGTAGTTTCAAAATTATGCTAAACATAACCGTCAAAGGCGCCTTATATCTGAAATTCGGCATCCACCGTAACCGTGTTACGCTACGATGTGTTATGAACTGGAAGCGACTTGAATGAATAAAGTAAAAAAATATTTTTTTGAAAATCGAGCCAACCTTTCACACATTATGTTGCATATCGTTTAAGGTAAATAAATTTTTAAATCCAAACCATCCGCCGCATTCGTTAATTATGTAAGAATTGACTTCGAATTTTTGTTTAAATATAAAATTTTGATTGGTAAATTTAGCGATGTTAATTTCTGCAAATTGAATGTTTTTCTATTTAAAGATTAATTTTCTCCATCTAATTAACCCATTAAGCGTCATGCTCATTATATTTCGTCCGTGCAAGCTTACGTACTCAATCGGGATCGATTTTAAATATCTCACTAGTCAATGGAGAAAAGAAATATTTCTTCAACTTTTTTTTTAACATGAAGTGATAGATGACGATAACCATCTGTGAGCGGAGGAATTAATACGTAGATACGAATGCTTATATCTACTCTACCTACATATAGACATTTCTGAGTCTTCTACATACGAAATTTTAATGGTCAATGGACGGTTTCGATTCCATGCATTAATCATTTAACAAGAGAGAAAAAACTGGCGGTACTTCAGACTCTCTATGAAACACATTCACAATTTCCGGAAACACATTCATCAAGCAATTTGGAGATTTTTATGGGCTTTATCAGCAGGATACGTGTAGTCTGTGTTAGGTGCTTTATTATGAGCACTCTTGAGTACAACTCAAGAATTTAGAGATTTTCAAAGGGGTGTTAAATGGTCAAATGGCCAGAATGGTTCCGAGGACGATCCGAGGATTGTGAGGTATAACCGAAAATGACCCATTCTGGCGTGACCATGAAAGATGAACTCGAAAACTGACAAATGGCCAGAAATCGTTCCATAGAAAGTAAGAAATTATTTTCTGAAGATTGTCATTTGATGTGAAGAAGATTTTTAAGAAAAAATCTTTCTTGTGAAAAAAATCAGTGATCAAGAGTAAATGAAGCTCTGTAAATTTGTATATTTGTTGTGCATTTTACGATCTGTTTAAAGAAAAAAAGTTAAAAAAAAATTACCGAAGCTTTGTAAGACAGCTAATGGTAATACTGATAGAACAAATCACACAGATGCTCTCAGGCAAAGAAATGTGTATGTTTAGTTTACGTATCAGTCATTATATTTACATCATTATGCGTTTGAACTGTCATCGCTTCTCAGTATAGAAATCAAATAGATATTTAATATGTTAAATGCGCTTAATGCGCTTAATGCGCTTAAAGAAGTCTATCCTTCATACACGTAATCGGTCAAAGGAGGAAAAAATTGTTGGTAGCTCCTCATCGCAATGAATAGACCGAATTCAGATCTTTTCATTGTTCTACTGTCAAATTTGACAGTAGAATAAAGAACAAAAGAAAATGTTTAATTATGGCTCTCTGGCGTCACTATGTCTAGCGGCAGTTACTCTTGATTTACAAAGTAATGTAAAGGTATAATAATGCCTCTTATTTTGTTCGCAACGCTGTGGCTTATACCAACATACAAAACTGAATTTTTGTACTACTGCATCGTGGAAGCCCCTTATTTAAATTTTGTTCTTTTGCCTTTTCTTGTAGTGCATTGTTTCAGCCTCGGTTTCAGCTCTTTTCGCATTGACATAAAATGTCAAACTTGCATTTGCTTTCAATTTTCTTTGATTCATTCATTTCAATTGAGAAAATTTAGCAGCAAGTATGACATTCTATGAAAAGAGCTGAAAACAAAAGAAATTTTTCGGTAACTTTACATTGCGATTGGTTGTAGCTCCTTAGAATTGTAACACATACTGGAGCTAAGCGGTGTACTTAGTTTAAGAAACTATGTTTAAAAATAAATGAAATTGAAATTGAAATTGCGATGTAAATCAAGAACCGACCAAATTGAGTAGCTTTCGCAAGTTTGACATTTCGGAACAATTGGAAAAGGCCTGAAGTGTGGATCACGTGGTTTATTCGAAATGAAGTATTTGAAAGCGAAATTGTCTGCTGTAAAAGTTAAGAAGACATTTTGCTTCAAACGAAAAATATTTTCAAACACTAGAAAACTGAAGTAGTAGACTCTGATCTGCCTGGGACATTTTTATTTTGACGCACAGCTGTCAAAAATCCTCTTATTTTGGGCTCGGCACTGCGGACCGCAGTGGTAATGTATCAACAAAAAACTAAATTTATAAAAATAATTCTGACTATTGCGTCGAGGGGCCTATATTTCAAATCTGTTCTGGTGCCTCTTTATAGTGTGTTGGACTTATGCAAAGTGTCTGCGGGTCCATTATTCTCACTCGCGTTACAACAATGTAATAATTTTCCTCATATGCAACACACCGTTCAGCACAATAAACAAAATAAAAATAAATTCGGAAATTTGTATAATGAAAATCTATTATTGTTAGTTGCGCATTACCTGGGCCAAATTATGAAAATAAATTTAATTTCATCCGCGAATGAAACCATAATAAAATACATTGCAACGGCGACCTCTACACCAATGCATAACCTAACAATTGTCTAATGGATATAACGCTGACATTCATAGACATTTTAACGATTAATTAATCAGTACACACAATTGTGTATTACTAATTCACGAATCGGACCTCTATTATATGCGAATGGTTCCAGAAAAGAAAGTAAATCTTTTTTGTGACAAGAAATAAAATTTTATAATTTTAAACCTGAGAAGACACGGCTTTGATGAGTGAAGGTCAGTTGCTCAGAATCTTGAAATAGATTGAATATGGTGTCTGTTAATGACGGCATATATTTTTTATATTTTCAAATAATTTGGCAAAAAATTATGCGAGCTAAATATATAATTAACAAGTTGAAAGAAGCTGAGACGAAAATTATGTAAAAAAAATAATAATTTTTTAATTTAATTTTCTTTTTGTTGACTTGTTGATGATTAAGGACTTTATTTCGATTGAACATTCTGTAACCAACAATATTTTTATTGGATGTATCAACTGAAAATAGTGGTCCACTTAAAGAAGCCTTAAATACCAAAAAAAAAAAATCTTAAAATATTGGCCGCAAAAATATACAAAAATAAAACCGAATAATCTTCAAGGTTTCCATTCATAAAGCCCTTCAAATTATAAAAATAAACAAAAAAAAAATTAATTTTAATTTGTTTTTGGTTCAACTTATCCTCGTCCAATGTCTTTTCAAGTCTGGGCACATTTCCGAATATATTTAATCACACCGAAAAAACAAAGTTCTAAATTTATATTTTTAGCTACACTACGATTTTGAGTATCCCCAAAAATTGTCTATTAATATAAAATTTTTGTATTTAAAGAAAGAAGAAAAAAAAACCGCTTCGTGTGCTTCAAAATTTCATCCAACGAAAATATCCAATATGAATATGAGGTAATCCCACACGTTCTTTTGTCAAAAATTTATTTGTGTTTCCATTTTTTTAATTTAATTTTATTTTATTGTTCACTTAAAATCATTTTATTATCATCCATTTTTACCATATGCACTAGCTTTTCATTTGAGTTTTCTTTTTGCTTTTTTTTTTACTTTTGTTCTTATGTCACTGAAGATTTATTCAACAAATTAGTTCTTTCAATTGTCTTCGTTTTTATTAAAATTCACTAATTGTCTGCATTCCTTCCAAATAGTAGACCGATTATATCACTTGATTGATTCGAAATCAGAAGGGATAGATTGTAAAAGAAAATAATTTAAACAAAAAAAAATGATTAAAAGAAAAAAAAATGATCGAAAAATAGAGTGAAACTAGTAGATAAATTCAAAACTTACAATCGAAAAAGAAAATATTAAAAAAAATATTTTTTTATATTTGTTGGGGCGCGTTTGCACCACCACACAATTTATTTAAAATTATATAATAGGCCTTGGGCCCAGCCGATTCGATGCTACACGGCTGAAAGGTATAATCGTGACTAGTTAAAAGATCGACGTCGACTGATCACAAAGAGTAAATATCTCTGGTGTGATGGTTTATTCTGTACTCAAGTACAACACACATTGCTTGAATATGTTTGAAACTCTCCCGTTCGGGTTTGGCTGTAGTCCCAGATGGCCTTTTCGATTACCCGGGAAAAAACACTTTTAGCACATAACACACTAAACTGTGTGTAGTGGTTACCGTACAGAAACGACGAACGATTGTCTTACGAGCACAATTTTTTTTTTGTATATTTTTGTTTCGTCTTCGTTTCTCTCTCTTTTTTTTAATGAAATTGTGTCTTGGAGTAGCTGATATTTAGTATATAATGCACACGAGGAAAGCAGTTGAAGAAAGAAAAAAAAAAGAAGAAATCTTTGTCGGTATTATACACTGCATATAAATTGACTTTATGTTTAATTGAATTCCATAATTACTATAGTTACGTGTATATATACATCTCAAAGCAAAAACTTTTTTCATCAAAAAATTCGTAAAAATTAGATTTTTCTTTATGATAATTTCTTCTATACCATCTCCAGACAGACGGTTCATTGACGATAATTACGACTTCAAAAAAAAAAAAAAATCGGACAGAAGTATATTCTTATAACATAATTGTCAAACAGACTGTAATAAACGATTTTCAAATTCAATGTCAAAATGGGAGAATTTTTTTTTTTGTAAAATGAATTTCGAGTTCGAAATTTATATGTTTTTCCTGTTCTATGTGATCTCTATTTTTATCAGACATAAGAATTTCTTGTGGGAGTTTAAATCTTAAAATATTATAGATTTTTTTGCGAAAATAGCAATTTTTTTTGAGTGTATGGACATATAGCCTATAAAGTATTAACGGGCCAATTCATTTTTTTTTTCGAAATCTACCGAATACTGAAAAGAATTTGTTGAGATTGGGCGGAATATTTAAATTTACAACTGAAGCCATTGTGAATGTGTTTTTATTTCGATTCAATGATTTCTTCTGCTCTTTCTTCTAATTTTTTTTTTCGTTTTATTTTTTAGTTTTTTTTCGTATGTGATGTGATATTGAACCACTCATTTTCAAGTTCGTGAAAATCAATACAAATTTAATGTGTTCAATGAAAATTGGTAGCATTAATATTGAACTTATTTTGCTTTTCTTTCGATTCTTCGAATATTCACTAATGCTCGAATATATGATTCATATAAAGTGCGTATACATAGAGGTTCAGAGTTTATTTTAATTGATTCACTGTTGTGTGTCTTTTTCGGTAATCTGATTAATTTTCGACGTAAATAAGTTAATTGTATGGCATTAATACTGAATGGAATATGGACAGGATTCGTTGAACTATCTTTTAAGATCAAAAAATTTTTCCGTGAATTTATAGAGAATTCAGAGAATATTTTCAGTTCTTTGTATGAATTGTTAAATGCAGAAACAGGACGTGTCATATTAGCGAATTATAAGAAAAATGAGATTTTATTAGCTTAGCTCCGTTGGTAAATAGGCTTACGACTGTCATACCTCCTTGAACACAAGAAATTCTTTAGCCCGAAAAAATTTCACTTGCTCCACTCGCGTTGCACACTACCTTAATCTTACATCCTCGAATATAAAAGTTAGGAATTTTACGATCAGAAAATTATTGTGTAACGTTTTGAGAGACTCCCAAATTCTCGCAGGAAAGAAAATCAATTATGATTGAAGAAAATGTGATTGGGTAGAAAATAGGCCTACAAAGTGTATTGCATTGTGAATTACACAAGACCTGGACGTAGTGCATGAAAAAGTAGTAATTCCTCGTTCGAAATCCATTTCTCGTCCTCTTTTCGACCTATTTTCGTCCTCTTTTTTATACCAAAATGTCATCTGATTCAACATTCATAAATGGGAATGGCGCTTAGGAAATAGATTAAACTAAATCTGAAAAATACATTTAGGGCCTTAGGGATCTATTAGTTCTACTGTCTATTCAGTTGTTGGCATCCTAGAAGTGTTTCTGATCTGGATGCCTTGAGGTCACTCAACGAATAGCTGGTAGGAGCAGTTTAGATAGTCAGAAATGTGGTGAATGCAAGTTCTTCAAAAGAAAGTAATTTTGTCGAAAATTCGAAGAACGTTCAGCAACGTTTATCCCAATAGAAAATGTCTAGATCGCTAGGTTTGAATTAGCTAAGCCAGTCTTATTTCCCTTTATTTCAGCTGTTCTGCTGTTGATGTAACATGTATTATTGAATATCTAGGCGCAACAAAAATATCGCTGTAGTGTCATCGAATCTGCTTCCTGGCTCAATGCTATAATAGTAATGGAGCACGTTTCGACTTCACTATTACGCGTCTACAATAAAATTTGTGAACTTAATGAACCGAAAGTTTAAATTAGCTAGTAACCGATTTGTAGATGATGTATAATGTATATATGTATCCAACAGATTAAGTGGTGATCTATTTATAAGCTGCTTAAAACGAGCAAGATATTGCTTTCTTTCGACGAAACTGTTTTCAATCGCGAGAAAGAAAAATGTTGTCTTTTGATCTATTGACATTAATTGGCTTTTTATTATGTTTTAACCTTGAACTTCTATGTCGTTATTTGATTGGTGGTTTATTTCGTTATTTTGACTGTACAGCAATTTGGTTCGGATTTTGCAATGATACGGCTAACCTTTACGTTCAAATTTAACCGCCTAAGTTAAGGTGTACGCTTTGATATGAGAAACCGCACCAGAAACGCAATATTTTCGGCATACAATTAGTGGAAGAAGTACACGAGCTTCATCGGTTTAATTGATGTTTGTGAGCCGATGAAAGATTTTGAACGAATAATCACATTTAACGATGATTGCAAACCATTTTTATGAGTAATAAGCTTCTGTTGGCAATTATATCGTCTTATTGGTGTAAGGATAGTACGTCAGTACATTATAGATTAAAGAAGTTAGCAGTCGTTGTTAAATATGACATGTAACATAGCAGTGGAATATAAGTGATGGCAGCACGTGTTACGGCCCGGTGCCTCAGGTAAGTCAAGGGAAAACTTTTCAACCGGATAGTACGACGGATTGCCTGCCTGATTAACCTAATTCACTATGCAGTTAAGCTGAATTTTTTTTGTTCCCTAAAAGAACCGCTTTTTGAGAACAAAAGGATCGTAATGAGGAGTTGGACGCGATCGTTAACTCGACCATGCACGTATTTTTGTGAGAAGGACTAGATTTTGCTTTTACTTAGCAATTTATGCTAATACCTAATAAAAAAGGTAAGAAGTAAAGAGCACAACGCTCTTTAATGAAGTAAAAGATTATTTCCAATTTTCCAATTTTCCTCTTTTGCACTATAAATCTACACTTCTGCCTATTTCAACGTTGCTAACAATCAAAAAAGTAATCCGATATTCGGAAATAATTTTTCTTATTTATATGTCATGTCCAAGAAGTACAAGCCAAGTACTTCAATGCGAAACGGAAAGAAAGAAAAAAGATGCCATCGAAACTAATGAAGTAAAAGATTTTGTATCAAACACTATGCGATACTTTAAAGAGACTGAAGTGATAGATGCAGATGAGTGTATAGGATTCCCATTTTTCAATTTTCGTTTAATATATGTCCGAAAAAATTAAGTTTTACATGTTTGTACCGCGTAGCGCCAGTTTGTTAACAATTCGAAGGAGCTACAATCAATTTTGAAATAGAGGACATTTTGGCATGTAAAGTGGACGTTTCTTCTATCGAGAAAGAGGGCGAAGAGTAGATTTCCAATGAAATTTTCCAGGTCCAGGTGTTCTGTAATTCACACTACAATAGATCAGTGTCAAATAGCGGTTTCTTCTCTCAAAAAGTGTTAAATGAGTTGTCAATTTCACAAAGCTAACCTCAAAAGATATTTCGTTCACAGAGCCGCCCCTTGAAATGTATGAAAATTTGTGTGGCGTCTCACCATCCAATACTTTTTTTGTTCGATTTGAGGTTAGCTTTGTGAAAATGATAACTTATTTGACAGCTCCAACGACATTGACAATGATCTATTCATGTTGTAAGTCAAGATTTCTAATATTTCTGCACAATTAGACGTCGAAATCGTGAAGATATTCTTTTCTTAGTCATCACCCACCGAATGTTATGCAAATAAGGACAGTTTTCTTCTCTATCAAATTTCCTTCAATTGTAAGAGAAAGGAGTTTAGAAACTAAGGGTAAAATCTAATACAATTTAGTACTTTTCTTCATAAAAAGACTGCTGTCACTGAATTATTTTTTCATGGACAAACTTCACTGCTGTGACATTTCCAGGGATTCCACGGAGAATTTATAATGAAAAAGTCGAAAAGTGAGCATAAGTCACGAAAATAGTTGATTTTCTGATCTAAAAGTAGGTAAAAAAGTGAGTTTTCCGGAAATTTGTACCCTGTTTTTACGCGAAGCCAAAGTTATTCCGCAAGTAAGTTTCTAAAAATTAAAATGCGTCAAACTCAACTAGAACTTTGTTGCGTCACATCAGCACTTTTCGAATCATCATGAATTGCTTGTGAGAAAATGGTTGTAAATTCAGAAAGAATCCAGGTTTCGGCATGTTGGCGTAAACTTAGATGTGGAGGACATTGAGGACATCCGTTACCTCCATCTTACTTCTTACATTTCCTATGACTCTGTGAGGAAGGCTTGAGAAAAATTTGTAACGTTCAAGAGAAATCGGCAGGTAAAATTGACTGAAAAGCAGAACCTCATTTTTTGTGCCGATTTCTGTTGACATTATGGGCCCGATATGCACAAAAAATAAACATTTCTGTTGGAAATTGATAGAACAATTACAGCGCTACAGAACTTTAATGGAGGTTGGGTGTGAGAAGCTTTGGTGTAATTTTTATGGTCAATCAAACAGACTTTCATCCTCCCTCATCAGGATTTCAATAAACTAACTATTTTCGAGCTCAACATGAAACTCTTGTTCTTGTGTCTGCTGTTTTCATTTGACGTTTGTTTCATTGAGACTTAATCCATACCTGATCTGAAACCTGGAGAGTTACCAGGAAAATTTGTATGAAAGTTACAGGTTACCTGTAACTCAACTGACAGCTTTGAAGCTCTGATCAGATCCACCATAATAAGCGTGCGTTCTGTTTGAATGACTCAAGCAATGGCACAAGCTCGTGGTATGTAGAATCAAAAAGTAGATTGGAGTCGACCAATCTCCAGTCTCCAGATGTAACATTTCTAAATGATACTAGAAAAAAAGGATAGTTTCGAGCGCCGCAGGCGAAATTTCACAAATCTAACATGGTTTCCAACATGTTTTAAGTGGTTTTGAAAGAAGTGAATGAACGGACTGAAAATAGTTGAAAAAAGTGAGAAATCGAGCGAATAGTTGCTCACTTTTTTACATGTTAGTTGTAAAAAGTGAGAAAAGTGAGTGCGTGGAATCCCTGCATTTCATGGGAATGAATCAATGTGAAGTTGTTACACATAAAAAAATAGTCCTGTGAGATTGAAGTACTATAAAAAAATGTGGCGCCTCTACAGGCCAACCGACTATCAACCGACTAGGCGAATATTTGATTCATCTAAAAACGTCTCACAATAATTTTCTGATTGTAAAATTCCTAACTTTTATATTCAAGGATATAAGATAAAGGTAGTCGCGAGCGAAGCGAGCTAAATTTTTCCGGGCTAATGAATAATGAATTTCTTGTATTAACTCTTGGAACATTGGCAAGGAATAGAGTGGACGATTTTTATTAATTGTAATTTCTGTTTATGAAAAGATCGATTTTTTACTGGCTGTGCAATTTGAGTAGTCTTTTTTTCGCTTATCTGCGGGTATGAGATGCATGCTGCATTAAATTTATTTAAAAAAGTTTGTTTTGAAAGAAGAGGACATTTTAGGAAAAAAATGGACGTTCTTAGAATTTTTGCAAAAAAGTGGAACAAGATGCAAGAGGACGAACGAGATCCAGGGCCGTCTCTAGATGGGGCGCAGGGGGGGCGGCGCCCCTCCTAGAAAAGTCATTTTTTCATTTTTTTTTAATTTTTCCAATACAAAATATTTTTTTGGACCTTGCGCCCCCCATAGCGCACTCGGATTTTAAAGCCTGGCTACGGTTCTGACGAGATCCCTATTGAAGTTGTTAAATAAGAACTTGTAATGAACGCAACGAACGACCTGTACAATCAAATTTTTCATATATGAAAGACATAGCAACCTCTAACGTCTGATTTCAAAATAAAACCAAAGTGATTTCTAGCCAAATATTACAGTACCATGTGAATCTATATTTGAACGTCTTTTATCTAAATTTGTGTTATTTATTTATTTTTATGCATTTCTGAGTGCTCTGAGGTTTTTTTTTGCTCGATATATATTTCGGTTGCGTTATGCCTGCACACGTATAGAGGAGGATGCACAATATAATCTAGATAGAAAGATCGAAATTGTAATTTTGCCAGATATTATAATAGAAATGCAATGGCATTGCAATATACAAAAATATACAAATTTTTATCTAGACTTTTACATTCGTATCTTACGTTGAACGTGTAGGTATAATCAAATGTTTAGTAGGAAAATGCACCTTATTTCCCCCCGGGTTATCATATCCAATTTAATATCACTTATGTTTCACATAATGTGAAAATAAATCCAATTTGTATGCATGAACAACAGGCAAACATATCGCATAGTCTTTGGAACTCGTTTTTTTTTGTGCTTTAAAATACAATTTTTTACTGCAGTTTTCGAATAGCATTTGAATTTGATGTACTTTCGTGTTCTGTAAGGATCTATACTACACTAATTACTACGTTGAATTAAGCCTGTCCATATACTCTATCTGTTTCTCTCTCCATCTCTCTCACTCACTTATTTCTGTACTTTCACGGAGTTTCATGCACACTACCTCTCAACTTGACTCGGATTGTATCTAAAATTATTTTTGTTTAATTAACGAGTAATCAAGGCGCACTTTTTCCAATTGATTATTTATAGTTTTGATTAAATATTTACTTACATACCCAAACAAATGAATCGCTAAAATATATTAATCCAAAATAGTTTTCAATAACACTCTCAAAAAATTGTATTTTATGCTTGGAAGATCTACATAGAAATGTTTTCGTTCTTTCTTTTAGAAATTTTTCTTTAACTCTCAAGCACACTGAGAATCCATAAACCATCAATTTAGAAGGAATAATAATGAAAAACCTTTCCGACTAAATGGAAAAGTTACTCAGATCACCATCAACAACAGAAAATTATTTAAAAAAAAATATTTTCAATTATATAACACAAAACACCGACCTTTTAATACAGTTGAAAGGTCGTGACAATTAGCTGATCGAAGAACTTTGTCTGTTAGCTGTTTAAAAAAAAATCGGTACTAAACGATACAAGGAATCGAATAGTTCAAAACTCGACTTGTGCTGACCAAGTGGCCAGTCCCGAAACTATACAGCAAAAAAAACCGAAGATCTCTGAACATATATTTTCCTAACAAATTTTCTTATTCATTTTACTTTTTACCTACACCATCGCAGCATCATCGGTAAATGGCTTTACAATGTTTACACATGGTGAACGTGTTAATGTGATGCACACCTATATTCCTCTATAATTGGCCACCGGCCAGAGGATTGGATACTTACTGATTGTACCATTGAAAATCGTTTGTATCGAGAGCGGTGTATGGAATGGAATGACAATCTGAAATCGTTTCTCAATCTGAAACGGTATGGAATCACATTTTTTTTAAATTATGGTATCCAGGTGGACCGAATTGACAGAAAGTGTGGAAGACGCGGAAACGTATATAGTGCCGAAATATAGACATCCCAACAAAAATCTCTTCGAGAAAAGTGTGACGCAGTCTTTGAAGTACAATTTCTAAAATGAATGATATCGCTAGAGTTGACGCTTTCAGCTTCGTTACGCAAAAATTAAATTTTACACCCAATTTTAGTTCAAACAAGCTGGCTTAGTTTTTCTCATCATCTGCCAAATAATTTTTATTAAAAAAAAATTTGACTGGAAACAACCAAAATTTTACCAAAAAAATCTGCATCGCATGTGGCAGATAAATTTTCTTGCTGGTCTGTTCCTGAACATTTGCCACTTTGCGACGCAGATTTTTTTTGGTAAAATTTTGGTTGTTTCCAGTCAAATTTTTTTTTGGTAAAAATTATTTGGCAGATGATGAGAAAAACTAAGCCAGCTTGTTTGAACTAAAATTGGGTGTAAAATTTAATTTTTGCGTAACGAAGCTGAAAGCGTCAACTCTAGCGATATCATTCATTTTAGAAATTGTACTTCAAAGACTGCGTCACACTTTTCTCGAAGAGATTTTTGTTGCGATATCAGTCGTTTTAGAAGTTTCAGAACACTGCTTTTTATAACAGTTTATAACGGAAATTCGGAAATTTGGCAAAATTTGAAAATTTGACGAAATTCGAAAATTTAACGAAAATCGAAAATTTGACGAAATTTGACTAAATTCGAAAATTTGACGAAAATCGAAAATTTGACAAAATTCGAAAATTTAACGAAAATCGAAAATTTGACGAAATTTGACGAAATTCGAAAATTTTACGAAATTTGACGAAATTCGAAAATTTGACGAAAATTGAAAATTTGACTTTTAATTCTCTATCTGCCACCATTCAAGAAATATCTCCAAAACCCCAATTGACCCACCCATTTCCAACTTTCGACATTTTTCACAAATGCCCCTCTGTTCTACTCGTAAAACTCTGAGACTTTGCCGAAGAAAGTAACTCTCTATCTTTCATAACCGAAAAAAATATTAGTCCTATTTCATGGAGATTGGCTGACTAGTTTCCGAGATCGTCCGTCGATAGATAGATAGATAGATAGATAGATAGATAGATAGATAGATAGATAGATAGATAGATAGATAGATAGATAGATAGATAGATAGATAGATAGATAGATAGATAGATAGATAGATAGATAGATAGATAGATAGATAGATAGATAGATAGATAGATAGATAGATAGATAGATAGATAGATAGATAGATAGATAGATAGATAGATAGATAGATAGATAGATAGATAGATAGATAGATAGATAGATAGATAGATAGATAGATAGATAGATAGATAGATAGATAGATAGATAGATAGATAGATAGATAGATAGATAGATAGATAGATAGATAGATAGATAGATAGATAGATAGATAGATAGATAGATAGATAGATAGATAGATAGATAGATAGATAGATAGATAGATAGATAGATAGATAGATAGATAGATAGATAGATAGATAGATAGATAGATAGATAGATAGATAGATAGATAGATAGATAGATAGATAGATAGATAGATAGATAGATAGATAGATAGATAGATAGATACAGAGTAAGTTGAAAGATTTTGATTGTTTGGAAAACGTTAATTTGGTGCATTTTCTATCAAAATGACCAACTTCAAAACGATGTATCTCCGGCAATTTTAAAGTTACATAGTCGAGTGATAGCTCGTTTTGCTCGTATTTGAAGCGCGATAAAGATAGAATAGGATTTGTGGTGATACAGGCCAAAGGAAAGAAACTTAAATTCTCGCCTATATATAGTTGCCGCGTCTCAAAAAAATTTCTTCCTTCTTTTTTTTGGAAGTTAGACTGCGTCAAGTCCTCCGCTAACGCTCCGGACATGATTTATCTTACCTGTTGCTATAACATACCACTAACCAGAACTCATCTCTTATTTATGCCGTTGTCGACTGCTTTCGCAGTAGTTTTCTTTGATATTAGATTGACATTTTCCGAGTCCAATATTACTTGAACTAAGAACTGACACTATAGCGAGTGCACAACCACAACCAGATCAACCAAGCAATAGCTGTGAGTATAATCAATCAGTCAAAAAAAAAACCTCAAGAGTTATATCGCCAAGTCTTCAGGCGATTGGGGAACAAGCAGTCTCCGATTTAAATGAGTGATAGCTCGTTGAGATCGTCTTTCAATTCTAGCAAACTCGTATCTCTTCTCTCAGATCGAAACAGTGGTCAAACGTCCTACTATTTGTTCGACATAGTGCCTGTCTAATGGCACGGATTCGATGTTGATGTGATGAATGCATTTAGCATTCGATGTTAACCAATATAATGATGATTGTTTCATCTATAGAAGAATCAAACCACCGTCGTCACATACATGTACGGCTTATGAAAGTTTTAAAAAACTTTCCTAAGTTTCACATCGTATGAGACACAAAAGCCAAACCTTAATTTAGCTTTTGTGGTGGCTTTCACCGCAGACTGCCATGAGTCTGCAAGGATAGTGATGAATTGGAATTTCATTCCGATCATGATTCGCTATACTTGTTCGTGTGCAAATTGATATGGGTTCCTAGAGCACTGAACCTTAAGATTTGACGGACTTTTCAGATTAGGGATTACATTCGAAATGATGAAATTCTTCAGATATAGAGATCCCCTAAAATTCTGGCCAAGAATAAGATTGAAACGGTATGATCACTAAGTTGAATTGTGTCACAAGCATAAGAACCGATAAATTCACGAAATCTCTGATATTCTCGATGCCAAGATAAACTGGAGAAAAACCGCTCCATATAGGACAAAACTTAAGAATTTCTGTATACAAATTGTTATGCGTTTCTGATGACCCAAAATATATAAATTTTCTAAAATTCCCGGAGCATAAATATTAAGACTAAAGGCCAACAATATTAATATTTACTCATCGAATGAGTATAATGGTGTTAGGGAATCTCGCGCCGCGTCATTCACAATAACTCACAAAGTGACATCTTCCTTATACAAAATGTGTCAAAATGTGAATTATTGTGAATGACGCGGCGCGAGATTCCTAGCAACCGAGTATAATGTTTTCCGAAATTGATTATACGCAAAATTTAGAGTAAATAAGGGCAAAATTGCACAAAAACTCAATTGAAACTTGTAAAAAGCTAAATAAATACAAAAAATGTCACTTTGGAATCTGTTGAAAAATCATATATGAATGAGTGATGTATACGACAAAGTTGAATATTCGTGGAACAAAAAAAAACTGTATTGGTAGTACCGAATTTGAGCTAGTTAGCTGTCAAAATGTATGAGACTTTGTAGCTCCTACATCGCTTCAGCGCATCGCTACACCATCTTCTCATACAATTTTGACAGGTAACTAGCTCAAATTCGGTACTACCAACACATAAAATTTTAGTCTATGTTTTTCTTCTACATGTCGTATATACACTTAGCTCAGAATAGTTAGCAAGAAATTCATGTAATTTCTTATATTTTTGAGTTCCAACAGTTCCACACATTTCGAACTTAATACTAGCGTCATCTGTTCGACGTTGATTCACCGAAACAGAACTTTATGTCCACAACGATTTCGCACCAAACTCAAAATTCCTTGACTATTTTTTTTTACCAATAAATGGTATAAAATCGATAAAATTTAAGAAGAAAAATTTCGAAGCAATCAAACTTTAATGTAAGTTTAAATAACTCACAAGCGTATGAGCAAATTTAAAATTTTGTTTTTGATTTTTTCGACATCAACACATGGACGCTGAAAATGTAACAATGATCATTCAACCATTTGACATGTTTAAAAATTAAAAAATGTACAGGGCAGCGTCAATGTAAAAATTGCACATACGCATGCATGTTAGGGTGTAGCGTTTTGACGAAAGTATTTTGTTTTTTAAGGCCTGCGGGTAGGTTCGATGCAGAATGGTCCACTGAACACGAAAATACCAAAAAAAAAATTTTTGAAGTTCGAAGCTCCCATGCGCACTTCTGAAAACCGACTTTTTTGGTCTCAAAGCCATAGTGAGATTAGTTCTGCCGGCTGTGTGGAAAAATATATTTAAGTGTATATGATAATTAATCGTAGAGACCGTGGCTTCAATTTGGCATACTTTAAAATTAAAAAAAATTTGAGTCACCGTTGAACAATTACAAAAAGTGCTGCCGACCATGACATTTTCAGAATTTGTTTGGATTTAAAGCTTTATAAAATATATGACTGGAAAGGAATATAGTCGTGTCATAGCTCATTTTAAAGGGAATTTGAAGAGCTTTCAAACGAATATAGACTCGACGTAAAGATTCACCGGGTTGCAGATTCGATGACCTTCTAGTGTGTAGAAAATGGTACGAGAAAAACCAATTTTTTTTAATTTTTCACAGAATTTATGCAAAAACGGTTCCAAATTGTTCTCAGTTTTGCTGGCGTTAATAGAGCAGCAATCCTGGGAAGAAATGAGCGATGTAAGGAGAATTTTTTTTTAAATCGTCAGTTTGATGATTTTTCGATTATCATAAAGATACGAGTTAAAGCTACCCCCAAAAGTCGGCTATTTCTTCACAGAATTGCTGCATTATTAACGCCAGCAATACTGAAAACAATTTGGAACCGTTTTTGCATAAATTCTGTGAAAAATTAAAAAAAAATGGTTTTTCTCGTACCATTTTCTACACACAAGAAGGTCATCGAATCTGCAACCCGGTGAATCTTTACGTCGAGTCTATATTCGTTTGAAAGCTCTTGAAATTCCCTTTAAAATGAGCTATGACACGACTATATTTCTTTCCAGTCACATATTTTAGAAAGCTTTAAATCCAAAAAGATTCTGAAAATGTCATGGTCGGCAGCACTTTTTGTAATTTTTCATCGGTGAGTCGAATTTTTTTAAATTTTAAAGTATGCCAAATTGAAGCCACGGTCTCTACGATTAATTATCATATACACTTAAGATATATTTTTCCACACAGCCGGCAGAACTAATCTCACTATGGCTTTGAGACCAAAAAAGTCGGTTTTCAGAAGTGCGCATGGGAGCTTCGAACTTCAAAATTTTTTTTTTGGTATTTTTGTGTTCAGTGGACCATTCTGCATCGCACCTACCCGCAGGCCTTAAAAAACAAAATAATTTCGTCAAAACGCTACACCCTAATGCATGTGTGTATATGTGCTGCACTTGTCTACTAAACTAAAGTAACAGAATGAGGCTTTGATATGAAGCATATTGCTTTGATGATTGTGACTACAACTAAATGGTTAGTGGTTAATATTTTTTATAGACAAAATAGCGAAATAATTATAAATTATCAAAAGTTGTGTTGTCAACACACTTCCATTATAATTTGGAAAGTAGAGATCCTTACATTTCAATGCCCAACACCTTGATGCATGACGTGAATGTTTTTCTTTTCTTCGTAATTTCTGTCATTTGATTTATTTATTGTGAAACTGTCAATCAATCGTGTAGTGATTTAAAGACAATTTTTTGGTGTTTCAATTTTGGATTCTTTTTTCTAACAATGCCATAAACTTGGCCATAAATTTATTGTAACATTTTTATAAATCTTCTATTTTAACACCTACAGTCTTCGACATTTCAAATGTCTCACTGTCAAATTTTTCTAAATTTTTGCGAATTCACAATGACATTCTTTGAAAAAAATGACAGTGAGACATTTGAAATGTCGAAGACTGTACAAAATCGCAAGCAGAAAATATGAAAATCCAAATTATTTACGTTTGTTAAAATAATAAAATAACTTTCACGAAATCTTGCTTTGATTCATTTCAAATATTTTCAATTGTAAGAGTTACAATTGTAACGTGAAATGTACTGTACCCTACATGATGAACATTCTGAAATTGGTGGAATGCATTCAATCCATTGCATTTTTTTTTGACATTTTGACATTCGTATCATAGTTTAGAAATTTTTCGATTCTCTAGTGGTGCTTCCAAAAGTAGTGCCTTTTTGTGCATTAAAATAATTTCAAATTTAATTAAATTTTGATGTGTTATCGTACAATGTTCATTTGTTCAGCTGTGAATCTTTTTAGACCCGTACGAAGTACTGGGGTCTTATAGGTTTACGCATACGTTTGTAACACGTCGAATTGGACTCCCTGAGTAAGGGGAAACCTATTGTGGTTGTCTAGAGATGCCAAATCCGCGAAAAAAAAAATGTCCGTCTGTCCGTCTGTCTGTCTGTCCGTCTGTCTGTCTGTCCGTCTGTCCGTCTGTCCGTCTGTCCGTCTGTCTGTCTGCACGATAACTTGAGTAAAACGCATCCGATTTTGAAAATTCTTTTTTTCCCGTTTGGTAATGTCAAAAGACAGGTCGAAGATGAGTGATTTTGGATCGACCCCTCCCGAATTTTGACCGAATTTCATGATTTTTTTTTTGTTTGAAAGGTATTAACGAATGTAAAGCGTCGGTACTATTTCTGGTCTCCTAACAAAATGGCTGCCGGCGGCCATATTGGATTTTATTAAAAGTGATATAAAGTGGGAAAAATGATGCTGAGAGAGTTTCTGTTAACATGGAAATAATGTGTTAAGTGTGAGGGGTTTCAGGGATTCCATATACGGACATCTATATATACCTATATACAGCTATATTGAGCTATATACAGGCATGTAGAGCTATATAATAGCATATATTTATCTGTGAAATGTTTATTTATAGTGAAATATAGTTAAATATAACGGTATATAGCTGTTTAAATAGGAATTTATGAAATTTGTCTTCGTACGCGGCTGTCTATATTGCCTCCGGCAATTTAGTTGTATATGATAACAAGGCAAAGAGTGGATAATGTAAGTGATTTAAAAGGAAGAATAGTTTTTCAGCAGAGAAGAAAATGAAGTAAGAGAAATGAAGAGTTTCACATTAAAGGTTTTTGATACGAATAGGTGTTTCGTACGGGTCGGCGTTAGCTATGTTTTTATTAAATTAACTGGTGTAAGTATCGAGGAATCGCGAATTTCTGCCTTGTGAAAAGTGTTGTCATACTTCCGACTTTAGCAAGCATTATCTCGCTTTCTTCCAGAGTATTTACAAGAAATTTGAATTTAATAGAAGTGTTGAACTATTTCAAAAAAAGGATTAAGTTTTATGAAGGTTCAGTAAGATCATATGGTCATAAAATCTAATTTAATTTGTGATCATCACTCAAATCTATCGATTTGGCTTAGTGTTTACATTGTGACAGGTCTATTGATCAATTATTGTTGTTGTTTCGTTTTTTTTATTGAAAGTAGTCTAACACACAGGTTAATATAAAAAGAGCTGTCACAATGTAAACACAAAGCCAAATCGATAGATTTGAGTGATGATCACAAATTAAATTAGATTTTATGACCATATGATCTTACTGAACCTTCATAAAACTCAATCCTTTTTTTGAAATAGTTCAACACTTCTATTAAATTCAAATTTCTTGTAAATACTCTGGAAGAAAGCGAGATAATGCTTGCTAAAGTCGGAAGTATGAAAACACTTTTCACAAGGCAGAAATTCGCGATTCCTCGATACTTACACCAGTTAATTTAATAAAAACATAGCTAACGCCGACCCGTACGAAACACCTATTCGTATCAAAAGCCTTTAATGTGAAACTCTTCATTTCTCTTACTTCATTTTCTTCTCTGCTGAAAAACTATTCTTCCTTTTAAATCACTTACATTATCCACTCTTTGCCTTGTTATCATATACAACTAAATTGCCGGAGGCAATATAGACAGCCGCGTACGAAGACAAATTTCATAAATTCCTATTTAAACAGCTATATACCGCTATATTTACCTATATTTCACTGTAAATAAACATTTCACAGATGAATATGCTATTATATAGCTCTATATGCCTGTATATAGCTCAATATAGCTGTATATAGGTATATTTAGATGTCCATATATGGAATGCCTGAAACACCCCACACACATAACAAATTATTTCCATGTTAACAGAAACTCTCTAAGCATCATTTTTCCCAATTTATATCGTTTTACTAAAATCCAATATGGCCGCCGGCAGCCATTTTGTTAGGAGACCGAAAATAGTACCGACGCTTTACATTCGTTAATACCTTTCAAACAAAAAAAATTTCATGAAATTCGGTCAAAATTTACTCGAGATATTGTCAAAATACACCACGTTCACTGTACTTCCGAGTAGCCAGATAAGAGCTCACTCCAAGAGACCTAGCTCACGCTCCGGAGAACATAATTTCATAAAAAAAATTTTCCCTGATTGGTACGGTCAATACCTATCTAATAAAGCTAAAACAGACGAAATATGTTCAAATGTGGCCGACCTACAAGCAAAAACTGCTTGCCGCCCTGTGCCTGTTCCACACCAAGGGGTCTAACTCACGAGTCGGTCATCCGATTTCCATAAACTTTTTTTTTGTCGATCGGTATTGTACATACCTTTTATTTGACGTATCACTTACAAGTTTAACGTTTAAATGTCCGGAGATATCTTCGAAAAACCGTAAAGCACTTATTGGGCCACAGCTCGGGAGGGGTCAATCCAAAATCACTCATCTTCGAACTTAGCCTGTCTTTTGACATTACCAAACGGGAAAAAAAAGAATTTTCAAAATCGGATGCGTTTTGCTCAAGTTATCGTGCAGACAGACGGACAGACGGACAGACGGACATTTTTTTTCGCGGATTTGGCATCTCTAGACAACCACAATAGGTAGCCCCTTACTCAGGGAGTCCAATTCGACTTGTTACAAACGTATGCGTAAACCCATAAGACCCCAGTACTTCGTACGGGTCTAAAAATATTAACCACTAACCATTTAGTTGTAGTCACAATCATCAAAGCAATATGCTTCATATCAAAGCCTCATTCTGTTACTTTAGTTTAGTAGCCAAGTGCAGCACATACACACATGCATGCGTATGTGCAATTTTTACATTGACGCTGCCCTGTACATTTTTTAATTTTTAAACATGTCAAATGGTTGAATGATCATTGTTACATTTTCAGCGTCCATGTGTTGATGTCGAAAAAATCAAAAACAAAATTTTAAATTTGCTCATACGCTTGTGAGTTATTTAAACTTACATTAAAGTTTGATTGCTTCGAAATAAATTTTCTTCTTGAATTTTATCGATTTTATACCATTTATTGGTAAAAAAAAAATTGTCAAGAAATTTTGAGTTTGGTGCGAAATTCGTTGTGGACATAAAGTACTGTTTCGGTGAATCAACGTCGAACAGATGACGCTAGTATTAAGTTCGAAATGTGTAGGACCTAAAAAACAACAAGAGTTCGCATAAAAATTGCTTATTATATTGAGCTAAGTGTATCTCTCATTCATATATGGACAAATGCACAACGAAAATATTATGAAAAGAATTTGACATATGTCATGTACCAAGGATGTGGATCTCAAAACGGTCGAGGTACAGCCGATCGTCATTTTGGTAGATGTGTGTTGGTCACACAACCTTTTATGATTAGTATTTTGTCTAATTTAAACTCAACAATGTCAACGTTTGACCAGCAAATTTTAGTTGACGAATAAGTTCTGAAAGAACAGGTAACGACACTCATAAAAGCAACTGGCATTAAAATATGATGAGTGCAGTCAGTGCTTCAACAGCTTCAACACAAACATTTTAGTAGACAAAGAAATCTCTTCTAAATTGGTTTATTGTCTTCGTGATCAAGTCAGATGTGATCAAGCCTGTCCTTTTAGAATTTTGATTGCCACACTACCTATTGCTATATAAAATATGTACGTCAATGATGTCGATCGACAAAATCAAAAATGAAACTGAATTTGTATTAAGGTGAATTCTTCGCAGCGGTCACTTATTTTTTCGCGATAATGCCACAGCGAAGAGTTCAACTAATTTGAAACGCACCGGCAACACAGTAGCAACCAGTTATTTTTGATTTTAATGCCACCACGAAAGAAGGCTGTTGGCCCAACCTCCTAATAATATACAACCTTGACAGCCACAGCGGATCATACTGATACAGAGTGTGAGCTGTGTGGAATGTGTGGAATTCATTGAAAACGTGTAAATCATAAGATGTGAGACAATTGAGATGTCGTGAACTGTATGATGAAAAAAATTGTCCACAGTTGAGCGCACTTGGGAACTGCCCCCAAGGCCCTGCCTGTGCCCTCTTTTCTTCCCGTAGGAATCGGCGAGGAGTTAGGTCCGAAATGGGGCAATATTAAGGAGAGTTTGCTTATAACGGATACACAATGATCGCGTATAAACGGTTTCTCATTGCCTTACAAGGAGTTAGGTTAATTGATCACCTGTCAAATGATCGCTAACCCGAAAGAAATACAAAACTAATGTGAACTATATACAACGTATACCGGCGGCAATGAGTGGTAAAACAAGACACATTCGCTACACATGTATGTGCTATGCAAATGGATCAAGTAAGGACACCTATCTTACCAATACCGGCGGCAATGAGTGGTAAAACAAGACACATTCGCTACACATGTTTGTGCTATGCAAATGGATCAAGTAAGGACACCTATCTTACCAGTGGAAAATTCGCAAAAGAATCGAATTTCTTCGCAAAATTAGCTGTTACACATCGATGGGTGACAGAGAAATGATAACAGATGGCGATGGGCCGGTGCAACCAGTGCCATATGTTATCATTTCTCTGATGGTTGACAATTTCCCTAACGTGGCGTCGCGTCCATCCCCAAACTAATGTGGCAATATTAAGGAGAGTTTGCTTATAACGGATACACAATGATCGCGTATAAACGGTTTCTCATTGCCTTACAAGGAGTTAGGTTAATTGATCACCTATCGAATGATCGCTAACCCGAAAGAAATTCAAAACTAATGTGAACTATATACAACGTATACCGGCGGCAATGAGTGGTAAAACAAGACACATTCGCTACACATGTATGTGCTATGCAAATGGATCAAGTAAGGACACCTATCTTACCAATACCGGCGGCAATGAGTGGTAAAACAAGACACATTCGCTACACATGTTTGTGCTATGCAAATGGATCAAGTAAGGACACCTATCTTACCAGTGGAAAGGTCACATTAGATTCGAATTTCTTTGTAAAATTAGCTGTAATTCATCGATGGGTGTCAGATAAATGATAACAGATGGCGCTGTGCCGGGCCAGCACTATATGCTATCATTTCTCTGATGGGTGACAATTTACCTAACGTGGCGTCGCATCTACCCCCAACCTAATGTGGCAATTTCAAGGAGAGTTTGCTTATAACGGATACACAATGATCGCGTATAAACGGTTTCTCATTGCCTTACAAGGAGTTAGGTTAATTGATCACCTATCGAATGATCGCTAACCCGAAAGAAATTCAAAACTAATGTGAACTATATACAACGTATACCGGCGGCAATGAGTGGTAAAACAAGACACATTCGCTACACATGTATGTGCTATGCAAATGGATCAAGTAAGGACACCTATCTTACCAATACCGGCGGCAATGAGTGGTAAAACAAGACACATTCGCTACACATGTTTGTGCTATGCAAATGGATCAAGTAAGGACACCTATCTTACCAGTGGAAAGGTCACATTAGATTCGAATTTCTTTGTAAAATTAGCTGTAATTCATCGATGGGTGTCAGATAAATGATAACAGATGGCGCTGTGCCGGGCCAGCACTATATGCTATCATTTCTCTGATGGGTGACAATTTACCTAACGTGGCGTCGCATCTACCCCCAACCTAATGTGGCAATTTCAAGGAGAGTTTGCTTATAACGGATACACAATGATCGCGTATAAACGGTTTCTCATTGCCTTACAAGGAGTTAGGTTAATTGATCACCTATCGAATGATCGCTAACCCGAAAGAAATTCAAAACTAATGTGAACTATATACAACGTATACCGGCGGCAATGAGTGGTAAAACAAGACACATTCGCTACACATGTATGTGCTATGCAAATGGATCAAGTAAGGACACCTATCTTACCAATACCGGCGGCAATGAGTGGTAAAACAAGACACATTCGCTACACATGTTTGTGCTATGCAAATGGATCAAGTAAGGACACCTATCTTACCAGTGGAAAGGTCACATTAGATTCGAATTTCTTTGTAAAATTAGCTGTAATTCATCGATGGGTGTCAGATAAATGATAACAGATGGCGCTGTGCCGGGCCAGCACTATATGCTGTCATTTCTCTGATGGGTGACAATTTACCTAACGTGGCGTCGCATCTACCCCCAACCTAATGTGGCAATTTCAAGGAGAGTTTGCTTATAACGGATACACAATGATCGCGTATAAACGGTTTCTCATTGCCTTACAAGGAGTTAGGTTAATTGATCACCTATCGAATGATCGCTAACCCGAAAGAAATTCAAAACTAATGTGAACTATATACAACGTATACCGGCGGCAATGAGTGGTAAAACAAGACACATTCGCTACACATGTTTGTGCTATGCAAATGGATCAAGTAAGGACACCTATCTTACCAATACCGGCGGCAATGAGTGGTAAAACAAGACACATTCGCTACACATGTTTGTGCTATGCAAATGGATCAAGTAAGGACACCTATCTTACCAGTGGAAAGGTCACATTAGATTCGAATTTCTTTGTAAAATTAGCTGTAATTCATCGATCGGTGTCAGGTAAATGATAACAGATGGCGCTGTGCCGGGCCAGCACCATATGCTATCATTTCTCTGATGGGTGACAATTTACCTAACGTGGCGCGCATCTACCCCCAACCTAATGTGGCAATTTCAAGGAGAGTTTGCTTATAACGGATACACAATGATCGCGTATAAACGGTTTCTCATTGCCTTACAAGGAGTTAGGTTAATTGATAACCTGTCAAATGATCGCTAACCCGAAAGAAATACCCTACTAATATCCTACTCTACCCCTCTGCGTTTTCACGGGCTTGGGACCGTTAAATAGCATGTGAAACATGCTATTAAGCCGCATTAGTAGATATTGCAGTTATTCAAGCGACGGACACTAAAAACTTGAGAGCATTATATACACAACAGCCAATCATCGACTGAAGTATATTCTTGTTTCGGCAGAGTTGTTTTCTCTCTGAGAGTCAATCGTCGACTGAAGTTCATTGTTATTTCGGCAGAGATGTTTACTCTTCGACAGCCAATCATCGACTGAAGTTCATTGTTATTTCGGCAGAGCTGTTTACTCTTCGACAGCCAATCATCTACTGAAGTTTATTGTTTCTTCGGCAGAGATGTTTACTCTTCGAAAGCCAATCATCGACTGAAGTTTATTGTTATTTCGGCAGAGATGTTTACTCTTCGACAGCCAATCATCGACTGAAGTTCATTGTTATTTCGGCAGAGATGTTTACTCTTCGACAGCCAATCATCGACTGAAGTTTATTGTTTCTTCGGCAGAGATGTTTACTCTTCGACAGCCAATCATCGACTGAAGTATATTCTTGTTTCGGCAGAGATGTTTACTCTTCGACAGCCAATCATCGACTGAAGTTCATTGTGATTTCGGCAGAGATGTTTACTCTTCGACAGCCAATCATCGACTGAAGTTTATTGTTTCTTCGGCAGAGATGTTTACTCTTCGACAGCCAATCATCGACTGAAGTATATTCTTGTTTCGGCAGAGATGTTTACTCTTCGACAGCCAATCATCGACTGAAGTTCATTGTGATTTCGGCAGAGATGTTTACTCTTCGACAGCCAATCATCGACTGAAGTTTATTGTTTCTTCGGCAGAGATGTTTACTCTTCGACAGCCAATCATCGACTGAAGTTCATTGTTATTTCGGCAGAGATGTTTACTCTTCGACAGCCAATCATCGACTGAAGTTTATTGTTTCTTCGGCAGAGATGTTTACTCTTCGACAGCCAATCATCGACTGAAGTATATTCTTGTTTCGGCAGAGATGTTTACTCTTCGACAGCCAATCATCGACTGAAGTTCATTGTGATTTCGGCAGAGATGTTTACTCTTCGACAGCCAATCATCGACTGAAGTTTATTGTTTCTTCGGCAGAGATGTTTACTCTTCGACAGCCAATCATCGACTGAAGTATATTCTTGTTTCGGCAGAGATGTTTACTCTTCGACAGCCAATCATCGACTGAAGTTCATTGTGATTTCGGCAGAGATGTTTACTCTTCGACAGCCAATCATCGACTGAAGTTTATTGTTTCTTCGGCAGAGATGTTTACTCTTCGACAGCCAATCATCGACTGAAGTATATTCTTGTTTCGGCAGAGATGTTTACTCTTCGACAGCCAATCATCGACTGAAGTTCATTGTGATTTCGGCAGAGATGTTTACTCTTCGACAGCCAATCATCGACTGAAGTTTATTGTTTCTTCGGCAGAGATGTTTACTCTTCGACAGCCAATCATCGACTGAAGTTCATTGTTTCTTCGGCAGAGATGTTTACTCTTCGACAGCCAATCATCGACTGAAGTATATTCTTGTTTCGGCAGAGATGTTTACTCTTCGACAGCCAATCATCGACTGAAGTATATTCTTGTTTCGGCAGAGATGTTTACTCTTCGACAGCCAATCATCGACTGAAGTATATTCTTGTTTCGGCAGAGATGTTTACTCTTCGACAGCCAATCATCGACTGAAGTTTATTGTTTCTTCGGCAGAGATGTTTACTCTTCGACAGCCAATCATCGACTGAAGTTTATTGTTTCTTCGGCAGAGATGTTTACTCTTCGACAGCCAATCATCGACTGAAGTTTATTGTTTCTTCGGCAGAGATGTTTACTCTTCGACAGTCAATCATCGACTGAAGTTCATTGTTATTTCGGCAGAGATGTTTACTCTTCGACAGCCAATCATCGACTGAAGTTCATTGTTATTTCGGCAGAGCTGTTTACTCTTCGACAGCCAATCATCGACTGAAGTTCATTGTTTCTTCGGCAGAGATGTTTACTCTTCGACAGCCAATGATCGACTGAAGTTCATTGTTATTTCGGCAGAGATGTTTACTATTTGAGAGTCAATCATCGACTGAAGTATATTCTTGTTTCGGCAGAGATGTTTACTCTTCGACAGCCAATCATCGACTGAAGTTCATTGTGATTTCGGCAGAGATGTTTACTCTTCGACAGCCAATCATCGACTGAAGTTCATTGTGATTTCGGCAGAGATGTTTACTCTTCGACAGCCAATCATCGACTGAAGTTCATTGTTTCTTCGGCAGAGATGTTTACTCTTCGACAGCCAATCATCGACTGAAGTTCATTGTTTCTTCGGCAGAGATGTTTACTCTTCGACAGCCAATCATCGACTGAAGTTCATTGTTTCTTCGGCAGAGATGTTTACTCTTCGACAGCCAATCATCGACTGAAGTTCATTGTTTCTTCGGCAGAGATGTTTACTCTTCGACAGCCAATCATCGACTGAAGTTCATTGTTTCTTCGGCAGAGATGTTTACTCTTCGACAGCCAATCATCGACTGAAGTTCATTGTTTCTTCGGCAGAGATGTTTACTCTTCGACAGCCAATCATCGACTGAAGTTCATTGTTTCTTCGGCAGAGATGTTTACTCTTCGACAGCCAATCATCGACTGAAATTCATTGTTATTTCGGCAGAGATGTTTACTCTTCGACAGCCAATCATCGACTGAAGTTTATTGTTTCTTCGGCAGAGATGTCTACTCTTCGACAGCCAATCATCGACTGAAGTTCATTGTTATTTCGGCAGAGATGTTTACTCTTCGACAACCAATCATCGACTGAAGTTCATTGTTATTTCGGCAGAGATGTTTACTCTTCGACAACCAATCATCGACTGAAGTTCATTGTTATTTCGGCAGAGATGTTTACTCTTCGACAGCCAATCATCGACTGAAGTTCATTGTTTCTTCGGCAGAGATGTTTACTCTTCGACAGCCAATCATCGACTGAAGTTCATTGTTTCTTCGGCAGAGATGTTTACTCTTCGACAGCCAATCATCGACTGAAGTTCATTGTTTCTTCGGCAGAGATGTTTACTCTTCGACAGCCAATCATCGACTGAAGTTCATTGTTTCTTCGGCAGAGATGTTTACTCTTCGACAGCCAATCATCGACTGAAGTTCATTGTTTCTTCGGCAGAGATGTTTACTTCTCGACAGCCAATCATCGACTGAAGTTCATTGTTATTTCGGCAGAGATGTTTACTCTTCGACAGCCAATCATCGACTGAAGTTCATTGTTTCTTCGGCAGAGATGTTTACTCTTCGACAGCCAATCATCGACTGAAGTTCATTGTTTCTTCGGCAGAGATGTTTACTCTTCGACAGCCAATCATCGACTGAAGTTCATTGTTATTTCGGCAGAGATGTTTACTCTTCGACAGCCAATCATCGACTGAAGTTCATTGTTATTTCGGCAGCGATGTTTCCTCTTTGACAGTCAATCATCGACTGAAGTTCATTGTTTCTTCGGCAGAGATGTTTACTCTTCGACAGCCAATCATCGACTGAAGTTCATTGTTTCTTCGGCAGAGATGTTTACTCTTCGACAGCCAATCATCGACTGAAGTTCATTGTTATTTCGGCAGAGATGTTTACTCTTCGACAGCCAATCATCGACTGAAGTTCATTGTTTCTTCGGCAGAGATGTTTACTCTTCGACAGCCAATCATCGACTGAAATTCATTGTTATTTCGGCAGAGATGTTTACTCTTCGACAGCCAATCATCAACTGAAGTTTATTGTTTCTTCGACAGAGATGTCTACTCTTCGACAGCCAATCATCGACTGAAGTTCATTGTTATTTCGGCAGAGATGTTTACTCTTCGACAGCCAATCATCGACTGAAGTTCATTGTTATTTCGGCAGAGATGTTTACTCTTCGACAGCCAATCATCGACTGAAGTTCATTGTTTCTTCGGCAGAGATGTTTACTCTTCGACAGCCAATCATCGACTGAAGTTCATTGTTTCTTCGGCAGAGATGTTTACTCTTCGACAGCCAATCATCGACTGAAGTTCATTGTTATTTCGGCAGAGATGTTTACTCTTCGACAGAAAATCATCGACTGAAGTTCATTGTTTCTTCGGCAGAGATGTTTACTCTTCGACAGCCAATCATCGACTGAAGTTCATTGTTTCTTCGGCAGAGATGTTTACTCTTCGACAGCCAATCATCGACTGAAATTCATTGTTATTTCGGCAGAGATGTTTACTCTTCGACAGCCAATCATCGACTGAAGTTTATTGTTTCTTCGACAGAGATGTCTACTCTTCGACAGCCAATCATCGACTGAAGTTCATTGTTATTTCGGCAGAGATGTTTACTCTTCGACAACCAATCATCGACTGAAGTTCATTGTTATTTCAGCAGAGGTGTTTACTCTTCGACAGCCAATCATCGACTGAAGTTCATTGTTTCTTCGGCAGAGATGTTTACTCTTCGACAGCCAATCATCGACTGAAGTTCATTGTTATTTCGGCAGAGATGTTTACTCTTCGACAGCCAATCATCGACTGAAGTTTATTGTTTCTTCGGCAGAGATGTTTACTCTTCGACAGCCAATCATCGACTGAAGTTCATTGTTTCTTCGGCAGAGATGTTTACTTCTCGACAGCCAATCATCGAATGAAGTTCGTTGTTATTTCGGCAGAGATGTTTCCTCTTTGACAGTCAATCATCGACTGAAGCATATCCTTGTTTCGGCAGAGATGTTTACTGTTTGATAGCCAATCACCGTTTAGGTTAAATTTGTATCGATTTTAACAAGATTTTATTGAAACAAAACGGTTTCATCTGTGGAGGATGTAATGTTCCAATATCAGCCATTCTTACCGAATAATGCTGTTGAACACTTATTGTACTGTATCCTACAATTGTCTGCTGCTCTTGAAAGTGTTGTCTAAATTGGATAAAAACTGCAAGGCTGTAAACTTTGGGGAGGTCACGCAGATACAGATACGCGGGTGACACACCACAGTTGATGATAAAATGTCGGATTTCATCCAAAAATTCACCTACTCTGATGATTCTCGTCGCCGTGATGATGAGGTGAATTTTTTTTATTTGTAGAATCAGCAGTAGTGTGTGTTCCCGTGTATATAATAAAATGAGGGATGTGACCTACCCCTAACTAAAGGTGTTATCGTAAATTTCCTCAAAAGTGATTGCTTTTGCACTAATTTATTTTACCGGAAACGTATACACATTTAAACTAAAGCGTTTCCGCTAAAACGCAATTTTTAAGATTACCGCCGACATTTTATTTCTACTGGGTCATTTCTTTTGAACTTCATATCACACCAAACGACAATATTGTTGTTTGTTTACATGATTGGTCAATGTAAATTTTTCGTAATTTCGGTGGTTTTGACGAATATTTTAGGTCAACCGTTGATTGCACTGTTAAAAAAACACAAGAAGCACATTTCCACACAAAATCTGAATTAAATCACATCGAAATCACCGAAATTATTACAATTTTCACAGTCGACACTAAATTTTTGTGTTGGTGATTTGACGTTTCGTTAAGCCATATGTGACTAAGTTCAGGGTGGATGTTATTTGGGTGTGAAATTGAGTGGGAAGTGCTATTTTCATCGATTTTCTTTTTGTAAAATCTTTTAAATGAGACAATATTTTGAGAATGCCCGAGTGTCTTATTTTTCGTGTTTCTACTGATATGTGACAAAAAATCGCGAAAAAAAATCGATCCGTCCCTCCCTTATTGCAATCTGCGTGACCTCCCCAAAGTTTACATCCTTGAAAAACTGGACCTTTCAGGTACACTCAACACAAATTGCTTAGAAACTTTTTCATGTGTTAACCGTTCTTTAACCCACAAATTCAATCCGTCTAATATTAGATTGAAACTTATACAGTAACGGCAACGTCTGTTATGTCTCGTAGTGACGATAACAATTTCCACAATCTATTAACCTATTCCAGCCGATGCAAGTTTTAGATGTGTTTCAACAAGGTTTCTTTTATTGAAGTCAATTTCCATGCTCGCAACAAGATCGTTCAGAAGTCCAATTTTAATCTAAAAAATTGTAAAACCATTTTCACGAAGAGATAACCTGTTTAGTTCCTGTACGATCTTTGAGGGAATGAAGGAGAGTGTCAACGACAGCAGCTCAAATTTCTTTGAGACTCAGTTTAGGTTATGTTCACAAGGCCGCTCTGTTTATCACGATAATTTGTTTGCGCAGTAGATACAACAAAGTAAGAATTCATTGTGCGAAGCTAGAGGCTAATTTCAATTGAATTGTGTAACCCATAGAGGTAGACTACCTAGAGGAATTATGACCCGAAATTCATTGAAAAATTATATCACACACACCACTAACACGAAAACGTCAACTTTGCTGTACTTTGACGTTTTGGGTCCCTTTACTTTTGACATTAAGAGTCCCTTTTTACTGTCTGTACACGAAGCTGTCCCACACACATTCAAATATATGATTTTTCATTTTAATTTGTCAGTTTGTTCTATTGAGAGTGCCCTTGGTGTAACCCGTAGAAAGCTGGGGTGAAGCGAATAAAGCAATTATGTTAAAGTGGAAAAATTGTCGACTTTCATTGTTTAAATTATAATCTACTGGGCAAGTGCATGGTTGTGAAGGCAACAGAGAGTGATCGATGACCTAAAGTAAAATTCACTTGCTATTTGTCACGTGAATTTCTTTAGTTTTTTCTAAGCTAAACGCTAAACATCCAACGTTAAATGCAAATGTATGACGGTAGAACTGTCAACCATAACCTCAATAATCTTTCTGTGTAAATCGCGTAGGCGACGTAGCTCGATTTGTATGAAATATCACGTAAGCGACGTTACTGTGGATTAAATTGTCGTTGTTCGGGCTGTCAAAGTTCGTGTTTACAGTTAGTTGGAACAAACCTATTCTGTTTGATCAAATCCGTCGAGTCAAAATTTAATTATTTCTTAGTTGACAGTTCCACTGTCATTCATTTGTATTAATTTAACGTTGGATGAGCGTTAGCGTTACCGTCTTTGCATTTAACGTCGAAAAAGCTGACGTGACCTCTTATATGAGATTCTAAACTGATTCGTCGCAGCAACGGAAAGATGCAGGAAGAACTTTCGCATCTAAATTTGACACTAATTTAAAGTACTGGGCAGAATTGGATGCAAAACGAATGTATAAATATATGGATTTGATTGATTACGCAGCTGCATAAACCGTGAGAATAATTTTCAACAGCATACACACACCACACGTACTAAGTATTACCATGGCACAATAATAAGTGCAAATTTATTATAAAAAGGAGGATAAAATCTCCCAAAATTTTCTGTTCACTCTTCAATGTTACACGATTTGTTCATGTAGACTATTGAGGTTATTTGGTTTTTTTTTGTGTGCAGCCTACATAAATTTTCATAAAATAAAACTCTTCAAATTTATGTTAATTAAAATAACGATTTGACATTTTCAAGAGATCAAAATGCGATTGTTGTACTTTGAGCGATGTTTTCAGATGAATCAAGGCACACAAGCCTATTATATGTGTATGAGAGATTAATACATAACATGATTTTACTGCAAAATTAACGGTCGGTATATATAATTGAAAATTTCGGCGAAAATTATATTGCAATTCTCTCATATGTGCACAAATTTCCCGGGTAAATGAGTTATGAAATGTACTGTTGAAACTGTTCAATGCTAATGTATTTTCACGTGGATGAACTTCACAATAGCAGAAACAATTTTTGAATGTAGTACACACGGAATGGGAGCTATTTAATTTAAATTTAACCTGATTAATATGTAGAGGATGTTTTCACCGTCATAACGTAAAAAATAGAAACGATGAAGCGAAAAATCCGGTACGCTAGCCCTCCAAACGTTTCGTCTACATCTTTTCATATAAATGGCTTTAGTGAATGTCACGTCACAAGCCAATTTTATACTGTACACTGTACACGGTGAGCTTGAACAAACTCAAACTACTACTGTCGTGTACATGAAATTTTCTTCTTGATTTTGGTAGAGGGTAGTCCCCGTGATTAATAATCACATAAAATGAAAATCGAAGTTGTGGCAACATTTTGAGAAAATTCGGACTTTGAAAAAATAGTTACCCTCAGTGAACTTTGACAGCTGACACGTACATACTACGAGTACAGTCGAATTGCTCAATGTTAATTAGTTAGCCTGTTGTCAAAGCTTTATAACGATATCAAACATGTCTTGCATGTGTCTGGATAAGTATCCTCGCCAAGTGTATTTTTGCACCTAGGTCGTCCTACTAACAAATTCTAGAAGGGCATACACGTTTGGTTATTTTTCAATTTAATTCTTCGCCGTTTGTGTAAAATGAATTTCTAGAGCTATTCTGCGTAATTCTAAACAAAACAACGAGGGATTCTTTTGAAAAACAGCCTACCGAAATCGGACGCATTTTCAGTGTACTCTTTTATATGTGCCGTGAAAGGTGTTCGACCCTAGAAGCCAAAACCACTTTCAAAAAAAAATTTCGAAGCTTGTGTAGCTGGTGACCAGTTATCAAAAACCGAAAACTTGCACTTTTCTTACCAAAATTTCTCCAGTTACACGAGCCGTGCAGGGCCGTGTGGGGTGTCATTAGAAAGATAATTGCATATAATTTCGTGCCAAATAGGGTCTTATTGGGTTTAAAATTCATCCACACTGAAATATGAGCAGTTGAAGTTGTCAACCGAAGACTTACACTGTTCTTACTGAAATTTCTCGAGGTACACAAAACGTACATGATCGTGTGTGGTATCATTTGAAAGGTAATTTTATGTGCTTTTGGGCCAAATAGGGTGTTATGGGGTTAGGATGCATATGCGATGAAATATGGGCATTTAAACAGTTCAACTTCTATTTCATCGTAGCTGCATCCAAACCACATGATACCCTGTTTGGCCCAAAAACACATAAAATTACCTTTCAAATGATACCCCACACGACCTTGCACGTTTTGTGTACCTCGAGAAATTTCAGTAAGAACTGTGTAAGTCTTCGGTTGACAACTTCAACTGCTCATATTTCAGTGTGGATGAATTTTAAACCCAATAAGACCCTATTTGGCACGAAATTATATGCAATTATCTTTCTGATGACACCCCACACGGACCTGCACGGCTCGTGTAGCTGGAGAAATTTTGGTAAGAAAAGTGCAAGTTTTCGGTTTTTGATCACCTTTCAGCAGCCACACAAGCTTCGAAGAATTTTTTTGAAAGTGGTTTTGGCGTCTAGGGTCGAATACCTTTTTAGGCACATATAAAAAGGTCCACTGGAAAATGCGTCCGATTTCCGTAGGCTGTTTTTTAAAAGAATCCCTCCATTAGTAGTACACCTAAAAAAATCTTGTCCAGCTTAAAAAATTGAAAAAAAAAAAAAATTGGCGCTAACTGCGGCTAGAACCCATAACCTCCGACACTCTAGTCCACCACCTTACTCATGCGCCAACTCAGAACTTGTGTTTGGTAAACGATATGTCAAAAAGATCTTATAATATCGTACGTCTCCATAGTACTGTTTTTCTGAACATTAATGTTCAGCTGAGCAGTATTGTGAAATTGAACTTCAAAAGTTCTCATATTCTTATACTGTTGTGCTGTAATGTAAAATGTCAAAATATCGAAAATAATTGAGAAATACTAGAAATTTTTTTTATTTTTTTTAGTAGATTTCGTTAAAATTAATCCTAAATTTGTACCTGTACATGACACAAATTCCACCAATGGAGTGGCTTCTATTCTTAACAAAAATTACCCTACTCTATTTATCCAGAACCATGGAAACTTTGTTTTTTTTTTTTCGAAAAATGTGTTTTTTCAATTAGTAGTTTTCATTTATTGAAAGTGATTGTCCTAACTTAGTCCAAACTAGGCATGCCCTGAAAGTACTTGACTTCAGCTTTCCAACGAGCGCACATTTAGCAGCCGTAAAATGAGTCCGAAAAACATCCTTTTTCGACCTTCTAAGGTCAGCCACTATCAACCAAAAGTGACTAGAGACTATCTGAAGCCTGCTTTGAGATCTAAGGGCAACATTTAAAACCATGTATATATCAATCATAGACGAAATGGGTCCGATTTGGATAGGTGGATTTTCAAAAGAATTCCTCACAACAACTTTTAAAGCCTTTTACCTCTTGAGAAAACGGATTGTATTAAGTTGTTGATATCCAAAATAGAATTTATCGTCATTTACAATTATTTTATTGATCAACAAGAAAACAGGACTTTCGTCGGCTTAATTTTCGACGTATTTAGTGGTGGACACAAATCACTGAGCGAGAAGTACCACTAAAATAATTTATTATCGCCCATAAGACTATAACCTCAATATTACTAAGAATGAAAATGTCAGTAGTAACACAAAAAAATACTTAGGTTATGTTTATATATAGATTATCTTCATAGCCGATTGAAATGTCATCCACGTCAAGAAATGCCATCCCAACGCACTGCTCCTAGCATGAACATAAGAAATATTTGGAGGCTAATGAAGTCACAGTAGGCACTGCGTTTCTTTCGTAAAGATAAAGATAGATGACTTGTTTTCGTTGTATGAGTTAAAACACACAATACAATCAATCTTAAGCGGTAGCTGTCATCACAAAAGCCTCCAAATTGGATATTTGTCAAAGTAGTGTTCATGCTAGGAGCAGTGCGTTGGCCATCCACGTTAAAAAAATTTCATACACATGAATGAATGAACGAAACATTTAACGAAACTTAAGTGAGGTTACGTTTGAATAATAGTCGGTTCGTGCTTGGATCATTTTGTTCGGCGCAACCGTTGCAAATCTATAATTTGTTTACGAAAATAGTTATTTATGTATAACTCGGTGCGTTAATAAAACGTCAGTTGCACATAATCCGTCTTATTTACATAAAATCTGGTTTCTACATTTAGCGTACTTTAATAGAAATTTTACCGACCCTGAAAATAGTTAGTCATAAATTTTTTTGATGTGATTTCATCAAAGATTCCATCGCATAAGGAATATGAAATGCTTTAAATTGATATCCGGAAGGATAAAAGATGCGAGTAGAGGCATCAGAAAATCTGCTATCTACAACGACAGCTTTTACCGTCAATTACACTAAAAAAAATCTTTCATTATTCCAGTTCATTTATTCACCGCTGAATTTATGAATTACGAATAAATCTAGAATTGTATTGAAATGTCATGCAGTTTTTAGTCTTGATATTATGGAAGTTTCCACGACCTACATTCAATTTGAATTATTCAAACTGTCATTCGTTCAGCTACCACGACTTACATTCAAACTGTCATTCGTTCAGCTATATTGCACATTTTACATCTCAATAGTACTTTGGATCTGTCACAAATCATGTACTGCTCTGCTGTACAAATTCGCGACAAGTACATTTGGTAACTTAACAGTGCAGTAGTACATCTTAGCTGTACATATTACTGTCATTCCGTTCAACATTCAACAATTACGTAGAATATACAGATATGCTGAAAACTAATGTTCAGCTATGTTGTAAAATGAACAGCAGAGTTACCATACGCAAATATTTTTTTCAAGGTGTATGACTATGTTCAAGCTCACCTTGCGGTGGTTCACTAAAAATTCAAATGATTAAAAGTGACAAATCAAGTGGTATATGGGTAATTCCCGATATTCTCATGCATTAGGAGCATAGTTAAGGCATGATCTAGTCCCTTCTCTTCTGGATGGTAATAAACGAACGTTATTAGTTTTTGTTTGAGCGTTAAAAATAAATCCATCTACCAATATTTTCATACAGTTGAGAGTTGAGACAATTAAATTATTTGTAAAGGGAAAATTTGCAGTGGTCGTCCCACAAAAAATAATTGTCGAATATAATTTCCCCTTCTCTTTTTCGATTCTACCGTCACTTCGCTATTTCAAACAAAATGTCGTTGCAACCTTGTGTTGGTATAGTGTCAACAGAAAATTAAACTCGACGGATTTTAGTCAAATATCAGCGTATGGCGCCTGATCTCAGAACTCCGGAACAGTAATTAGTATTTTAATCGGCTCACTGTTTACTACGCAATACGAGTTTGGAAAAAGGATACGACCGATTGAAATAATTTCTCTAACGCAATAGTAATTTCTGAACAAATTTTGCCACTAGTGTTAATGTTATCAAACGAGCGAAGCGAGGTATTGCTTGATAAGCATTGGGTTTTGGTGTCAGGAGTTCTAAACTTGGTGCAGGGTAGGATTTTTATTTGCAGGTTCAAGAGGAGTGACATATATGAAAATCCACTTTTTGCAGCGTTGTTGCAGGAAGACTTTTTTTTAGCGAATGCGAGGTTCGAATTCCCTAAAAATGCCCTTTGGCATAAGTCGACGAAATACTGCTCGGGAGCCCTCAGATCATGCGCTACACGCTGACATTAAATTTGAGTAAAATCCGTCGAGTAAAAATTTAATTATTTCTTTTTGTTGACATTATACCACAACCAGGTTGTTGCAACGACTTTCTATGTGTAATTTGTACTTCTCAGTGACGATATTATCTTTATCCGCTTAGCGTCGCACCATATTTGTTGCAAATCGTCAATACTCTGAACTTCAGAGTTTGAAGTGACTTTGAAGTACTAGATTTTGGAGAATGTGGTGGTACGTGGTTCTATAAATAAATACCGAATCTGGTCTAGGGAACGTAATTGAATGCGGTTTCAATCCATAAAGAACGACAATGATAAAGCAAATGATAAATTTGTGATAGAATATTATTCTGAGTAGATGCAATTTTAATTGGAAATTATTGGTCCTTATTCTTCTCATGCATAGCACACCTCAACATGTAGTACTGATCTTCTTTTTTTCCATCCTGGTTGATATTATATTTGCGTAGTATGTACATACCGTACATACGTATTAAATATAATGTGAGAATATAAGTAACTACCTCTTAATATTCTTGTTCCCGAAGTTATTTTTGGTTTTCTTTAATGTCACTCAAAAGATGTGTGCATAAATAGATTTTCATAAAACAACCTTGTGAAAATTTTATATAATAAAAAAATGAGTTTAAAGATTTGCTCGGTTTTCAGTAGACACATTATTAGGAATACATTTCTTACACACACATCTATCCATATAGTCAAGTGAATAATATGGCAGTATATCTATAACATAAATTGTATAAATGTGAACGTCATACCTTTGTGAATTTTTTCGCGTGTTACATCGTTCATGTGTGGGTGAAACGTGGAGAAATTATCATTATTTTCATTAAAAATAAATAAATATTTTGCGGAAAATGTGTAAATAACTTATACTTTATTATACTATTATTATGGCAAAAGAGAAGTCTCCTCGCCAGTAAATTGTTGTACTTTTCATGTTTCACGCACTACTTTCGACGGACAGTCTCAACATGTTATAGTACATTATGTCCTTATTTGGAGATTTTTATTTTGACGAGAGGAAGGTTTGCAGCCAGAGCCGAAGGCGAGCTAGGACTATAGTCTCTCGTGGCAAAATAAAAATCTCCAAACAATTACGCAAATAAAATCTATAACATAACTTGGGATAAAAATGACAAATCTCGTTTTCGTGTGATTATTTCCCTCGGCTTCGCCTCAATTCATCAAAATTCACACGTCAACTCTAATTTTCATAATTCTCCATGTATGTAAGCACCTCTTTTGACGCCTGTAGCATGTAATGGCTTGCAAGACAACAATATCATGGGCGCGCGTTAGCATAGCGCCCGTGACGCAAGTCCTATTACTAGAAAAATTAAAAAAAAAATTTTGTCGGTGACTGCAGAACCATATATACAGCAAATATTGAAGTTCTACAATTCAAATACAAATGACTCCAAATTACCATTAAAAAAAACTAGGCGTCCGTACGAGTTCAACGAGCTATCACACGTTCTTGCAGCTTAAAATTTGGCCACGCAAAAAATCTTCCAAGAAGCCCCATTTCCATACATTTTGGTCAATTTCAGTACTTTAAACGAAATGAAAAAATCCTACGTTACTTTGTTAGTCCGTCCGTCCGTCCGTCCGTCCGTCCGTGTTTCCTATCTTCTAAAGTCTTCTTTAGATTTTGTTGAAATTTTGGGAGTAGATTCAAGTCGAAAAAAATTTGGGGGGAACCGGCCTCGTTTCGGAGCTAGGGCTCCTCGAAGTTCCCATATAAGGCCCATATAAGAACATCTTTAAGTGTGTGTGTGTGGATGGGTATAGTAGAACAAATTTGTTCGCTTTTGGTAAGCTCTGCTCGCCTCAATTTTTTTCCCTAAATTTAGAATTTTTTAAATATTTCAAAATTTTTTAAATTTTTCAAATTTTTTTAAATTTTTCAAAATTTTTTAAATTTTTCAAATTTTTAATTTTTTTTTTAAATTTTCAAAATTTTCAAATTTTTTTTTAAATTTTTCAAAATTTTTCAAATTTTTTAAATTTTTTAAATTTTTTAAATTTTTTTAAATTTGTCAAATTTTTCAAATTTTTCAAATTTTTTCAATCTACTAATTCAGATGTTGAGGAAAGTACTTTTAAGAATTTTTTTTAAATAGGCAAGAATATGTCCTAATACGTCCGAACCATCTGCCACTTTGTGACGCAAAATTTTTTTGGTAAAATTTTGTTTCTAGAATTTCTTTGGCCAAATTTTTGCTGTTACAGTTTTTGCGTACAAGCGCAGAATGCGTCACCTCCAGCGATATCAGTTGTTTTGGAAGTATGCACAGGGACTTGCGTCACTTTTACTCTTTTGAGTGTTTTTGACTGATATATTATGCACCTGTTGCCAAGATTGATATTTTGACGTGTAGGACATTATTGCCCTAGCCGAAGGCGTGGGCCATAATGCCTACACGTCAAAATAACAGTCTGGCAATAGGTGCATATCATATTTTATCTGTCGAGAACAGATATATCGATATAAACAAAAACTCCCTAGAGGGATAAGCTCGAGATTATCGTTCTAGACAGATAATATATATTACACACTTGTCACGAAGAAGTCGAGGCTTGCCGAGATTGATAGTGACAACTGACAAGTGTGTACTCTATTTTATTACATAAGCGAAAACGAGACAACAACATAGACCTGAAGTGTAAGTTTTGAGTTATTCTTCTAGGTGAAAATTTTTTTTTAATCGGACACACCATTTTTGTTTCCGGACGTTTATGGTGCTATCGATAGGGAATTTCAAGGTGATCATTTCGTATAAGAAGTTTTTTTTTAAAACGACCTCTCCGGCTCGGCACGACTCTGAGAAAATTTGAAAATTTAAAAATCATGACTTTGTCAGAAAATTTTTCCCCGTAGTGAAACGACCCGACCGGTTTTGATCTAATGGTAGTTTGTAGAGAATTGACAGACGATTCTAATAAAAGTATCGTCGGGTTGAACTCATTAAATGAGTCCAAAACCTCCATATTTGACATAATTTGTAACTTTATTTCGGTTAAAATTGGAAATAAAAAACTGTCTCAAAAATCTTTCGAGTAGGTCGACTTACCCACATATTTGACATCGTAAAGAATACAAGCCAGATAGCGAATAGGGCAAGTATGGTATTTTTGGAAAGGTGCGGTCTCAGGCTATGAGATATAGTAGCAACTGAAGCTATAGCCAGCAGTGGATGAGCTAGACATGACCAGAAAGCTTCCCGATGGTGAAAAAATCAGTGAAAGTTGTCCACATTCACAAAGTAAAAATGTTAAATTTATTTTTAGTGCATATAATTGTTCGGTAGACCAGAGACAACCAGTATATAGCAATTAATTTCATTTTTAGTGGAACTTTCCATACATTTCCATTAAAAAATCTCAGGAATGTGGGCACCCTAAGAAAGTTTTTTTAAGATTTTTTGAAAAAATTGAAACTCAATTTTTTGATATGTTAAATGGGATGTGCAAGCCTTCATTTTAAGCCAATAAAATGAAAAATCGGTTGGGGTGCTCATTGACACAACCATAAAATTGGACTTTGATGCCTCACCCTGACGCATAGCTACAACCTTTCAACCCGACGATACTTTTATTAGAATCGTCTGTCAATTCTCTACAAACTACCATTAGATCAAAACCGGTCGGGTCGTTTCACTACGGGCGAAAAGCAGCGGCGCAGTTAACTAAAGACACCGGCAAGGGCGTAGTCATCTAAAGAACGAACACCTTTAGATCTCCACTCTTCGCCTTCTATGCACGTGACTTGACTATTTAGTCTGGGAAACTGTGAGTGAAAGAAACGACATGCAGAGGCTATTGAATCGGTCTGAAATGTCGTCATTGATTCGAAAGAATTTACATCAAAGCTCAATTTGTAAAGAATGACTCACAAACACTCGATTTACAAAGAGCGCCTGTAATTGGCCCATTTTATCATTCTTCAGATTATGGTCGAGACATGGTCGAGACTTCCACGAAGATTGAATTATGATGACAGCACAAAACAAGCTTTACGTAATTTGTGAACGATTCCCAAGTTCCACACTGTAATTAATCTCACAGAAAAAGGGATCAGTCAAAAACTCTCAAAAGAGTAAAAGTGACGCAAGTCCCTGTGCATACTCCCAAAACAACTGATATCGCTGGATGTGACGCATTCTGCGCTTGTACGCGAAAACTGTAACAGCAAAAATTTGACCAAAGAAATTCTAGAAACAAAATTTTACCAAAAAAATTTTGCGTCACAAAGTGGCAGATGATTCGGACGTATTAGGACGTATTCTTGCCTATTTTAAAAAATTTCTTGAAAGTACTTTCCTCAACATCTGCCACTTGTGACGCAAAATTTTTTTGGTAAAATTTTGTTTCTAGAATTTCTTTGGTCAAATTTTTCCTGTTACAGTTTTTGCGTACAAGCGCAGAATGCGTCACATCCAGCGATATCAGTTGTTTTGGAAGTATGCACAGGGACTTGCGTCACTTTTACTCTTTTGAGAGTTTTTGACTGATATCAGTTCTTTTGGAAGAATTAGTAGATTGAAAAAATTCGAAAAATTTGAAAAATTTGAAATAATTTGAAAAATTTTAAAAATGTGAAAAATTTTGAAAACTTTGAAAAAATTTTAAAATTTTCAAAATTTTTAAAAATTTAAAAAATTTTAAAAGTTTGAAAAATTTTAAAAATTCGAAAAATTTGAAAATTTAAAAAAAAAATGAAAAAATTTAGAAAATTTTGAAAAAATTTGAAAATTTTGAAAATTTTAAAAAAATTTAAAAAATGTAAAAAAATTTAAAAAAATTTAAAAAATTCTAAATTTAGGAAAAAAAAAATTGAGGCGAGCAGAGCTTACCAAAAGCGAACAAATTTGTTCTACCATACGCATCCACACACACATACTTAAAGGTGTTCTTATATGGGAGCTTCGAGGAGCCCTAGCTCCGAAACGAGGCCGGTTCCCCCCAAAGTTTTTTTCTGGGATGTCTTAGAATGACGACTAGAATCTACTCCCAAAATTTCTACAAAATCTAAAGAAGACTTTAGAAGATAGGAAACACGGACGGTCGGAAGGACGGACTAACAAAGTAACGTAGGATTTTTTCATTTCGTTTAAAGTACTGAAATCGACCAAAATGTATGGAAATTGGGCTTCTTGGAAGATTTTTTGCGTGGCCAAATTTTAAGCTGCAAGAACGTGTGATAGCTCGTTGAACTCGTACGGACGCCTAGTTTTTTTTAATGGTAATTTGGAGTCATTTGTCTTTGAATTGTAGAACTTCAATATTTGCTGTATATATGGTTCTGCAGTCTACGACAAAAATTTTTTTTTGAAATTCTTTCTAGTAATAGGACTTGCGTCACGGGCGCTATGCTGACGCGCGCCCATGATTCAGCGAGAGTAACGAAAAATCGAAGCTTACATCGTGAATGGAATATTTATTACGATAAAATGGGAAATTAGACTGGCGAATAAAACCAACACTCACAATTACATGTTAATTAAAAGTATTAGCAAAAGCTCAGCGGCCTCGTTGCTTTCAAGATTAACTTGACATTGTTACGAAGTATCGGATCCATTTGCGCCTGTTTCATCAGCGAAACGGTTTGTGAATGGGCCTTGGACAGTTGGTGCAAATCGGCGTAAAACTGAAACGAAAAATTTCCGATAATCCAATCCCTAGTATCACTCTAATCCGTCAAATGAACCTCCATTCCTTCGATTGCAATCGGATTGAAGCATGGCGAAACGTCTGTACAATCGATAAGGGATGCTTTCAGAGGGGTAACGTGGAGAGTGGAATGGCTTGGCTGGAAAAGAGTACGAAATATGAGTTATTCCGAAATACGTTCCGGAAACAGTGGAAGATGAGAAATCTAACGGTTTTTCGATTTTCAACAATTTCACGCATTAGTAGAACACAAGAACGTCGGCCAGACATAAAATTCCATCGAGACCAAGTGAAATTGTGGGTCAATGCAACAGCTGCCATACAGTCGTACAAGTGCGATTCCATCACATAGTGCTTTTCGCATGTCCCTACAACAAATAACTAACAAAGTCACCATCGTTCAAATGCTTTTCCAGAACCAACCTTCTGCATAACAAAATGCATCATCTTCCGGGAACAGATTGAGACCGGCTGATGTGAACGTGTTTTTGAGATCATCGAAACTCATGGCGTTACCAATGACATCTTGGATGATTGTAGAAATTCCACCCTTCAAACGAAACGGTAATAATATGCAGGAAGTGAGGATCCCCGTTCAATGCTTTCAATTTCAATTTCAAAACTTGTATCTTACCTGAAACGAGTTCAGTGTGATGCCTTTATTCGAAATAGACAATTCGATGTTGACTACCGATGCGGACAAACTGAACAAAATTGTGTTAGGAACAGTCCTGTGGGAAAGCAGAAACGTTGTGCTCTCGTACAATACATTGTGAAGGGACAAATTTGCAAATTTACGATTTTATGTCCGGCTTCAACTCCCATGTTTGAAATGGTAAGTTACTGTGCCAATTAATCGCTAATCCGAAGCATCCAAGCCGACCAATTTTGAATTGAATGGCCAATTTATCTTCATTAAATTTTGCATCATGCACGTCCCTTGAACTCCATCGTCCAATGGTACAGTCTTCGTCATCCGACGACGAATCACTACAGAGAATTTCAGAAGATTTTTCAATTCATCATTATCAATAAAAGTGTAAAGCAGGTATGGTCGATCGTTCGCCCGGAGGACATAAAAATTTGATTTACGCACTCAAACGCACTCATTTTCATATTATTTTGACATAATTTATGAATACGTTTAAGGTGAATTTGCCGATCGGCCATACCTGTTTTGTACTTTCATTGCATATTATTCCCAACGGTTGTGTCATACGTTTCAATTTCACCATTTTGGTCGACGCTACTGTCTTCACTTTCTTCCTCGGGAGGCTGTTCGTCACTTTTTTCCGGTTTTTTATTGAAGTTCCAAGGAAAGTCATTAGTTCGCAGAAATGAAATGGAAAAATCGGGTTCGGTTTCCAGTTCTTCTTCTTCAACTGACATCGATAAACTTTCCGATATCTCCTCCATTTGCTTCTCCGGGTACGGGTATTGTAATTCATTTAGTTCGTCCAAATCCTTCAGCAGCTTAGAGAACATGTAAACCTTTTTTATGGTATCGTTCGAACGTTCCGACGAATGGTTGGTATCGTTGGAGCAGCTGGTAACTATACTGGATGAACGGTCGATCTTCTCCACCACATTCAATTCACGTTTGATCGTTACTTTCGGGAAAAGGGGACGAGGGGAATTAGTTTCAATCAGAGCATGTTTGATATTGACTGAAGATGGTCTGGCAGTAATGGTTGATGGTTCTCTGGAATCTGATGATTTTTACACATTATGCAAAGTCTAACAAAAGGTTCAATGTGCAGTTGTATGAACCTTTCCGTGTACTTCTCAGCAATGAACTCCGACGACGATCACCGACTACCTTATCAATTTTAATACTGTATCCGTTCGGGAGACGTGGTACGACGAACTCTTGCATAATGCAATACATATCCAGTCCAGACGGTATGTTAAACAAATTGAAATCTTCGATGATCTTTGGCGGTGCGGATGTTTTGTGCTTGGATCTCGTTTTAGATTTCTTTTTACTCTTTTTTCGCTCAGAATGATTTGTCTCGTCGGGCCATTCCCATCGACATACGGTGGGTGGTTCGAACCACATGATTGTGTCTTCGGGAAGCCTGTCATAGATTTCATTATCCGTTTACATTGCTCTCGTACATTACTGGAATCGAACCATACTTAATAGTGGCCGATGCAAGTTTGTCCAAATTGGCTTCCATTTCTCTCATTTCTGCTTCAATTTCTTCCGGTAGTCTTCGAACTCCTGGCAGGACCGGCGCCGGTGGTTTGTAAGTTTGATGAAAATGTTTTCGTTGGAGGGAGTTCGGATATAAAACTGAAACGAAAGTGTTAATCGTCCGATATTCCCAATCGTAATTGCGGACGATTGGATCACCTGTTCGTAAATATTTTTTTGAATTCAATTTCATATCTTGCTGCGGTTGCTTAACATATTCAATGCAATAAATGCCTCCAACCATTCGGTATTTGCGGAGATTCACATCGAACTCTTTCAATTTGAGACCTTCGGGCCCCTTTTGTTTTCTCACCGATTTACTTAACTCGTCCTCGTATTCGGTGTAAATTTTCGTCACATCAATAATTCCATCGTTTTTCTTCGATTTGCCGTCTTCAGCATTTTCTTTGGCCGATTTTAGTATTTCCTTGCGCTTACGCCATTCCCTACGAGTAGCCATCCCTATGTCTAGGGATACAGAGAAAATTTCAATGTTACAAAAGTTTTTTGATCGATCTTTAGACTGTACTGGATTCATCTTGTACCTATTGTTGCGTCCACTTTAAACGGTATGTAATAGCTCGGACTGTAATCGCTGAAATGGTCATAGCTCAACCATAATACTCTGATAGCGGAATCTTTGCATTTAACAGACGGAGGAAGTGTGATCTCTAATTCCAGCAATGGAAATTCAATTTCAGTGTGACTTCTGTTGACGATTAGAATTCGAAAATGTTTAAATTTTATAAACGAACAGTTTGTGGAACAAAAAGTGATGTCACTGTGAACGAAAAGTGACGTGACCGGAACGAAAAGTGAAAGAAAAGGTGAGAGAAAAAGTTGTTTTTTGGACCATCCATCTATCTGGTGAGAGAAAGTGACGTTTTTGGTCCACCTGAAGCAAATAGTTATTTAGAAATTTCACTAAGAGCTCAAGGTGGAATTTCCTATTTCTCCCCGAGGTGAACACAACGTTTTTAATGCTTGCATTTTCGAAAATGAAAATCTGCATTTTTGTCCACTTTGAAGAAAATAAAATGAAATGCGTGTTTTGGTATTCAGCCATTTTAGATGAGAAAATGAAAATTTTCTCATAAAATATGGCTGAGCCCGCCATTTTAGGGGAGAAAATTATTATTTTCTCACCGCGCAGAATAACAACAAAACGTCATTTTCACAACGCTTCACAGTGGACAAAATAAGGATTTTCGCAACGCTAGCATGAAATAGTATATTACTATACAAGGGAAGGAATTTTATATTTCGTATCCAGATGGGCGAAAGCCATCGGACACTTTTACTCATCGTGATACTAAGGAGGGAAAGACTTTTACCTAGGGACGGAAAGTCCAATTTCCCTCCCTTGCAAAGGAAAACATATTTCATTCACTTCTTGTGCGAACAAGAATTTGAAGAATGTCACATTGAAACGAAGTGCTATGATTTTATATCATGGGCGCGCGTTAGCATAGCGCCCGTGACGCAAGTCCTATTACTAGAAAAAATTTCAAATTTTTTTTTGTCGTAGACTGCAGAACCATATATACAGCAAATATTGAAGTTCCACAATTCAAATACAAATGACTCCAAATTACCATTAAAAAAAACTAGGCGTCCGTACGAGTTCAACGAGCTATCACACGTTCTTGCAGCTTAAAATTTGGCCACGCAAAAAATCTTCCAAGAAGCCCCATTTCCATACATTTTGGTCAATTTCAGTACTTTAAACGAAATGAAAAAATCCTACGTTACTTTGTTAGTCCGTCCGTCCGTCCGTCCGTGTTTCCTATCTTCTAAAGTCTTCTTTAGATTTTGTTGAAATTTTGGGAGTAGATTCTAGTCGTCATTCTAAGACATTCCAGAAAAAAAAATTTGGGGGGAACCGGCCTCGTTTCGGAGCTTGGGCTCCTCGAAGTTTCCATATAGGCCCCATATAAGAACACCTTTAAGTGTGTGTGTGTGGATGGGTATGGTAGAACAAATTTGTTCGCTTTTGGTAAGCTCTGCTCGCCTCAATTTTTTTCCCTAAATTTAGAATTTTTTAAATATTTCAAAATTTTTTAAATTTTTCAAAATTTCTTTTAATTTTTTCAATTTTTTAATTTTTTCAAATTTTTTAATTTTTTCAAATTTTTCAAATTTTTTTTAATTTTTTCAAATTTTTAAAATTTTTCAAATTTTTCAAATTTTTCAAATTTTTCAAATTTTTCAAATTTTTCAAATTTTTCAAATTTTTCCAATTTTTTAAATTTTTCAAATTTCTCAAAATTCTTATTTTTTTAAAATTTTTCAAAATTTTCAACTTTTTCAATTTTTAAAATTTTTGAAATTTTTCAATCTAAAATGTAAGCAAAATAAAATGATCGAGTCTGGTTTTTGACAATTGAAATTCAAATGTCAAAAACCGGACACGATCATTTTACTTTGCTTTTAGCTTACTAATTCTTCCAAAAGAACTGATATCAGTCAAAAACATTCAAAAGAGTAAAAGTGACGCAAGTCCCTGTACATACTTCCAAAACAACTGATATCGCTGGAGGTGACGCATTCTGCGCTTGTACGCAAAAACTGTAACAGCAAAAATTTGACCAAAGAAATTCTAGAAACAAAATTTTACCAAAAAAATTTTGCGTCACAAGTGGCAGATGTTGAGGAAAGTACTTTAAAGAAATTTTTACGTCCTAATACGTCCGAATCATCTGCCACTTTGTGACACAACATTTTTTTGGTAAAATTTTGTTTCTAGAATTTCTTTGGTCAAATTTTTGCTGTTACAGTTTTTGCGTAGAAGCGCAGAATGCGTCACCTCCAGCGATATCAGTTGTTTTGGAAGTATGCACAGGGACTTGCGTCACTTTTACTCTTTTGAGTGTTTTTGACTGATAACTTATCAAAAAGCCACGGCCGCCACGGCTGATTGCATACCTTTCAAATTTTAACTTTTCTTTGGAATTCAATTGTGGCTGAGGAACTTCGCGTAGAGTCCAAATCTGAGATTTAAATATATCCGACTGATAAGCGTGTCTAGCCACTGTACCATTCTTGCTCAGTCTACAAAGGTATAATGACATAAATGACTGTACAGAGTATCAAATACCATCTAATTCGTTTACTCCATGTCGCGCTCAATGTTGGACAAAATTTTGAATGTGAAATCATCGATAAATTCCGAAATAGATGTTCGAAATGTGTGTTTGAGGACGTGCAAATCTTTGATAATTACCCTCGGCAATCCACTGTCGATCGCTTCGTCAATTTCGGCCAAGATCTGAAAATTAATCTGATTGAAATTGCATCAGAAGATTTATGGCAAAATTTCCGAACACCCAAAATTTCTCTAATTCGTTTGGAATAGGAATCGCCTAAGATGGGCTGTTTGGCCTTTAAATTGCTTCGTGTCAAATCGATTTTACTTTGATCCTGCGTTAAAATCGTTCTTTCGTCAATATTGAGCAGCCAATTTATTTCCTGTTTGTTTGAATGTTCATTTTGCAGTTTCCACATGTGCATGTACTTCCTTAAATCACCAGGATCGTAAGCATTTGGGAGACCGTTGCATCGCATATACCTTTCCCACTGGATGAATAGAGATACTTATATTCAGATTGACTTCTTAAATATGTATACCAATCGATCAAACGTTACTTCCTTTTCCTTTTCAATTTTTACACCAATTTCGTTGATGTGTTTTTTGTAGTCTAAAATTAAACCACAAACATAAACTGCAGATCAAGGTCGAACTCCTTATTACAGTAATGACATTACCACCAAAAAATTCGCAGCTATCCTTCAATTGCACTCTTCGTATTTTATTTTCCTGAATTTCCTGTTTCTGGCGCCTCTCAGCCTCAGCACGTTCCAACAATTTACGTTTCTGTTCCTCTTCATATTGTCGCTGCCTTTAAAGTTTGTGGAGAAAAATTGTTTCATTTTCTTCGATCGATACCAAGAAAAGGACTAAACGAGCCATCAGAACAGTCGGAGCGTCTGCTGCGACTGAGCCCCGTACAAACCCGTATATCTATTGCGTACGTGACCCTAGTGCGTCTGTCACCCTACTTTGACCGTAGACCTATTGCACCCGTAAACGTAGTTGAAGTCAAATTATTATGAAATGTGTACATCTTAGAAATTGCGCATAGCGCAATTACGAAGCCCCGTACGACGTTCTTTTCAAATAAAACAAAAATTTCAAATAGCCAACGCACTGCTCCTAGCATGAACATAAGAAATATTTGGAGGCTGATGAAGTCACAGTAGGCACTGCGTTTCTTTCGTAAAGATAGATGACTTGTTTTCGTTGTATGAGTTAAAACACACAATACAATCAATCTTAAGCGGTAGCTCTCATCACAAAAGCCTCCAAATTGGACATTTGTCAAAGTAGTGTTCATGCTAGGAGCAGTGCGTTGAAATAGCCCTAAAATTTAAATTTATTTAGTTTAAATACACATAGGGCCCTAGTAGCGGCCTTAGTCCGAGGACCCAAATTTATTTTTTTTTCAACAACATTCTATTCGGCCTTTGATTACCTTCCAAATGAAACAAAAATTACGAAAAACGGATGAAATTTGCTCGAGTTATATGTAAAATACACATAGGGCCCTAGTAGTGGCCTTAGTCCGAGGACCCAAATTTAATTTTTTTTCAACAACTTTCTATTCGACGTTCGATTACCTTCCAAATGAAACAAAAATTACGAAAAACGGATTAAATTTGCTCGAGTTATATGTAAAATACACATAGGGCCCTAGTAGTGGCCTTAGTCCGAGGACCCAAATTTAATTTTTTTTCAACAACTTTCTATTCGACGTTCGATTACCTTCCAAATGAAACAAAAATTACGAAAAACATATGAAATTTACTCGAGTTATATGTAAAATACACATAGGGCCCTAGTAGCTTTTCACTTCTAAGGCCCTAACTCACGGTCCACTCACCCGATTTTAAAAAACTTTTTTTTCCTGGATTGGTATTGACAATACCTATCATTTGCCGTGTCATTTACATTTCCATCGTTTATTTTGCCATAAATATCACCAAAAGACCTTAAATCACTTAGGTGGCCCTAACTCACGAAGGGCCGACCCGAATATGCCCATCTTCGAACTTAGCCTCACTATTTTGACTATCTTTCAGGGAAAAAAAAAATTTGAGATCGGATTTGATTTACTCAAGATATCGACGTGACAGACGGACAGACAGACGGCCCAAATTTTTATTGCGGATTCGTCATCTATGAACATAGGCAAACACTTTGCCCTTACCGTCTGCTTCGAATTCCATCAATTACACACGGCATCGTAATCCTATAAGCCCCTTCGTACTTCGTACGGGGCTAAAAATAGCAAGAACACTGAAGACTTGAGTCTCAATTCCCCCTAATCCTCTCAAGTCCGCGCTGCTATGTTAAAAGGCTACAGCTAGTGAGACGACACTACTCATAGAAAGACTTTCGTACTATCAAGGCCGTGTCATAATGCGTCAAAATACAGTCGTCCAATAGGACTGTATGTTAATATAAGATCACCTTTCCTTTTCCAGTTCTATACGAGCAGCTTCTGCACGTTCAGCTTCGATTCGTGCTTTCTCCTTTTTGGTCAACTTTTTTTTCGGTGCCTAGCGCAGTTGGAATTTTTTGATTATTAACTGCAATATTGTCTGGTCGAGCCATTTCCATTACCATTTCTCACGTTTTCGGTTGGGAAAGTTCTCTTTTAGTTTTCAATATTTCTTTGGTGACTTATTGTACTAATAACTAGAAAAGCCAACAAAACGAGTGAAACTATGAAAAATAACACTCGTAACCAAGTGCGAAGAGAATATCGATTTATTTAAGGAATGAGAGCAAAACCACAAGACAAGCACGTTGTGTACACGCGCATTTTTCAACAGTGGTTTCATTATACGAATTAAAACTAATGATTAGGAGACACAAAGCGAAGATGGATATGACATCTGCTCTGGCTAATGACAAACGATTCCTTCATAGTAAAATACTTGTTAAAACGATTGAAGTGATTGTACATTACTTATCAATGGGACACATGATGGGAAGGTACTACTTGTGTGACTTGTCCCATTGACAAGTAAAGTCAACTCAAAGACTCAAAGTCTTTTAGTAAATTTTCGGAGCCAGTAGTAAAATTTTACCTCACGCTTTGGAGTAAAAAGAATCACTTCGCTTCAAACAAATCAAAATACACTGTAGAGAGGTTTCCAGCATGAGCCGGAAGCGAGTGTTGAGAATTTTACTTCTATTTTTGATTGCCAGTTGGCCGTATTGATGCTTCTACAAACATTGGTGACTGGAAGGGATATTCTCCCCGCACTTACAGTGCCAGACACTGCTGTTCTAACTACTTTGAGAAATAAACACATTGCTTAGGGCTGTTGCCCGTTTAACGTTCAAGTTTATTCTGATCTTTTTCTTCACAAATGTCCCGTATTTATACCTAAAAGCACGGGTAGTTTGCGTCGATGTTCTGATTTTCTACGTAGTGAAATCACTCTCCATAAATGTTAAGTTTAGCATAAGTTAGGAATGTATTAAAAAGTGTAAATGTATCCACACATTTCGAAACTACTCTTTGGCTCGTATACCTATATTCACAGCTTGTGCGCAAAACTGGTAATTTGTCAGAATAAAACTATTTTTCGCTGTTCGAATTTTGAAAATAGCTGTTTTTGCACCTTACACATAATGACGATTTTACATGCTGACGTTCTCAAGAAAAAATGACGTCAAAAACGTCAAATTATTATTTTTTACTCAAAAGCGATAGGAAACATTTTTTACCCGCGAAGTAACTAGGACTTAAGAGTTTGTGTGCTTAATACTCTAATTTTTTTTAGCAATGTAAAAGTGACAGATCTGACAGATGCAAAATTTTTCTTTGCTTCTTTGACTTTTGAACAAAAGAAAAACTTTACATCTGTCACTTTTATATTGCTATGAAATCAAGCCAAAATCTTGATTTCCACTTACGAAAATGCACTCAGTTTTTACTCCGTTTACACTTTAAACAAAAGAAAAGATTCGTGGTTTAGCTAAATGGATGTAAAGCGGAGTGGTGTTTTTTGTAAGTGGAAATCAAGCTTTAAGCTGCAATCGCAGTGAAGAAAAGCATGCCGCGTTGCCTCCGTTTACTCGACAGATCGTTTTTAACAATAAGAAAGAGGATCGGACAAAGCGGAATGCTTTTTTTTGACTGCCTGGGGACCTTTAGGACCGCAATCTGCTGAAGTTACCAAGGTTTCGAAACCAGCTTTCGCAATTAAACTAATTTGGTTTCCTTTGTTCGGTATCGCTACATTGTACAAGTATTCGGTTTACGATAGATTTATAGTTGTTAAGCACACAAAGAGACCATTAAAAATTTAATATGCATGACTTGAGTCGTCCTTTTCCCGATTCGTTAAAATGTTGCAACATTAAAAACCAACAATGTCATGCGCGACCACGATAAATAAATAAATAAATTCACCCAAGAAATTCAAAATGTTTTTGAAAAAGACAAACTTATTGAAAACGGTAGGTAAGCCAACGAAAATGTTTTAGTACATTTTAGCTAATATCCCGAAAATAGTTTTTTTTTTTCTCATCTTTTCTTTATTTTTTACTGAGAAGAATTTTTAGAGACAACATATAAATACAATTGGCACACGTTTTTCGTATAATATAAATAATGGGATAATAGAGACAGAGGTAATATACCTCGATGCTTTGAAAATGATGACGAAAATATTAATTTGAGAATTTTAATGTTGACCATCTGTTCGGTTTTCGTTCAACTGTTAGGCAGTTTTGCTAATTTTTATTCTATTTTGGTTCTTTTTTGCAGATGAACATTCATCTTTAGATTTAGGTGAAGGCACTGTGACAATGAAAGCATATGAAAATGCTTGTAGGTAACAGAAAAAGTTACAATGAATAAGGTTCCGAACAGAACCATTTTTCAGGTCATTTGTCAGGTGAAAGGGTGTGAATAGGGATTCTCTATTAGGGAAGGCCCGAATTGCGCGTTTTTGTCGATCAAACAAAGCCTGATGGGTCGTCAGCTGAGGTTTGTTTGTCCCAAAGTTGTTCCCTGAGAGTGGTGCCAGTTATCAAATGGTACATAACAATCACTAAAATATCTGAGGACCAATGTGTTTTTGATTGGTCGAAAGATTCTTCATACAAAAGGTCATTTTATTCTGCATTTGATGATAAAGGCGTGAAAATTGCACCATCGATACAGATTGAAATTCTGAGCATTTTTGGGTTGGTACCCGAAAATTTCCGCTCCATATGCTCCCCTGACCCCCTTCAAAGTTTTCGATGTAGAGGTAACTTTGATGAATTTCTGTGAAGCGAATATTAAAGCCACATATGCCATATGGGGCTCAAATGAAAGCTAAACGTTCAAAAAATTTTTAGTTGAAAAAAATTTCCCAACTTTTCCGTCATTCACACAGTTTTTCCGATTTTCCGAAAAATTGAAATTTTAAATTTAAGGTTAAAGTTGAAGGATTTTTTAAATTTGTTCTAAAAGTTTTTTTTTTCTTGATATTATTGTTTACAATCGAAATTCCAGACTTTTTCCCATACAAACCATATTTCGATTTTCGCACATGGAGCAACCATGTTCAATTTTCATCAAAAGTTTTGACCCTTTTGCATGGCAATTTTTTTCCGCCAATTTTTTTCTTCTTCGATTTTTAATCTGATTTTTGGTGAGTTTGCTTAGAATGATCTAAAAACAAAATAAAACCACTTTTTCGATTTAAAAAAAATTATTTAGACCTCGAAATCTGCTAAAATACGCGAATTTCCCACAGTTGGCGAACTTTGCCCAGCACTACAACACCTATAATGGACTCAGACATCCAAAAAATTACTTGTATCGCAAAGCTGTGACCCTCAGCTTTCAAATGATACCAAACACTCCACCTGTTGATGAAAAAAGTATGACCTTAAATTTAAAGTTTCAATTTTTCGGAAAATCGGAAAAACTGTGGAAAGAAGGGAAAATTTGTGAAATTTTTTTCAACTAAAAAAACTTTGAACGTTTAGCTTTCATTTGAGCCCCATATGGCATATGTGGCTTCAATATTCGCTTCACAGAAATTCATCAAAGTTACCTCTACATCGAAAACTTTGAAGGGGGGTCAGGGGAGCATATGGGGCGGAAATTTTGGGGTATCTATCCAAAAATGCTCAGAATTTCAATCTGTATCGATGGTGCAATTTTCACGCCTTTATCATCAAATGCACAAAAAAATCAGTTTGGACCTTCACTATGATATTAGACAAGTACGTGATACTTGATAAGGTACGCAGAGTTTACGGTAGTACAAACAATAGAGACGCTGCGATTGTTTAGTTTCGTACAATTTGAGACAATATTGGTAGGCATAAAAAAACTGATAATTCCTTTTGAAGATAAGACCAAATCTCTGTTATAAATAGGTGCGCGATTAAATGTAAATACTCATCAATAAAATGTATCTTTCCTTCGTTATATTGTTTGTGTTATTAGGAGCTGGCGGTGAGAAAGAACAAAGAAAGTGACAAACCAAATTGTGGCGGTAACAATTTACATTTTTAGTTACGCCAATTCCAATCCATTCTGATCATGATCAAGATATCGAGAAGGAATTTAAGGTCAATGTGTCACTAGAATCGAAGGAAGAAGACTGGCAATTGGTGCCAGACTCTGATGGTAAACTTCACCTGGTTGATATCAAAAACGATGATATTATGGTGATCGAACCATCGTTTGTCGCCATCAACGATATGATCTTTCGTCTGTGGACTAGATCGAATCCGAACGCAGGACAAATAATTCAAATCCATAACAATGCACAACTTGCTTCGAGCAATTTCAGTCCTACACTTCAAACTCGTTTCCATTGTCATGGATGGGGAACCGGTGGTCCGAACATGGGTTCAAACATCAGACAAGCTTTGTTAGCTCGAGCAGATTTTAATATTTTTATTGTTGATTGGGGTGCAGGATCGAATACTCTCAATTACATAACGGCACGCAATCGGGTCAATGAAGTTGGAGCAGTGGTCGCTCAATTCATTGATTGGATCAATGTGAATGGGGTACCGTTTTCAGCCATTACAGTAATTGGATCTAGCTTGGGTTGGCCGGAACATTTCGATTGAGGTTTACCGTTTGTTTAATTCAATGATCTAATTAAGGTGCGCATGTTGCTGGAGCTGCCGGAAAAAGAACTAGTCGAGGACGTGTCCATGCAGTCGTTGGTCTTGATCCAGCTGGCCCTTTGTTTTCTCTTGATCAACCAGCTGATCGAATGCATCATACAGGTAAAAAAAAGCTTGGACTTTTCGACACTCATCGATGGTTCCCCTTAATAAAAATATGAAACGAGGGCAGATCGAAAAACGTTACAAAATTTCTTGTCGTCAGAGTATCTTAAATAGTAAAACTTATCAATTCACAGACGCTGACTATGTCGAAAGTATTGTAACCGACGGTGGACGATTAGGATTTGAACATCCCGTTGGTCATGCCAATTTTTATCCTAATTGGGGTAAATAATTCTGACGAAGACGAATGTTGGCGCATGAAAAAAAGAAGATTTTTATAGGATTCCAACAGCCCGGTTGCGGGGAAGATCTGGTTGGTAATTGTGGACACAGTCTACCCAGTCATTTTTTGTCGGCTTCGATAAATCCAGCTAATGTGTTCGGAGCAATAAGATGCAGAAATCTTGACGACATCCGACAAAGGAATTGTGTTGTTAGTGGTGCAAGCAGGCGTATGGGAGGTAAATTTTAAATGAGATCAACAGAAAGGGAATCGTTACACAAACTCGATTTTCAGGCGAGCCGATAATGGATGGGGCTGGTATTATCGGTAGTGTCTATCTGCTGCATACACATGCGGAGTATCCTTTTGCCCAAGGACCAAGATAAAGTTACACCTCCACTATGGCTGACGATAAATTTTGTTAATGAAATAGTTCTGAAACCTTAACATTGCTGCCGATTTCGCTTAAAATTTTCTTTTATTTAGTCCACACCAAATCACATCACTTAGTCTTTAAGATAGTCTTGAATCCAACTGTAAAAGAAGGACACTCTGACATAAATATCCGGCGTACCAAAACCGCATTTTCTCGATCGTGAAACAATTCCAACAAGAATTTGTTTGCGTACATCGACAAGTGGCCCACCTGAATCCCCATTGCAAAATCTATAAAAAAAAATGTTTGGACTCTATGAGCAGGCAGTTCTCAACGAAAAAGAATAATAATTTCCACACCCTTGCTCAATTCGTGAAAACGCACAGATGTCCGTTTGCGTCACATCCCAATTGAATTGACATTCGGAATCGCTTAACGTACGTTGATGTAGTTCTTGAAGATGAATTGGATCTTCACCGTCAGCATTTCCTCCCATTTTACCCCATCCTGTTACTACACAATCAGTACCGATGCTAGTTTCCACATTAGTATAAGCAATTGGTTCAACCTTGAATGAAGAGCAATCGAAATAAAAATCGGAACACCGCCATTATTCGAATTGTGTTCGCACTCTTTTCGGAATAAAGGTAATTTCCGTTGCTGCGGTAATGATTCCGATATCGTAGTTTTGATCCTTCGCAGTATACTTTGGATGAGTTCGGTTGTTACTGAGAAAATAGCGTAAACCGTTACCATTTAAGCTAAGTGATCCAACAAATACTGAGTAGAATTCTTGCGGTATGGGCAAATCATCCGAATCGGTCAAGCAATGCGCTGCAGTCACCACAACACGATTGGTAATAATTGACCCTCCGCACCAATGGCCCCAATCGTTAAATGTGTTGGCCATATCTTTACGACCATAAACTGTTGCATTCACTTGTAGTGAAACTTGGTATGGATATGGTTTTGTTGCAGGCTGTCCCCCGCTGATTCTGGAATTTATAACTGGACGAAATGAGTTTCGCTGTTGTGTTATTCACTAGACGTTCATTGGACTGATGCTGTGTCTCAGTCCGTTGCTTACCAACATTTTGACCATTCAGAACAAGCACGGCAATGTGCAGGAAAAACAATTTTAAAAACATTTCTGCTTGAAATTCGATTGTGAAATGGTCCCATTGATCTCATTGATTTTATATAAATTTCCTTTAAGAGGCACCGGCACTTAGCTACAATTGTAGCCTACATTTGCGTGTTTGATATTTCAATTTTGTTAATATTATTTCATCAGAATCCTTTTTGAAAAATGTACGACCGCAATTCCGACCACGAATCTGTTAGCTTTAAATAAAAATTAGTTTTGGTTGTAGTCGTTTTGATCAACTCGGAGGAAAGTGAGCAGTTTGATGAAATTTTCATAAACTGCTCATTGTTCTCAGAGCTGGTCAAATTGCTACAACCAAATCTATTTTCTGTTGAAAGCTAACACATTCGTGGTCGGAATTGCGGTCGTACATTTTTGAAAAGGGATTCTGGTGGAAAGATATCATCAAAAGTAAACTAAAATCCAGTATTTAAAAATAGCCCTAATGTATGCTTTTCGGCAAAGTACCGGTGCCTCTTAAGACGAATCAACACAACGCTAAATTTTTGCGAAAATCAAAAAATCCAAAAAAACGATATTATCGCCCAAAAAATTTTCATCCAGGACGATAATATCGTCTAAATTGGAAAATTCTAAAATATTGTCTGGACGATAGTATCGTTTTCTGGACGATATTATCGTTCAGAAAACGATACTATCGTTTTCTGGACGATATTACCGTTCTAGAAAATCTAATGGATATTTTCGTTTTCAGTACGATAATATCGTCCAAAACGATAATATCGTCCTGGGCGATATTATCGTTTTCTTAAATGATAATATCGTCCAGCACGATACTATCGTTTAAAAAAACGATAATATCGCCCAGGACGATATTATCGTTTAGTTTTGGGTGGTAATATTGTCCAGGACTCAATTTTACTCAGAGGTGCAGCAAGAACCGAATTCTCTTCCAAAATATCAAAAAACAATTGTCAGAGGAAATCACCTACACATCAGTGTTTAAAAAAGGCGTTTAGTTCGTCCCTAAATAATTCATCTTTTTACGAAATGAATACCAACTTTGATTGTACATAAAAAGCGTTTTAACACGCCGAGCGATCCGGCCCATTGCCCCGGAGCGAAGCGGAGGGCCGCAATGCGAGCCGGGCGCCGGAACGGTGTCGGAACTTAGGAGTTAATTTTTTTTTCTCGCATCGTCTCATAATTAGTCTGTGTAATTTTTCTGTATAAAATTTAAATTTACGGAACCAAATGAATCAATTTTTAATATATATTTGCCGTCTATAAACCTACAAGATTTTGTGTTTCGTCTTCAACAACCATCCAGAACGATAATATCGCCCAGGACGATATTATCGTCTAGAATTTTTATTTTAAATTAAATTAAAAACGATATTTTCATCCAGGACGATATTATCGTCAAAAATACGATATTATCGTTTTTTGAACGATAATATCGTTTTTTAGACGATAGTATCATCAAAAAAACGATAGTATCGTCCAAAAAAACGATATTATCGTTTAAAAACGATATTATCGTTTTTTTAAACGATAATATCGTCAAGAGAACGATAATATCGTCCTGAAAATATTTTAAAATTTATAATTTTAGACGATATTATCGTCCTGTATGAATTTTTTTTAGACGATATTATCGTTTTTTAGACGATACTATCGTCCAAAAAACGATACTATCGTCCAAAAAACGATACTATCGTCCAAAAAACGATACTATCGTTTTTTAGACGATACTATCGTCTAAAAAACGATAATATCGTTACTGACGATATTGACCGTGCAGTTATGTCGCCTCACCATAACTTCGCATCCGCGTCCTTTCTAAAAAATTGTGTCAAAAAGTGCATTGGCTTTGAGTAACAATGATAAATGTTTGTGGTGGTGTAACCTACTTCACGAAAATTGACAAAATTTCTGAGTTTTCTTACAGAAGGCTACATCACCGCAAACATTAATATTATTGTTAATGACAGCCAACACATCTTCAGACGAAACGATGGTCCCGTTTTTTTTTTTTTTTAAATAAAAGCCCCGGATACGAAGTTATCATCGAAAAAATATTATTTTTTCGCACAAATTTAGGCTATAATTTAACGTTGCGTCGTTTCGTCTTAAAATAAGGTATTGTCATTGTCGTAAAACAAAATGGGATTCAATTAGTACGCTATCAACTTGATAGTACTAAGTAGGTCAAGCTTACAGATTTGCAATGTTGTTTCAGTTGGTAAGGTAAATATCGATCGAATTAATATTATCAGGGCCGGTTGTGGAGAAAATGTTTTCTCGAATTTTCTTGAAATAGTTTTTTGAAAAATTCGAGGAATTGATCTACAACAAAGTAGTTAATCTATCAGCTATGAGCATAATATTGCGAACGATTTGTTACAAACAATCGAATGCCATCCACTATGATTCTTGTGAACCGTTTTTTTCTGAAGAACCGATGGATACCTGAATACAACCGGTACTTTTGGTTAACTTCATAGTATAACTATGGTTAGTCCAGGTTCTTATATGTCGAGGTCTAGGTTACACGTGATCGAGCAAAAATTTGACAATGGGATATGATAGAAGGGTAAGGGGTCAAAGTTTTGTTTATGAGTATCGCGAACTTAGAGTAATCATGTCCGGAGCGATAGCGGAGGACTTGACGCAGTCTAACTTCCAAAAAAAGAACGAAGAAATTTTTTTGAGACGCGGCAACTATATATAGGCGAGAATTTAAGTTTCTTTCCTTTGGCCTGTATCACCACAAATCCTATTCTATCTTATTCGCGCTTCAAATACGAGCAAAACGAGCTATCACTCGACTATGTAACTTTAAAATTGCCGGAGATACATCGTTTTGAAGTTGGTCATTTTGATAGAAAATGCACCAAATTAACGTTTTCCAAACAATCAAAATCTTTCAACTTACTCTAGATCTATCTATCTATCTGTCTATCTATCTGTCTATCTATCTGTCTCTCTATCGACGGTCGATCTCGGAAACTAGTCAGCCAATCTCCATGAAATTTTGCAGGAACCTCAGGGTAGGCATAAAAATGAAAATGTGATACGCCATTACCCCAGGAAAAACCAGAATTTTGTTTTATTGGCCTCGAAGTGGTTTCTGAGTGTGGTTTTCGAGGGTCGGGAACGCGTTTTCGGCTGTAGCTTAGCTGTATTGAAACCTACAGAGGCGTGCGACCCATCAAATGAAAGGTATTCGAACAAAAAAATATTTAAAAAAATCGGGGCAGATTCGTTTGAGCTAGAGTGATTGGAGTGACCAAATTTTGAGCTACTCGAGCGTAGGATGAAAGGACTAATATTTTTTTGGGTTATGAGAGATAGAGAATTACTTTCTTCGGCAAAGTCTCAGAGTTTTACGAGTAGAACAGAGGGGCATATGTGAAAAATGTCGAAAGTTGGAAATGTGTGGGTCAATTATGTTTTTAGAGGTATTTCTTGAATGGTGGCAGATAGAGAGTTACTTTCTTCGGCAAAGTCTCAGAGTTTTACGAGTAGAAAAGAAGGGCATTTGTGAAAAATGTCGAAAGTTGGAAATGGGTGGGTCAATTGGGGTTTTGGAGATATTTCTTGAATGGTGGCAGATAGAGAATTACTTTCTTCGTCAAATTTTCGATTTTCGTCAAATTTTCGATTTTCGTCAAATTTCGAATTTCGTCAAATTTTCGAATTTCGTCAAATTTTCGAATTTCGTCAAATTTTCAAATTTCGTCAAATTTTCGATTTTCGTCAAATTTTCGAATTTCAAATTTCGCCAAATTTCCGAATTTCTGTTATAAACTGTTATAAAAAGCAGTGTTCTAAAACTTCTAAAACGACTGATATCCCAACAAAAATCTCTTCGAGAAAAGTGTGACGCAGTCTTTGAAGTACAATTTCTAAAATGAATGATATCGCAAAAATTAAATTTTACACCCAATTTTAGTTCAAACAAGCTGGCTTAGGTTTTCTCATCATCTGCCAAATAATTTTTACCAAAAAAAATTTGACTGGAAACAACCAAAATTTTACCAAAAAAATCTGCGTCGCAAAGTGGCAAATGTTCAGGAACAGACCAGCAAGAAAATTTATCTGCCACATGCGACGCAGATTTTTTTGGTAAAATTTTGGTTGTTTCCAGTCAAATTTTTTTTGGTAAAAATTATTTGGCAGATGATGAGAAAAACTAAGCCAGCTTGTTTGAACTAAAATTGGGTGTAAAATTTAATTTTTGCGTAACGAAGCTGAAAGCGTCAACTCTAGCGATATCATTCATTTTAGAAGTTGTACTTCAAAGACTGCGTCACACTTTTCTCGAAGAGATTTTTGTTGGGATTATATTTACCCAGAGGGGTTTGTACGACATGAAATGTTGTGGTCCCAACATCAGTTTGTATAATTCGTATAATTTTACACCAATCCAAGTATGCGTTGACACTTTTTTGCTTTTGATAGTTCAATTTGCCTTCTTAATTAATTAAGAGGGCAAACACATAGACCAATAAATATTTCGTATTTCATGTTGGGACCACAAATTTTACGTAATTTTGTTCGAAATTACCGGTAAAATAACCGGTTTAGTGTAAAATCAAAAACTTCAATACCTCAGCTGATTGGATCAGGTGTTTTAAGAGGAATCTACACATGGCTACATTGCTTGAGGATACCGCTATCTAAATCAGCGCTGGATTTTTAACGTTACAAACTGGCAACGGACTAAAAGCAACACTAGAGCTAACACACAGCGCGAAGCTATCAGACTAATGAGCAGAAAACCTAAACAATCCTTCCTTTCACAAAATTTATTGTACACAACCAAAACGCACACTCCTTTTCAAATTTATTGGGGACACCGCATTGAGATAATAAAACAAAATTGCTTCAAGTTTATTTTTGATTGAAGATCCTGTGCAATTTCAAATCGTTGCGCTCTTATTCAGAGCGATTGGAATCACTAAAAATACCCCCATCTGGAATGCCTAAGATAAATTGCTAAAACAAAAGCAACAAAAACAAACAGAGAATTTGATTCTCTTACCTCCAATGGAATGCGTTAAGCAATGCATACAAAGAAGCGGGCTGTTTCGACCTCGAAACTCAACGGCGGTCACAAAACTAGAGTGGGCTAGTTTTCATCAGTCGTTTCCGTTGAGTCCTTCCGGAGACAGCAGTATATCATTCAGTTGAACAAGCATCACACAATGTGAATGATTTACGTGGAAATAATTGCCATTTTTCAATGTAAAACTTGAGATTAAAATAGAACGCAACTTTAGAAGCAACCCCAACTCGTTGCAAGAAAAGCGAAACAAAACAAGAAAAGCACAAAAACAAACCAAACTAAAATCAAACAAAATCGGCACGGCCGTACTCACATTCTTACATTTTAACTGAAAGCTAACACATTTTAACACCAAACGATAGTCATACTTTTTCCAAAAAGAATGCGAGTCCAAAATTATCATCAAAATAATAATAATTTTGCCCCGAAATGTAGGCAACAATTTAGCCATGTGTAGATTCCTCTTAATTTCTTAATTGAAAATACTGTTTCAGCAAACGCTTCGATGTATATTAGTTGATGTAGACTCTTCTAATGGACTTTGGCTCGTTCGAAAGTCTGATTCATTGCCAACATTTTATGGAAGAATGTGCTACTGGGACTGGAAAATTGCCCCAGCTGTTCGGGATTCCCGAAAAAAGTGACACAATAAACCACTAATTTTGACCCCAATTTTACTGGCCAAATTGAAGCATATTTTATTGACATGGCAAAAGTGCATTTTTTTTGTGTCAAGTTTTCCATATTCTATAAACCGGATTTTTATGCCTACAATGTGGTCGAAGTGTCACTATATTTGTTAGTAAGTAAAACCTACAATTGCTTTAAAACCTGAATGTTCCACACTACTTCCAATCCTAGAACTCACTGACTACGTTCGTTTCCATTAAGTTTTTTCTTTTTTGGTTTCTACTGTATTTAGTTTTTGATGAGAACAGAATTTGATTCCACTATACCTGAATGCTCCTACCTATACCTAGAACTCATAAATTACGCTTCTCCTTAGAAACAAGGTAACATCACTCGAAATAGTTCAGCTTTTATGATCAGGTGAAATTTTTATATTGAAGTTAGACGACCTGCATGGAAATAATGCGGTATCCTGGTATCCTAGATACCGGGAGATCGTCGGGGCAAAAAATTGGATACCGGGAAAGTTAGCCTTCGCCGAAGGCGTTTTTTTTTACTGTAAAAATTAGACCTCACTGAGAAATATCTATCAGCGGGAAGTACTCACCGGGAAATATCAATTAAGCATGAAGAATTCATAACTAACCAGGAAATAGCTGTCACCGGGAAATCGGAAACAGCTATCACTGGGAAGAACTCACCGGAAAATTTTATCAGCCGGAAGAACTTATCGAGAAGTTTCTACCGACGGGGGACGAACTTATTGGGAAGTTTCTGTTAGCAGGAAGTCTATCAGCGAGAAATTTTTTTCTTGTCAGTGTTCAGCGGGAAGTCTCTATCATCAGGAAGTACTCATCTGGAAGTTTTTATTAGCGGGAAGAACTTATCGAGAAGTTTATACCAATGGAAAGAACACATTGGGGAACTCAAGGGGAATTCTATCAGTGGGAAGTACTAATCGGGAAATCTTTATCAGCAGGAAGAGCTTATCAAGAAGTTTTCGTCACTATCCCGATCCCGATGAATTATTCTCTTCAACGAACTAAACTTTTGATGAGTTACTACTTCTGGTGAAACAGTTCCTAATAGGGTGCATAGACCTAAGAATTTAAAAACGTCGCCTGCGGCGCTTTTACTCAAATTAAAGTTTCATTTAGAATTTTGAGTTTGTACAGTTTCAAAGAATGGCGCTATTTCTGCATCATCAAAACACAGTCTTCAAAAAATTTCGCTCGCTCCGCTCTTTCTTTTCTTATAGTTAAGTAAATTAAGGTTTTCCAAACGATTGTTATGCCCAACATATCTGGCAGATTAGAACAGAAGATAATTTTCCAATGAGTTTATATCTGTTTTATCAAAGGAAGGGCTCGTGCAGTTAGCATCCTTACATACATTCTGTTCTACAAATTGATGAGTGAAAATTCATACAGAAGAAAGTCACGAAAAGGTTCTAGCATTGTAAAAACTAATGATAAACTTCAATCTGCACAAAAAAGAAAAAAGAAAGGGGTTGGGAAATAATATTCGTGCCACCGGGAAGTTAATTGCGACTCACCGGGAAATTTTTGTCAAAAGTATCGGATACCGGGAAATTTTGACTTGGTTACCGGGAAGAAAACATTATTTCCATGCACGTTAGACGAGTAGATTCGATAGTTATTCTAGTGATGCCGTATGTCATTCAGTACGTACACTTGAAAATCTCCCTTCATCGAAAAAGGTATAAGAGCAACTATTATGTATCAACGTCGTTTATTTGCATAAAAAAAATTGTTCTTTACAAAACGATCGATTAAAGTCAAATTAAATGTGAAATCCAAGTATTTTGTTTCTGATGTGTTTATCCAGGCCCAAGATTGATGTCATCATTCAGTTTTCAAAGCGACTAAACGTTCGAAATAAGAATAAAATCAATAAGGACAGTCAAGTTCTTACTTACGCAGACTTCTCGAAGGAGATTCCGGAGTCAGCAGACAAACTGAGATTCGGAAGAGAAGAAAAAATAATTAAAAATTGTCGGAGTTTAGTACATAGGTATTTCGAATCAGTGTTCAACTGTTGGTTGCGAAATAGGCCAGGAAATAAGGTCAGCTGTGAACACACACGAGCAATTTTACGTCGATTTGATCCACAATTATGCTGCGTCTTCCGTAGTTAGCGTGTGGTGAACATTGGATTACAATGGAAGACCCAGCATAATTGTCCATCACACCAACGCAAATTTGCTCGTATGTACGATTAGTCTTTATGTGCGGTTAATAGTGCGAATAGTGTAATAAAGACTTTCGGCCTGAATTGATCGTTTTCACTATTTCACTATTTTAGTATTCCGCACATTATAACAATGGAATGATAACGAATAAATATTTAAGAGTGATATCGCCAAATCTTCAGGTGATTGGGAAACAAGCGATCTCCGATTTTAATGAGTGATAGCTCGTTGGATTCGTCTTTCAATTCTAGGAAACACGCGTCTTTCACTTCTTCTTTAAAAATATTGTTTTCTGTGAAAAGCGTTCAAAAGTGAAGACATGTCAGAGGGTACCGAAAACAGTTTTTCGCCAATAACTCAAGAAAAAAAATATTTTAAATTGTTGTAATGTTGTACGATTGTCGGCCTTGGAAAGACCTACAGGTAGAGTATACGCACCGCTTGGTGCTAGTTGATCCACGAGAGTTATGACTAGAAATATAGTGAATGTTCGGAGAGTCCGCCTTCTCTGCAGTCTCGATGTTCCGCGGAACTGAGCATGGGGTGTTGTAGCTGGCCTCACCTACTATCGTCCAACATATAAATGAACCCAGTACTTTTGTGCTGCAAGCTTACAGAAGTCTTAGAAAAAAAGTGGGTGAAAAAAAGGCAAATTTTTACCTTCTTTCTGAGGGCCCAACTGCCAGAACAGCGTCTGGAACGGTTCTACGAGAGTAATTTTTTATCGTCTACTATTCCTTTACCGTATACGCTTCGCTTTGACTCGAATATAGGTCGTTACAACATATCCAGTGTTAGTAATTTGTGTGAAAAATTATTAAATTTTTCTCGGAGGATTTTAGTCAAATAAAGTGTAAGCGTATAGCAAATGACCTCAGGAGTCCGGAACAGTAATTAGTTTTTCAATTGGGCCAATATTTGCTACGTGACAGGAGTTTGGAAAAACGATACGATCAAGTGGGAGCAAACGGTTTTCCAAACTCCTATCACGTAGCTATTGGTCCAATTGAAAAACTAATTACTGTTCCGGAGTCCTGAGGTCATTTGCTATAGGCTAACACTTTATTTGACTAAAATCCTCGGAGAAAAATTTAATAATTTTTCTCTTGATATTACTGATATATTCGCGACATAGCGAAGCGTTTTTCTATTGATAAGGTGAAAGAATAGTAGACAATAAAAAATGACTGCCATAGTACCGTTCCAGATGCTGTTCCAGCAGAAAGAAGGAAAAAATCTGCATTTTGGCACCAACTTTTTTTCCAATACTTATGTAGGCTTGCAGCCCAAAAGTACTGGGTTCATTTATATATGCAACCATAGTGGGTGAGGCCAGCTACAACACCCCATACTCAGTTCCGTGGAACATCGAAGCTGCAGAGAAGCAGGACTCTCCGAACATTCACTATATTTCTAGTCATAACTCTCGTGGATCAACTAGCACCAAGCGGTGCGTATACTCTGAAGTGTGAAGTTCTGAGGCAAAGCCGAGGTCAACGATCACACAAAAACTCGACTTTTCAACTTTTTATCCCGAGTTTGGTAATGAATTTTACGTAGTTAACGTTAGGATAAGAGTATTCAAGTCAAGTTCCCAACTTTTGCATAGTTTTAATGTGAGTGAAGTTAGATAGTGAGTGGTCCCAAGTGACACATGATAATCAAAACAGCAATTCGAAAGCGGTTATCTCATCATTTAATCTCGTAGTTAGAACAAATTGTTAAATGTTGAGGTATTGACATGCAAAGATTTCGGTCGAAGACTGTTGCGTCATTCTCCCATAAGTAGGAGATTTAGTCAATGAAAGTCTTGAACAGGTATGGTCGATCGGTGAATTCGTCTTAAACGCACTCACATTTTATGTCAAAATAATATGAAAATGAGTGCGTTTAAGTACGAAAATCAAATTTTAATGTCCTCCGGGCGGACAATAGACACTTTCATTGGATTTCGTGGGATTGTGGAAGTGAATCATATAAAAGACACAAGCCACACAAAGGCTCAAAGTAGCCAAAAGAAACAGGAAAAGTGTTGGGGTGACAGGGAACGTTCAATAATCGAAAATTTATCAATTCAAAGGAACTCACTCTTTATCCACTGGACGTCCAATTTTTTTCAAAGCCTGTCGTAGACGCATTTCGTCGGTTTTACTAAAAACAAACAGACTCACTGTCAACCATTTTGCTTGCCACATCAATTGCCAGTTTCTACTTACAGTTTCTGATAATTTTCTTTCATGCGACGATACGCTTCCATCTTCTGTTTGACGACTCTCTCAAGACGTTGCTCTTCGGCCTTCACCTGCTTTTCCATATCCAAAATCTTCTTGATGCGAAGCTCTTTCTTCTTCTGATTGAATTCGATTGCAGATTTTACCTTGAATGCGATCTCCTGTTGTTGTTTCAGAAACTTAAATTGTTGCTGGATTTTCTCGATTTTCGACAACGGTGGTTCAAAGTACGCCTTCAGTGCTTTTTGGGCCGGAGATTTTTTTTTTGTTTTGTTCAAATTAATAATTTTGTTCAATTAGACAATTTGCGAAGAACAAACCCAGTGGCATATCTTTTCCGATCGTTACAATCTTACATTGTTTGGCGCAAGTGGTGCATTCATTGTTGCGAATGCGGCGTGAACAGGCGTTACAGAGAATGTGGAAGCAAGAGGTTAAAATGCACGGTCCACCTAGCCAAAGAAATTGTCTTAATGTTTGTAATCGTTTCAATGAGCAACAAGCAAAATGCTTGCGTCGACCAAAACGCAACACATTTTCGAATTAAATTAAATTATTCCTTCTTACCGGGCATTTGGCCTCTTTCCATATAAGTGAAACACGAATTACACATGAAAGACATTGTCCGGTTTTTCGTTTTGACGGAGACTTTCTGATTTTCCGTTCAAAATTTGCTTCGTTGCTTTCTGACTTGCAGAAAACACGACAATTTCGATCGACGATGGAACGCTAAAACTAGATGAAACTGATCGAACAGTCAGTGTACGGAATGATATTGAAGTTAGTAGCGATTGAATATGGTGAAAGCAAAGGCGATGGCGGCGATGACAAATGTTTCGTTATCTGCAGGTGTAGTTAGACGAGTTAGACTCCTTATTTTCAGTTGCGTTTCCTTGCTCTGTTTCAAAATATGGCTTTGTTACGCAAAAATTAAATTTTACACCCAATTAGTTCAAACGAGCTGGCTTATAGTTTTCCTCATCATCTGCCAAATAATTTTTACCAAAAAAATATTTGACTTAAAACAACAAAAATTTTACCTAAACGAGCCATCAGAACAGTCGGAGCGTTTGCTGCGACTGAGCCCCGTACAAACCCGTACATCTATTGCGTACGTGACCCTAGTTCGTCCGTCGCCCTACTCTTACCGTAAGCCTACTGCGCCCGTGAACGTCGGTAAAGTAAAATTCTTATGAAATGTGTACGTCTTAAAAATTGCGCATAGCGCAATTACGAAGTCCCGTTCGACGTTCCTTTCAAATGTAACACAAATTTCGAATTGACCTAAAATTAAGTAAGTATCATTTTCACCGATTTATATTGATTTTACAAAAATCCAAAATGGCGGCCGACGGCCATTTTGTTAGGAGGTGGAAAGTAGTACGGCTGCTTTACATTCGTTAGTACCTTTCAAACAAAAAAAAATTAAAGAAATTCGGTCAAAGTTTACTCGAGATATTAACAAAAAACATAGCTAACGCCGACCCGTATGAAACACCTATTCGTATCAAAAGCCTTTAATGTGAAACTCTTCATTTCTCTTACTTCATTTTCTTCTCTGCTGAAAAACTATTCTCCCTTTAAAATCACTTACATTATCCACTCTTTGCCTTGTTATCATATACAACTAAATTGCCGGAGGCAATATAGACAGCCCCGTACGAAGACAAATTTCATAAATTCCTATTTAAACAGCTATATACCGCTATATTTACCTATATTTTCCTATAAATAAACATTTCACAGATGAATATGCTATTATATAGCTCTATATGCCAGTATATAGCTCAATATAGCTGTATATAGGTATATATAGATGTCCATATATGGAATCCCTGAAACCCCTCACACTTAACACATTATTTCCATGTTAACAGAAACTCTCTAAGTATCATTTTTCCCAAGATATTTCAATTTTACTAAAATCCAATATGGCCGCCGGCAGCCATTTTGTTAGGAGACCGGAAATAACACTGACGCTTTAGATTCGTTAATACCTTTCAAACAAAAAAAAATTCATGAAATTCGGTCAAAATTTACTCGAGATATTGACAAAATACTCCACGTTCACTGTACGGCCGAGTAGCCAGATAAGAGCTCACTTCAAGAGACCAAGCTCACGCTCCGGAGAACATAATTTCATAAAAATTTTTTTCCCTGATTGGTACGGTCAATACCTATCTAATAAAGCTAAAACAGACGAAATATGTTCAAATGTGGCCGACCTACAAGCAAAAACTGCTTGCCGCCCTGTGCCTGTTCCACACCAAGGGGTCTAACTCACGAGTCGGTCATCCGATTTCCATAAACTTTTTTTTTGTCGATCGGTATTGTAAATACCTTTTATTTGACGTATCGCTTACAAGTTTAACGTTTAAATGTCCGGAGATATCTTCGAAAAACCGTAAAGCACTTATTGGGCCACAGCTCGGGAAGGGTCGATCCAAAATCACTCATCTTCGAACTTAGCCTGTCTTTTGACATTACCAAACGGGAAAAAAAAGAATTTTCAAAATCGGATGCGTTTTACTCAAGTTATCGTGCAGACAGACAGACGGACAGACGGACATTTTTTTTTTCGCGGATTTGGCATATCTAGACAACCACAATAGGTTTCCCCTTACTCAGGGAGTCCAATTCGACGTGTTACAAACGTATGCGTAAACCTATAAGACCCCAGTACTTCGTACGGGTCTAAACACCACCTTCACTGTACGGCCGAGTAGCCACATATAAGCTCACTCCAAGAGACCTAGCTCACGCTCCGGTGAATCGAATTTCATAAACTTTTTTTTCCCTGATTGGTACGGTCAATACCTATCTAATAAAGCAAAATCCATCTAAATACGTTCAAATTTGGCCAACCTACAAGCAAAAACGGCTTGCCGCCCTGTACCTAGTTCACACCAAGGGGTCTAACTCACGAGTCGGTCATCCAATTTTCATAAACTTTTTTTTGTCGATCGGTATTGTAAATACCTTTCATTTGATGTATCACTGACAAGTTTAGTGCTTAAATGTCTGGAGATATCGTCGAAAAACAGTTAGGCACTTATTGGGCCCCAGCTTCGGAAGGGTCGACCCAAAATCGCCCATCTTCGAACTTAGCCTCACTATTTTGACTATCTTTCAGGGAAAAAAAAAATTTGAAATCGGATTTGATTTACTCAAGATATCGACGTGACAGACGGACAGACAAAATTTTTATTGCAGATTCGTCATCTATGAACATAGGCAAACACTTTGCCCTTACCGTCTGCTTCGAATTCCATCAATTACACACGGCATCGTAATCCTATAAGCCCCTTCGTACTTCGTACGGGGCTAAAAATCTGCGTCGCAAAGTGGCAGATGTTCAGGAACAGACCTACGAGAAAATTTATCTGCCAGATGCGACGCAGATTTTTTTGGTAAAATTTTTGTTACTATTATGCCACGAAGTTCCACTCGTAAAACTCTGAGACATTGCCGAAGAAAGTAATTATCTATCTGCCACCATTCAAGAAATAACTCTAAAGCCCTAATTGACCCAAATATTAGTCCTTTCATCCTACGCTCGAGTAGCTCAAAATTTGGTCACTCTGACCACTCTAGCTCAACCGGATCTGCACCAATTTTTCTAAATATTTTTTTGATACCTTTCATTTGATGGGTCTCACGCCTCAGTAGGTTTCAATACAGCTGAGCTACAGCCGAAAACACGTTCCCAACCCTCGAAAACCACACTCAGAAACCACTTCGAGGCCAATAAAACAAAATTCTGGTTTTTCCTGGGGTAATGGCGTGACACATTTTCATTTTTATGCCCACCCTGAGGCTCCTGCAAAATTTCATGGAGATTGGCTGACTAGTTTCCGAGATCGACCGTCGATAGATAGATAGATAGAAACATACAGAGTAAGTTGAAAGATTTTGATTGTTTGGAAAAAGTCAATTTGGTGCATTTTCTATGAAAAATGACCAACTTCAAAACGATGTATCTCCGGTAATTTTAAACCTACATAGTCGAGTGATTGCTCGTATTTGAAGCGTTTTGTGGTGATATAGACCAAATGGTAGAAACTGAAATGTTCGGCTATACATAGTTGACGCGTCTCAAAAAATTTTCTTTTTTTGGGGGTTACTGCGTCAAGTCCTCCGCTATCGCTCCGGACATGATTTACATAAAACATGATCAAAAATCTGGAAATTACCAAAAAAGAACAGAGAATCGGTCCTTGCAATCGAGATCGAGAATTGATTGAAAAACTAGGAAATCGAAATGAGTACGAAACGAACAGGAATCAGGAAGAATTAAAATGATTAGGTGATAACAGGTGAGTATACAACGGGAAGCGAATAGTGATCTTTTGTAGGACAATCGAAAAAAATCCTTGTCATTGATCAAACGATTCGTTTGGCTCGCGATTTCAGGTTTTCAAAAATCGGAAACGTTGAAATCAGTCAAAAACACTCAGAGTAAAAGTGACGCAAGTCCCTGTGCATACTTCCAAAACAACTGATATCGCTGGAGGTGACGCATTCTGCGCTTGTACGCTTGTACGCAAAAACTGTAACAGCAAAAATTTGCCCAAAGAAATTCTAGAAACAAAATTTTACCAAAAAAATTTTGCGTCACAAAGTGGCAGATGATTTGGACGTATTAGGACATATTCTTGCATATTTTAAAAAATTTCTTAAAAGTACTTTCCTCAACATCTGCCACTTGTGACGCAAAATTTTTTTGGTAAAATTTTGTTTCTAGAATTTCTTTGGTCAAATTTTTGCTGTTACAGTTTTTGCGTACAAGCGCAGAATGCGTCACCTCCAGCGATATCAGTTGTTTTGGAAGTATGCACAGGGACTTGCGTCACTTTTACTCTTTTGAGTGTTTTTGACTGATATCAGTTCTTTTGGAAGAATTAGTAAATTAAAAAATTTGAAAAATTTTGGAACCACTCGATTTTTAAAAAATTTGAAAAATTTAAAAAAATTAAAAACTTTGAAAATTTTGAAATTTTTTTTGAAAATTTAAAAAAAAATTGGAATTTAAAAAATTTGAAAAATTTAAAAAAATTTGAAAAATTTAAAAAGTTTAAAAATTTAAAAAAATTTAAAAAATTTTGAAAAATTTAAAAAATTTTGAAAAATTTAAAAAAAATTTTTAATTTTTTTTTAATTTTTCAAAATTTTCAAATTTTTTAAACTTATTAAAATTTTTAAATTTTTTAAATTTTTCAAATTTTTTGAATTCCAATTTTCTTTTAAATTTTCAAAAAAATTTTCAAAATTTTCAAAAAAAAAATTCAAATTTTTCAAATTTTTTAAATTTTTTAAATTTTTTAAATTTTTTAAATTTTTTAAATTTTTTAAATTTTTTAAATTTTTCAAAATTTTTCAAAGTTTTTAATTTACTAATTCTTCCAAAAGAACTGATATCAGTCAAAAACACTCAAAAGAGTAAAAGTGACGCAAGTCCCTGTGCGTACTTCCAAAACAAAATGCTAACGCGCGCCCATGATAGACAGTGTAGCTTTGGTCAATGCACTTTTTCCTATGTACTCGTGTCATTACAACGGAACAGAATTTAGACCTCGGGACATTGACGAGTCAATATTTTTCGCTTCCTCCGCTCGCGCTGTATTTTTCCATAAGTAGATTTTCATTTCTCCGTCAGGCTTCATTCACAAAATCTCGCTCCGCTCCCGTTCTTTCTGATAATATGAAGAAGAACGTTGTTTGTCAGCATTAGCGAAAAATTGTGATGAAATGATGTTATATGTGTTCAGGAACCTTAAAGAGGATTTTACAACCTCTTCACCGGGAAATACCGGGAAATACCAGGAAAAATCGGGAAATCGAATTTGGATACAGAGAAAAGAAAACACGCGGTCTCAATACCAACCATTTCCAGCAGCTTTCACGGAAACTAGCTGTCTAGCTCAATCGGTAGAACGATGGACTCACTCTATTCCCCGGGCTTTCCGTAGAAAAATAGTTTTGCAAGGACTTAGAGACTCAGTGTTATTATGAACCAATCGGTTGTGGCGTCATCAACGGAGCTAATACCAATAAAAGGACTGACAAATTGTACTTTCTAAAGAGCATTCTATTCAATTTCACTTTACAGTCTAATTCTACTGGGAAATCGGTTTGTGTGAGTGTATCGTGTGTGTTGTTTACTAGAACATTAAACTTGCAACGCCTTCAATTGCTGTGTCATATGCTCATTGCGCTGGCATTCATTCGTGAATTGCTTAACGACTGTCGCATACTTCCGTTGCTGTTCGATCAAACACATCAATTGGCTGTTGAGTCCATCCCGTTTCGCCCTCTCATCTTCGAACTTATTCTTCACTTTGATTTTCGTCTGCTTGACACCGTCGACAATGGTTTCGAGTTGGGCAACAAACTGCTCTTTCGACTGTGGATTGGCCATGCCGCTATAATGTTTCGGAAACGATGTTTTTCGGTGAATCGGAAATTGGAAATAAAAATGATCGTTGAACACTCACTCATTGTAGTTCTCGTGTATGGAATTGAGCAGCGAAAGTTCTTTGGTCAGATATCGCTTTGTGTCATCCAGTGTGTTGTACATGGTGTAAAATTGCTTTGTTTCGCGATGTTTGGCACTCACTGAAACAGTTTTTTTTAAAAAAGTCTTTAGAGATTCAAATACGAATCTTCAACACCTCGGGCAATTTCAGCTCGGGCAATTTTTTGTGGGAAATAAAAGCTTAAAAAATTCTACATCTTGCTCGAATGATCTACATTTCACGTTCACCCAACGATTCTGTTACACTGTCTGTGTGAATCTTACCTTGGTTATACAATTCGAGAAATCGTCGTTGATACTGTGACAATTCCGTTCGACTGGGAATGTTATCCAACTGCCTCTGGATGGAGACTATCGCGCGATTCTTTTTCGCCAGTTGTAAACGAATCGTTTGCAATTTTTCCCGTTCCATTTCCAGCACCTGTAACGATTCACGGATATCCTCCTCCGGTGTCACCTGTTCGGCCTCTTTGATTTCCCGCTGTATCCTAGCCATTTCTTGGCGACACTGATCCTTAAATACCATTTCTGCTTGCTTCAATTCCTCATTTTTGACGACAAGTTTTTGAATGTTGTCCAGAATCCTGCGGAACAATCACAAAATTGACTGTAAAATATGCCGCCGAACAACCGAGTATCGTGTGCGTGTGTACCCCTTATCACATTTATTATCCTGACCCTCAAAGGATCGTATCTCAGCCTTGATATCTTTCCCTTCGGAAACTAACAAATCTACGGAATGCTTTTCGTCAGCCAAGCGTTTCTCCATGGCACGATTATCCTCTTGAATTTTCTGCAATTTTCGTTCCAGAGCCACTTTGGTTGTTTCCAAACTTTTGATTTGACTGCGTTCCGACAATTGCTTTACGTCTGCGGACATTTCGTTCCGCAATTCTGCATAGTGTTTGGTGAGAGCGTTTTTCTCAGTCTCAGTCAAATCGGAATGGTTCAGACATTCATCCTATCGGTGGGAGACGGACACAAGATTAGATCGGTTGTGGTATTATAATATATTTGGAATCACATGTATCGATCAAAGTGGTGCTAGATATTGATGCGTTAAAAAGCATGTTGCTGTGCGAACAATAGTTGTGGGTGGGAAACATTTACGTCTTAAACTGTCTACGATGGGGAATTATGAGATCCGACAATTTTAATCCGCTTTTAATCCGAATTTTATCCACTCCACAAGCAATAACAACGTTACTATGCATACGTACGTATCGTAATGTCTTACTCATAGTGGAGGTTCTTAGCGATTGCATAGTGCATTTTTTGACAAAGGTCTGAAAATTGGACTATCGGTAAATATGGTCATCTAGAGTCTAATGCGATATGGTGCCCAAAATTTTAGCCCCTCCCCTTCCCCTGCCATCGCTTTAAAGTTTTCGGTGCAGAGGTAGGTTTGATGAATTATTGTGCAGTCGCCATGACTCCTACCATAGCTATATATAGCTCAAATGAAAGAGGAAAGTCCAAAGTTTTTTTTTGACACGCTTTGCTTTTCCAAATATTCCATTTTTATGTGACTTTTCCGAGCTTTTCCGAAATGTCAGAAAAAAAGTTGAGTTTCAAAGTGAGATAACTCGTGAAATATGATTTTTACAAGGAAATGATGTTCCGAGGATTTGTTCGCCATGAAATTCTCTACCGAAATAAGTTATGGCAGTCTTTCCTATCTTTAACGGTGGCGGATCTGGAACCTATTTTCCGCATTCCCACCATATAATGTTAGGAATGAAAAAATAATAATTTTCAAGATTTTCACCAAATTTTTTCTTTATTTTGTTAGGAAACTTGCTGTTATGATGTAGGAACTTGTTTCTGTTGTAAATGATGTCCATATTTCCTCATCCAGAGGTTCCACTAGTCAGAACTCTGGAATTTTACGACTTTTCAATGTAAATTTTGAATGTGTTCTGGATTTGGGACTTTTAAAAGTTCTCCAGCATAAAGTACGTAAATTTTCAAGATTCCTCAATAAACAGGAACAGTGTTGGAAGAGACTCAGGTTTTTGATTTTTCAAGGATTTTTCGAAAGAACTACATTTGTCAAGCTAAATAAAAAGTAATTGCAGACCAGTATAGTCCTGGCCTCTTATTTCCGCTCCCAATTCTAGAACTGGAAGTTTTGAAGGACTTCCTAGCATTTTTTGGATTTCCCTCTATACTTTTAGGATTATTGAAATGGTAGTGTACTAGTTCCTAAAATTCCATAACTGAACATGGTCCAGCATTTCCCCAATTCTAGAACTCTGGGATTTTAAGGGAAAACTCAGTCTTTTTTGTACTCTCTTCTGGCCTAAAAGGATGATTACGATAGTAGTTGGTTGGTTCCTGAAATTCCATCATTCCCAATGGCTCAGTTCCTCATTTCCTTGTAAAAATCATATATCACGAGTTATCTCACTTTGAAACTCAACTTTTTTCTGACATTTCAGAAAAGCTCGGAAAAGTCACATAAAAATGGAAAATTTGGAAAAGCAAAGCGTATCAAAAAAAAACTTTGGACTTTCCTCTTTCATTTGAGCTATATATAGCTATGGTAGGAGTCATGGCGACTGCACAATAATTCATCAAACCTACCTCTGCACCGAAAACTTTAAAGCGATGGCAGGGGAAGGGGAGGGGCTAAAATTTTGGGCACCATATCGCATTAGACTCTGGATGACCATATTTACCGATTGTCCAATTTTCAGACCTTTGTCAAAAAATGCACTATGCAATTGTGTTTTGTATGAAGTAGACCTCTACTATCATGGGGTAACGCTTGTGGATTGAATTTGATGGATGCTGTAATTCCTTCCCTGTAAAAAGTTTTGTTAACCTTTCCGAAACGACAACGGTATTGCCATAATATTATAATCCTTGATTCTGCTACTTCATTTGCTCAAAGTATTTCCTACACTTAACATCAGGGAGCTGCCGGAATGGACCTGGAAGACCACCTTTTCGACAATTATTGTGGTAATTTATTAAAATTCCTTCATTTTGAACTGTACTTGAGAATCTCCACTAGAAGTTGTGTTTGCACCAAACGCTAGAACGAATTTGCAGATATTTTCGTAACGCTTCACTTAGCGCTGTGACTGCAAAATAATGAAAATTTCGTAATATTTTCGATTTGTCTCCGCTTCATGATCCATTTACAAAAATATTTTCGCTATTTTTAGAGCTTTTTTGCAAAGATATATTCCTTCACTGATCTGCGCTCTCCGATTTCCTAAAATTTTATCCTATGTCTTAAGGATCGTCAAGACCTTTCCAGAGAATCTTCATTTGTGGAAAATGGACCCCTTTCAAAAGAAAACCCTCAAATTCATAATTTTTTGTAGCACTTTATGCAGCGCTGCACTGTAATTAAAACAGTCAAATTTCATCCTATTTCCTAGGTTAAAAAAAGAAAAATTTGAGCGCTACAGCGTTACAAGGGAAGCATTCCGCAAAAAATCTGAGAATTCGTTCAAGCGTGACGCAATTGAAGTCTATATAAGAGATTCAGGTATAGCTCCGGTATAAGAATACTCTTCGAATACTGAACACTCTTCTTGATGAAAGAGGAGGAGCATCACATACAAATAAAATACTTTTCACGTTCAGCTCCACTGGAGATCGTCCAATACACTTCAAGTTGAAGAAATCATAATAAATTACGAAATGTTAATATAATGATGGAAAAGGTGGCTTACTTGGCTCATTCCCGCAGCTCACTGCTGTGTTTGTAAAAAGCAAAGTATATAAACACTTAAGGTAACGCAAATCCGCAAGAACACACGGACCCCTACTTTCGGGTGAATATAGTTTTTATGTTCGACACAAGTCAAATTTACTTTGTTAGGTTGCAACACATGCCAAAACTCAATACTGCACAACACACTTGCAACAACATTACCGCGCCAAACGTCACGGATGCAACATGACAAATCTTATATTCACCCGGAACTTGGGGTCCGCATTTCTTGCTATTCCCTGTGGATTTGCGTTACCTTCAGTATGTATTACCTTATGTGTTACCTTGTGTGACTAGTAGTCACTGACTTAACCGGAAAATAAAGTTTTCTGTTGACTTACAAAATTTAGTTTTTATGATCGTTTGATAGAAAAGTCATTATTTTCCACTTCATCTCCATCCCCGAATATTTCTTCAGTTCATGCTAGGAGCAGAACTGTGCTACTGTCTTACACTATCATCTTCCAAAATCTAAGCAACAAGATCGTTTTCCCGCTACCTACAGTATACATTTGTAGTGGCTGCCTAAGCTTAAACAGTTTTCATTTTCGTGTTAGATTTCATGGTGGGGTGGACGTAAATTATTTTGGGGAATAACTTCCCTGTTTTTCAATCAAAACTTGTCCTAATAAAAAATACCAAAAAGCTCAGACAAAACTACAAATAAAATAACAAATCGTCACGGACATAATATCAACAATTACCTCATTAGCAACGTAAAGATTTTTAAGCAGCTGCGCAACATCAATCTGTAAGTTTGTAAATTGAATAGTTGTAACGAAAAACAGTGTAAATAATAACAGTGTTAGTGCGTGCGTTTAGTACTTGTGGCTAGTATTACGTGCGTGTATTAGACTGCATGAAGCTATTGGAAAAATATATCACGCTCTGCGCATCTCAAGGTAAAATCCATCACTACTCTCAATCAGTCATTCCGCTTAGAAAATGGTTCATCCGTTCAAAAGACAGTTGAACAAAGGCCTCTCAAAGTGAATTGAGGAAAAACTGCCAACTAAATGGAGGGAGGCCAAAATTGAATGTGTCAACGCACTCTAAGAACAGGCACAAGAACACATTTTTTTAACGGTCAAAAAGCCTCTTATTTTGATCCCCGCAGTGGTATTATACAGGAAAAACTGAATTTATGTGACAAACTCAGACTGCTGGCTGTTATTTTAAATCTGTTCTTGTGCCTGTTTTGGAGTGTGTTGATCGTGTTCCCTTGTTTACTCTGACAGCTATCACGCAAACGGAGCGCCACATTTTAAACGGAATGGCTCGAACTCGAGCTTTAATCACATTTCCGAGATTAGTATAAACTACGTAAGTTACGGCTGGAGCCGACTTCTTACTGGGCAAATTGACAGTTTAGAAAAAGCGAGAGATCTGATAAACTTAAAATTCATTGGGAAGGTCAGCCACAAACCCTTTTTATTTTGATTACTAGCCGCTGGTTTCATCTCTTTCAAGCTCACATTTTTGTGAATCGACCTTCCTTTCCAGTTCTTGTAACTGCCATGGGGCTTGTAACTAACCTGTCCCATCAATATATTTACAAAGTGTGCATTGAACCGAAAATCCGAGCTGAAAATGTTTTAGCTATCAGATTCTGATTGTGCTGGTGGTGACTATGGGTTATCATAAAAGAATTTTACAAGAATCTAGTTTTTCAAAACGCCTGCATCGACTTGCAGATAACTTCCTTTCGTTTGGACGATCATTTAAGGAATAGCCCAAGAGTAGTGTTTATACAAATAAAAGCGACTTAAAGCTATGTGTTAGTATAATGTTTGTAGTGTTGGAGTGTAAATGTCGCAATTAATTTGTTTTTGAAAAAAATGAATTTTCGATTTGGCCTCATAAAATGCGGAAGTGAATGCACGGCAATAACTGGGACAGTAGTTTTTAGAAAATTTGAACTTAATTATGTATTACAGTTCACCGCTCTCATTGCACCACATGGTCACACAAGACCATGCAAATGAGGCGTGGTTTTACGATTATCAATCTTATCGCACAGGTCAGAAAATTCAATTTTCGAAAAATAAATTGCAGCGACATGCGACGAACACGTAACACAATACAAACGAAAATAGCGAACGTTTAAACGGTAAACAAAATACTAAAATTAAATTCTGGAAAAAAAACGTATTTGTAGCAGAGAATCAACGACTGAAACGTATTTCATAGGGGACTAGGTTTGTCTGAGGACGTGCTGCTATTCTGAGTGTTGATTTCATTAATTCTAAATTGCTTGATCAGAGGCCCGCGAGAATCTTGCGTGTGAGTTTCCTGAGACAATGCAAAACTAAATTAATTAATTGAAGAGAACTTTCGTAGTGACAATACCCGAAAGGTGGCGGGACATTTCCACACCGTCAATATCGTCAGGAACGATATTATCGTTTTTTTGGCGATACTATCGTCTAAAAAACGATACTATCGTCTAAAAAACGATAATATCGTTTTTAGACGATAGTATCGTCCAAAAAAACGATATTATCGTCCAAAAAATTTTCATCCAGGACGATAATATCGTCTAAATTGAAAAATTCTAAAATATTGTCTGGACGATAGTATCGTTTTCTTGTCGATATTATCGTTCAAAAAACGATATTATCGTTTTCTGGACGATATTACCGTTTTAGAAAATCTAATGGATATTTTCGTTTTCTTAAACGATAATATCGTCCAGGATGATACTATCGTTTTCTTAAACGATAATATCGTCCAGGACGATACTATCGTTTTCTTAAACGATAATATCGCCCAGGACGATATTATCGTTTAGTTTTGGGTGGTAATATTGTCCAGGACTCAATTTTACTCAGAGGTGCAGCAAGAACCGAATTCTCTTCCAAAATATCGAAAAACAATTGTCAGAGGAAATCACCTACACATCAGTGTTTAAAAAAGGCGTTTAGTTCGTCCCTAAATAATTCATCGCTTTACGAAATGAATACCAACTTTGATTGTACATAAAAAGCGTTTTAACACGCCGAGCGATCCGGCCCATTGCCCCGGAGCGAAGCGGAGGGCCGCAATGCGAGCCGGGCGCCGGAACGGTGTCGGAACTTAGGAGTTAATTTTTTTTTCTCGCATCGTCTCATAATTAGTCTGTGTAATTTTTCTATATAAAATTTAAATTTACGGAACCAAATGAACCAATTTTTAATATATATTTGCCGTCTACAAAAAGGTGTTTATCTACAAGGTTTTGTGTTTCGTCTTCAACAACCATCCAGAACGATAATATCGCCCAGGACGATATTATCGTCTCGAATTTTTATTTTAAATAAATTAAAAACGATATTATCGTCCTGGACGATATTATCGTCTCAAATTTAAAAAAATTAATTAATTAAAAACGATATTATCGCCCCAAAAATTATCGACCAGGACGATAATATCGTCCAAAATAACGATAAATTTGTTCAGAAAAAGAAAATAACGATAATATCGTCCAGCGGATATTTTCATCCAGGACTATATTATCGTCAAAAAAACGATAGTATCGTTTTTTGAACGATAATATCGTTTTTTAGACGATAGTATCATCAAAAAAACGATAGTATCGTCAAAAAAAAACGATATTATCGTTTAAAAACGATATTATCGTTTTTTTAAACGATAATATCGTCAAGAAAACGATAATATCGTCCTGAAAATATTTTAAAATTTATAATTTTAGACGATATTATCGTCCTGGATGAAATTTTTTTGGAGGATAATATCGTTTTTTAGACGATAGTATCGTCTAAAAAACGATACTATCGTTTTTTGGACGATACTATCGTCGAAAAAACGATATTATCGTCCAAAAAACGATATTATTGTCCAAAAAACGATACTATCGTTACTGACGATATTGACCGTGTAGTTATGTCGCCTCATCTACCCGAAAATTTCTTTCAGAAAATCACGATGGACAATAAACTCGATGGAAAACGGAAAGAATCTAAATCTAAAAACGATAGTATCGTTCCTGACGATATTGACCGTGTAGAAATGTCGCCTCACCTCGCAAGCTACGCTGATTATTATTCAGATCTGTTACTTGAGGATTCGAAATTCCATGAGCCGTTTAAGAACAAAGTGTTTTCTTATAAAGGTCCTCAGACTGAAACGTCGATCTTGACAGATTTTCTGTTTATGAGAGTAAGATACACGAAACAAAGAGCCGTGAACGAAATGTGGAAGAACATTGAATATTGACGATTCAGCAAGAAAGAATGCTGGCCAATTGAACGAAAATTTCAGAAAATTATTCATTCAACAGAAAGCATAGAGAGAGAGAGGAGAGAGAGAGAGAGAGAGAGAGAGGAAGAGAGAGAGGAGAGAGAGAGAGAGAGAGGAGAGAGAGAGGAGAGAGAGAGGAGAGAGAGAGGAGAGAGAGAGAGGAGAGAGAGAGGAGAGAGAGAGGAGAGAGAGAGAAGAGAGAGAGGAGAGAGAGAGAGAGAAGAGAGAGAGGAGAGAGAGAGAAAGAGAGAGAGAGAAAGAGAGAGATAGAATAAGAGAGAGAGAGAGAGAAAGAGAGAGAGAGAGAAAGAGAGAGATAGAATAAGAGAGAGAGAGAGAGAGAGAGAGAGAGAGAGAGAGAGAGAGTGATCTAATCTGATCGGGTTTAACTTTTAGAAATTAGAAAAGGCACAGCGACCAATTGAAAAATTAATTTCTGCCAAATACGACCCGACGGACGATTTTTTTCCAGTTTTACATTCTACATAGGACAATAAGCACTTACCTCCGCTGCAAATTCATCTTCCACGACCGCATCACTTTCACTTTTTTTCATTGCCGTTACACCGAATGACGGACCAATCAAGCTCTTATTACCGTATTCCAGCAAAGTTATCCGAACCCGTGTCTTCTCATCATCCGGTCCGGCTTCCTTTCGTTTATATTGCCGTTTCGGCGCATCAATGCCTAAAATTTGCCGAACACATTGCGACGAATTGGCGTACATGTCCCTCGACTTTACGTCACACTCGAATTGGAAATTGTTTTGAAATTGACTGGTCGCAAATCGCTTCAGCTTTTCCGCTCGTTCCGCACGATTCTCAACCTGATGGATTGCACAATTTTGTCGAAGAGTGAAACATTCTTCGGTTGATAAGTGAAATTGTTTACCGATCGTTTCACCAGCCACTGAATGACGGGAAATATTTTTATAAAATCTAGACCTTGGATCTGATGCGGTTCAATCAAACAAGGACACTGCATTTTCGGCAGGACAGTGACGATCTTTTCTGTTAATGCGCTGAAAATGTTAGAAAAGTACTTTTGAAGAAACGACATATTTCCATGACGATGTCCCACATCTCTGCGATGCTTACATCTTTTGTCCAATTGACAAATTCTCATGGAACAGCAAATCGACGTCAACATCAAAATCGGACGCCTCAATACACCAGGTCATTCCACCGACGATTTTATCGAATGCGGACAGTCCTTTGATTCTGGCTCGAAAATAGCCAGCCGCCACCAGAATATCATAAATTTCTTGTTGCTTTGCATTCTGTTCAGCATCTTCACGACGTTCGACCTGAGTTTAACATTTTGTTCGAATTTCTAATTTTAGTCAATTTGCACAACAAAATTGTTTACTTGGATCTCTTTCCCCTCCGAATCGAATACCGTTGATAACTTTATGTTGGGCAATACTTTGGAGAATACATCTCGATTCGCCATTTGTTTCAAAAACTTTAAATAAATGAAAAAATAAGAAGCAAGTCGATATATCCAATGTAAACAAAACTCACAAGCTGTCAAAATGACGTATCTTTCAGAAGGCGTACCGGAACGACGGAAACGAATCGAAAATTGAATGGGTTTGATGTTCGATTTGAGTAGAGCGCGCCAAGGTTCTGAAAGAACAGGTTACATATACACTTCTGTGTTGGTCGAGGGCAGTACTGTCAAAATTTCTCTGTGGTGCCAACTAGGTATGACGTTTTCAACTCAAGTCTAAATTCACAGTCATCCGTTTTGACACGACAGAGTAAAGGTAACCTCATTTGACTAGGTACCTGAATAATCTAGTAGCCCTAAATTTTTTGCGAATAAAATGTTTCAATTTATGTCAGTGTTCATTTGAGTTCACTTTCATACAGTTTATTGAGTGTATTAGGTTCCTCATTTGACGTTTCGAAAATGAACCGCTCATGTCTGGTTTATTTTACTCTGTCGTCGTTTTGATGACTGTGAGGCCACCTTAACAAAAACATGTCTTTTTCTTGAAACTTGAAGAAAGTCAACTGACTTTTAACCCGTTTAAGATAGTGACAATTTTTGTGCTGGAACAAATTATTTGTGCTATCACAAAATTTTTGAAATTCGATCAGATTTTCGTTGTAACACAAATATTTGTGCCATCACGAATATTTAGGCTGACAGAATTTTGTGTCACCGCCTTCGTAATCAACTGAGAGTTGTCTTTCAGAACCTTGATTTTTCCGACCCCTGAAATAAGAAAGTTACAGCACTCGAAATACTTGCACAAGTAGAAATTTTTGTAAGAAAATAATGATAGTCGACTAACATTTTCTTATAAAATTTCCTAAATCTAGAAAAGAATATAAAAAAACGGATAAAATAACTCGCATTTTCGAGTTGTAGAACTAGAAATAAGATAGACCTTCTGGAATGATCGAATTCTGGGAACTGACCTTTAAAAACCTTCCTCTTTCCCCAAGTCGAGAAGAGAGTTTTAAAAAAATGATGTAAATGCTTGCTATCCTGGAGTTTTAGCTTCGGGAAACGTGTAGAAAGACTCAGGAATATTAATATAGTTGCTGATCATTAAACGGCGTCATGGTCTTGTGGTTTTTAGAGTAAAAATAGTTGAAATCCTTCAAAGCGTTAATCAATTCTGACATTTTCCTATAAAACAGTTTTTTGAGGAAAATATAGATGCTTCCTAGAGCTAACGCTCCGTGTCCTTCGACATGTCAGAGCTCAGCCAGTTATCTTTGATAGGATTTGAGATCAGCTTTCTAGAACACCTCCAATCGTAAAATATAATTAAGAAAGGGCCAGGGAATCAGTCTCAAAGCTAGCGGTTTTTTGGGACACTCTTTCGGGAATCATCCATAACCTGGACTGTTTCAGAAGAAAAAGTTGTTTTACTAGTTTTAGTTATTGACTAAATCTTTCAGAATCCGTTGAGGTCAATGTAAGTAAATAAGTAGGTATGGCCAGTCCATACAAGTCGGAGCACATACGGCGCCATGCAAATCCGTATGTGCTCCGGCTAGAACAAATTTGAACGTTTGACCATACCTATCCATTTACTTTCATTGGTTGAGGTCATCAAAAAGTTGTCAGATTTGTCAGAAAAATCTAAGTTTTAAGTTTTAGAGAAAACCCAGTTTTTACCGGTTCATGGGACCAAAAAAAGGTCGGAAACTTCGACCCCTCACTCATTTCCAATCGTCAAAGCGCATTAAAACTCCCTAGCGAGCGAGATGACACAGCAGCCCGGACTATAAATAATCACATCCAAAAGGTCTCTTCCAAGGCCGTTCAAAATGTCAATCGTCATCCACAGAGAAGCCAACACAGCCTCACTTTGAAATTTTAACGAACAAATTTGTTTAAGTTGCGGTTATGTTTGTTTCTATGGATCAAGGTTCTGAAAGAACCTTGCTATGGATGACGGTCGGTTGTTTTCGGTCTGTCAAAATTCGTACCGTACGTTGGAAGAAACCTATGGTAACATAGAACGGTGTTGATTTTGTGATCCTGAATTGCGCATAAACAAATTTCATATTTTAATGATCTGATGTACGATGCATCGACCTTTTATTTAAAAATGTAGAACACTGCAATTGAATGGATTAATTACAAAATCAAATTTCACCCAGATTCGAAATAAATTTCTTGTAAACGTCAATGCCGAATAGATACTCTTTGGCTCCAACATATTCATTGTGGTCGTGTAGCAATCTTGGCGTATTTATTATTGGCGAAAACCCGAAAGCAGATATGTTTAACTGGAAAATAGACACATTCCAGTTTATTAGTCTTTTTTAGCAAAAATTGCAAACATTTACTCTGCGTAAAAATCTCGCATCGGTTGCGCCTATCGTTGCTGATGGCGTAATTTCCAAGCCACTGCAATGGAATAATTTTTTCTTATTTTTGTAAAAATTAATTCGGATTAAGATAAGATATTGTTGAGGAACACTTCAATAGTACCGCTCTGAGAGAGCCGTACTCTTTTAAGGTCTCTTTAGAACAAAGTGTTAATAGCTATTTTCATAATAAGGTAGTAAATGGGATTGTTTTGCGCACTAGATGTGAGATTGCCGATACGAGCGAAGCGAGTTCGGCAACACATCGTGTGCGCAAAACCCCCATTTACTACCGTGTTAGGAACAAGGTTTTATCTCCTGTAATGTCATAATCACCATAAAAACCGATTTAAAAAAATCAAACTGAAACATCAACACGCCATGACACCGTCACTCATTCATATTCCCCACAAATAAAACACACATCTAGTACACTGTCAAGAACTTGTCAATTTTCAGTGAATAAATGTGAAATTATCGAAGTTCGCCGTGAATAAATGAGAAAATATCGAAGTTCGCGGTGAATAAATGAGAAAATATCGAAGTTAGCCGTGCGCAAATGACCAATTGTCGAAATTTTCAGTTAATAAACGTAACGTCCTGTGAATGACGTGTTTAAATCTGGCCCATTTTGATTCTAAAAGTGACACTCAAATTGTGAATATTATGACATTACAGGAGATAAATTCTTTTAAACGTACAAATATAGCACATGGCGCAGCATAGCTTTTAATCATAGAAAATATTCGGAGGCTGATGAAGAAATCACAGTACAGCTGAATTTTTTTATAAAAATAATTTTGACAGATGAAGACTCAGGGTAGTATTCAAAAATTTAGGCGCATTTTTTTGAAAACCGAATTCCAAAAATTTTGATTGGAACATATTCATGAATATTTTAACTTACGTGAGTGTTAAGTTAGTGTATTTCACAAATACATCACATAAACTCAACAATTACATAATTTAAAAGAACAAAAACAATTTTAAGTTTACACTTCATTTTGATGAACCAAATTTTAAAGTGACCGCCCCTTTACAGAATACACCACTGAAAAATAGAGGATTCTTTTGAAAAACAGCCTACCGAAATCGGGCGTGTTTTCTAGTGGAACTTTTTATAGATACCTAGAAAGGACTTCGACCCTAGAAGCCAAAACCACTCTCAAAAAAATTCTTCGAAGCTTTTATGGCTGGTGAAAGGTGATCGAAAGCCGAAAATTTCTTACCAAAATTTCTCCAGGTACACGAGCCGTACAGGGTCGTGTGGGGTGTCATTAGAAAGGTAATCACATGTACTATTGAGCCGAATAGAGACTCATTGGTTTTAAAATTAATCCGCACTGAAATATGTGCAGTTGAAGTTTTCAACAGAAAACTTGCACTTTTCTTACCAATATTTCTCTAGTTACACGAGCCGTACATGGTGGTGTGGGGTATCATTTGAAAGGTAATTTTATGTGCTTTTGGGCCAAATAGGGTCTTATGGGGTTTGGATGCATATGCGATGAAATATGGGCACTTAAACATTTCACTTTCTCATATTTCATTGTAGATGCTTTCAAACCCCCATAAGACCCTATTTGGTCCAAAAGCACATAAAATTACCTTTCAAATGATACCCCACACCACCATGTACGGCTCGTGTAACTGGAGAAATATTGGTAAGAAAAGTGCAAGTTTTCGGTTTTTGATCACCTTTCACCAGTCACAAAAGCTTCTAAGAATTTTTTTGAAAGTGGTTTTGGGTTCTAGGGTCGAAGTCCTTTCTAGGCACATAGAAAAAAGTCCACTGGAAAATGCGTCCGATTTCGGTAGGCTGTTTTTCAAAAGAATCCCTCATAAAGCGTTCTGATTGGCTGTTTGAAAAAGTGTGAAATGTCAAAATTATTTTTATAAAAAAATTCAGCTGTAGGCACTGCCTTTCTTTTGTAAATATAGATGACTTGAGTTCATTCTTAATATGAAGCATACAACACAAATTTGACTCTTGTCAACTCAGTGTTCATGCTAGCAGCAGTGCTGTGCACATGGAAATTATTTCATTTCTTTAAAACTCACAATTCCTTTGTCGCATTGACAAGAGCTGTCCACACTGGATTTGAGTCATCAGCTCTTGTAGTCGGAGCTTTTGGATCCTTCATTGCATAATTAATTGTAATATTTCCACCAGCCTCTTCGCACCAGGTTTCGATCTGTGAACAAGCACCTTTTTTAGACTATTATGTTAAAAAGGAAATCTGCACTCATTCTTACATCTCTTTGAAATTGGTCATGATCAGCATTAACACCCAGCCGAACGTCGAATGTAACACTAAGCTCTGGCGGAATAACATTAGCCTGTACGCCGCCCTTTATAACAGTTAGATTGATCGTCGTCACGTTCGTATAATCAAAATGAGAGGCATTCAATTTAGCTACTTCGATTTCTCGCCGTTCCATCATTCTGTTTATCAATTTGTTCATTTTCTCACCGGTCGTATTTTCGAACAATAACGAACCGTGGCCGCTTACACCGTGAAATATGAATTCTATTCTCCATGTACATCGTTCATCATTTGTCACCGAAATTGCATTCGTTTCAGAGACTCTTGATTCATCCATTGCGTAACCAACATTCATTTCTCTGAATTCACTACTCAGAACAAACGGATCCATTCCATAGAAGCCGCCCATTTCTTCATCCGGAACGAATGTTATGTGAAACGTTCGCTTAAGTTGCTGAATGCCATCCTTTTTTAAAGCTCTTATAGCTGCCAAATACATCATACCGAGTGATTTTACATCCTGCGAGCCACGCGCAAAAATACGTCCTTCTTCATCTACATCGGCATTGAACGGCGGATGTGCCCACGAATCTTCGAATACTGGTACGACGTCGGTATGAGAATTTAACATAATTGATGGTAAGTTTGGCTGAGATCCTTGCCATGTCATTACCTTGGGTGATATATTCGGAAATAGGTAACCAATGGGCTGAAGTATGAATTTATGTCATTGATTAACTTACGACAACGGGATTCAATTGGTTCCTTGGATAATAAACTACCATTGGCAAATCCAAACTTATAGCTTGTTTCCTCAGGAATGCTACACATGGTTCTGTAAGATGTAACCAAAAATTACTGAAGACTTTCTGTACCTTTGTGGCGGGACATTTCTACACGGTCAATATCGTCAGTAACAACGCACTTCAAGCAAAGGTGCTATTAATGACAGCTGCCAAATAGAGTACTATTTCGTATGAAATTTTATCCCCCCTCTTTTTACAGTGTAAAATTTTGTATGGAGCACTGTCAAGTTTCAGTACCCTATTTAAAGTACCACTTTTGCTTGAAGTGCGTTGTCAGTAACCATATTATCGTTCAGAAAACGATGAAATCCGTTCTGACATTGACCACAATGTCGCCTTTCCCTTTTGCGTCAATCGATTGAAAATCATGAGCGCGCGTTAGCATAGCGCCCGTGACGCAAGTCCTATTACTAGAAAAAATTAAAAAAAAAAATTTTTTGTCGTAGACTGCAGAACCATATATACAGCAAATATTGAAGTTCTACAATTTAAAGACAAATGACTCCAAATTACCATTAAAAAAAACTAGGCGTCCGTACGAGTTCAACGAGCTATCACACGTTCTTGCAGCTTAAAATTTGGCCACGCAAAAAATCTTCCAAGAAGCCCCATTTCCATACATTTTGGTCAATTTCAGTACTTTAAACGAAATGAAAAAATCCTACGTTACTTTGTTAGTCCGTCCGTCCGTCCGTGTTTCCTATCTTCTAAAGTCTTCTTTAGATTTTGTTGAAATTTTGGGAGTAGATTCTAGTCGTCATTCAAAGACATTCCAGAAAAAAAAAATTTGGGGGGAACCGGCCTCTTTCGGAGCTAGGGCTCCTCGAAGTTCCCATATAGGCCTCATATAAGAACACCTTTAAGTGTGTGTGTGTGGATGGGTATGGTAGAACAAATTTGTTCGCTTTTGGTATTTGGTAAGCTCTGCTCGCCTCAATTTTTTTTCCTAAATTTAGTATTTTTTAAATTTTTAAATTTTTCAAAATTTTTGAAATTTTGATTTTTTTTTTAAATTTTTCAAAATTTTTAAAAATTTTCAAAATTTTCAAAAAATTTTCAAATTTTTTAAATTTTTCAAATTTTTTCAATTTTTTTCAATCTACTAATTCTTCCAAAAGAACTGATATCAGTCAAAAACACTCAAAAGAGTAAAAGTGACGCAAGTCCCTGTGCATACTTCCAAAACAACTGATATCGCTGGAGGTGACGCATTCTGCGCTTGTACGCAAAAACTGTAACAGCAAAAATTTGACCAAAGAAATTATAGAAACAAAATTTTACCAAAAAAATTTTGCGTCACAAGTGGCAGATGTTGAGGAAAGTACTTTTAAGAATTTTTTTAAAATAGGCAAGAATATGTCCTAATACGTCCAAACCATCTGCCACTTTGTGACGCAAAATTTTTTTGGTAAAATTTTGTTTCTAGAATTTGTTTGGTGAAATTTTTGCTGTTACAGTTTTTGCGTACAAGCGCAGAATGCGGTCACATCCAGCGATATCAGTTGTTTTGGAAGTATGCACAGGGACTTGCGTCACTTTTACTCTTTTGAGTGTTTTTGACTGATAATTAGACAAAAGGAAATAACAGATCAGATAATTGCAAGGTGATTTGGTTAACGTCCGACAAAAAAGATGAAATTTCCTCACCGTAGTTTATGTTTGGATGAACAGTTGGGATTCGCAGATATCGACGAAGTATTTCAATTTCTTCGTTTCCATACCAGGGTGATGTTACTGGCAGATCTGGGAGATCTTCTGAATCATCGCTGGAATTACTTCTCGGTAAAAGTGTTCCCAGCAAAACACCCAAAATTACACTTGAAAATTGAGGGTAAAATTAAGCTCACAAACAAGCACTGGCTTATAATTGATATTGTGTTTTGATCATGAATAAAATTACCAAACCGCCACAATGACAACGGCACCAATTCCACACTTTTTATTAAACATCATTATTGTCTACACACTTTTAGCACGAACAACTGTCTGATAAACGTTTAAGCTGAATTGAAATAAGAGAAGAGACGAAAATTGTTCGGCGGTGTGTGATATCACTTCCATCTGATCAATTAACAGTAGACGAAAGTAATCAACAAATAAACATTATTATCATGAAAAAATGTACTTAGCTCTGTGCTTATCGTCATTTCTTTTTTAAATGCGATCCTAGCAGAAGTAAACATAGGGCAAAACGGAGAATAACGATCCTCTTCGTTATTAACCTATTAACAAATGATGATGTCATCATTTATCATCAGAAATAATTTTTCAATAACAAGCCTCCTCAACAAAAGAATTTGTGGTTCGTACAAAAATAATTGACAACTGCTCGTATTTCGATGTTTTACCCTATGTGCAATACATGCATCTCAGCCTCAGTTCAAGTTGGAGTGAAATAAAAGTGAAAAAATCCACATAATTACCTTGATGTTAAAATGTTGTAAATTAGAGAGACAGAAACGCAGTCTTTTTTGATACAGCTTGTGATTTAACAAGATATTTGGTGCGTTGTTGCCTCTATTTTAGACATATGATGCAATTGTCTGCATAAATTTAAATCAATTGAAAAGTAGTTTTGGCGAGTTAACAACTTTATTGTGCAACAAAGATTCAAATAAAGATTCAATTTCAAAGTTAATCAAACGTGTCTTATAACTAAAAACAAATCAAATCAGAAATAGTAGATTAATGAACATGTCTCCTAACAGACTCAATAAACATATCTCATATCCAAGAAGACAGTACAAACACAAAGTTTTGCCTGTATATAAATATTCGAGTATATGAGACAAACGTTTGTTTCATGAGTCTGTCATTAAGTATAGTTTCCACTTAAAAAGAGCACTCCGTTTAGCCTCCGTTTATATGACAGTTGTAAAATAGAACAAAGGAACTGTCACGTAAACGGAGTAAAAAATTGAAATAAATTCAATTTCCACTCGTGACAGTTCCTTTGTTCTATTTTACAACTGTCATATAAACAGAGACTAAACGGAGTGCTCTTTTTAAGTGGAAACTATACTTTACAGCTGATTTTTTTTATAAAAATAATTTTGACAGACAGGCTTGTGTGGAAATTCAACATAACAACGAAAAAAAAATGAATTTTCATACAAAATTCAAATTTTTAACGGTCAAAAATTATTTTTATAAAAAAATTCAGCTGTACAACAATGAACACATTAATTACAGTACGTCTTTGCTGTTTCTGTTGTTCCATCAGTGTATCTAGTGCCGGCATTAATATTGCGATTTCTTCGGCGTATGGGTTTAAACTTTGCATCCTTATTTATGCCAACAAAATCACGGTAGCGTTGCTTCTCTACAAATTGTTCATTCTTTTTCTCGAAAACTTGCTCAACAAAATCGAATGTCCAACAGTAAAAAAATTCAAATAAGCTGATGATCGATCCACCCCAGCATAATGAAAATATTCCGCCGAAGGCAGCTGTATATACAATGCGTGTGAATGAAAAGAGAAAGAACTTTAAAAACGTTAGCTTAGCAATCTCACATCTAGTGCGCAAAACTCCCATTTACTACAGTGTTAAAGCTCATAGAAATTCTATTTCATTCACTGACGTTAACTTTTGACGTTAACATTCGCTCAAGGTGAAATGCTAGCGTTTTGCGAAAATCCGCATTTTTGTCCACTTTGAAGAAAATAAAATGAAAAGCGTGTTAGAACTTTTTAGACCGTCAATATTTTTGTGATATGAATTTTTGTGATGTCACAAAATTTTTGTGATGTCACAAAAAACTGATCGATCGATAAGTTTTTTTGTGACATGTTTTGATGTCGATCGATAAGTTTTTTTGAAATGGAAAATTTGTGATTTAACAAATATTTTGTGATTTTTGTGTAAATTGTGTAAATTTTTTTCCTTTGCTCATGTTAGGTGATAGGACGTAGTCACACCGGATTTTCCAACAAAAGTTTACTCATTCGCTGACGTTATAATTGAACGATTTATGAGTCTGGCGAGGAATTCTACATCCTTCAATTTCATAAAATGGTCTAAATCATCTCAATTGCTCGATTAAGCGCCGACTTCGCTCCCGCTGCCGTGTTAAGCATTCTATTTTGTGAATACAGTATAAGAGACTAGACGTTATAAAAATGTTACGCCATATTGAGTCAGAAAGACAACAACAAAACGACATTTTCACAAATGGACAAAATAAGGATTTTCGCATCGCTAGCATGAAAACTAGTTATTTGTTTAACGAGGGAAGAAAAGTTGGAAATTGCATTTCAATTGTGTTGACATTTCCAACTTTTTCCCGAGGTAAACACAACGTTTTTCAAAACAAAGGCTTCCGAACTTCGGAATCCGAAGTTTTAGTGGAGGGGAGAAAATGACTATTTTCTCGCCAGCGTTGCGCAAAAGTATTTATAGCAAGGAAATTTTTAGTTTTAGTCAATTTTGCTGTGTTATTAAGAAACTCACCAAACACACCGTCCCATGTCAAATACAATTCTCGTCGATATTTAATGCATGTAATGTCTTTAAAATGAATTTTCACAGTTGTCGTATTTTCGGGATTAAAACTTTGACTGAAAATTATCGAACTTATCAAATTATCCCGAATCCTGAATAGACTTACCGCACCCCAGTACAAGCGATCGAAGTTTACTGTCCTTTTTTCGTTCGCAAATGGTTGTCTCAATTTCATAAATATCACCTGAACAGCTCGGTAAGCAATTGCAATCCATACCGAACAATGTGTCATTGACATCGATAACATCTACTGTGGGTACGCGCAGACTTGCAAAAATATCTATTTTTTTATGAAAAAAGGGATCTGCTTCATAAACGAAAATTTAGACTGTAATAACTTTAAACTGACGTTGGTGTCCCTTTAGGCATGCTACATCTCGTAGGTTGCATTGTCGATTGTTTTTGTATTTGGGGAGATCTGGAAAAAGTGGCTTAAGAATCAAGTTGAATATGGAAAAAAGAGGAAAATTACGAGAATGTGGATAGTAGAATGGAATACAGCTACAATATTGCACGATGTGTTCAACGACACAATCCACCATACACCCCTGAAAATAGGCATGTTCACTGAAAAATATCATCAATCGATGATAAAATTTCCAAATAATCGATACAATGTCAATCGAATGTTTTATCAACAAATGATAAATATCGACTGATATTGACAGTAGGGATGGGAGACGTTTAAAATTATCGATAATATCAATCGAAAGAAATTATCGATAATCGATTAATCACATCGTTTTTCCCTTGACTGAAAGTCAGGGTCTTATGAAAGAAAATACCCTTAAATGTCCGTAACGCTAAGTTCACTTTGATATTTTGAAAATGTTCTACATTGGCAAAAAAACGTTAAATACAGAAAACGTCCGTACACTTGTGGACTCGATAACTCAAGTAATTCTTTACCGATTTGCAAAATTTTGGTTTTAATCGACGGAGAATGAAAATCATGAGGTTAAGTTCGTAGATGGGCAATGTTGGAGTAATGAGATGGGAGTAATTCTCAAGAGATTTTTTTACTTGTTACCGCGATAACTTCCATAATTCTTATACGATTTTCAAATTTTTTGTTTTATTCGACGAAGATTGAAATTCTTGAGGCTGAGTTTGCAGATGGATAATGTTCGAGAAACGAGATGGTAGAAATTCTACACAGACGCTTTCTCTTGTTACCACGCGATAACTTGAGTAATTTTTATTGCAACGGATTTCCAGAAACAATTAAGAAGTACTTCCCAAAAGAGTTTTTGCTTGCTTGCTTGAGAAACCGATAGCTCGGATTCTCAGATGCTTCAAAAATCAATTTCGACCAGTAGCATAATTCATGTGGTTAAACTCGAACATTGGAATTTAATTGGACTAGTAATCTGGGATATACGTCAATTTGTGCGTGAAATCCGTATTCTGAAAAGAACTATTTTCGTTCCTAAAATGTTTGAACATGTGTGAACTTTGCGGCCAGAGCGAAGCGAGGGCCGTAATTCACACGAGTTATATTTTTTCATGAGGTAGGCAGGAAATACGCCACCTTTTCAGCGCTTTTAGTAGACTATATAGGAGACTCATATTAGGTGTTAAATGTACCTCGCTGGACCTTCCACTCATTGCCTCATTGCACTTTTTAGGAGACAATATTCAATCGTTGTAAATATTGTTTGTTTGTATTCTTCTCAGTATATACTCAAAAATACCTCTCCTGATCACATCGTGTTATAATTTCATATTTTCCATGCTTAGGCTTATGAATATTTGAACGAGTGTGAACTTTGCGGCCAGAGCGAAGCGAGGGCCGTAATTCACACGAGTATAATTTATTCAAGAGGTAGGCAAGAAATATGCCATTTTAAAAGCGTTTTTAAGTACTCATATTTATTGGATGTAAAACATCGCTCGCTGAACCTTCGATTCACGCAGCTTCTCAGAAAATTAAATTAATTTTGAGTTTTCTAAACGCTCAGTGAAAATAAAAGAGATACTCAATTAATGATGTAGCAAATAGACCATTCTTGTTGCGCTTTCTCATCTGACTATAATTTTATGTTCTTAAAAACACCAGCTTTTTTAAAAATGGTGAGACAACTGGGACTGGAATTATTGAAAGTCAGTCAAGGGAAATGACCCACCCAAGTGGTGGGGCCTAGTCGATAATTAGGTTCCAAACAATTTTTTTTTTATTTTTCTTCGATGCAGAACATTATTATAAGATACTTTGCTTCGTATTATATGCCAAAAAAATGTTTACTTTTTTTTATAAACCATTTTGAAAACCCAAAAAATAACGAAAAAAACGAATTGACGAAACGAAATACACTCCGGAGTGTATTCCGATTCGAATTTTCATGATTTTTTGCGTGTTCAAAGTGTTCTATAAAAAAATTAAACATTTTTTTGGCATATAATACGAAGCAAAGTATCTTATAATAATGTTCTGCACCGAAGAAAAATAAAAACAAGGCATCAGAACAGTCGGAGCGTTTGCTGCGACTTAGCCCCGTACAACCCGTAATCCTATTTCGTCCGCAACCATAATACGTCCGTAGCCCTAATAAGCCCGGAACCCTAATACGTCTACAACCCTCTAATGCGTCTGTTACCAAAATGCAAGTCAAGTTGGGCATTTTCAAATTTACTGAAACTGTTCATTTTTAAAATTGCGCATAGCGCAATTACGAAAGCCCGTACGAAGTACCTTTTAAATAAAACCAACAATTTACGACATTATTTTAGAAACCCAAAATTTTTTGCCAACTTTCCATTGGGTATTCAATTACCTCTGAAATGAAACAAAAACTAGCAAAATCGGATGAGATTTACTCGATTTATGTGCAAAAAACACTTAGGGCCGAGTAGCGGCCTTAGTCCAAGGGCCCAAATTTGAAACTTTTTTCGCCACGTTCTTTTCAGTGTTCAATTACCTTCCATAAAAAACTAAATCTAGCAAAATCGGATGAGATTTACTCGATTTATGTGCAAAAAACACTTAGGGCCAAGTAGCGGCCTTAGTCCAAGGGCCCAAATTTGAAACTTTTTTCGCCACGTTCTTTTCAGTGTTCAATTACCTTCCATAAAAAGCTAAATCTAGCAAAATCGGATGAGATTTACTCGATTTATGTGCAAAAAACACTTAGGGCCGAGTAGCGGCCTTAGTCCAAGGGCCCAAATTTGAAACTTTTTTCGCCACGTTCTTTTCAGTGTTCAATTACCTTCCATAAAAAACTAAATCGTCAATACCTTTCATTTGATATATCACAAGCAGCTATTGCGTGCGCATTTCGATAGATATCGTCGAAAGACTGAAAAACACCTATAGGGCCCTAGCTCTGGAGGGGCCGACCCTACCATGCCCATTTTCGAACTTGACCTTACTTTTGTCGATACCAATCGGGGAAAAAAAGAATTTTGAAAAAAGGTTGTGATTTACTCAAGCTAGAGGGGTCACGGACGGACGGACGGACGGACGGACGGACGGACGGACGGACGGACGGACGGACGGACGGACGGATGGACGGACGGACGGACGGACGGACGGACATTTTTTTTATTGCGGATTCGTCATCTATGAACATAACCAAATGCTTTGCCCTTACTGTCTGCTTCCAATTCGACGTGTTACAAACGGCATATTAATCTTATAAGCCCCCAGTACTTCGTACGGGGCTAAAAATATTTGTTTGGAACCTAATTATCAAAATATCGATATTTTGATATTTATCTGAAAATTCATGATAATATACCGATATATCGGAATATATCCATAAATATCCGATTTTCGGACCGATATATCGAATTATCGAACTATCGATATCTTGATAATTATCAAAATATCAATAATTATCGATTATCGATATTTTTTTTGATAATTTTCGATAAAAAAAGTCGATAATTATCGATAATCATTATCATTATCGCCCATGCCTAATTGTCAGTCGATATTTATCGATAAAACATTCGATTGATATTGATTTTTTTGAAAATATCGATAATTGATTCTAATCAAATAATCGATATTTTATCAATCGAATGAATTATCGAACATGCCTACCTGAAAACTATACTCTGCCGACACCTGCAACTTTTTCTGCAAAATTTTTTGAATATGTTGATTAGTTATTCGGATCAATACAGTGCGGTCAGAAAGTCATCGAACAATAGATATACGAACAATGGAACAATATTTCTATTGTTCTTTTGTTTGGCCAATCCACGCCATGAGTCGTATAAATTTATACGTCAGAGAGAGCTTTTTTCTCCTTTTTTACGATCTGTCAGTTTTTCTATTTTGCGATTTAGTATGGAAATGAAAACTAAAATTGAGATATCTTTGCTGTTTTAAGTGGTTTTTCATATTTTTTTGGACCAAAATGTTTTAAAATGTGTTTGGAATCGATTGGCATCAACAGATTGTGTGAAAATATTTTTTTCTATTTTATTATTTTGTTAATGTCAGTCGATTCCAAACACACTTTAAAACATTTCATCCAAAAAAATATGAAAAACCACTTAAAACAGCAAAGATATCTCAATTTTAGTTTTCATTTCCATTCTAAATCGCAAAATAGAAAAACTGACAGATCGTAACAAAGGAGAAAAAAGCTCTCTCTGACGTATAAATTTATACGACTAATGGCGTGGATTGTTCGCAATTTCGGTAACTTTTTAACTAAAAAAAATCAAATCGATCAAAACACCTCGTTCCCAAAATAGCATCTCCTCTTCTCCAACGGCAAGTTCCTTATTGCCTGGCTGCTTTCCACAACGTTCGGTACGACAGCAATGTTTACATCGTTTGCTAACAGCCCCAACACATACGATACTTTAGTGTCGGGATATTCAAATGGTCCGTGCACGAAAATAACAGTACCAACAATTTGTGTATCGCTTATGTAATGGGCGACTTCTGGTTGAAGCGTTATCGACAGTCCTATTCAGTGGTTTGTTTTTTTGGATCTATTTAGTAAATATTCTCGTTTCAATTTATCAAAAAAAAAAACCAACCAACAAATGGACCGTATCCCGAAACACGAAAAATGGGAGCGTTAATTTGTTCCACGGAATTAGTAGTATTATCCCTGTCCGAGTTAATATCACAAACGATTAATTCAGTCGTTATATGAAACCATATCATTAAATTTTACTCACGTTTCCAAATACTGTTTCAACGCCTTGTAATTAAAACTGCAACAAAATCCCTCCGAGCTTCTACTGGTTCGAAACAACTGCTCGCATCGTACCACTTTTCCCAGCCAAAAGCATTGCTTTATAAGACGGTTACATGGTTGTCTCAACTCAAACATCATCGTTTCAGTATTGTATCCCAGCTCTTCTAACGTTGCGTACAGACTAATGAACGTTGCATTCAAATAGTCTGGTCGAATGAGCTTCCCCAAGCTATGCAAAAATTGTGTGATCGTTTGGTTGCTGTATCCCTTTTCGAGTCTAAAAGGTAATAAAGTACCTAATGAAAGTAACTGCACAAAATGTGTTTAAATTGAGTAAGAAATTCGAATCCCAATGAGAAAAGCTTTGCGTGAAAGCTCTACAAATACTTACAGTTGACTGGTTATAGTCGTCGTAGCGGGTTTGTATACCTGCAATTAAACGTGTTACGAGAATTTGTATCGAATGGATAAGATAAATGACTTTATTGATATTGCACACGGTCACGCTGGGAAAATCTACTTTCCAAATGGGGAAGTTATTGGTATCGACAACTGTGATAATGGGAGTGGATTGGTACTTATCGTAAACCAATTTCATCAACGTTATTGCGAACAGCGCCAATCCAATGCATACAAATGACCAAATCAAAGCAGTTACCAATTTTTGTAGAGCTTTAAGAGCTTTTAAGCTGAATACAGAAAAGCGAGGCGGTAAAAGTTTCGAAACATTTAACGCAAAACTAACCTCTTCGAATCTTTATAAGAGCTAGATGTATCTGCATCGCCAAGTATATACTTTAAACCATGCAGGCTTGTGTCCCTACAAAACTTCCTTGCTGTTACGGCGAATGCTTGAAGGTATACACTCCTTTTGGTCTTGTGACGAATCTTCCTAAGAATGTTTCTGCCAATTTGGCAGAACAAATTATTCGTTGGTGTTACTTTCATCGGTTACAGTAAAATTCTGATGTACCCACATAAGTCGACCATACCTTTTATAATCTAATTGAGGTACTCCGCCGAAAACTTTCTTTTTTTCTTAGGCAATTATGCTTCCATTAGGTGGGTTAATGTTTTGTTAATTATTTTCTTTTCTTAACGACCGAAACCCATATATAATTATTGGAACGTGCCCTACACTTCATCTTTGATTTTAATTTCTACAAAGTTTCGACTAATGGTGTAGACGACATAGGAATGATGCTTTGCTTAGAGATTTATTAGGTCCCACCCTAAGGGCATAGAAGTAGACTACCTAGAGGAATTATAACCCGAAATTCATTGAAAAATTATATCACACACACCACCAACACGAAAACGTCAACTTTGCTTCTTTTGACGTTAATTTTGACATTAGGAGTCCTTTATTACTCTCTGTACACGAAGCGGTCACACACACATTTAAATATATGATTTTTCATTTTCATTTGTCAGTTTGTTCTATTGAGATGACCCTTGCCTTATGGTCGAGTGGTCATTGATGTCACCATTCGTTCTCACTTCAACAGCGTCGCTGTCTGAAGGGCATTGAAATGATGGATCGGTACAATCGATCCATTGCAGTAGCCTTTGACAGAATCTCTGGAATTCAAACCGTGCATATTACGCAGTGCTCTTTTCTGGAGCAGCAACAGATCATTCAATGCACCAACTGGTGCCGTATTCCAAATCGGATTCAAGTAATTTTTGCGAATGCACGAACGAAAAATATAAATTGAACAGAGCTCGTCTTGGTATCAGAAACCTCAGACGCCTGAAAACACCGATGATTGGTGAGATTTTCCTAATGACTTTGGTCAAGTGGTCATTCCACGTGAAGCTTTCATTAATGTGGAGCCCTAAGCACTTCACAACTCTCTTCGCGTGTGGAAATTTTGTTTTCTTCCCGGTATCTGAATCAAATTTCCCGGTATCTAAAACCGTAAATTTGATTTTTCGCCACATATTTTTCTCAATTTTTTCGATTTCCCGGTATCTAAAGAATTTTTCTGAAAACTTCCCGGTATCCAGGATACCGCGGATAGCGTGAATTTCCACACGCGACTCTCTTCCGCGAAAGAGGTTCACCAACGCAGATCAGTTCAAAATCCTCTGAAGATTCCACGAGGTTACGATTGAACAAGACGTAATTAGACTTCGATGCATTGACAAACAAGCAATTCTGCGATGACCAATAATTCAGTAAACAAAGATCACTCTGCATCATCGACCGAAGGTCGCTAAGTGATCGCGTTGCATATTTGAAAGTCGTATCGTCGGCGTACAGATAAAGAGTTCCTTTAAAATTCAACTTAAACAAGTCGTACAGAAACACAATGAACAAAAGAGATGATAATGCAGAGCCTTGGGGGACCCCACAAATCACCACTTTTGGTGTGCTTTCAGCGCCTGCCACACTAACGAACTGCCTTCTGCCAGTCAAGTAATTCTTTATGAGATCATATGACTTACCACTTAGACCCATGCATTGCAGTTTATTCAGCAGAATGGAATGGTTTACCGAATCAAACGCTTTTTTAAAGTCAACAAAAAGACAGCCGACTTGCAGTCCTTCATTTAAATTTCGTCTCAAACTCGTACACAAATCCAAGCAGCACGCTAGAGTGTTTGATTTCTTCAAGAACCCAAACTGCTTCATGTTAAAAAAACCCTCGGAGTCAAGTTTGGCATACAATTGCTCATAAAGAATTCTCTCAACCAGCTTTGACAGCACTGAGAGCAGTGAAATCGGTCTGTAATTGCCCATTTCAGCCCTTAGACAACACAATTACCTTCGCGTGTTTCAAAACGTCGTCATAACGCGATTCACAGATGCACCTATTGATCAAGGACGTAAGACAGTTCAGCAGAAGCACCTTGTAACGTTTCAAAAAACGGACGCTTATCCCGTCGAACCCTGCAGCTGCACTCATTCTGAGCTTGTTAACGTGGTCTGAGACTGTCATTGGACTCACCATTTCAAACTGAAAATCTCTCAGAAAGCAAAGCATTCGCGATGCGCGGAAAGACACAGAAGAGCGTCTAGCTGAAACTGAAGAAGTTCCCACATTAACAAAATAGTCATTAAACTTGCTGGCAACAGACGCCGGATCCTGAACGTAAGAACCATTCACTAACAACCTTGGACACTGTAACGGTTCAGGGTCTTTGTTCGATAGAACTCTCTTAGTCGTTGCCCAGAAACTCTTCGGGTCACCGGCGTCAGCAAATTGCGACGCATAATATTCGCTCTTCTTAAACCGAATCTTGTAACAAATCAATTTCTTGATGTTTACGAGTCGCGATTGAAAACTGAGGTTGTACGGATACACCTTGCAAAGTCTGAACGCCCGGTTGCGACATTCGATGAGATTCAGAATCTCATTGTCAATAAATGGTTCTGAAGTTTTCTTTTTGGCGGACCGCACCGTTCGCCTGTGCTTGTCCGTGAGATCACGAATCATAGTCGAAAAACAATTAAAGTCAGATACAGTCGAGAAGTCAATCGTCTCTATTTCACTTGAGAGTCCTGCGTGGTCTATTATTTTCTTGAAGTGAAAGCGCTTCACCTTGGGCACCCTCATCTGCAAACCGACAAGAATGCCTTTGTGATCACTGATATGTGGTTCCATGACCTTTAAGTAATAGTCAACGTCACACTTGTTAGTCAGTACATGGTCCAACATTGTCCTGCTAGTTCGCGTCACTCTAGTCGCATAAAGCGGATCGACTTTGTTAAGAACTGAAAAGCCATTGGAACTAATCACACTTTCGTACTGAGCACACTCTGAACAGTCCGTCAACAAGTCGACGCCTGAAATGCAGAAAATCATCGGAGTCGTCTCGGTCCAGCGGGCGATAAAATCCACATACATTGAACTTCAACTGTGGCAACGATATTATGACAGCGTTTGAAACACCGAAAGTCTCATTCAACACTTGACTTGCCTGAAATGAGCATTTTATCAGAACACTGACTCCACCTCCTTCCTTCTGTCGCACCCCATGGAATGCATTGTAACCATTCAAATTGAAGAAATCTTCTTCACCCTCCCTTAACCAGTTCTCACTAAGGACGATCGCATCAGGCAATTTCTTAAAGCTCAACAGAAAAAGCTCAAGCCTTTCGAGTTTGTTGCGAATGCTACGAGCATTCAGATACAGAATGGTGAATCCATACTTGATTGGTACAACTACATCGTCTCTGTTGCTGTATACTACGTTAGGAGTTAACATTTTGCAAGGAACAACAAAAGTCACTGAAAATATTAATTAGAAATTAGAAAACGTAAATATTGAAAATTTCAAGTTACTACGCATCGAGCTTGTTGCAAGTAATCATTAATCGGAATATTGTATTCTTCGTCGATCAGCTGAACCAACGAACTTCAAGCAAAAGAGGGTACTGAAACTTGACAGTGCTCCATACAAAATTTTACACTGTAAAAAGAGTGGGGATAAAATTTCATACAAAATAGTATTCTATGTGGCAGCTGTCATTAATAGCACTTTTGCTTGAAGTGCGTTGGCTGAACAAATTTTTTGAAAATCGGTTCAGAATTACTGTAGTTATTGGTCATCCAATATTCAGGGAAAAGCTCTTCCGGAAATACACTCCCAAAACATTGGATCGATTTGGTTCATCTGTGACCTCATGAATTTGATTCTTTAACGAAAGAAACCAAAATTTGGAAAATCGGTTAAGCAGAAAATGGGCAAATATTCTTTTATGAATTCGAATCTACGAACTTGTTCTCAAAAATTTTATTATTCGAAAATCGGCTCAGAATAGATCATTGTCAATGTCGTTTGAGATGTCAAATGAGCTATCACTTTCACAAAGCTAACCATAATGTTACAAAAACTTATATGGAGCTGTCATTTTTTGATGTTATGCTTGATTTCCTCTTACGCCGTTTAAACAACAAAAAAGAGCCGTGGTTTAGCTAAACGGAGCGTAAACGGAGTAAGAGGAAATTAAGCATTAGCTTTGTGAAATTGACAACTCATTTGACACTATTTTAAGAGAAGAAACCGTTATTTGACACTGATCTATTAATCAAGTTATCGTGCAATCAAGTATGACAGGCATTTATGTATTTTCCGTTTTTTGCTAACATTTTGTCTTTAAGTTTTATCAATTCCACACGTACGTGTGAGTGAAACGTTTCTCTCTTTACGTTTCTTTTGTAGACAACATGTGTGAAACGATGTAGGCCGATCAAAGGAACGAAACACACTTAAAATTAAATCCTTAAGTGTCAATTCCATTCAACAAAAAGTACTCCGTGAGAGAGCGAGCTGTCAAATAAACAAAGGAAAAATTGAAAAAACACAATTTTGTCTCTCACACGGAGTACTTTTTTGGTAAGAGGAAACTAAGCATTATGATGAGTTCAGTTTATTGAGCGTAAAACCAAGGTGGCTCTCTAGCAATATCACACCGATTGTTTACAAAATTCGGAGGCCTAAAATCACTCAGTCGTGCGCCTTGCGAATTTCATTATGTATTGCTCATATGCACTTATGTGATAGGTATGAATTTCGAATTATTATTAACAAACTGAGAAAAATATACAACGTTGTTAAAATGTTCGATCACCGGTAACAATTTAAACAAATAAGTTTTTGCTTTTGGGTACTTAACACAACCAATTTTTAGACCCGTACGAAGTACTGGGGTCTTATAGGTTTACGCATACGTTTGTAACACGTCGAATTGGACTCCCTGAGTAAGGGGAAACCTATTGTGGTTGTCTAGAGATGCCAAATCCGCGAAAAAAAATGTCCGTCTGTCTGTCCGTCTGTCTGTCTGCACGATAACTTGAGTAAAACGCATCCGATTTTGAAAATTCTTTTTTTTCCCGTTTGGTAATGTCAAAAGACAGGCTAAGTTCGAAGATGAGTGATTTTGGATCGACCCCTCCCGAGCTGTGGCCCAATAAGTGCTTTACGGTTTTTCGAAGATATCTCCGGACATTTAAACGTTAAACTTGTAAGTGATACGTCAAATAAAAGGTTTTTACAATACCGATCGACAAAAAAAAAGTTTATGGAAATCGGATGACCGACTTGTGAGTTAGACCCCTTGGTGTGAAACAGGCACAGGGCGGCAAGCAGTTTTTGCTTGTAGGTCGGCCATATTTGAACATATTTCGTTCGTTTTAGCTTTATTAGATAGGTATTGACCGTACCAATCAGGGAAAAAAAAGTTTATGAAATTATGTTCTCCGGAGCGTGAGCTAGGTCTCTTGGAGTGAGCTCTTATCTGGCTACTCGGAAGTACAGTGAACGTGGTGTATTTTGACAATATCTCGAGTAAATTTTGACCGAATTTCATGAATTTTTTTTTTGTTTGAAAGGTACTAACGAATGTAAAGCATCGGTACTATTTCCGGTCTCCTAACAAAATGGCTGCCGGCGGCCATATTGGATTTTAGTAAAACGATATAAAGTGGGAAAAATGATGCTTAGAGAGTTTCTGTTAACATGGAAATAATGTGTTAAGTGTGAGGGGTTTCAGGGACTCCATATATGGACATCTATATATACCTATATACAGCTATATTGAGCTATATACAGGCATATAGAGCTATATAATAGCATATTCATCTGTGAAATGTTTATTTATAGGAAAATATAGGTAAATATAGCGGTATACAGCTGTTTAAATAGGAATTTATGAAATTTGTCTTCGTACGGGGCTGTCTATATTGCTGTTGTTGTATATGATAACAAGGCAAAGAGTGGATAATGTAAGTGATTTTAAAGGGAGAATAGTTTTTCAGCAGAGAAGAAAATGAAGTAAGAGAAATGAAGAGTTTCACATTAAAGGCTTTTGATACGAATAGGTGTTTCGTACGGGTCGGCGTTAGCTATGTTTAATTGTATATTTACCAAACATTTATTTTTCAATCTACGGTTTCGATCACAATGTGACCATCTTCAAGAGTCGTTTCAAACGTTTGAATTCGTTCATAATGAAATTCGCAAGGTACACTTAGTGATTTTAGGCCTGCAAATTTTGTAAACAATCGGTGTGATATTGCTAGAGAGCTGCCTTGGTAAAACGTATTTTCTGACGTAAGACCCTTGATTTAACAGTATTGCTAGGTGGCTAATGCTGCGCATATTTTAGGGAAGTTGATTTGTTGAATTTGTCTAAGTTAATCAAGAATTATTAGAAATATAACGATGAAGGGCACAAATAAATTCAAACGAAAGTCTTTACACTCAAAATACAATTTATTCTAATCACAAAAACTACAAAAAAAAAACTAATCCAAATATCGATCATAGCTAACACTTTGACGCTTAGCCTTTGAATGGAAAACGTCAACTGTCGACTTATTCTTAGATTTCGGACTCATTGTATGCGTATCATCGATGGCAAATGGCGATACATGAAATATGGCAATTTCATTTTCCTGCTTCCGATAGTCCACCTCTGGCACGTCAATTGTGTCGACCATTCCGTAATAGCTAGAGTACAGTTTCAGCGAAAAGAAGTAGAAAATTTCAATAAAACTTATCAGAGATCCGCCAAGACACAATCCAAAAATTCCACCGAATGATGCTGAAATTGTGGTGAAAATTTCATAAAATTTTTGTTTACCTGCCTATTTTGACTATCCACGCCATTAGTCGTATAAATTTATACGTCAGAGAGAGAGAGAGAGAGAGAGAGAGAGAGAGCTTTTTTCTCCATTGTTATGATCTGTCAGTTTTTCTATTTTGCGATTTAGTATGGAAATGAAAACTAAAATTGAGATATCTTTGATGTTTTAAGTGGTTTTTCATATTTTTTTTGGATGAAATGTTTTAAAGTGTGTTTGGAATCGATTGACATTAACAAAAAAATAAAATAGAAAAAAATATTTTCACACAATCTGTTAATGCCAATCGATTCCAAACACATTTTAAAACATTTTGGTCCAAAAAAATAGGAAAAACCACTTAAAACAGCAAAGATATCTCAATTTTAGTTTTCATTTCCATACAAAATCGCAAAATAGAAAAACTGACAGATCGTAACAAAGGAGAAAAAAGCTCTCTCTGACGTATAAATTTATACGACTAATGGCGTACTCATCATTACTTACCCAAAAATCCATCCCATGTCATGAAGATATCACGTCTGTATTTGAGGCAAGTTACATCTTTGAAATGAATTTTCAGTGTGACCTGGTTCGACAAATTTTTATAAGAACTAGAATCAATAAACTCTCATCGATTAACATTATACGGCACATTCTGTCAACGTTTTGTTAATTACTAATGCAAGGATGTCAGATTGTCTACGTCGAATCTTTTAGCAATTATCGATTGGACGCCATAACGCTAAAAAAAACGGGCTTGTTACGAATGTTTGAGATGATATTCCTCCTGTTAATTTACCTCTTCGGAGCAGCTAGGTAAGCAGCTTGTGAAAGGGTTTTATAGGAAATTAATTGATTCAATTAGATAAAACATTGAAAAGATAAACATCTTACTGAGGACAATTCATTCCAAGCGTTTCGTTGGTCACAGATTCAGGCTGTAGACTGGAAATAATATCTAAAAATTGTGGCATTGTAGATGTCTTCAAGCAGACCATTCCAATGTTCAACGAAATCTCATTAACTTACGTCGATTGTCACGTAGGCAACCAGCATCCTTTAGATCGCATTGACGTGTTCTTTTAACAAAGTCGGTTATATCTAAATAAACGAAAAAGTTGTTTCGTTCAAAATGAAGGACAGATGCCCCTTTGATTCGATATAAAAATCTTCAATACATCATTTTCATATGACCTTGTAAACGTCACACACGATCCCAGCTGTCAGACATGTCAAATGAATGGAATGAGCGATTCGCACGCAGTTCACGTTATAATTGATTGGGGTTAATGAGCGGGGTTACGTTGACAAGTGTACCGTATAATGAAAATGATGTATTGGAGGTTAGGGCGTATCGAATTTTTAGAATTTTAAGGGCCGCGATAGCCTGTGTGCGGAAAACGTAGATCATTGAAAACTAATTCCAGGCATATAGTTGATGGATCCGAAGGTGCCCGGGAAGAAGTCCCCCCGGACGATTTTAACTTTCAAATGGTCATAACATCGAACAGTTCAGCTACTGTTATGGAATATTATGTGCACTTACTGGCCAAGGTTACCTCGACTCAGCAACACCGGTTACATTGTCTGCAATGGCTTCGTGGGCGACGTGGGTACACTTAAAAAGTTCATTCATTAATGTTGAAAAAGTGGTTTCGGATGGATCGCCGACCGGGACAATGCCTAGTGTACTGGTAGTACTCGACCTCCTCTACAACCTCATGCCAAAAGCTAAAGTTAATAATTTGTCTCTCAGGAAATAAAAGTCAAAAACCAAACTGTCGAACTTTCGATGTTAGAAAACCTCGACAGACACACCTTTTGGACCATCGGTTTCTTTGGCAGTTTTGTAGAGTTTTTAACGCTCTACATCCTGCTAGAACATTGTTTTCAAAAATATTCTTAACTTTCCGAGTTATGACCATTTGAAAGTTAAAGTCGTCCGGTGGGACTTCTTCCCGGGCACCTTCGGATTCATCAACCATATGCCTGGACTTAGTTTTCAATGATCTACGTTTTCCGCACACTGGCTATCGCGACCCTTAAAATTCTCAAAATTCGATACGCCCTATTGGAGGTCCCTTATAGGCAAATGTGGAAAATAGGAACTTACGAACTTCTGAATAATAAAATGGTAGGCATCCACACTGTTTAACAATTGTATCAACTGCGCACTACATAATAATAATAATAAAAATAGGACATTCGATATTTTCAACGTTGCGAATTGGCAACGGACTATTAGAATATCTACGAGTGTTACATAGAAAGCGAATGAAGGAAAAATCATCTTTCCCAGCCGCGGATTTGAACACGGGACGTTTCGATTATGATTCGAGAGCTCTAGCGCCAAAGCCACGGGTTCAAACAATGATATTTACTTCGAACGCCTTTATATTGTGTAGAGTGCTAGATTGAATGTATAGTGTAGTGTATGTGTGGCGTGTGAACATAGATATTACATAGATATTTACTTCCGTAATGCAGCTCTGGAAACTGTACTTTTCGGTTGTTCTCAATTTTTTCTAAATGTAACAATTGATATATATGTTACCAACAAAATTCACATCTAACCTACCTCATCGTCGAAAAAACAATTTCGTTGTTTCAAAGTCAAACTACGCACCGTCGGTTCACTAACAACCACCGATGGTATTATAGCAAGAACAACGTCACATCCTAAATACAGAAATCGTACTTGTACCGTTCGTTAAATGTCCTTAATGCTGTCAATATTCACGCCATAAGTGCGCCAAAAAATTAAATATTTTCAACTGACAATTGGACAAAATAACGCTGACGTCATATAATAAAAATGTCAAAAACTGAGCATTAAAATGCTATGCGGTATGTTTTGAAATAGGCACTTACGGCGTGAATTTTAATTCAACGAAACAGTACCTGGCTGAGCCACAGTTGTTGTGGCACTAGCTTGAGGATAATCTTCTGATGAATGGATGAGTACACTGATTCCGTAATAGCTGCGAGTGTATGCCACATACTGAGCCATTGAAACCTTTAGCAAAAGCTCTAAACTAACAAATTGACCAGCTCCTGATACTCGCTGAACTGGATCATTTAACTGCTCGGACACTGAGTTAGTATCACTATTCCTGAAGGTTTAATGGAATTTAAACGGAAATAACTAAACGAAAATGTAAACTTTATTCTTACACTTCTAAATTGTCTTTTAATGCATTGTAGTTAAACGAACAACAAAATCCCTCTGACGATTTGGCGACACGGAAAATGGTATCGCATGGTACAGATTGTCCCAGCCAAATGCAATTTTCCAACATAACGCTGCATGGTTGCATTAATTCGAACATTAGCTTTTCCGTGGTGTAATTCAATTCGGTCAAATTAGCTAGGATTTGCGAATACATGTCGTCGACATATTCTGGCTGAACGAGTTTCGATAAATTTGAGAAAAAATTTTGCAACAGGTCGTCTGTTATTCCACGCGATATTCTTAAGAGAAAGAAAGCCGGTGATGGTATATTGGAAACTGGAGATGAATTTTTTTTTCCATCCGTGCGTCGCGTGAATAACAATTTTTCAAAACAAGAACAAAGTGACAGTTGCAACGAGAAATAGTATATTTCAACATACCCCAATACACACAAGATGTGTGTGCACGCGCGGGCGAAGCCCAAGCGAAAACACACATCGAGTGTGTATTGGGGTATTTTGAAAGAAATTTTTCTGTAATAGTGAGAGTTTGTTGGTGCTTTCCTTCCCAACCGTTACTTTCCTTCTCGACCGTTTACTTTCCCTACCGACCGATTCATATCATAGCTCACCAATACACTCTCACGTATACAGAAAAAACTCTTATTCGCCCCCAAGGAAATAACATGAGTTGAGAATAGTATTTTGTTTATCTTCGTCTCGATTTGAATAACCGTCACACCACGCACGGACGTGGTCTAGATCATTCCTATTGTCTCCCATTAGTAAACAAATAACTGCAAAAATCCTGTTTTCGCGACAGTTTTGTTAATCCATGCTTAAGCGTGTTTTTCCAAAAATGCGATAACTTCGACAATTTAAACGATATAGGGTCCAGTTTCCGGACATGCATGAGCAATTGGATATTGTTATTTCATTTACAAAAAGTAAATTCGTGCTTTTCATGTTTCAAACACTTCTTTCGACGCCCTTAACGTGTAATAGTTATTTGTGTATCTGTTTTGGACGTTTGATTTTAGGCAATTTCGTGAGTTGTAGCCCGAACGAAGTGAGGGCTACATGCGAAAGTGCCTAAAATCAAACGTCCAAAACAGATACTCAAAAAAAATTTCATGTAAGGGGTCGAAAACCCGAAAAAAATCTCGAAACTCCTTCATTTTCGGCCCCGACACATGAAAAATACATTAAATAACTCGAAATAACAATGAAAAGTATCGTTTTCGTGTGTCAATTGACCTCTAATTCGTCGCGGAACAACAAAATTCACACGAAAACTCAACTTTTCATCTTTTTATCCCGAGTCACGTAAAATACTGTTAATGAATGAAAGTATAATTGGTGCCCGACTACTCACAACATATCCGTTAACTGATACACTCACCCTATAATGTTTAAATTCATGCTACCTCTATCTACAAAGAGGTAATTTCATACAAATCCACGCCATTAGTCGTATAAATTTATACATCAGAGAGAGAGAGAGAGAGAGATTTTTCTCCTTTGTTACGATCTGTCAGTTTTTCTATTTTGCGATTTAGTATGGAAATGAAAACTAAAATTGAGATATCTTTGCTGTTTTAAGTGGTTTTTTAAGTATTTAAGTATTTTTTTGGACCAAAATGTGGTAGGAATCGATTGGCATTAACAGATTGTGTGAAAATATTTTTTTCTATTTTATTATTTTGTTAATGTCAATCGATTCCAAACACATTTTAAAACATTTTGGTCCAAAAAAATACGAAAAACCACTTAAAACAGCAAAGATATCTCAATTTTAGTTTTCATTTCCATACTAAATCGCAAAATAGAAAAACTGACAGATCGTAACAATGGAGAAAAAAGCTCTCTCTGACGTATAAATTTATACGACTAATGGCGTGGATTTCTCCCAAAATTTGGTTCTGAAGCTTTACAGTTGCTCTGAGTCACGTTTCATTAAATAAACCAAAAACTACTAGGTCTTACAGTTTCTCGGTAATATTCACAGTTGCTGGCTTGTAAACCTTGTTGATGTTGCACAACGTAACAGCTGGAAACTGCACGAGGGCCACACGGAGTTCAAAATTCAAAGTAAAATTAAATTGAACTCAAATTGATAGAGAAATATTAGCAAAACTTACTGGCACATTCCATATGGGATAATTATTGGTTTCGATTGTAGTTATCGTCGGTGTTGACTGAAAACGATTCCATACCAGAAGTATGAGAACAATTGCGAATACTATGCCCAATCCGCAAGCAGTTAGCCAGAGTAACGTACTGACCAATTTCGAAACTCGTTTGCTTCTAGGGTTCATATTCTTTAAGAGATCAATTTTTCTATTTTGACCACACCAAGTCCTATTACCTCGAAATGTTACTGTTCCGTAGTCCACGTGCACTCTCGTACAAGTTTTTCAGACCGTGAAAAGTCGATTCTTCGCAAAAGCTTTCTAGAGTCTTTGCAACAGCTCTGCGAAACGAACGTCCATCCGGTAAGTTGTTTTGTTTTACAGCAATCGATGTATGAGTCGAATGTGCAAACGTTTTTTTCACGCTTGTATTTTTGGACGCGTTTTTCATAATGTGATATATCGGCATGTGTTTGCTTTAGAAGGAGATAGGCAAATCAGTCCAAACAACATTCATGTCTTAAGTTGTCAACGCATATCATTTGTAAGGATTGTAATTATACAAAAATAAAAATGAAAACGAAAATCACTCAGCAATTGGAAACTACATTAGCGATTAATGGAGGGTGGGTCTGACGACATGCTTCTAAATAAAAAAAGTCTTTAATTGATTCAACCCCTTTAACATAGACATGCTTCTGATTACTTGAAGAGTATAGGTACTGCTAAGTGCCAATTATTTTCATTAGGCGAGCGGTCGGCGGTAAACTTAATTTTAGTAAAGTTTATTAATAGCATGGTTTGAGTGGGCGCTAGGCGGTAACTCTTGTTGAACGACTAAATAAATTGGCGACATAGCATTGAGATCAATATTTTGTTGTCGATAACAGATGATCGGGCTTGGAAATAATGTTTTCTTATCAGTAAACAAGACAAAATTTCCCGGTGATTTGCAAGCAACATCCCAGTGGCGTCTATATGATTTCTCTGGCCTTTTTGTTACTTTTCGTGAAGACTTTAATGTGAATCTTGGTGTGAATGTAGTTACTTTAAGAGTCAATTCGACAATTTTTCGACCGCTCGGAAAACAAGCTCGCTCCGATAATATTGAGTTACAGCTCATTCGCTTCGTCGTTCAATTCTAGCGAACGGGTGTCTGCCATTTAAAAAAAATAAAATCCATTTTGAGTGTAATGTGTCTAATGACATGTGATGTCAGAGGGTGGTCAAAACATTTTTTTAGTATTAACTGGAGGAAGGAGCAACACAAAAACTTTGTAGGATTGTTGGCCTATCCACGGCCGACAGTTTGAGCACACTCTGACGTCCGCACTCACCACCCATGGCCAGCCATCAGTCTAAACTCAGTCCCTCGAAATCGATCGGTAATGGGCTAGAATTGTCCCCCAGACACGTTACTAATAAAAACATAGCTAACGCCGACCCGTACGAAACACCTATTCGTATCAAAAGCCTTTAATGTGAAACTCTTCATTTCTCTTACTTCATTTTCTTCTCTGCTGAAAAACTATTCTCCCTTTAAAATCACTTATATTATCCACTCTTTGCCTTGTTATCATATACAACTAAATTGCCGGAGGCAATATAGACAGCCCCGTACGAAGACAAATTTCATAAATTCCTATTTAAACAGCTATATACCGCTATATTTACCTATATTTCACTATAAATAAACATTTCACAGATAAATATATGCTATTATATAGCTCTATATGCCTGTATATAGCTCAATATAGCTGTATATAGGTATATATAGATGTCCGTATATGGAATCCCTGAAACCCCACACACATAACAAATTATTTCCATGTTAACAGAAACTCTCTAAGTACCATTTTTCCCAAGATATTTCTATTTTACTAAAATCCAATATGGCCGCCGGCAGCCATTTTGTTAGGAGACCGGAAATAGTACCGACGCTTTACATTCGTTAATACCTTTCAAACAAAAAAAAATTCATGAAATTCGGTCAAAATTTACTCGAGATATTGACAAAATACTTCACGTTCAGTGTACGGCCGAGTAACCAGATAAGAGCTCACTCCAAGAGACCTAGCTCACGCTCCGGAGAACATAATTTCATAATTTTTTTTTCCCTGATTGGTACGGTCAATACCTATCTAATAAAGCTAAAACAGACGAAATATGTTCAAATGTGGCCGACCTACAAGCAAAAACTGCTTGCCGCCCTGTGCCTGTTCCACACCAAGGGGTCTAACTCACGAGTCGGTCATCCGATTTCCATAAACTTTTTTTTTGTCGATCGGTATTGTAAATACCTTTTATTTGACGTATCACTTACAAGTTTAACGTTTAAATGTCCGGAGATATCTTCGAAAAACCGTAAAGCACTTATTGGGCCACTGCTCGGGAGGGGTCGATCCAAAATCACTCATCTTCGAACTTAGCCTGTCTTTTGACATTACCAAACGGGAAAAAAAAGAAATTTCAAAATCGGATGCGTTTTACTCAAGTTATCGTGCAGACAGACGGACAGACGGACAGACGGACATTTTTTTTTCGCGGATTTGGCATCTCTAGACAACCACAATAGGTTTCCCCTTACTCAGGGAGTCCAATTCGACGTGTTACAAACGTATGCGTAAACCCATAAGACCCCAGTACTTCGTACGGGTCTAAAAACTATTTTGGACGAGAATTTGGTTCAAATTTACTCTTTTATTCCAGCCGTGAAGGTCAACATTTTTTCAAATGGTCCTCAATTCCTGCAACACAAAACTTCTGAGGTAGTATTTTGGTAAGTGATGGTGGCTGAGGTCAGCTACCATAATATGTAGTCAGCCCATCAGAACAATGATGTTGCAGAGGTACAGTACTATTTGAAAGTTGACCATACTTTGACTGATGGCTGGCCATGGGTGGTGAGTGTGGACGTCAGAGTGGGCTCAAACTGTCGGCCGTGGATAGGCCAACAATCCTACAAAGTTTCAACTTTTTGTGTTGCTCCTTCCTCAACTTATTGCTAAAAAAATGTTTTGACCACCCTATGACATCACATGACATTTATACACATTACACACAAAGTGGATTTTATTTTAAAAAAAATGGCAGACACCTGTTCGCTCGAATTGAACGACGAATCGAATGAGCTATAACTCAATAAAAACGGAGCAAGCTTGCTTCATAAATTGAAAATTCGGCTGACGAATTGGCGAATTGACTCTTAATATTGCAGCCTTTTCGGGACTTTCTAATTTTGACTTTTAAATTTGCACTCTTCCAATTGTAGAAGAGAAACGTTGTTAAGAAGCTAATTGAAAATTTTCTGACAGACGAATGGACTAAAAAAAATAATTTAAAAAGCTTCAAAGTTCTGCCTTAACTCTCCTAAATGTTAATGAAGGGAAAAGTTAGTTCGCGAGTGGAGCGAGCGAGATTTTTGAAGATTAGTTTTTGATGATGCAAAAATAGTTTCACTGCTCAAACGCCAAAGTCTTAGTGAAACTTTAGTTTGAGCAAAATATTCATTTACCTATTGGGAAGTGTCTCACCGGAAGGAGTAACTCAACATAAGTATGGTTCGTTGTAAAGTATAATTCATCAGACAGTATCCCGGTCATTTAGTTCTTCGCCCTGTAAGCTAGTTCTCCCGCTTATAGAGACTTTCCTATGAGTTCTTCCCGCTGATAAATACTGTCACTATGGAAGTTCCAGAGATAAGTTTTTCCAGCTGATAAAGAGTTCCACACAAGTTCTTCCCGCACATTAATACTTTTCGATGATATTTATCGTCAAAAAGGACACAAAATGAATTTCCAATTTTGTACATCAGCAAAAAAAGTCTTGGGCGAAGGAACAATTTCCTGAACATTATTTGCATGTCCGCAGATGATAATGGGAATTCAGCACTGACATCAACTATGTATAGATGTGAGTACCATTGTGAGAATCAAAGGGTCATGGAAGAACGGCCAAAGTATATCGAAAGTGCAAAAGTTTGAAAGACACATAAAATTCCCATACCGATAATACTTGCCACTTATTTGTAATGTAAATACTGTTCTGTCCGTTCTTTCCGATCGAATAATTCACAAATTAACGCTAAATTGACGAATCACCACTTCTGTTTAACTAATTGTGCGTGCAGTGATCGGACGTCGCATGTCCTAGTTTCAGAATTGGTATTGACATCAATAATTTATTGAATCAACATCTACAAAATGTCTGGAAATGTGGTTTCGTGCATTTAATTACACCAATTTCTGTTAAATCTTTTACAAAATGGATTTGTCCTTATCTCGATCCTAATCTATCAAAGGAATTTAGTCACACGAATTTACATATTTCGGATCCCAACAAAAATCTCTTCGAGAAAAGTCTGACGCAGTCTTTGAAGTACAATTTCTAAAATGAATGATATCGCTAGAGTTGACGCTTTCAGCTTCGTTACGCAAAAATTAAATTTTACACCCAATTTTAGTTCAAACAAGCTGGCTTAGTTTTTCTCATCAACTGCCAAATAATTTTTACCAAAAAAAAATTTGACTGGAAACAACCAAAATTTTACCAAAAAAAATCTGCGTCGCATGTGGCAGATAAATTTTCTTGCTGGTCTGTTCCTGAACATTTGCCACTTTGCGACGCAGATTTTTTTGGTAAAATTTTGGTTGTTTCCAGTCAAAATTTTTTTTGGTAAAAATTATTTGGCAGATGATGAGAAAAACTAAGCCAGCTTGTTTGAACTAAAATTGGGTGTAAAATTTAATTTTTGCGTAACGAAGCTGAAAGCGTCAACTCATTGCGATATCATTCATTTTAGAAATTGTACTTCAAAGACTGCGTCACACTTTTCTCGAAGAGATTTTTGTTGGGATATCAGTCATTTTAGAAGTGTAGTCAACACTGCTTTCTATAACAGTTTATAACAGAAATTCGGAAATTTGACAAAATTCGAAAATTTGACGAAATTCACAAATTTAACGAAAATCGAAAATTTGACGAAATTCGAAAATTTGACGAAATTCGAAAATTTGACGAAATTCGAAAATTTGACGAAATTCAAAAATTTAACGAAAATCGAAAATTTGACAAAAATCGAAAATTCGACGAAATTCGAAAATTTGACGAAAATCGAAAATTTGACGAATTTCAAAAATTTGACGAAATTTAACGAAAATCGAAAATTTGACGAAATTCGAAAATTTGACGAAGAAAGGAATTCTCTATCTGCCACCATTCAAGAAATATCTCCAAAACCGCAATTGATCCACCCATTTCCAACTTTCCACATTTTTCACATATGCCCCTCTGTTCTACTCGTAAAACTCTGAGACTTTGCCGAAGAAAGTAACTCTCTATCTGCTACCATTCACAAAATAACTCTAAAACCCTAATTGACCAACCCATTTCTAACTCTCGACATTTTTCACATATGCCCCTAAAACTCTGAGACTTTGACGAAGAAAGTAACTCTCTATCTCTCATAATCGCGCAAATATTAGTCCTTTCATCCTACGCTCGAGTAGCTCAAAATTTGGTCACTCTAATCACTCCAGCTCAAACGAATCTGCCCCGATTTTTTTAATTATTTTTTTGTTCGAATCGTGTTACGAATACCTTTCATTTGATGGGTCGCACGCCTCTGTAGGTTTCAATACAGCTAAGCTACAGCCGAAAACGCGTTCCCGACCCTCGAAAACCACACTCAGAAACCACTTCGAGGCCAATAAAACAAAATTCTGGTTTTTCCTGGGGTAATGGCGTATCACATTTTCATTTTTATGTCCACCGTGAGGTTCCTGCAAAATTTCATGGAGATTGGCTGACTAGTTTCCGAGATCGACTGTCGATAGATAGACAGATAGACAGATAGACAGAAACATACAGAGTAAGTTGAAGGATTTTGATTGTTTGGAAAACGTTAATTTGGTGTATTTTCTAAGAAAAATGACCAACTTCAAAACGATGTATCTCCGGTAATTTTAAAGTTACATAGTCGAGTGATAGCTCGTTTTGCTCGTATTTGAAGCGCGAATAAGATAGAAGAGGATTTGTGGTGATACAGGCCAAAGGAAAGAAACTTAAATTCTCGCCTATATCTAGTTGCCGCGTCTCAAAAAAATTTCTTCGTTCTTTTTTTGGAAGTTAGACTGCGTCAAGTCCTCCGCTAACGGTCCGGACATGATAGAAGATAGAAATACAGTCTCAGAGTCAAACTTTATGCAGATTTCGAATAATTTTGTCCATCCTTGTCGGTGGTACAATGTCCAATGTCTTTTTCGTTGAACACTTTTTCGAAATTGAAAATTCGGAATACTTTTCGTTTTCATCAAAATAAATTTTAATTTCAAATCAAAATTTACATTTCGGGTGTGCTTCGCCAATGGTGTCCACTAAATTTGTTCGCTTTTGAAATTACCTTTGGTGTGATTGGCCTCATGAAACAGAAATGACTTCTGTTCGATGAACCCTTTGCCACAAATTCGGCAATGATAGTTCATTGGAACGCTATGTCGACGTCGATGCCTCAGCAGACCATCCATCCGAGCAAACGTGTTCGTGCATACATCACATTTGTATGTTGCCCGATTTTCCGACACCGTTTGATGAGTGTTTTGATGTCGCTTCAATGTCTTGGCTCGCTTAAATTGCTTTCCACATTCGTTGCATTCAAAGCTGCGAGTCGAATCATGCGATTTCATGTGATCGTTCGCATATCGCGGTAACAGTTTCTTGTCGCAAATCGGACAGACGAACGATCGATTTTCTATGCTGTGCGTTTCGAGGTGTCGCCGTAGGTCGTACGCACACTTGGCCGAATGGTTACACATCGTGCACGGAAACTTGCGCTTTTCCACAAACGGATGTGTCTGCATGTGAATTTGAAGCAATCGTTTGTTGGGAAATTGTTGCTCGCAAGACTCACAGGTCGATGGGCCATCGTCAGCGTACAAATTATGTACTTTTCGATTGTGATCCAGCAAGTAGCGCCTTTGCTTAAATTTTCTTCCACATTCGGTGCACGGATGTGATTCGTTGGTCGAATCGTGTAGTTTCATGTGACGAGCCAACGTCCGGTCTCCGCTAAATAATTTGCCGCAAATCAAACACAGACACGGACTTTGTTTGTGTTTCGTCATATGACTTTGCAGCTGGCGACGGTCACGGAAAATCCTTTTACACACCGCACACTCGTAGGTTCGAACTGGTTCGATCGGTTTGTCGATGATTGGCATTTGAGACACAAATTTCGCTCGATCTGGATGCGACATGCATCCGTTCGCATTGTGCCGTTCATAGTAGCGACTCGTCCGGAATTTCGTGTTGCAATATTTACATTTGAGGTCGTCGTACCGATGGATTTTCATCATGTGTCGCTTCACCACAAATGAACTCGTTAATTTCTTGTGACAAATGAAGCATTCAAAGTTTTTCTGAGTCGGCCGGCGCCTTCGAATATTCCCATCTTCACTTGTTGACGATTCGACTTTGTATGCAGATTCAGTAAAATGATCGGTAAACTCATTGCCGTCATCACTATCTTCAAGCTTTTTTATGTTATTCGGGGCGATGAGTTGAATTTTCGATTGCTGATCCAATTCATTCAGATCGCTCACCACCGAGTCCTGTGTGATCCCCTTAAGGTCCGAATGCAGATGCGTTTGAACGTGCAATGTAAACTCGCTGAACTGTTGGAATTCATCCGAGCAGCGAACACAAACAAATGTGAATTTGTTATTGGGCCATTCGTAGATTTCTCCCCTTTTAGTCCGATTCATATTTTGTTGTCGACGGAACGCGTATTTATCAATATTTTAGACGAAACAATTATTTTGTTTACGTTTTGCCAAAACAAAAACACTGCCACTGATGATCGCTGTCACAACTGTCAAAACTGAATTGTTTACAACACAGATGGGGCGACAGAAGTTTGTTATGTAATTGGCGCCCTCGATTTAAAACGAAAAAGCTTTGATTTTCCATAGTAACCGAACAATGACCGTCTGGACCTGTTAATAGTTACCATACCACATGGTCCCGCAAGGTAAGCTATAACTAACTGGTCCTCAGGCTTCTTACTCTGATCTTAACAGTCTACAGCTGTGAGTCTCTTTCGTAGTAAACTTCCTTGAAGAGAACTATCAGCCAAAACAATTCATGACGTAAGTGTGGCTAAAATTTGAATTTTAAGTGAACGATTTGATGAAAAAGTGAACCGAAAAATACATTTCAACGCTTCATTGTATGAAAATTTTGAATTTCGACCGCACTTACGGCGTGAATTTTCAAAACTCAGCGGTGGCGAGTTACTGAATTGTTGACTGTGCGATTTCTCGAGCATTACGATTGCATGTGAGAGGTCGGGTTTACTTAATTCAAAATGATCCAAAAATAATCATCCCTGGCATCAATCTATTGTGTTGTTTGTTTCGATGCCGTGGACTTCGGAATCGTTGTTTCTTGATTTTTGGTTTTAATGCGGACATTGCCGCATTGATACAACAAGATATTAAAGATTGGTATATCTGACTTGCTCAACAAGCCAACAAGATATCAATGCATCCGCCAAAAAACCCTAAAGGGTGAAAGTGTGACGTAAGTCCCTGTTTCTCCTTACAAAATAACTGATATCGCTGAGGGTGACGCTTTCTGAGGCGAAAATTTTATCAACAAAAAATTGACCCAAAAAATTTAAGAAACAAAATTTTAGAAAAAATTGCGTCGCAAGTGGCAGATGTTGAAGAAACTCATGTTAGAAAAATTGTTAAAACAGGGAAAAATATGTCCTGAATCATCTGCCACATGTGACGCAATTTTTTCTAAAATTTTCTTTCTTAAATTTTTTGGGTCAATTTTTTGTTGATAAAACTTTCGCCTCAGAAAGTGTCACGCTCAGCGATATCAGTTATTTTGTAAGTAGGGACTTGCGTCACACTTTCACCCTTTAGGGTTTTTTGGCAGATATCAGTTCTTTTGGAAGTTTATGGGTAAGGGTCACTAGTTTTGTAAGCATCTCATGTCGACAACAGCTCAAATCCATCGAAAAACTGATGGAAGTAAGGAAGTGCCAGAGGAATCATCTGTCATCCCAAAATTTAGGAACCAACCTCGGAACACCTCACTTCTATCTAAAACAACCCAAATCCATCGAAAAATCTGATGGAAGTTAGGAAGTGCCAGAGAAATCATCTGTCATTCAAAAATTTAGGAACCAACCTCGGAACACCTCACTTCTATCTAAAATAACTCTAATCCATCGAAAAAACTGATGGAAGTAAGGAAGTGCCAGAGGAATCATCTGTCATCCCAAAATTTAGGAACCAACCTCGGAACACCTCACTTCTATCTAAAACAACCCAAATCCATCGAAAAATCTGATGGAAGTTAGGAAGTGCCAGAGAAATCATCTGTCATTCAAAAATTTAGGAACCAACATCGGAACACCTCACTTCTATCTAAAATAACTCTAATCCATCGAAAAAACTGATGGAAGTAAGGAAGTGCCAGAGGAATCATCTGTCATCCCAAAATTTAGGAACCAACCTCGGAACACCTCACTTCTATCTAAAACAACCCAAATCCATCGAAAAATCTGATGGAAGTTAGGAAGTGCCAGAGAAATCATCTGTCATTCAAAAATTTAGGAACCAACCTCGGAACACCTCACTTCTATCTAAAATAACTCTAATCCATCGAAAAAACTGATGGAAGTAAGGAAGTGCCAGAGGAATCATCTCTCATTTCAAAATTTAGGAACCAACCTTGGAACACATCACCATGACGAAAATAACCCAAACACTTTTTCCAACATTTACCAATCACAATTCATAATTATTAGCTGAAAAAAAACTTCTTCTGACACACACACACACACACACACACACACACACACACACACACACACAAAACACGCTGTTATATGACATTGTATGGAAACTTCCGGGAGTCTTTCAAAAACGCTTGCATTCCCCCATTTTTTTAAATCTTATTTTAATCTAGGGCCCGAGATTGACCTACAACCAAAATTTCAGGAAAATCGTAAGAAACGTTTAGGAGTTACGAAATCGTCCTTTTTCATAGGAACTAACTAACTAACGTAGCCAATTTGAGTTGTCTGAAAATACAAAATTTTGCTTATTTTCATACAAACATCAATATTTCGAAGTTCAATATCTCGGCCAATTTTGAAGCTGCAGTAACGTGTGATAGCTCGTTGAACTCGTATGGATTCCTAGATTCCAGATATCTTAAATTGGGGGCCAAGGGGGAGAAGTCAAAAAGTTGCTGTAAATATGCTCCGCCGTCCTCAAAAAAGTTTTTGTAAAACATTTTTGGTAGTGGACTTGCGTCACGCCCGCTTACTAACGTGCGGGCATGATGATATTGATTCCACACCCTGATTATTTGAACTTTTTATACCCGCACTTAACACTACGATGCCTTACATGTAACCCGTTTCGACTCTGGATCTGAACGACTTTCAGCCGAAAGACGTTTGTAACGAAGACTCGACACATGTAGTATGTACATATGTTTATACACTGTTTGTTTTAACCATAGACCGTCGATATTCATACAGTTAAGGAGGAAATGTGAATCAATTATACGGCAATTAACAGATATCTATCAGGTATCAATTATCACCACCCCGATTGTCATGCAATCGGCTGATAATGTGTGAAAATGAACAGGGAAACCTATATAATGAGGAGTCATTACAATCGATGGATTTATTTTATTAATTGACTTCTTTCGGACGAAAAGTTTTGCACTTTACCCATCACTATCCGGGAATGTCCATCAAATTATACGTTCAAAGTCAAAAGTTTTAATTGTCAAAACTTTAGCATATAAAAGATTGATTCGCTTCTGATTATGAGCAGTTCAATGTTTCTGGTTAACAGGCAAGCGTTTGATCGTAGGCGCGAAGTGCTGGATAAGAAAATATCCAAGTGGCAGATTAAAGAAAAGCGGTTTCTTCAAAGTTTGATTGAAGCAACGGAATTTTGTTGCCTCAACACATCGTTACATGGATTACGAAATATCTATGAGTCGGTGGTGGAATACAATCGCTCTAAATCGAGGTATTTAAACTATTTAGTGTTCCGAGAAGAAAAACTTGTCATACAACTTAGTCTTGGTTTCTACTTTCGAACACTCCATTTATTCAATAAACAATAGAAAAGAGGCGTGGTTTAGCTAAACGGAGGCAAAACGGTGTAAATGGAAACCAAGCATTAAGTATGGTTTTCACTCAACAAAAAATACTCCATTAGAGAGCAAGCTCTGTCAAGTAAACAAGGCAAAAATTGAAAAAAAATCAATTTTGTCTCTCACACGGAGTACTTTTTTGGTAAGGGGAAGTCAAGCCTTATGCTATATCGAGTATTCTCTTTCGATGCACAGTTACACATTTATTGAAGCACTCTTGCAGAAGATTAAGTTAACATATAAATTATTGTCATAGAACTCAGCGATGCCTGAAAGTTTTGTCGATCTCCGTGTGGATAACGTTTCTCACATTGGGAATTATTTTTGCATCAATATTGATAAGTTACTTCTGGAAACGATTTCAAACCACTCCTACAATAACTACGATTGAAACGAACAACTATCCGATTTGGAATGGTAATGCAGATAAGTTATTTGGTTACCGGTAGAATAAAATAGGAAATTCCAACAAGAACGAAGTTTTGCGACCCGAGCGGAGCGAGGTACGCGAATCATTCGAGTTGGAATTTTCTATTTTTCTTCCTGAGATGTACACAACGTTTTCGTAATGTGATTAACCGTTTCTCTCAACGAAACATAAGTGAACGTCCGATTGTTCAAACAGAAACGGAATGTTCAACACAAACGATTTTTCTTTGGCGAAGCTACAGTGTCCCAAAGAAAAATCGTTTGTGTTTCCGTCTGTGTTGGACTAACATCAATTTGTTACACATTTTTTCAAAACAAAAAAAAATACAGTTCCGGGGAGAAAATATCTTAATGCTAGGAGCAGTTCTATGCATGAAGGTATGAACCGGAAGCACTCGATTAGGCGACCATCGGTTGCACTCATCCTTAAATTATAATTTGAACTGCTAAATGGCAGTTTTCATTTGCTCTCGTTGTCAGTCCGTTGATTTTTTTCGGTGGCGGGACATTTCCACACCGTCAATATCGTCAGGACTATCGTCTAAAAAACGATAATATTGTTTTTAGACGATAGTATCGTCCAAAAAAACGATATTATCGTCCAAAAAATTTTCATCCAGGACGATAATATCGTCTTTATTGAAAAATTCTAAAATATTGTCTGGACGATAGTATCGTTTTCTTGTCGATATTATCGTTCAAAAAACGATATTATCGTTTTCTGGACGATATTACCGTTCTAGAAAATCTAATGGATATTTTCGTTTTCTGTACGATAATATCGTCCAAAACGATAATATCGTTCAAAACGATAATATCGTTCAAAACGATAATATCGTTCAAAACGATAATATCGTTCAAAACGATAATATCGTCCTGGGCGATATTATCGTTTTCATAAACGATAATATCGTCCAGGACGATACTATCGTTTAAAAAAACGATAATATCGCCCAGGACGATATTATCGTTTAGTTTTGGGTGGTAATATTGTCCAGGACTCAATTTTACTCAGAGGTGCAGCAAGAACCGAATTCTCTTCCAAAATATCGAAAAACAATTGTCAGAGGAAATCACCTACACATCAGTGTTTAAAAAAGGCGTTTAGTTCGTCCCTAAATAATTCATCTTTTTACGAAATGAATACCAACTTTGATTGTACATAAAAAGCGTTTTAACACGCCGAGCGATCCGGCCCATTGCCCCGGAGCGAAGCGGAGGGCCGCAATGCGAGCCCGGGCGCCGGAACGGTGTCGGAACTTAGGAGTTAATTTTTTTTTCTCGCATCGTCTCATAATTAGTCTGTGTAATTTTTCTATATAAAATTTAAATTTACGGAACCAAATGAACCAATTTTTAATATATATTTGCCGTCTATAAAAAGGTGATTATCTACAAGATTTTGTGTTTCGTCTTCAACAACCATCCAGACCGATAATATCGCCCAGGACGATATTATCGTCTAGAATTTTTATTTTAAATAAATTAAAAACGATATTATCGTCCTGGTCGATATTATCGTCTCAAATTTAAAAAAATTAATTAATTAAAAACGATATTATCGTCCCAAAAATTATCGCCCAGGACGATAATATCGTCCAAAATAACGATAAATTTGTTCAGAAAAAAAAAATAACGATAATATCGTCCAGCGGATATTTTCATCAAGGACGATATTATCGTCAAAAAAACGATATTATCGTCTTTTGAACGATAATATCGTTTTTTAGACGATAGTATCATGAAAAAACGATATTATCGTTTAAAAACGATAATATCGTTCCTGACGATATTGACCGTGTAGTTATGTCGCCTCATCATTTTTTTCTTATTCCGACGACCTTACAGGCAGTGAAATTTCAGCATGAATTTGCTTCAACTGTTTTTCAGCTGATCCACACATACTAAATAGCCTCAATACAAACAATACACACTCTACGGAGTGTGTGTTGTTCGTATTGAGGCTATTTAACACATACAATCAAAACTGTTTACATGGTTGAAGCTGCTAAACGCGTGGTAGTGATGAAACCGTATAAAGACGCCTAAACATTTTCGATTCTTTGTGTGAATCAACTGAAAAACAGCTGATTTATGTTGAAATTTCACGGTCTCCAACTGTAGTTTTGACTTCTTTCAAATTCCAGTCGAATTTCCTGCGATAACAATATGTAACGTCAACAAGGCAAGTACTAGATTCATCTTATATGCACTCTTTCTTAATCTAATGCACATAACAATGAACAGGTCTATAAAGCCGCCACATCGAATATAACGCAAGAACTGTAAACTACATTGTCATTTCCGATTCAAAACTTATTTTTTTGATCAAAATAATATCACCAGCTCAGCGAACGGTGTACCCAACCATGAAATTGATTTCTTTCTCAAAAATTTGTCGAAGCTGGTAGCGCCAGAGTACACAAACGATTTATTCGAAAATACACATAAAATACTCGAAGAATTGGGCTACAGGACGGACACTTTAATGAGGGAAGTTATGCATCCATGCGACAATATGTTGACTCAATGTCTGTGGCTGGGACAGTTTGTTCCGTGCAATACATTATTTCGAACAGCGAAAAGTATCGACGGCTACTGCTGTAGCTTCAACTACGATGCAATCAGAGAAGACCTGGAAATGTGATGTGATGAATCCTTTGTGCCAGGAAGAAGTCCGTAAAGAATTTTTTCTTTGTTTAACCTCTTAGTGACAGCGATAATGTGTCGGAAAAGCTTCAAAATCCAAATTATCGGGTTAGTGGTGCTGGGCCGTACGTCGGAATGGAATTATTGGTGAACATTGAACCAGAACAGTACGTGTCCTATACAAAAACGTACTTTGGCGTATCGGTGCTGATACATTCGCCGCACGAATATCCACAGAATTCGGTGGCCAAAACTCTGGGCCAGATTGGCACTGATGTTATAATAAATGTTGTCCCTTCAGTGATTGTTAGCGAAAATTCTGTACAAAATTTAGCTCTGGCGCAGCGCAATTGCTATTTTAAGGATGAGGTTCACAAATATTGAATGGCAGCACGACACAGTAAAGTTAACCAGGCAGGAGCGCTTGTTTGAGTAGGGACCTGAATAATGTAGTAGTCCTTGATATTTTGCGAATAAAATTTTTCAATTTATGTCGGTGTTCATTTGAGTTCATTTTCATACAGTGCATTAGGTCCCTTATTTGACGTTTCGAAAATGAACCGCTACTGCCTGGTTTATTTTAGTCTGCCGTGATGGCAGTCATATTTGCTATAAATAAGTGAAACGAATTAATGTTGCAGGTGAAACTTCGTACAGCCACCAGGTACAGTTTCAGCACCTGCATTAACGAGTGTGCTGTCGATACTATTTTCAGAATGTGCGGCTGTGTCCCTTTCTACTACGTAGAAGCGCGTAAATGCTAAACATTTGCTCCACTGGAATTGTGAGACAATTAGATGCTTGTTTTGTGTTTCAGAGATGATTGCTAATGCTACCAATATACGGCAGTGCACTTTGCAAGATGTCAATTGTCTCAGAAAAAATCGGCGTAAGTGAATAAGTAGCTGTTTTCATCACACGTACTGTCAAAAAAGAGTTGAAACTCTTACCTGTAGCTGGTAACTTTATCTTTAGGTAATCTGCTACAGCTGCCACAGCTGTAGCGCCTCATACGGAAAATACAGCTGTGGCATATAATGTACATTACTTGGAGATAAAGTTACCTGCTACAGGTAATATTTTCAACTCTTCTTTGACAGGGTGTGCCTAAATGTGCATCGTAAGCGGCAACATGATTAGAAGCTTGCGTACTTTGTGATTCTCTTTTCAGACATATTTTCAAGTCTTCAACCAGATTCGGCTCTGAATGTAACAGTTGGCTTAAACTGTTCCACCTGCAAGCCTAGTTGTTCAGAAGTGGTAATTTAAGGTTTTTGCAAATTATTTAGGTATTCAATTCATCTTGCATTTATTAGCGTTACGACATTCAAACGACCGTCGCACAAAGATTATCCGAAGATCAACTTCGTTCGCTACATTTGTAAGGACCGCTTTAACTCATATCACTTGAACATAGTTCGCAGTCACAGTAGTCTATCCCACTGTTGCATAATGATTTTGTCCGACTACGACATGTGTTCAAGTGTTAAAAATTAGCTCATTGAGATGGCTGGAACGCCGTTTGTTGTACGAATGAATTTCATTTGTTTTAGTGACGATTCTGTGACACTACACGATTTCGTGACTCTAAAAATCCACTTTAAGGATATCACTTGCCTGAAGTATCGGCGAGATGTGTTCCTGACGTGGGACTCAATGTTTGGTAAATTTGTTTAAATTATGGTCTGGTCGTCTCACTTTTCCTTTCAATTTAAATGTTTACAGCTTCCTGTGGCGGAATCTATTCCTTATGTTTGGTTAGTATTTTCATGCTATGTTCCATGTACACATCGTACGTTTTCCCAATAAATCGGCTAAACTTTTCGTTCGTCAAATGGATTTAGGGTGGATCTGTTATCAGTATCATTGAGTTGATTTGGTTCTATACAGTCAAATTGTACCGATTTTCCAATGAGCCGCCCAAAGACAATCAACCAAAAATTTCGTCCACTCGACAGAATGAAACGATGAAATTGTCAATGAAACATGGACATGATCGTGCCATGAAGAAACCAAAGATAAGACAAATTGAAGAAGTTTCGAAATAGTCGAACTGAATCCAGAGAGATGCTAATATGACGACTGATATGTCGAATGATTTTGAATTCGGTCGAGAGAAAATGTTTTGAATTCTCTCTCAAAAAACCAGCTGTCATTCGACATATTCCCTCTATCCGTCGAAACGACGTCATATTAGCATCTCTCTGAACTAAATCGTAGGAAAAACGACACAGAAAACATTTTAGCACCATCTAGGCAAGCAGTTTCACCGGTCAAAAAACTCGGTTTTAAGGACCGTCACCGATCACGGATCCGGATATACTAGAATCAGATAAACAGATGGATATTACTTTAGCAAATTGTTATTTGACCCTATTCCTATTAACAATTAAAATAAAACTTTATCTTCTGCTTTGATTTGAATTTTATTCTACCAACAGTCGCTGCTGCTCGACTTTATGCTAGAGGCTAGTACACAGTTCCTGAAAAATGGTTGAAAACCGACTGAAACTGGCTGAAAAATGTTTGAAAAAGTGTGGATTTACAGTTACCAATTTACAAATTTTATAGTGGACAAATACTGCGCTATCGGTAACTTTGGTGAAATATAATTACCAATAGCGCTATAATTGCATACCATTAGAAGGTAAATTGGTAACTGTAGACAGTAATTCCACACGCTTTTCAACGATTTTTCAGCCAGTGGGCTGCATGCTATTTTTCAGTCATTTTTCAACCATTTTTCAGGAACTGTGTAGTACACAGTGTGTACCAGAGTGTAGAGCCGAGATATAAACGCCGGCGGCGTCTAGCCGTCCAAAAAAAGTGTGGCGGCGGCGGCTAAGTACGGCTTAGCCGTTAAAAAAGTTCAGTCGGCGACTGGGCCTAGCCGCCGACCAAAAAGGTCGGCTGGCGGCGGCTGGATGACAAATTTTTGTAATTTTCTCGAATTTCTGCGATTTTTTACGAATTTTCACGCTTTTCACGAATTTTCGCTCTGTTCACAAGTTTTCGCGCTTTTAACGAATTTTTGCGCTTTTCATGAAATTTCAAATCTTTTACGAATCGAATTTTCGCAATTTTTACGAATATTTACGATTTTCATAAAATTTGGGATTTTCACAAACAAAAGACCATGTCCATCGACAATATTTTCTACAAATTCTTGGAAATTTTCTTAAATTTCTCAATTTTTCTTGGAATGTTGTTTTGAAGAAAAAATAAAAAACTTACGAAAATCAAAGTAGAAAATATCTTAAAGATAGACATCGCAAGGGACATTAAAAGTAGGAGTACATTCTCAAGTGACGGTACTGTTCCAAAAAATGAATTTAATGTTGTTGGTTTGTGTCGTCTTTTTGTCTTTTTTGGATAAAATATGCACCAGCCGCCGAGTTAGCCGACCTAAACCTCTGACCTAAGCTTGCGGCGGCTAGCTGCAATTAGCCGACCAAAATCAACGGCGGCGGCGGCGGTTCGTTTTGGGCCTGGTGTGTACTCATCTTTAAGATGCGATGTTTCGTTTTGATCTACTAAGGTTGTGTACTAAAATGAACAAAAATGAATATTCGTGACAAATTTTTCATTTAAACACAAAAATCGAATGTGTTCAATTTTTGATCGTAAACGGTCGCAAAACGGAATGAAAACGGAGTTTGAGCTTAAAGCATGAATCGCACGATCTCCATTTACTCACCGTTTACGCTATAACAATGGGAAGAGAACCGTTTTCATTGTCATTTTGAAAACGGCGAGTAAACGGAGAGTTTATGCTGAAAACAAACGAGGCATTCAAAACGTGTTTTGGTCCTTGTTTTCATGACGAAATTGTCGCAACTGTCAAATAAATTTAGAAATTTCTCTATCGAAAATTGCGATTGCTGCATTTGTCAATGAAAACTAGGACCAAAACACGTTTTCAATGTCTCGTTTGTTTTCAGCATTACTGTTCTCCAATTAGTACCGATTATGTGTGTGAGAAGGAAAACTGTCGGAATTTAAGAAAAACAACCAACGATATGAATTTCTTGCTAACCATTTTGATGTGATTGTAAGCTAGTTTGTACATTCATTGATTTTAAAGTATAGTTTCCACTTAAAAAGAGCACTCCGTTTAGCCTCCGTCTACATGACAGTTGTAAAATAGAACAAAATAACTGTCACGCAAACGGAGTGGAAATTGAATTTATTTCAATTTTTTACTCCGTTTACGTGACAGTTCCTTTGTTCTATTTTACAACTGTCATGTAAACGGAGGCTAAACGGAGTGCTCTTTTTAAGTGGAAACTATACTTAATGGAATACAAATGTTGTGCTCTTGGTAATTATATTTCACCAAAGTTACCAATAGCGCAGTATACTTGTATTCCATTAAAATAGAAATTGACCGTAGTTTCACACATCTTTCAAACATTTTCCAGCCAGTGGACCGTACGCTGTTTTTCAGTCATTTTCCAACCATTTTTCAAGAACTGTGCACTCGCCTTAAACACTAGGGTGTAGCGGTTTTTACAAAATGTGTTAGTTCTTTTAAGGCTCAGCCGGAAATCCACTCAGCTGGTCCATCTGATCATTTTATGGAAGAAAGAAAAATTTCAAACATTAATTTTGTGCTGCCGCCTGATCGATTTTTGAAAATTTCGTCGTTTTCGGTACACGTCACATATATCGATTTTTGACGGTGGGCTCAGTGTACATAAAAAGTTGAGCCAACATGGTAATCTAATCTCCAGGCTTCACAGATTATTTTATAAAAAAGATCGAGTCTAAAAAATATTTTTTGAGTTCGTGACTGTCAAAGTTCCCCGATGGTGATTTTAAGACTTTAATCTCGCCACAAAATTTGATGAAAATGTGCAAAAATGTAAATTAAACTTTAAATATGCTAAATGGACCGCTGTGAGTCAAATACAACATCTGATTTGATTTGGGATATCTAAATTTGATATTTATCTGACAAAAAGTTGTGTTTTTGGTACATGGAATATTGGTGGCGACAGTCGAATTACCTTAAATCAAAAATTTTTTAGCTTATTATGTATTCCCAGGTTCTGACAATGCGAAACCTTCAATTTTAAACGCTCTCTAAGCTAATTTACAACATTAAATACATTAAAATTTGAAAATGTAACCAGACGTAGCTACTGGCTCTAGAACTTGTCGTCAGTACGTAAATAAGCACAAGTTTAAAACTAAAATTGAGATATCTTTGCTGTTTTAAGTGGTTTTTCACATTTTTTTGGACCAAAACGTACTAAAATGTGTTTGGAATCGATTAATATTAACAGATTGTGTGAAAATATTTTTTTCTATTTTATCATTTTGTTAATGTTAATCGATTCCAAACACATTTTAAAACATTTTGGTCCAAAAAAATGTGAAAAACCACTTAAAACAGCAAAGATATCTCAATTGTAGTTTTCATTTCCATACAAAATCGCAAAATAAAAAAACAGACAGATCGTAACAAAGGAGAAAAAAGCTCTCTCTCTCTCTCTCTGTGACATATAAATTTATACGACTAATGGCGTGGATTCCGTAATTTTGTATTCGAAGTGTAAAAAAAACGGATGAACCGTATTTCAAAACGGAGGCTATGACGTTATGACGATGAAATGAGAAGACAACTTTTTTTTTTGACAAACTAACAGCTTTTTAATGAGCTCCATGTGAGTTACACAGTCTTACAGTATTAACCTAACAAAAATTATTCTAATCCCAAACGAAATGAAACAATGAAATAAAAATCATTTTAACTGAACTTAGAATTTATCCTTACAACCAGTACAGCCTCATTCTTGATTTTAGTTGAAATTATCAGCAAAATGTGCGCATACGATTCGTTTAACTGAGCGAACAAAACTCAAATTTTCTTTTAACTGTCGAAAAACAACATCATATTCTCTATCGCAATCGCACGTTCACACTTCGCATCCCTCTTAATGTTCAATGTCCATTCGATCGAAGACAAAAAATAAAATGGCAAAAAAAAAAGAAACTTTCCAAATTACACATTCTCAATTCGAATTCGTAAATTTATTGATTTTGGCGTTGACTATAAATATTTTTGTTTGCACATAATTTGCCCCCTTAGTTAATTACGTCGAGAATTGTTGTTGGTACTGACCATTTGCTTAAGGCTAAAGGATGACAGTGCAATACCTAGTGCAGCCAGGACAGCGGCAGAACGATTGAAAACACGATCAACGGAGCGGCCAGACAAGTCTGTTACCTAAAATGAAAAAATAAAATGAGTCACACAACGGTAATATTCAGATTAAAGATAAAAGTAACACTCGCACTCAATCGATAAATTTTCGGGTGAATGATGAATAAAATGTAGAACGAGAAAAATGTCAGTGTCAACGAATGTAAAGTAAACAGATGACAGTATGGTTCACAATTACGGACCCTACTTTCGCGTGAGATCAACATAATATCCTCTTCTTTATAATATAAAGAGACACCAGCGCAGTGGTATATTAGCGTAACAAACTAAATTTATAAAAAGAAAATCTGACTCCTCTCAGGGAGACGACCAGATTCTTTGTTTTGAAGCCAAAATGTCCAACAAAAGCGTTTTATTTAGGAGTTAAAGTCTAGAATTCCCAAATGGTTCGTGGACCGGTTCCCGAATATACCTTTCCCTAATCCGTAAATAAAGCGACAAATTTGAACCTGAAATGATGCTAAAAAAAGACGCCAAACTAGGGTCTCATACGGGACAATGAATAAAGCGTATGTAGCTAACAAGAAAAACAATCCAGCATGAAAGGCCCGTATTCAACTTCAAAGTGATACCCAAAACTAAACGAATGAGCATTTTCATCGTTATCCATTGAGCCATAAAATGATGTACTCTACCTACGTCTCTACGAATAAGTGTCATTATGATAGTCAATGTGCAAAGTTCCACAACTAACTTTGAAACTAAAGTGCCCATTCCATTTAAAAAAAGTACGCCGTGAGAGAGCCGTTAGAGCGCCGTGAGAGAGCAAACTGTCAAATAAACAAAGAAAAATTGAAAAAATTCAATTTTGTCTCTCACACGGAGTACTTTTTTTGGTAAGAGGAAACTAAGCATAACCCTCAGACTGCTGTATTCCTGAAAAATTACAAACCGACTTTGGCTCCCTTCAAGACCAACTCATGAAAACCTGAGAGAAGCGAATTTGTGAGAGAAAATATATGAAATTCTCTCACAAATTCGCCTCTCTAAGGTTTTTATGTGTTGTACGGTAACAGTCTCCAAATCCATTGAACCGATTTTTATAGCCGGTTCCATGGAGGTATACCGGGTCTAAAAATGTAAACCCGTAGTAGCTGAACATTTTATCATTTCGACGATTTGATTATTCTTTAATCTCGAACCGAAGGTCATAAAACCTACTGCACACACCGATTAATAAACAGTCAAACCATGTGCTCAATGAAATTTCCATTTTAATTGGGTTTTATCTTATCGCCGCTTTGGCACAGTTTTCTTTTACAATTTTTGTTTTGCTGAAATCACATACCAGGAGAAAACAAAGAGACAGTTCAAAGTACTTATTGTCACGAAATTGCAATCTCTGAATAATTTTGCATTTTATTTGCCGAATAAATCAACCATAAAATTACCGATAAAGAACATTATGTTGGGCATGTTATCGCTTTGTACTTGAATCGTAGAATTAAAATGCATTAGGCATCCAGTAAACAAACACAGAAGGTAATGCTAATCTTCGAAAGCACACCACTTGGATTTCTCGCACTGGTTGAATTACTTCTCCAATATACGAGCTATCATATTCACCACATTAACAATTTCCAAAGCACACAATGCCTTCTATCAACCGGTCGGTGTCCCGCTAAATGTTCTCATCTGCTGAAGGTTAGCATTACCTTCAGTGTTGATCACAAACGAACCGATTTGCATCCCACGCGCTACAAAATCACAACAGCGGTTTCTATCTCGAGATTTTTTTTTCTTTTCAAAATTACTTTAAACCAGCTACGGAACATGTTGTTGTTTTCCACTACTGCTAATAATTGTGATCACAATATAAATAAAACGTTCAATGTTCAGTCGAGTTTTTCTATTTATAAATTTTGGTCGAAAACTTGGACAAAAAATGCGCGTCGTTTCATTATTTTCTAAATATTTCTAAATATACTACAACAAATTGAGCAGCTACTTTCAACGCACGATATGATCGGTAAATAAAATTTTTGAAAAGAATAGAGAATACTTCCTAATGACTGCCGTGTTCGCGGTCATCTGGCGGTGTTTTCTGAATTATTGCCGATAACGAATTCGTATAATAACACAATCTGCGACGCATTTTATTGTCACAATTATTTGAACTCAATGTTGTTTCGTTAACATCTTCATAGCTCAGTACAAAGTCGACAATTCACTAATTTAGCAAACACGCAACACCCAACAAAGAAAATTCCCCGCTTAGAGGTGATTTGGGTATTTGGGATGAAAAGGTGAACAATGTCGATTGAGTCACTAATATTCGCCGTAACTTTGCATTTCCATCAAGGAATTACATAAATTGTGGATCGTGGAACGCTTGAGTGAAGATCGACTAAAATGCATGGCATGAAGAGGCCAGGAATGGCCATACTCTAGTGGAAAACGAAGTGGTAAAAGTATGAAATACGTAGTCTCACGGTATAGAATGTAATTGTCTTTTGAGACGTGAGTCTACGTTTTTCGAATTTCGAGACCTTTTTTTAGCCCATTTACAGGAAGATCGGTCAATGCCCAATGCTCCTTTCCAACTTATCCTTTCGAACCAATTGGTGCCGCTCTTTAGAGCGACTTTGTGTTACGGTAGTCCACATTCTTGATGTATCATGTGAAATTTAACGACAAATCGTCGGATGCAAGGGAGACCAACAACTGAGGGCACTGAGGGCCAATTGAATTTGCTGGTGAAAAAATGTTTTTGTGAATTCAAGTGAATGACATTATCTGAATGCAAATGTGGTTTCGGCTATATTCAACTGTAGATGAGATTGACGACGGCAACGTACGAAGAACAGCGATCTTGATTTCTAACGATCTGTTAGGTTAAATATTAACAAAGACAGTCGCGTCTAGTATAACCGAGTTTTGTGATAAAACGCTCCGCGAGAGAAATTGAACCACTCTTTTGGATACAAATATTTGTGTTGAGAGATTGTAAGTACAGATGGAAACCAACCTATCACTTTTTGTATAGACTAATGTATATACGATCCCCTGAATACTGTATGAAATGTGCAAGAAAAACGTGTGTAAACGATGTAACAAATTCTCTTGTGCGATGAAAATCCCCTCAATACAATCGAGAAACTAACAAAGCAATGAAACTTACCGGATTGAAATTCAATCTGAGTACATGGGTAAACTGTTGTCGCATCATGAGTTGATAGTTGAATTTGAACCGGTTTAGAATAGCTGCAAGAAAAAAACAAACATTGAGCTTTAGCAACCTTGGAAACCTTTCATTATTAACTTATTTGCTATTTCTTTTAAAGAAAATAATCAAGATTCCATTCAAATTGAGGAATCCTTGTAGAAAAAGAGAAAAGCAATTCAACATTCGCAGCACACAATAGTAAATTCGATTCGACAAAACCAATTTTTAAATGACGACGCTGGATCCAATCGTTCCAATAATGATTATATAACTTGAAACCGATGAAATTTTAAAATATTTTGTAAATTTTTGATTAAATTGAGCAGCGATACTACTCATTTTGCAATTGAAACCGTTTTTCGCATGAACTTATCTACTTACATGGTAATATTATTCGTAAACACGCGTTATTCCAACTAAAATTGATTCGTTCAGAAACAATTTTTTTGTGATAAAGGAAGTAATTTACTGTCAATGTTTGACAGATGAGAATCCATCTTCATTGAAATCTGTCAGAATATTTAGAATCCATCTTCATCGAAATCTGTCAAAATATTGAGAATCCATCTCCATATTAATTAGCTAACAAATATTGACTGTAATCCTTCCGGCTAAGACTGGAAATGATAGTCCTCGAATCATATTTAGGTATGGAAAGCTTAAGGCAAGAGACAGGAGACATATTTAATCAAATCTACCTTTTCAACTGAAAGGCTATAGAAACCAGATTGAAATCAGTTCTACCAACTTTTACAATTTATTTAATTTAAATTTGAGCGGATCGGAAATTCACGTCGTTCGGGCTACAACTAGCAAAATCGTCTAAGGCCTCAATACAACCGTCCAGTCCACAACATATACGTGCACAACTTTTCATGTAAGGCGGCCAAATGACAAGAACGTTTCTGAAATTGTATCCCAAGGCCTGAAAATATTAGTTTGTATGCTTGCTAAGAGGACCGAAAGTAAAGCTGTCAATTCGCGGGGCGGAAGCTTTCGCCTGTTCAATCGATACGTAAATAACTATTTTTACTGCTAAAAAATCTCGCGCCGGCAACGGCATGATTCACAATGACACTCAAAATGATACACTTTGTATACGCAGTAGTCAAAATTGCTCACCATATCTTTGTAAGGTTCTTATAATTGAAAGTGAACGGATGACACCCACTATTCACGTCAATAGGTTTGTTCCAAAGAACTGTAAACACAAATTTTGACTGGCCAAACGAACACGATTGCATGGATTTCATCCACAGAGATCCAGAGAGATGAAAAGTTGACGACTGGGATGTCGCTTCGACAGATAGAGGTAACATGTGGGCCATTTCTATAGAACGAATGAAATGTCAGAAATGGCCGACAATTTCCAAAAATTGGTTTATTGTTTACAAAAAAATTAATTTTTGACTGCAACGATTCGAGCCACAAATTATGGAAATAGTTTTCCTACAGTGTCAAAACTAACGTACAGCAATTCATTGTCGAGCTACTTTCATATTATCGGAGATATACGCGTTCGAAAATGGTCTCCAAAAGGGCACTTTTGAAAGGAAGAATTTGTGCATAATACCGAATCTGATTCTTACAAAAATTATTTTACGTTCATTCTGATGTTACACGCATCACGTTAGCACTTTATTTCGTTGAAATTGGTTGTGTTGAAAATAATTTAAAATGTGTGGTTATGACGGTTTCTATTGGTATCCTCGGATTCAATATTTTTACAAATGGCCCCAGATGCTACCTCTATCTGTCGAAGCGATGTCCCAGTCGCCAACTTTTCACCTCTCTGCGGTTTTCATATAAATATTGATGAGGTTATGTCTCTATGGATGAAATGTCACAATTCTTATGCCCTTGGAACACACCTATGAGTCTTCAAGATGTCATCGATATTCGCTTGCCGAACCTGTTGGCTAGTCCAGCCTCCCGGGAGAATGCATAGTGTCATAAATTAACCAGGGCCTATTTTTGGGAAATTGATTTCTTAAATTTGCTAAAATTTGCTAGAATTTGCCATTAGCAAATTTGGTAAATTTCGGAAAATTTTGGAAATTGTTCTCGTCACTACCGCTAAAATCAGCAATGGCAATGGCTTCGAGTCGGTCTTTTCAATGAACGGTTTATAGTTTCATTGGGTCCTTTGATATATCTACTAAGTTTAAAAAAATTGTTAGGAAATTTAAATTTTCGATCACCATTGTCCATGAAAACAGTGTTAGTGTGAAGTGACAGAAGACCGCCTTGTCGACAGCGTCAGTCATTGACGGTATCCTGTAAAGTAGTGCTCAAATCCACAATCTTATAGATAAATCTGGGCTAGACAGTAATCACTTTCCTTCATTTTAATTCAAAATTTGCCCAAGAATTTGGGCTAAATTGCAGTTTAGTGGAACAACCCCGATTTGGACGAAAGTAGATGGGATCGACAAGGAGAGGTCCCCTGATGACGAAACAACAAGATTTGGGGCGCGGAAGCCCCTCACTGAGCCGCCAGGGCCCTCCAAAGTTTTCCCACTTTTTCCAATTTTTGCGTGTTTTTTTTACGGAATCGACAGTAGAAGGTCCACTGATGACAAAACAACAAGAATTAGGAAGAAATAGCCTCTCCTGTGCGTTTTTTTGAAGGAATCGACAGTATGAGGTCCACTGATTACAAAACAACAAGAATTGACGCGCCCGAGGTCCTTCCAAAGGTGTCTCGCCTCTCAGAAGAAATTTCCTTGTACGAAATGCCGAAGACTAAAGCTTACGACGCCACGAAAACAACGAAAGACGAAGAACCCTCTACTGCCACCGACTCAGAGACGGAATAAGAATATAATGAGTGCAACTAGATACATTCGTAATTTCATTGCAACAAGGGCATCAGTACATATAAAACACAAAAAATGACGATTTCGTATAAAAAACGCAAAAATTCGAAACACTGTGGAAATTTTGGAGGACCCTGGCGGCCAGAGGAGAGGCTATTGCTTCTTCATTCGTTTGTTTTGTCATCAGTGGACCTTCAACTGTCGTTTCCGTCAAAAAAAACACGCAAAAATTCGAAAAAGTGTGAAAACTTTGGAGGGCCCTGGTGGTTCAGGGAGGGGCTTCCGCGCTTATTGTTTCGTCATCAGGTGACCTTCCCCTGTCGATCCCATCGACTTTCGTCCAAATCGGGGTTGTTCCACTAAACTGCAATTTTGCCCATTTCCGGCACCCTTAAAGTCACAACGACAACCCGGTATTTTTAGACTCACGATATTCGTTTTTGACGTAAAGCCCACAGTTGACCTCGTATCTATTCTATTGTTTTTTACGGCACAACAACGATCCGCATAACGTCCTTCGGATCGCCATTGTATCGTACAAATTAAACTTCATTATCGACCACTTCCAACAACCGACTATGTTTACGGCCAAACACCAAACCATGCGGATGTAGTAAATTGTTTCGAAATAATCATCATCTGATTCGTTGAAAGAATCGTAGTAGTATTGGCCAATGTAATACGACTCCGCATCTTCTTCTCCAGACAGCTCAGCCTCGTCTTCCCATCCATTCTCACCTTCTTCACATGAATCGTGAATGTCTCCGTCCGTCACCTCCCAAATCAGGTGTAGTTTCTACTGCAATGTCATCGCAGTCATCGTTCAAATTGGAAACGACGCGACGGGCTCCACATTACATCACAAATCCAGAGTTGACATCGTAGTTTCCGCTATATCATCATCGTTCAAATCAGAACATGGAGATTCGTCATCTTGTAAATCTGGTGATGATGTCGAATTCCACCGCTTCAGCGCATTTCTTCTGAACGCTGCCATCTGCATCCGATGGCTATTCGCGGGAGCTTTTTTTTGGAAAAGCTCGAAAATTCATTCGACTGTTTTCGGTGAAAATGTTCTAAAATGGATGTAGTTACAGTGTATTATGTACAGATGTCTTCGAGCATTTTGCGTATTACGTCCTGATACTCATCTCATTCGGGAATCGTATATACAGATCATTAGTCGGAATTATGTAGCTTTGAAAACAAGTGACAATGTATTGGTTAAAAAAGCCTAACAAAACTAAGTACAAAACGGTTAATTGTTCCCAATTGAATGTTTAACACGAAACGGAATTGATGAAATTATCGTCCGGTGTTATAATTTTGATAGAATTAATGTTTTATTTGTGCCAAATGAATATTCGTCTTATCATTGAAAATCGTTGAAATTGGAGGCTGCAAATGGTGAAAAAACTAGTCAGTGAACGCCAGTAATTCATTAAGGTAAATGGCGCTATGTTGGTGGAAGAAAAGCGCTGAGACGGGATTGTTCAGGCTTTCCGTTCGTTTCGGGACAAAAATGTTCATGTTATTGCGATCAAATTATTTGTTTTCGTTCCGAATGAATTGTATTCCATTTCGATGTATAAATGTATCAGGGGAGATAATTTTTTTCTCTTGTCGTAAGGACACATGCGCGGATAAAAATTTAATTTGACGAGGGTTGTATGATGCACGTAGGCCTGTACCGAAATATCTGTGGTTCATTTTTTTAGTGGGATTTATTTACATTTTATGGTTTACGGAAGTTTAATTTCGATTTTGCAAATAATTTCTAGGTTCGTTTAACACAAAATTACTTCCAGCTTTTCTATAAAATCTTTTACTTTATATTGTTGAACAAAATTGAATTTATTCCGGATAATTTTATGATTCGCTGTAATTTTGAATTACCGTCGGTGTTTATTATAATACTAGATGTATGCATCTTCTATAGCAAAGTTCTGTACCAAGCAGCTTTTTACATCCCCTCAAGTACACCATGCACTCAATGATTTTTTCTTCTTCTATTTTTAAAATTGTAGATCTCTTTTGCTGACTTTTGAATTTTACCACCCACATGTAACGTATATATAAGGCAAAACAAGTAAATTATCTGGGCACGCTGAATTGCTTAAGATGTCAATTAAGAAACCAACAATCAGCAGTAATAATCCAATATCGCGGAAGAAACTATTTCAATTTCTATTCAAAAATTACATACGAAGTGCCTATCGAAGTGGTGGAGTTGGTGGTGTTCAGCATCCGAAAACGGTCAATGGAACGGAATTGAGACGAGAATATTTTAACGACATGGGCGAATGTTTTAACGAACAACAGCGACGGAAGTTGGATTATTTGAAAATTCAACGGAAAATTCTCGGACGAACAGTATCTGCAAAGGAGCGAAACGATGCTAAAAGGTAAATTTTTTATTTGATTTTTTTTGGCAATAAATTTTGGAAATTCGAAACCTATTTTGATACAACTCAAATGCATTTTTTGTTATTCATTAATGCATCTCTTTGGCATAATAAGTCATGCTAACTGCAACTCATTTGTGTGTGTCTCTTGATTTTTCTCGTCTTTGAATCAAAACCTGGATGAAATCGGTAATTTTTGCATTGGTAAGAATTGAACATTAAGCAACTCTGTACACAACAGTCCCAAAATATTTATCGCGGAATCTATTGATACTTGAGCTTCACTGTAGAGAGCGTCACTTTTCTATGAAAAAATGAGTACGAGCTCAGATCACGAGTTGTCATGTCTCTAATTTTCCCATATATTTTTGAAGCATCGTGATCTTTGATAAATAATGTTACCATCTTCTACGTCAATTCGAATTTGAAAGACCTTAAAAGTCGAATTTGGTTCATTAAAATTCGAAGAACAACAAAAATTTCACCTCTACAGGTTCACTAAATATAAACAACTCGGGATCACAGTGGTTTAGTTACTCGATCTGAACAGTAAATTTTTGTTGCGAGTGATGAAAAGTGGAGGCAAAGCATAGTACCTCACGACCTCAAATTGCACTTTTCATCACGAGTTACGATTGACGTTTTTGTGCCCTAATGATAATAATGAGACGAAACCACAACAATATAAACAAAGAAATCAACTACAACAATTTCATAAACTATCATGCACACTCGATGGCAGCCGAAAAAATGTATTAGAAATTCCGTTATCGGCTGCTCCTTCCGGTCGACAAAGTTACTTTATTTATCTAGTGTCAAAATATCGCGACTTCGTTTCCGACACACTGTACGGTGTTTAAGTAGAGCGAGATGGAAAATCAACTAGGGGTCTGCTGTCATCGATAATACAAAAGAATCTGACAGTAGACCCCGAGACGGAACAATAGGTTGTCGTTTCGCCATCTCTCCCACTTTTAAAAACTCTATAAACAAACCGTTTTTAGCGAACGAGAGGTTTCCAGCACGAGCCGGAAGCGAGGAAAACCAGAGGAAAAATACCATTTTTGGTCGCAAATACGTCTCTCTGAGAAATACCGAAAAATCGAATTTTTCGATCGTAGTTGCTGAATTATGTTACTCAGCCGTTGAAATAGCTATTATCCGCCTTGCAACATAGTAACGATTCGACATTTTTCGACACGGCAACTTTGACCGAAAAGTCAATATTTTGGTATTGCCCGTATTTCGGCCGTAAAAGTAACTTCCTCGGCCGATAAACACGGCCGACGATATAGATTTATACAGGGCCTATTATTTGGGAATTAATTCCCAAAATTCCCAAATATTCCCAAAATTCCCAAATATTCCCAAATATTCTCAAATATTCCCAAATATTCCCAAAAATTCCCAAATATTGAACTGAATTGAGGAAGTCGTCTGTAGAGACGCAGATGTCTTTTCACTCAGGAACTACCCTTTAAATATTTGAACGATCAGTGGATATTATCCTTATAAACTTTTTAATACACAAAATGACCTGTTTTAAGCAGATGGAGGAACCCCAAAAGATTTAAGTGTTAAGTGCAATGAAAATAACACTTTGTTCATAAGGAATATGCATTGACATTGCCTAATCACGTCAAGCACATTACGTCCGAGGTTCCAAATTTTTGGGAATATTTGGGAATATTTGGGAATATTTGGAAATATTTGGAAATATTTGTGAATTTTTGGGAATATTTGGGAATATTTGGGAAGTAGAAGATTGAAGAAATGTATACGATAGAAAATACCTGCTGTAACGTCGCTGTATATTCCTAAGTCACTGTGAACAGCTACTCTTGGCTTTCTTTTGAATTTCGACTGACCGAAATCAGCGCTATTTTTTCCGGGACTTTCTTATATACTAAAATGAAAGCAAAATAAAATGATCGAGTCTGGTTTTTGACAATTGAATTACCCAAAATTCCCAAATATTCCCAAAATTCCCAAATGTTCCCAAATATTCCCAAAATTCCCAAAATTCCCAAATATTCCCAAATATTCCCAAAATCGATTCCCAAATAATAGGCCCTGGATTTAAATGATGGCTGTTAAGGAAAATGGGAATGGTTACAGAATGATTTCTTTGTTTATGCTGTAGTAGTTTCGTCTTACTATCAGTGCTGGACTGGTTCAATAAAGCCCTTCGGGCGTTGTATAGAGAAATTTTTCAAAACGCCCTTCGTCGTCATTTATCCATACAAAAATCAAAAGGCCCGTCGGGAATCGCCCGAACGCCCATAGGGCCAGTCCGGCACTGCTTACTATGATCCTCAGACGTAGAAAACGTCGTTTCTCACAATGAAAGTGTAAAACAGGTATGGTCTATTGTCCGCCCGGAGGACCTAAAAATTTGATTTTCGTACTTAAACGCACTCATTTTCATATAATTTTGACATAAAATGTTAGTGCGTTTAAGACGAATTCGCCGATCGACCATACCTGTTCTAGACTGTCATTGGTTTCTCACTCGTGATGGTATTTTTTTGGGCCTAGTAGTAAGCTTGTCCTAACGAGGCAAACAAAAGCTCGTAACAAAAAATTATATTCTTCTTCAGTCGTGGCTAGTAATGATTTGAAATCACAGGTCAGTCTGAATCGGTTTAATCGCGAAGCCAAACATACTCGGATTGTTTTGGCAGAAAATTTTGGTAATTTTGTTCAAAAAAACAACAACAATAACCTAAAGAACGATTTTCCTTATCATTCATAAGCTTGGCTCGAAGCAAAGAATCTAATTTATTTCGCACAACACTTAGCAGTCTAAGAACAACGGATGATTTATGCAAACAAAATAATACTGACGTGAATTCACTCTTTTTACGCTTCACATCAGAACGTTCGACCATTAACAATTTAGATTCAGATTTTCTCGCCGATGGTAGGGAAGGAAGCAACCTTTTTCGCACCACTTTTTATTGATTGTGTTTATATAATTACCCTCTGGTCGAAATGAACTTATTTCAGTCTTTATTTTACTCTACACGCTGACAAGATTATTCTTTTGACTTGATCCAATTTTTGACCAATTCGAAATTCGACACTTCCCTGACGTAAAAGGTCAAGGTGGTCAAAGTATTTATTACTTGACCCATGCGAAAGTTGACCATTGCATAAGCATTACATAAGCGAAAATGATCCATGATGATTTCCACCTAAAATGTTATAATATACTATTATGACCATCATTGTCGACCCGACGGGTAATTTCTCTTATCGATCTCTCTGTCCTCTATGGCTTCCACTAATAATAATAAACTTTAAGTTGCTTTCCCGTATTCACCATTAGTATACACGGCGTTGAAAAAGCACAATATATTCGAAACATGTATATTATACCATACCTTATGCATCTCATGCAGACATGTTCGTGTGTATGATAATGTAATGGTCATAAAGATGTTTTATGGCTTCAACAATAATGAAAACTTGAATAATGTAAAACTTAGCAGTGGTCGTTTGCTTCTCCGATAGAAAAATTGAAAATATATTCGAGAGTTTGTCCATTGAAATTCAAATTGCAGTTGTGTCCGTTGATAAAACATTCTTCGTCCCAAAAAAATTGTCAGTAACGCTTGTTCGTGACATGTTTTCAAAGGAAAAGGTCTAAAAAGAGCCCAGGTACTGTAAGCCAAATCAATTATAAGGTAACGAACAGTGAATTGTAGCTGAGGGTGGTGATTCTCATGACTTTCGTAAGTTTACAAATTCGTAACTTGACTTTTCTTACGACATTTTATACGTATACAACGAAGTTACGAATTCTTAGAGTTACGAATGTATGAGAATCGGGGCTCAGCGATTCCAAATATTCGTCCCATAAGAACTGTCAAGTTACGAACGTATGAGAATGAAGGGTCAGGGAGACGATTCTCGCATTTTCGTAACTCCAAATATTCGTAACTCGCGTCTATAAAATCCTATAAGACCTGTCAAGTTCCGAGTTCTAAAAGTTACAAACGCTACGAGAACCTATGGTGAAGATTGTCGTGAATTTAAGAATTCTTAGACAGCTGTCAGTTTTGTGCTAAGAGTGGTCCAAACGACTAAGGTGACAATTGAGTTCCAAACAAAAATTTTTTATATTTTTTATCGATGGAGAACCTAATTATAAGACACTTTGTCTCGTATTATATGCCGAAAAAAGTTAAAACTTTTTTTATAAATCACTTTGAAAGTCACTGAAAACACGAAAATTCGAATCGAAATACAAAAATGTTTGATGGCATACTGTATTTCTATTCGAATTTTCGTGTTTTAAGTGACTTTCAAAGTGATTTATAAAAAAAGTTTTAACTTTTTTCGGCATATAATACGAGACAAAGTGTCTTATAATTAGGTTCTCCATCGATAAAAAATATAAAATTTTTTTGTTTGGAACTTAATTGTCAAGTTACAAATTCAGGGCGCCGATTCTCATAAATTCGTAACGATTTTTTAAGTTACGAACGCATGAAAATCGAGGCCCAGTTCGTGTCTTGACATTATTTCCAAATGTATTTAATCGATTTAAAGAACCAATCATCTTTGCATCGTTATTACAAATAATGAAGAACAAAAATCTTACGAATTGTTTCAGGTCCAGAATGACGGTAACTCAACCAAATGATCGGAAATTTGGTGATAATGATGGTATATTGAGAGCATAATGTCGCAGATAGTAAAGAAAATGAAAATTGTTTTTCATTTTACAGACGTTGGATGGGGCAAACATGTGAATGTCAAATTGACAAGAGAGCCGACCACTTCGTTTGGTGTCTGTATAGTTGGCGGAAAAGTGAGACTTCAATCCCATTACATAGCTTCGAATATTTAAAAAAAAATTCCTTTTCTTTACAAACACGATTCAGGTGAACATATCTAAAGATTTGCAGGTGTCTGGAATATTCATAAAAAACATAGTTCCATCCAGTCCAGCCGAAAAATCGAATCTGATAAAGGTTTGCATTTTCGAATCTGGTAACGAACAAAGACCAAAAGATTTTGTTTTCATTAACATCAGATAGGAGATCGAATTTTATCTGTAAACGACCAAGACGTACGAAATGCGAGTCAAGAGGAAACAATTAATTTGATTAAAAATGCTGGCTGTACATTGCATCTAGTACTTCAAAGCTTTGATTTTGCCAACGTATGTATAGTCAACTTCAAATTAAGAGGTGAAAAAAAAGAAAAACTAAAATCCAATCCGAAATTAGGACTCAGAAAATACATCGAACAAGGGTGCATCGTTAGTGTCCCAAAAGCCAGAAAATATTGATTGTGACACACAATCTACCAAGCCATACGATCATGACAACGAAAATACAGGTACGAAAAAGTGAATAAAAAGGTGTCGTTACCAGAAGCAAGGTATTATTACGATAAATTAGCCAGACCATAAGTCGAAATTATATTCACCAAAAAAGTGATTTGAGTGACTCATCAGTGTTGAAGACACTAGGGGCTCACTAGCTGCATTTTGGTGCATTTTGGTATAAAAGCGTGAATTTTTTACCATTGATAAATATGCATTTGGGGATTCCAAAACGATTAGGAGACTTTGAAAAAGTGACCTCTAGCGCCATCTACATCCGGTTGAAGTTTTCGATGCAGAGGTAACTTTGATGAATTTCTGTGTAGCGGGAATCGAAGCTACGCAGGTGATATTGGTCTCAAACGAAAGCTGAATGTTCAAAGTTTTTTTTAGTGCAAAAAAATTTCACGAATTTTCCGATTTTCCCGCAGATTTTCCGAATTTTCTTAAAAATGATATTTTAAAACTGAGGTGAAAGTTAAGTAATTTTTGAAATTGATTCAAAAAAGTTTTTTTTTTCTTCGCTATTATCGTTGCACGTTCAGTTTCCAAACTTTTAACGATGAAAAAGTTTTTGGATGTTCCGGAACAGTGGTAACTAGTTTCAGTTTTCATCGAAAATTTGAGCCCTTTTGCATGGCGAATTTTTTTCGGCGAAATATTTTTTCGTAAATTTAATGAGACTAGTACTGGGAATGCTAGGCATGATCTAAAAACAAAATAAAACCAGTTTTTCGATTTTAAAAAAAAATATTAAGTTTCCGAAATCAGCTAAAATCTGTAAATTTTCCTCCCTCGGCGAACTTTGACAGACCCTAAAATATCCATAAACGTTTCAAACAGCACAAAAATACTTTAAATGCTTAGCCACTTACCTCTCATATATTTCGAAATTTGCTTGAAATCGGGTCCAACCACATATCTCACATCACAGGTCATACATCTTTTGATCCGGTTGTGGAGTGTTTGGTATCGTTTGAAAGCTGAGGGTCCCAGCTAAGCGTTTAAATTATTTTTGTACTGTTTGAAACGTTTATGGATTTTTTAGGGTCTGTCAAAGTTCGCCGAAGGAGGAAAATTTACAGATTTTAGCATATTTCGGAAACTTAATATTTTTTTTTAAATCGAAAAACTGGTTTTATTTTGTTTTTAGATCATGCCTAGCATTCCCAGTACTAGTCTCATTAAATTTACGAAAAAAAATTTCGCCGAAAAAAATTCGCCATGCAAAAGGGATCAAATTTTCGATGAAAACTGAAACTAGTTACCACTGTTCCGGAACATCCAAAAACTTTTTCATCGTTAAAAGTTTGGAAACTGAACGTGCAACGATAATGGCGAAGAAAAAAAAAACTTTTTTGAATCAATTTCAAAAATTACTTAACTTTCACCTCAGTTTTAAAATATCATTTTTAAGAAAATTCGGGCAAACTGCGGGAAAATCGGAAAATTCGTGAAATTTTTTTGCACTAAAAAAAATTTGAACCCTCAGCTTTCGTTTGAGACCAATATCACCTGCGTAGCTTCGATTCCCGCTACACAGAAATTCATCAAAGTTACCTCTGCATCGAAAAATTCAACCGGATGTAGATGGCGCTAGAGGTCACTTTTTCAAAGTCACCTAATCGTTTTTGATTCCCCAAATGTATATTTATCAATGGTAAAAAATTCACGCTTTTATACCAAAATGCACCAAAAAATGTATTTTGTTCAACTAGTGAGCCCTACTAATTATAAAGGCAAAGAGACGTAACGTTTGCTTTCAGATGAAAACACGGCTAAAGAAGTGGCAATTGTTAGCGATGTAGATCATTCGTCCGAAGAGGAATCAGAAGACGAAGAGACTGCTGGAAAGGTGGTAACGAAAGCTGGCGTGGAGGTACTGATGAAATTCTACAATATCTGGGAGCTGCGGGAAAGGACCAAGAAAACCCCCTTTTCGACCATTATTTTAATATTTCCCGCAGCTCTAGAAATTAGCTTAGGTCAATCTACCGCAAATTGTTCGGTAATTGAAATTTTGGAACACTTTTAGATTGACAGAAAATCAGCAGGAAATATTAAACTTACTAAGGAGGAAATAGCCACAGACGAACCGGAAAACAATTACGGATACACTGAAAGTAAGCAATTACGTGGCGATAGTGTACGAACGCATTGATTTACACTTTGCGATCGAATTGACAGGGAAAATCAAAAAGAAGTACGGTGCTTTGGGAAACATTGCTCGGGCATATGTTCAACGGGACGGTAATAGCAGTATGGGTCTGGCGTTGGCGGGTTACAAGGACCGAAATAAAATGGGTTGTTTCATTGCTGGAATAAATCCCAAAGGTACAGCCAGCAGCCAAAATGTTAAAGTCGGTGATGAGATTTTGGAGGTGATTTTTTCGTAGAATTCGGTCTTGTGTGTGTCGAAAACATTTTTAATTCTTTTTGTACTCGCTCGAAGATAAATGGAGTGGTCTTACATAAACTATGTCATCTGAATGCGTCCGTTATTATCAAAGGAATTCCGGGAACAACTCTCGAATTTCTATTGCTGAGGTAGGTTTCCCTACTATCATACCGTGTGTACGAAAATCTCACAATTTAAATTTTCTACTCAACTCAACAGGAAAACCTCAGCACTGGATGACTTGGCAGTTAAGCCGGTTATCAGTTTTCCTACTGTCATTGATCAGGTAAGGTCTAATCGAAATGCTGCACATGTTGACCTCTAATCAAAACGTTTCCACTTTCAGTTCGATCAGTTATATTCCTGCTTCAAGAACGTTCGAAATGTAACTATCCAAAAGGTGAGTTGCTTTATTTCGTCGATGTGCTTTTTAGATAAAATTTTAGGAAGGAGACAAGTCAAAGCATCGCGACGAATTTATGTAGTAGATCTGATCAGCCCACACAGATCTGGCACACAGTTCACTTCATTTAAATCAAAAACTCAACATTTGAATAACAGTCAGTTCTTGTTCTTCACCACGGCACCAACCGAGTAAACGGAAAATTTCGTTTTCGATCCTGCGATCCTATTCTTTTAAGTCTTTTTTCGTTAGAAAAAGAGACCTATTTTGGCCGCTTATGTTCCAATTTGATATTGGTTCTGATGTGCTTTTCCTTTCGCAGTATGTGCTGCTCTGTAGTGGCTATAGCTACAGTACTCCAGCACGTGGAGTGTAAGTTTTTTAGTGATGAGGCGTTTTGAAGAATTTTATTTCTTCATTTAGCTAATGATTCACTGAAAAATAGCGTGTATAAAGTTATGACTACCTCTCGTAGTTTGGTCATTTCTTTGCCACTGTCGCCATGGCCTGATGAGAAATGGTATTTTTGAGCTGCATATTAATGCAACATGTCGAAAGACATATTTAAATTTCTCACATATCGAAACAGTGGCCAAACGTACCTCGATTTCGTACGACATTATGCCTGTCTAATGTCATGGATTCGTTGTTGATGTGATGAGTGCATTTAGCATTCTATGTTAACCAATTTAATGATGATCGGTTCATCTGTTTGGTTTAACAAATTCAACAAATGCAGACACATTGCACATCGTGTCTGTAGAAGAATCAAACTACTCATACATAGAGGTGTGCGCCGGTCAACTTTTGTTCGGCGGCGGCTATAAACATTTTTCAGAGTATCGGCGGCGGCGTGAATCGACTGAAGTTTTTTTTTTCGGCGGCTCGCTTCGGCGGAATACAATTTTTAACCAGCGGCGGCGGCGCATTTCGGCGCAAAAATCGGCGCTATATGACGAATTGTTGTTACTTTTCAAAAAAAATTACTTTACTCCAGGCATGAGCGCCGACGGAGAAACCTCGGCGGCGGCTAGCCGAAAAAAATTTCTCGGCGGCGGCGAAAAAGTCGGCTTGAGCCGGCTTGAAACGGCTCGGCTGGAGGTTCCTTTTAACTTTTTTTTTTCAAAATATTAACCTTTAGATAAATTCATGGAAAATGAACTAGTAAGCATGAAAATGAAATTGTACTGAAAGCGAAAATGTAGGTAGATTAGGTTGTTCAAAGTGCAAGTGGAACTGGTCTTGTTACAAGCAAGTCTCTAAGTCTAAGGTTCACTAACGCGTCAAGTTTTATTGCCTCAAAACTTGAACTAAATGGAAAATCATGCTCCAGTACACTCATTTAACTCATTAAGAAAATGGTTTTCGAGAAGAAATCGAAAGCTCACGAAAATCAAGTAAAAATTGAAAAGAAAAAAAATCGAGAAAATTCGCAAAGATCGATAAAGTTTTCTCAAATTTGTGAATTAACTGATTGTGCGCCTTCGGCTCGTTCCGCACAGGTCATACTTGCCAAAACAACAAACTTAGAAGCGAGGACGTAATATACCATTCTGGAAAATTCATGAAAATTCAAAAAAAAAAAAATCAAAAAGTACTTGAGCTGCTTAGGATCAACAGGAATCTCGGTTTTCAAAATTATTTCACCCATTCACCTTTCGAAATCTTTATTTCATTTTCCAGCCGTTTCAAGCCGGCTTGAGCCGTGTTTTTGGCACCGGCTCGGCTGCGGCGCGGCTTGCTCAAAAATGGCCGGCGGCGGCTTATTTTCGGCGGCGCTCATGCCTGCTTTACTCTAAATTAAAAATATTTCATTTGAAGACCAGTGCTGAATATTCAATTTATTGTTGTGACAAAAAGCGGTCCAAGACATTCTCAACGAAACTAATATCTGAGGAACTCCGGTTTTGAATCATTTTTTCAAATAGCTGTTCCCTCAAAAGTGGGATTTTCAAACGGAAAAATAAGTAATTGACTTTTTATTAAACTTGTAATTTTCACTAATTTCAAGTTTTCAAAATCCAAACCGTACATAAAGTATCCGAGAAAGTCGAGATTATCCAATCAGCTACATACCAGCCGAAACTCCAACTTATTTTGGAGTTTCGAGTTTCAAACTTTTCCATGGTCAATAAAGAAGAAAGTTGAAAAATCTGATAGTAAAAAGCGAAGCATATAAAAGCACTTACTGATGTTATTGGTTGGTGATATAGAATTACCAAAATATTATTCTCTTTTTATCAACATCAACGAATACGAGCGTAGCGAAGGAGTTTACTTTTCACACGAGCCCATTTTTCACAAGATACCATCACTTATACAGATTTTTTTCGAACCATTAGTCGAGTATTAGTTGTCTACCATTCCTTCTCATTTTGGACACATGCAATATGCTGGTTTTCCTCACTCAATTCTATTGTGTTTTTTGATAAAAATTTATTTTTAGTCGTACTTGTTGAAACGAAATCATTCTCAATTACCTCTACTTTGCGCCGAAAAATGATGAAAAAAAAACCGGCGGCGCAGCGGCGGCGCAGTGTTTAATTTTTATCGGCGGCGGCGCGATCGGCTGAACAATTTAAAATTTCGACCGGCGGCGGCTGACTTTTTACTGAAAATTTCGGCGGCGATCGGCGCGACTGGCGCCGGCGCTCACCTCTACTCATACATGAGCATTTGACTTGTTTACAGGTCTGTTGTGTATGAGTTTACACATCGTTCTGATGTGCTTTTCCGTTCGCAGTATGATATTGGTAGTTTGGTAATCGGTTGTTTTGGTAGCTGGTAGCTAACAGTTTACATTACAATTCGAAAATTTGGTAGTTGGTACCTGACTACCAAGATTATTATTGACCATCAAACGTTATTTTCGGGGCAGAGATGTTTACTATTCGAGAGCTGAGGACCGACTGATGAAATTATTCTGACTGCTTGCCTATTTAAAGCTTGAACTTTTGGTAGACTGATATAACTGACTACCAAATCTGATAGAGAGGTGGGAGAACTGTTTTCTGTTCATGAGCTACACACCGACTGAGCAAATTATTCGGGCTGCTATTTATAGACTTGCGTCACAGAGCCTTTCTACCGTGGCACCATGATTCGATAATTTGGTAGTTGACTACCAAACTGATTGAAAGGTGAGGCCTCGGGTGAGGCTCAACAGCTGGATATCGACAGATGAAACTATTCTTTCTCCTTGACTATTTATAACTCAAATATTTAGTAGTTCCAAACAGTAATCGAACAAAAGACCTCATCAGGCTTTAGCCAGTTCTCCTGCTGTTTTACAGATTATTTACAATTGTTTCGCTTTCAGGTGGGAACAAGTCTCGGCATCATGATCATTGAAGGAAAACACTCGGAAGTTGGCCAAGGCATTTTCATATCGGACATTCAGGAGAATTCTAATGCCGAAACCGTACGTATACGAAGGAGAAAATAGAATTTCCAGAGGAGACATTAACGAAATCAAAAATTTCTAGGCTGGCGTTAAAATTGGCGAAATGATTCTTGCTGTAAATAAGGATTTACTCATTGATTGCAATTATGATGCCGTAAGATGTTGGTCTTCGATTTATTTTATCCCAAAATTTAATCTGACTATCCCGACGCAGGCTGCTTCTCTACTTAAACGCGCTGAGGGAATTGTAAATCTAATATTGTGTAATCCGAACAAGAAAGACGATGGGGAAGAGTCAAAGGAATCGGTCAAACCAATCGAAAAAGGTAGGCCGACAGCGATGTCGTATCTCTTCAATTGTTTTCAATTGATTTCTGAACAGAAAAAGCACCAGAACCAGCTCCTGTTCCCGAAGTTCCTAAAGATCCAGCTACTGCACCAATTAATGTCAATAAAGAGACGGTAATTGAAGTCAATGCCGAAAATAAGCCACTAGGAATTGTTGTGGTGAAGGGGGATAATTCAACGGTTCAGGTAAAGAAATTTGCCACAGAGATTGAATATTACCGAGAGAATGTTGCGAATTGGTGTGATTATAGGTTGGAGCATCCATAATTGTTATACACGAGAAGGGGGCTATCCACAAAGACAGTCGCTTTCAAGTGTTCGACAAAATCATCGAGATTGACGGCAAAAAAATCTCATCAGAGACCAGCGAAAACGATTTGAAGAAAACATTTCAGCATTGCTATGGAAAGGTAATGCTCAGCAGACGGTTTTCGATTGAATTCAACCAATGAATGTACATACCAGGTGTGGCCGATTTGTTCCAAATCGGCCGATTTATCTTCAACGCACTCATTATTCATGTCAAAGTAATATGAAAATGAGTGCGTTTGAATCCGTTTTTAAAATTGTTATGCCGTCGCGGTGTGATACTAGACCATACCTGGTAGTTTATATTCATTGAATCCAACTGCATTCACCCCGTTTAATTTCATAAACAAAATCACTTTAGGTTAAAATGGTGGTCTATCGTGCTGATCCGTTAGACTTGAAGGAAATGGATGTGGATGTTACGAAGAAGTCTGGTAAAGACCTTGGTTTAGGCTTTGCCGAATGCAAAGGCCATGGAATTTATATCACAGAAATTGTAATTGTTCGAACAGCAGTTTTCATGAACTCACAATTTTCATCAAGTTTTTTGTTTTCTGTCTCTGCTTTTCAGATGCAAGGTGGAATTATTGATTCAGATCATCGTATGATCAAAGGTGATATCGTTACCCACATCAATGGGGACGACATACGATCGTTAAGCTTTACTGACAGTTCACTTATGCTCAGAGCTGCGCAACCAAAAGTTACATTAAAAGTTATTAGACCAAAAGGAAAGAAGTAGAAAATTTTAAACGAATTTTATTCTGAGTTTTCACTAGAAATTTTTAAAGAAAATTAAATTTTATCTTGTTACCATTATTACCTTTAGAATGATAAACGAAAGTAAGTCAAACAAATTGAAAAAATTAAAAGAAAAATTTTCAATAAAATACAAAACGATTCCCATCTAACAAAATTATCTTGTGAGTGGCTTATTTCTGTGACAAATCGATAAAAGAGGCAAAAAAGTAAGTAACCACGTTACGCCATTATTTTACGGGGCTGACTCGCAAAAAATGTCTGTACCTTCAAGTGCATACCGGTACAAAATTTCAATTGAACTGAAATTGTACTGAAATTTTGTTCAATAATTACCCCAGTGATCTGCGTAACATGATTATATAAAACCCTTACCAAATAAGTACAGTGGAGTTAATGGAGAGCGAAGATCAATTAAATTTAACCAGAATTAAGGGCAATGTCAAATATGTAACCATCAGAGTCGAAATTCAGAGTTCGAATTTTCAAAATATAAGGGTGGAATCGCAGTTCACCGTTTTGGGTCTCCGTTTAGATATTGCGCATGCGCACAGAGATTTTCTCTCATTTTCTCTCTGCGCATGCGTATTGTCTAAACGGAGACCCAAAACGGTGAACTGCGATTGCAGCAAAGGTACAAGCGCAGTTCACCGTTTTGGGTCTCCGTTTAGACAATACACATGCGCAGAGAGAAGATTCTCTCAGTGCGCATGCGCAATATCTAAACGGAGACCCAAAACGGTGAACTGCGCTTGTACCTTTGCTGCAACCGCAGTTCACCGTTTTGGGTCTCCGTTTAGACAATACGCATGCGCAGAGAGAAAATGAGAGAAAATCTCAGTGCGCATGCGCAATATCTAAACGGAGACCCAAAACGGTGAACTGTGCTTGTACCTTTAAGGTGCCAGCGCACTTCATTGTTTTGGGTCTCCGTTTAGATATTGCGCATGCGCACTGAGAGAATTTTCTCTCTGCGCATGCGCATTGTCTAAACGGAGACCCAAAACGGTGAACTGCGATTGCAGCTTAAATTTAGCATGTGGTCTCATTTTGACTGAGCCGAAATCTCTCTCTATCTCTCTCACACACACACTGTATACAGTGTTAAAAGAGCGTAAAAACAGAGAAAAACCAGTTAAGTTAACTGAGCTCGTTGGGTAATATGTCAAAATTTTGATTACTTGAATTTTGCAATGTCGAAACAGCAACGAGTACCGGAAACACAATCACATGCTACCAACGAATGAAAAATAGTAATTTACGTATCTGTTGTGGACGGTATATTCTAGGCAATTTCGTGGGTTGTAGCCGACGTGATTCCGTAATTTATGCCCAAGACATGAAAAATAAATTTCGAAGAAAGTTGTCACGTTCGGTAGATAATTTGACTTTTAATTTTTTTCATATAAACCGCTTTTCCGACCAGATTTTCCATTTTCTAGAAAAAAAGTTCGTTGCAGAGTTTTTGATGCTCAATCGAACGAGATAAAGAAAAAAATCGAAACAGTTAAAGTGGGCAGATTGACACAATTCTAATTTCGGTTCAGGTTCTGTTATCTGAGAGATTTGACATTTTTTGTGAGAAATTCTCTGATTTACTTTAATCAGTGGATTGTCACGGTGATCTTGAAAATGTCCACACCTGATGTCGTGCACACGAAGTTTTTTTTTTATTGATATTAGTAGAGGGCAGCCCCGTATAGTTGGAAAGGTGAGACTCATGGCTAACACAGCAACACAAATTTAGAGTAAAAAAAAATTGACCCAGGTCTTAAACAAAAAAAAAATTCGTTCAGCTCAAAATTTTGCCGTACACACTCGATTTTAATATTATGTGATTCTTAATCACAGGGCTCCCTCTATTAATATCAATAAAAAAATGTCATGTGCACGACATATCAGGTATGGACATTTTCATGATCACCGTGTTGTGACAGTAAACTTCCGGCCATATCGAAACCAACATACTGAAAATTATATCATTGAAACGTGACCTCAATAATAAAAAGAAACAGCTGCTGCAACACCGATCTCATTTTCCTTTGTTTGCAGTATCGGTAGTTCCATTAAAGAAGAAACAAATTTTACATGCTTTTGTTTTCCCTGAGGCCGAAAGTGGCTTATTACACACCTAGGGCAAACAAAAATTTGTATTAAATTTCAAAAGTATGTAAAATCCATTACATGACTCATGATAAACAAAATTGACACGAAAACTCTATTTTTCATCTTTTTATCCCTTGTTATGTCATAGTAGATTACTGTACGAGTGAAGTAATTTGATGTCTCGTATCCAGATGAGTAAAAGGATCCGAGGGCTTCAGACCGAGGTATTTTTACTCATCGTGATACGAGGATATGAAATTATTTCCCGTGTGCAGTATGCTATTTTGCTTTACGAGCGAGTAAAAGGGTTTTCCCTAGTGATGGAAAGGCCACATTACCTCCCTAGTAAAGTATAATACTATTTCACCGTTTCTTTGCAGGCACGTTGCACTAAAACAAATATTTATTTAAAGTAGGTGAACAAACAAAATTTCATACCCCAGTTTCTGGCGAGTTGAAATCAATAAAACTAAAATTGATAAATAGCAAAGATATCGACAATATTCTCATATCGTCGTGATCGTTCACCTTAGCTACGGAGAAAAACGATTTTTTTTAAATTTATTTTTAAATAAGTCTTTGAGATAAAGGAAACTATGTTTCTGGTAATATTCCCCGTCATATTGCTGGTATTTGTCAGGCAAGGAATTTATTGCACAGAGTAAGTATAAGTTTGTCACAGTTTGTTGATAAGTTACGTAAAGGGCCATTCATAGCTTATGTCAGGTATCAGTGGAAAATCTCATATATTTAATGTGACAGTATAAGAGGGGTCTTGGAAATACTGATTATTGAGTCACGTAATTTATGATCGGCGCCTAAAGCAAATATAGTTATTCAACAGCGCTCTACCTGTGAGAATATGGCATTTTGAGTTTTGTAGTGTGAATCGCCCAAAACCACTTACAGTGTAGGTGTGACACAAGTCCTGTTATCCATTTACAAAAGAACTGATATCGGTGAGTGTAAGTGACGCTTACAGATTCGACACGCAAAAAGATATGCGTCATAAATGGCAGCTGATGAGGATAGTACGCGAACGTTTTATCAACAAAAATCTTATCAGAAAAACTGTAGATAGAAAATTCTAAAAAAAAAAATTGCGTCAAAAAGTGGCAGATGATTCGGCTTTCTTCCGTTTGAATTCCATTCTATAAAGCAATATATTTCACAATTATAAAAATTTTCCTTCCTCAACCTTCCTCTGCCACTTGTGACGCAAATTTTTTTTATTATAATTTTCTTTCTAAAATTTTTCTGGTAAGATTTTTGTTGATAAAACTTTCGCCTACTTTCCTCATCAGCTGCCATTTGTGACGCATATCTTTTTGCGTGTCGAATCTGTAAGCGTCACCTACACCGATATCAGTTCTTTTGTAAGCGGATAACAAGACTTGCGTCACACCTCCACTGTAAGTGGTTGTGGGCGATATCAGCTCTTTTGTAAGTTGTGATTTTTTAGAATTTGGTCGCAGATAACAGACAATCATATTGTGCATATTGCAGTTTGAACGAAAATATTCTTCTTACAAAACTGTATAACTTTCTCTTTGATCTGAGCCTTCCAGCTTTCATTTGACGAAAATCGAAAATTTTACGAAATTCAAAAATTTGACGAAAATCGAAAATTTGACGCACTTAAAACGCTCATAGCTCCCAAATAAGCGAAAACCATGAAACACGCATCGACTATAGAATCTGCCGTATTTTCCGAGTTATGGCTGACATAGCTCGCACTTAAAACCTCACAAATAGACGACTTTTTAGGAAAACCATGAAACACGTGTCGACTAGAATGTGAAACTCTATAAATTTGTCTTTTAAACGAACTTTCTATCTGCCATATTTTCTGAGTTATGAGTCCTGTAGCTCAATAGCTTAACACGTTCATAGCTCCAAAATTATAAGCTTTTATAAAAATTCTAAAAATTCCTTCAAATTAGTTTCTTAGAATTACGTGCTTAACATACCCTGCAAATTTCAGCCAAATCCACCGGTAAATTCGAAAGTTTCGTTGTAACAAAGTGCCAAAGGGACAAAGTGTTTATATACTTTGGGACAAAGGTTGGTAAAATTTATCAATTTCAAAATGTATGAAAATCCATTTCTTCATGCAAATTTCTACAAATTTCCAAGTTTTTAAATTTAATATCTCGGCCAAATCTTAACCTTTTGAGGAGTGTGGACTCCCAGATTACGAATAAAATACTTTGGGGATAGTAGGAGCAAAGGGGGGAAAGTCAAAAAGTTCGTGTATATATGTTCCTCAGTCCTGCGGAAAAATTTTTTGTCAAATTTTTCAATGTGAACGGTTCTGCGTCACGGCCCTTCACTAACGTAGGGCCATGATTCATGAACTGCTGCTAGAGCCGTACTTGTCTTCCTTACTTAGGATTTATCGCTCTCGAGCAGTCGTTACTCTGCATGCAGGAATGTTTTTTCCGGCATTCGCATTACTTGTGTAACTTGACCTAAGATCATGCATATTTTGAGTTTGTTCGTTATATCTCTCGATAAAAAGGTTGATATAGATGGTTAATGATTGTTATGCCCAAACTGAGAGAAAAATGCATCCCCCATTTTAATATAAAGTAATAAGTCCAGAAGTCAACACAAAGTACATTGGAGCTCATCGAAAAAATGAAACTAACCGCAACTCCGTTAACAGTTACTATTCAATCATTGGATCGAAGACACTTAAACCGAATTCGGAGTACGCAGTAGCGGTTTCACTTAACAGTGCAACTACGTCGTCATTCTTAAAACTTACAATCCAAAATGATAAAAGCTTTAAGCTTACCAACACGGTTCTTGTTCCTCAACGATCGAGTAAAGTGGTTCAATTTTCGGTGAGTTTACACCATAAAATCGATAGAACTTTTGGGACACTCACTTTTGTATCGAAACTAGATTGGAAAGTTGGATGAAGGGAACTATAAACTGATAGCTGAAAGTCAGACAGGTTTAACATTTACCAAGGAAATATCAATTAGTTTGCCATCGAAACGTCTATCGGTATTAATTCAAACCGACAAAGCAATGTACAAGCCGGGTGACAAAGTGAAATTTAGAGTGTTGGTCCTCAACTCTGATACAAACCCGGCAACAATAAATAGCATGAACGTGTTCATAACCGTAAGACATTAAAAATTCCACATCCTTTAGAACTCCAGTTAATCCTTTCTTCGAACCTAGGACGGCACTAACAATCGCATTAAACAATGGACGAATGTTGATACCGTCATGGGTATCTTTACTGAGGAATTGCAATTGTCGACGAATCCACCGCTAGGCATATGGAATATAAATGTTGCTGTCGACAATCAGACGCGATTGAAATCATTTGAGGTTGCTGAATACGTTCTGCCGAAATTCGAAGTGATCGTAACAGCCCCGAAAGATCTAACTTACACGGATCGAATGGTTCGAATTGCTATTAACGCAAAATACACATATGGTGGAAATGTCAAGGGAACAACACTAGTTTCTATTACATCACAAAGTTGGACAGCCACACCGTCGGCTGGGGCACTAATTGAGAGAAAATTGGAAATCAATGGGAATGGCTATGTTGAATTTCTAGTGTCTGAGTTGAATGTTAGTCCGCGAAACTATCAGGATTCTTTTGATGTGAAAGCTTCAGTCACTGAAAGCTTAACTGGTTTGATAACTTCATTGTAGTTGCAATTCGATAGTTGTGTTGTAACGTAGGTACAAATATGTTTTCAGGTAAGGTACTCGAAGGAATCACTACGATGACCATCCGCCGATCTAAGTTCACAATTGCTAATCTCGATAGCGACCGATCGTATACACCAGGGGATTCGTTTGCATTGACGGTAAGTGAGCTAGAAAAATCAGTGTTGTGATCAAGGTCCAGCGTTCCAGGTAGCTCAATCGGTGGAGCATTGGATTCATAACGTACGGGTTCCGGGTTCGACTCCCGGAGTAAACTTGCTCCGTAATCAAAGTGTGATTAGTTACTGCAATAGCAATGCCAATAGGCTCTTTCGACCGTAATAAAGTCGTAAAAAAACAGTAAGAAATCATAGCGGTTTCTCATGTATGACAATCATGCATTTACACAATTGTAACTTACAGTGCCATCTGTGATGTCACATAAACATCACACTCATACCAGATTTCAAATCGAAAAGTTTCTCTCGACGTAAGGATAATAAGACTTACGTTTGACAGTGGTTCGGATTCCATTTTAATCAGTAGGTCCAATTAGACGAAAAAGGGGCACGCACAACAGGCCCAACAGAGGCTTAAGTGCAGAGATTCGTCACACCCCATACAATCTAATCTAATCTAAGATTCGGCGTTACTGTGTGTATCGTTTTGTATCAGCAAATCTGGCTGCCTAAACTTGAATAGTCACAAACAGTCTGCATGCGTAGCCGCAGCGTGTCTCATCTTCGTCTGATCCTATCAGATTTACAGTCTTTCGAATTTCCTTACTTTCGCTTATTTTAGCTTCAATTTGCTTACCACGATGGATCACCATTCGTCAATACCAATGCACCCATAAAAATCAGCTATGGTCCAAGCCTTGATAAGAGCAACGCCGTATTCCTGAAGTCTGGTACCATGGATTCCAAAGGTGTAGCCACGTTTGGCATTACATTTCCATCACCAAGTAACACAAATGGATTTTATATTTTTGTAAGTGAAAAGAGCAAAACTCTGCCGTGCTAAACTATCGTAAGTCCAAAGCTCTGAGCTTTCAATTTCTCAATAGAAAAACAAAGGAAATTTGAAAGCTCTCGTTTTCGACGATTACGACGATTTAGCTTAACACGGTAGAACAAAATAGAATGTATACCATACCGCGAAGAACAGCTAAAGTAATGCGGTACCGCACGTGGAACTAAATAATAAAAAGCAGATTGTTTGCACAACAGGTACAATTCATGGACTATTACGACAATGTTGGCTTTTATACAAAACCAACGTCTCTGCTTTCCGGTGGTGTTAATTCGATATCAGCCAGACTACTAACTAAGAAGTAACCCACCTATTCGGGTGAGTGATAACAAGAGTATTATTCTAATTGCTTCCTCCCTCAGCGCAAAGATAAACGACCTACTTTCCGTTGAAATAACATCGGCGCAACCATTAACGTCCTTAAATTATTTGCTATCTTCACGCGGTAAGTTAATTTTATCAGCAAAAAAGGACATACCGAACAAGAGCAGTTTCACCATCACATTCACTGCTACTTTCGACATGGTTCCTAGTGGTACATTGGTTGCTTACTACATAACAGAAAACGGCGACGTTATATCCACTAATATTCAGATTCCAGTCACTGGTCTCAATAACTTCGTAAGCATCATGAAGATTTCCCAATTTTTTTTAAGTTAAACTTTACCGAAATAATCCCTTCCAAACACTGGAGGTAATACAAATCCCCAGCGGATCAGAGAAAATACGGATCCAGACTTTCAGGTGAATTCATTTTTGCAATGTTGCCATCGTCATATATTCTTGTGCCTAATGTTGTTGCACCTGCTAAGTTTGTATGGAATCGAATTCACCTCATCACTAGCCGCAACTTGACGCAAACGAATTCATTATGTGTGCCACTTAACGAAACTAAATTCACCTGAAAGTACACTGAAAATAAAATCTACCAATTTTACCGTTAATTTGGAATGAACGGTCAACTTGGTAACCTTGTACCAATTAATTTGTGCAGCATACCAACGATTGGTACGACTCACCAAATAAATTGTACCATTTTGGAATGTTCATTCCAAATCAACGGTAAAATTGGTACGTGGTACGAAAAACGTTTTCAGTGTAGGGATCCGTGCGTAACTGCGGATGTGCTCTACCTTCAGTGTTTAGATACTTTCATACTTTCAACGTTTTCGCATAGGTGAAATTACAAACATCTGCTGCGGAAAAACAGCCTGGCGAGAAAGTGAACGTAATCGTCTCCACCAAACCTTCGTCCAATGTTTGTCTCCTCGGAGTCGATCAGAGTGTGGTTCTGCTTAAATCCGGTTCGATTTTTCTTTTCTTCTCTTTTTTTCTCTCAAAATCATGACGACTTTATCAGGAAATGACATTGTACCATCGGAAGTTTACGCTGAACTGGGAACCTACAACAATTACGTCGGAAATACATCTCCAATATTTCGTCCATTAATCGAACGACAGCCAAACGTGGTAGCAATGGAACGATCAATTATTTGGCCACCCAGACGAAGAGGTGGTTGGGTGGATTTTGATGTAAGTTTTTTTTTTCAATAAGTCCAAAAGAAAATGTTTTATTTGTTTTATTGCCTGTCCCATGCGAAAATTGGCTGTTTACCCCCTGCGAAAATGATCCATTACACTAGGGTTTATTTAGAGGGTTTATTCACGTTGACAGTTCTTACAAAAATATTGACCGATGAACACAGTTATTCGAGACAAAATTCTGACGCAAGCAATGTGATTACAACGAACTTGTAGAAGAATTTGCAACACACAGAATTGAAAACGAAACTTCTTCTCAGTTGTCCTCATTTCCTGTTTTAACACCGTCATAATAACAAATTCTTTTATTTTTTACAGTCCGCCAACTTGTTTATCTTAACAAATGCAAACTCACCGCCGCCAGTATGTAAGTAACAAAAATAGTTATTTGTGCAACCGAATGATGCAGGACATGTCGGTGAAAATTTGACATGAATATGTTTCAGCTGTTTTTAGCTGGTCAACTCATACAAACGAAATTCCTTGTAAAACCGTATAAGGACGTATAAACAGCTTTGTTTGTGACTGAAAAACGGCTGAAGCAAATACATGTCCAAATTTCACTGACGTCCACTGTAAATGTCCTTTGATGAATTGTCGTCAGAGGCCGCAGGTCGAATGTGGCTAAACTATATGGTGTTTAAGTAGAACGAGATGGAAAGTCAACTCGGGGTCTGCTGTCATCGATAATACAAAAGAATCTGACAGCAGACCCCGAGATGGAACAATATGTTGTCGTTTCGCCATCTCTCTCACTTACTGTGGATTTACATAGCAACGTAAAAGTGACAGATGCAAAAATTTTCTCATACGGCAACTCGAAATTTCATTCATAATTTTAATTTTATGAATGAAATTTCGGGTTGCAGTATTTAAAAAACATTGCATCTGTCACTTTTACGTTGCTATGTAAATCCACGGTTACACTCTATACACATTTATGTTGCATTTGCATAAAACGTTTTTCTCAATGCAGTCAACGAAAGTTTTAATTTTTGTTACTCGTAAAATGATAGAAATTCCGTTTAAAATTTAGAATAGAGTGTTCCATTTCGGATATAGTTCACTTTTATGCCGTGGGACGCGTGGGACATCATACAAAAAATGAGTCACGTGTTCACTTTCGGTATTTTTTATATGACGATGCCGTGGGACAAACTTGAACTATCTCCGAAATGGAACACTCTATTAATGTCGATCAACAGAGGCAGCGATTTTCTTTCGTACATCTATCACCAGATAAATGACGAATTTCTGTTTTAGTCCCTGTATTTATGCCGAAGTTAATGGGAGGAGTTTCAATGAAATTATCAGCTGCGACAAACACTTCTTCCATAGCTGCAAAGACGTCAGCGTCGCCTACCGTTCGAAAAATTTTCCCTGAAACTTGGATCTGGTTTTGTAAAGATTCGCGGTTTGTAACTGCTTCAAAAATATTTTTATTCTGCCTATCATCGAGAAATCGCTTTCAAATTCATTTCATTCAATTTAACCAAAATTTGTATATTGAGTATAATTTCGCGAAAAATATGCGTAAATCTCAGGCGTCGCGATTCGGGGTAGAATGCCAATAAAATTGATTAATCGTAAATCATGCTGAAGTAATGGCAGTTTCGACATCGTCCCAAATGAATTCGTAGAGTTTTTTCCAGAAACTTTGTCAAGACGTATACATCGGCAAAATACTGTTACAAAAGGCGAAATCAATTTACAATTTACAAAGTTTTCTATCAAATGTTAAAGTTGACGAGATATGGAGAATGCCGATGATGGCAATGGCAGGAGCTGCAGCACCTCCACCAGACGAGCAAATAATGGACAGCCAACCGCCACAAAACGCATTAGCGCCCATCAGAACTCGTAAATACTTTCCAGAAACTTGGCTTTGGAATTGTAATTTGGTCGGGTTAGTTGGAAAAACTTACTTTTTTTGACAGAATGTTTGAAGATTCAATGTGGATTTGATGGTCGATTTGAGTTGAGGCTTTATGTTTTTGTGGGAAAGACCTACAGGGTTTCTAAAAAGAATCATTTAATGAGACAGTACAGATCTTCTTTATTGTCTCAGTAAATTAGGTTTTAGACGGCTGGTGTTCGTTGATCTCATTGGTGACTAACTTAATTGCTTTCATGTTAACTGAGCTTTCTAAACATTCAACAAAAATCTTTTATTGCCTGCCCCACGCGAAAATTGACTATTACACGGCTGTTTACCCCCTGCGAAAGTGATCCATTACACTAGGGATATTTGGGGTTTATTTCAAGTTGACAGTTCTTTCAAGTAAAATTTGCCTTGCTTTCATTTTATCTTTTTTGTTGAATGAATCGATCGATCGAAAAAGAATGTAAGAAATGTCGCTAAAATAACATTTTTTCGTTAAAAATATTGATCGATGAACACAGTTATTTCAGAAAAACTTGTTACGCAAGTAATCTGGTTACAACATACTTTTAGAAAAATTCGCAACACAGAATTGTCGGCCATATTTATTGTAACAATAATTTTGATGTTCCGAAGTAACACTTTATGGCCACACATTTCGTTGTATTTTTCACTTGTAACACTAAATGCTTTTGCTTATAGTACAAACACTACACTTTGTTGCACATTTTTTTGAAAACATTAAAAAGGACCAACAAAATAATTGCACAAACGATGCGTCTTCATCGATACTAACTGCGAAAAACTATTCAATGTCAACATGTCACCAACGCAATTGTAACTACTGTTGCGACAATACTAATGTAACACGAGTGCTGTTTTCGGGATCAATTTTTTAGTAGGCGTGCAGCGTGTGAGCCGATTTCGTCAGCACACTAGATTTGTTTGTAAACGTTTTATCGGAAGAACAGATTTATTTTTGTTTTGTTGGTGAACAGCCGTGTAATAGTCAATTTTCGCATGAGCAGGCAATAAACCAGAATACGTTGGATGCTGCGACATAATTCATTGCTCTCGGACACAATTTTGTAGAACTCGCAAACTCACTCGTGTTTTTGAGCAACAAGCTTCGGTAACTGTTTTCTCGACAAGTGTAGTTGCATACCTCGCCTTCGGCTCGGATATGCAAACTCTACACTTGCCTCGAAAACAGTTACCGAAGCTTGTTGCTCAAAAACTTACTCGTGAGTTTGCTCGTATCACAAAATTGTGTCCTTGTGTAATGAATTACTTTCGCAGCATCCAACGTAATCTACTATTTTTTGTACTTTAGAAATAGTTACTAGAATCGAATTGGATCTGAAATAAAAATTTTTGATGTGATGTTCATAGCATCAGCCCGGCAAGTTGAAGGTTGTGAGTTCGTGCCTCACCCGCGCACATCAAAAATTTTTATTTCAAATCCAATTCGATTCTAGTATTTAAGCGGAAAATTGAAAAAATTCTAATTTTTCTCCAAAACATCCAGTTCCGGCAACTTAACAATCCCACAAATCGTTCCGGATACTATTACGTCGTGGTATATAACGGCCTTTGCGACGCACACCAGATTCGGTCTTGGCGTAACCGATGACAAGACCGTATTCAAAGTTTTCAAATCGTTTTTCATCTCACTCAATCTACCGTATTCTGTAAAACGCGGCGAGACCATCGCTCTATCGATTGTGGTGTTCAACTATATGGCGGAAAAAGTGACGGTCCGAGTAACACTGGATAATTCACGAAAAGAATTTGAATTCGTTGATCCAATTTCGCAGGCCTACAAAAATAAAGGATGTCGGAGAGGTAATTACGACATGCAAACACAAATTTTACAGGGAACGTCAGTGAAATTAAGACATGAATTTCTTCCACCTGTTTTTCAGCTGGTACACACACATAAACGAAACTGATTATGCTTCTTCATGCGGGTGGAATACTTACACACACATCGTAGTAGTAGTGGTAAAATCGTATAAAGACCAATAAGCAGTTTCGTTTGAGTGTATCAGCTGGAGCAGATTCCTAAATTTCACTGACGCCAGCTGTAAATGCTTAAGATGAAGTTGTTTCAGATATTGAATTGTCCCGTGCTAAGAACATTAACGTACCATCCAATGACGGTGCTCAATTGTCGTTCTTAATCACGCCACTAATTGTCGGACCAATGACAATAAAAGTGACTGCAATATCGCCGATTGCTGGCGATGCTATCGAAGTTATGCTACCAGTAGTACCTGAAGGTGTTCCACAGTATAAAAACAAAGCGAAGTTCATTGACCTACGGAAAGTCAGTGCATACGCTACTGACTTTACCGCGGACGTTCCGTCGAACGCAGTGAAGGAGTCCACTCAGGTGTCGTTTTCGTTAATTGGTAAACTGATTGTAGACAGGTCTTCCTCCATCGCGCGGTATTAAAGAAAAAACCTTTCAAAATTTTCAGGTGACATCATGGGTGTAACTCTCAAAAATATCCAATCGCTGATTAAGTTGCCTAGTGGCTGCGGTGAGCAGACAATGATTGGTATTAAAAGTTGATTCCAAATTTGAGAATATTTTTGAAGCAAACCCTTCATTCAGGCCTAGCACCAGATGTTGTCATTTTGTCCTATTTGACCAAGGTCGGTCGTTTAACCGGTGAATTGAAGAAACAACTCATCAACTACTTGGAGGTCGGTTATCAAGGTGAATTGTGCTACTTGCACCCAGATGGGTCATTCAGTGCGTTCGGAAAATCAGATGGTCGTGGTAGTACATGGTTGACGGCATTCGTTGTGAGAATTTTCGTTCAGGCTTCAGAGTTCATAACTATCGACAGTGAAGTTATAACAAAAGCTCTGGAATGGTTGAAAAACCTGCAAGTTAGTTATAGCGAACAATCCCAATTTTCCACGACTCTGGTCAAACTTTTACCTTTCTCAGAAATCAGACGGTAGCTTCTCAGAAGTGGGTCGAGTAATTCATTCAGACATGCAGGGACAGGCCACAAAAGGAGTTGCTTTAACCGCTTACGTGGCAATTACATTCGCTCAAAATGAGGTTTGGTTTGTTCGATTGCAAACGTATTTCTTACTCATTGAACATATTTGAACGTGACGTTCAGGTGAGAGCCAGACAATATGCCGATGTCATTTCGAAAGCTCTGAATTATGTGAAAACGATGCTCGGCGACGGTGATATTTATTCGCTGGCTATTGCATGCTATGCAGCACAACTCGCCAACCACTCATCGAAAACGGTGCTAATGCAGCAACTTGACAGGCTGGCAATAGTCGAAGGTAAGAAGCGTCGAAAAAACGAAAACGCATCGACTGCATCAAATTGACTGACCATTGACATTCTATATAGGCGATCTTAAGTACTGGCAAAAGGTAAAATTGACCACACCATCCGACCCGTGGTGTCAACCACCTTCCGTCAATGTCGAAATAACATCATATGCGCTACTGAGCTACATCAAAGCTGGAAGAGTTATTGACGGTCTTCCAGTTATGAGATGGTTGCTGAGCCAACAAAGCAGTACTGGTGGATTTTCGTCCACACAAGATACGGTTAGAAATGACTCCAAAGTTAAATCGAATGCGTTAACTGATTTTCCTCGAATTTCGAATAGGTCATGGGTATCACAGCACTTGCCACGTTCGCTGGCGAAATTTCCGGAGGGAATGCAATGTCGTGCTCAATAAGTTATGGATCCGGTCAGTCAACGATTAAAATCAATAAAGAGAATTCGCTGGTGCTACAGTCAGTGGAGGTAACTTGTTTTTCTACTCTCCGTGTCACTCTCTTCCATTTTACAGAAATATTTCGCACATTTACAGCTGCCACGAGACACTAAATTGGTATCTCTCACCTGTATGGGCAGCGGATTTTCATTAGCTCAGTTGACTTATCAGTTCAATTTGAATACGGCCGAAATGTCGCCAAGATTCAAATTGAACGCTCACGTCGGTAAAAACTCAAACGACTATCACCTGGTACTCAACATCTGCACCAGCTTTATACCGGCAGCTGATGGTAACTCATCGAATATGGCTGTTATTGAAGCAGAACTCCCTACCGGATTTGTAGCTGATTTTCAGTCCATTCAAGAGGAATTGAAAGGAAATCCGGTCGTGAAGAAAATCGAAACGAAAAATGGACACACCGTCGTGGTAATTTATCTGGACAATGTTGGTGTGAGTGAAATTTGTCTGCAACTGAATGCATACAGAATGTGTCAAATAGCGGATGAGAAGCCCGTTTCTGTTCAGGTCTACGATTACTACGATAATAGTGAGTAATGGCTATGCATAGAGGGCGGTGTAGCTGAACTGTTTCACCGGTTTTGTCAGTAACTAAATTTCGATTTTTTTAATTATTCTGGCAGGTCGTCGAGGGACAGTGTTCTATCAGACAAAGTCGAAAGATTTGTGTGGAATTTGTGCGGACGAAGAATGCAGATCAGCCTGTGTGAAACCGATGCCCGATTTAACATGCCCAAAGTGAATCTAATTTTGTTTTACTCAATTGCAAGCAAGAATATAATGTCAAGGGCGCGAATCAACGTTTTCAACGAATAAATCAGAATAAAGAGTCACGCGATTTTTTCTTCTTCAAAATATTGCCCAGTGGCCCACATAATCTGTTACTTCATTTGTTTCAACATATCCACACACTGTTGTAAGACCACATTAACCGAATATCATTGCTCATTATTGTCGCTACTAATCATCAGACTCATCGTTAATTTAGAAAATTTGGTTGCCACAAGTTGCTGGGTTTCAAAAACAGTCAACGAGTCGAGTCTGGTTCGGGCGATTCGGAGAAAATCTCAACCCGCTTCTTCATCTCTGTTTCAAATCAGCGAAAAGGTTTCGTAAGTCCCTTAAAATGTGAAAAAAATCGAGAAAAATTCTATTCACGGCATTATTCTGGGACGTACTGAAACCACGCCGAGCCGATTTTACTGAAATCAGCCAACAAACCCTACATTACAGCCCCAACTTCTACCGAAAAAAATTTGTAAAGCTGCGGCTGTTGCGATAATTTTTATAGCAGCCTACGTGCGGCATCTGTGTTAAATGTAATGTACCAGGGTCAGTTGCGAAAACTTCATAAAGGTGGCGCTGACAATGAACCAAACAAAATAGCAGTGACACCAACAAAAAGTTCACCGTATTCTTGAAAGCTTCATTGTCAGAAACGCTGATTTTGTAGTTTCTGTAACTGCTGAGTTAAATCTGACTCATCTCGCACAGTTCTATCCAAACATAATTCCAATTAGTGTTAGTAGGGCTCACTAGTTGAACAAAAAACATTTTTTGGTGCATTTTGGTATAAAAGCGTGAATTTTTTACCATTGATAAATATGCATTTGTGGATTCCAAAACGAATAGGGGACTTTGAAAAAGTGACCTCTAGCGCCATCTACATCCGGTTGAAGTTTTAGATGCAGAGGTAACTTTGATGAATTTCTGTGTAGCGGCAATCGAAGCTACACAGGTGGTATTGGGCTCAAACGAAAGCTAAAGGTTCAAAGTTTTTTTTGGTGCAAAAAAATTTCATGAATTTTCCGTTTTTCCAGCAGTTTTTCCGATTTTTCTTAAAAATGGTATTTTAAAACTGAGGTGAGTTAAGTAATTTTTAAAAATGGTTCAAAAAAGTTTTTTTTTTCTACGCTATTATCGTTGCACGTTCAGTTTCCAAACTTGTAAAAAGTTTTTGGATGTTCCGCAACAGAGGCAAGTAGTCTCAGTTTTCATCGAAAATTTGGACCCTATTGCATGGCGAATTTTTTTTCTTTCGTAAATTTAATGAGACTAGTACTGGGTATTGCTAGACATGATCTAAAAACAAAATAAAAACAGTTTTTCGATTTTAGAAAAAAAGATAAGTTCTTGAAATCTGCTAAAATCGGCCAGTTTTCCTCCTTCGGCGAACTTTGTGAGACCCTAAGCTTTCAAATGATACCAATTCCACCTTCGGATCAAAGGATGTATGATTTTGATTTGTCATGTGAGATAAATGGTAAGAACCAATTTCAAGGAAATTTCAAAATATATGGGAGATAAGCAGATAAGTGAAAAGGACGCAAAAATCATTTTTAGACGGATGTTGATTAGAAAATCATTTTTGGTTTACCTTTTCCACTTACCTCCCATATTTTTTAGAAATTTGCTTGAAATCGGATCCCACCACATATCTCACACCTTTAGCTTTCGTTTGAGCCCAATATCACCTGTGTAGCTTCGATCGCCGCTACACAGAAATTCATCAAAGTTACCTCTGCATCTAAAACTGCAACCGGATGTAGGTGGCGCTAGAGGTCACTTTTTCAAGGTCCCCTATTCGTTTTGGAATCCACAAATGCATATTTATCAATAGTGAAAAATTCACGGATTTATGCCAAAATGCAGCAAAATGTAGCTAGTGAGCCCCTACTATGTGGTTTTGTCAAGGCTATGCAGACATTTGACGAATTGAAGGGGCTCAGACCAAAAAGAGAAACAAGCGATTTTATTGGTTTATATTCTTTATTCCTTTTCTTTTTGGAGTACTGAACGATTTTAAAGGGGGGGTACATTAAGAATTTACACAATCCATTCCTTTCTTTTGCTTTGTGGTTGTTGTTATGTTACGAATATCAATTCTATTGCTGTTGATGTCTTTCCCTTTTCAAATTAAATTTAATTATTGTTATCGCGCCGCCGCGCCTTTCACGAATATTTATACACAATTTGTAATCTCTTTTATTCTTCTCTTGACCTTACACAACTAGGATAAATTAAATGTTAAATTTTCAATGTTTTCCATTTCTTTTTCGCAATTTTTTTTTTAGAATTGTTTTTCATTAACATTTTTGTTTCTCATATTTTCTTTTTAAATCTTTCATTTAGTTTTTCATTAGTAAAAATATGCTCTTTGATGGGTGATGACTATCTTACGACTAAAATCAATAGAATTTTTCTATATAAAAAAAACATTGGAAATAAGTTTACTCGCAGTTTCTTTTGGTACACATATACAAAACACACGTTATTAGCATCATTTCAGGCCTTCCACTCATTTTATTCATCTTCTGGGAATTACAATTATAGTTCTCACGGGAACGCAAGTTAAAATATACATTTTACTAGAAAATTGTTTTAAATGACTGAAAGCAACGCACTACAAGCATAAGTGATCGAAGTGACAGCTGTCAAATATAGTGTTGGTAATGTATTATGTCACTGTATATGTAACTGTTCGAAAATTTTTGCTGACAGTGCAAACAATAACACTCTAGGGAGTACTATCATGGCCCCACTTTAGTAAGTGGCCGTGACGCAAGTTCTCATATCTAAAAACAAGGCATCAGAACAGTCGGAGCGTTTGCTGCGACTTAGCCCCGTACAACCCGTAATCCTATTTCGTCCGCAACCATAATACGTCCGTAGCCCTAATAAGCCCGGAACCCTAATACGTCTACAACCCTCTAATGCGTCTGTTACCAAAATGCAAGTCAAGTTGGGAATTGTCAAATTTACTGAAAGTGTTCATTTTTAAAATTGCGCATAGCGCAATTACGAAAGCCCGTACGAAGTACCTCTCAAATAAAACCAACAATTTACGATATTATTTTAGAAACCCAAAATTTTTTGCCAACTTTCCATTGGGTATTCAATTACCTCTCAAATGAAACAAAAACTAGCAAAATCGGTTGAGATTTACTCGATTTATGTGCAAAAAGCACTTAGGGCCGAGTAGCGGCCTTAGTGCAAGGGCCCAAATTTGAAACTTTTTTTGCCATCATTCTATTCGGCATTCAATTATCTCTCAAATGAAACAAAAACTAGCAAAATTGGATGAGATTTACTCGATTTATGTGCAAAAAACACTTAGGGCCGAGTAGCGGCCTTAGTCCAAGGGCCCAAATTTGAAACTTTTTTCGCCACGTTCTTTTCGGTATTCAATTACCTTCCATAAAAAACTAAATCTAGCAAAATCGGATGAGATTTACTCGATTTATGTGCAAAAAACACTTAGGGCCGAGTAGCGGCCTTAGTCCAAGGGCCCTAATTTAAAAAAATTTTCGTCACGTTCTTTTCGGTATTCAATTACCTTCCATAAAAAACTAAAACTAGCAAAATCGGATGAGATTTACTCGATTTATGTGCAAAAAACACTTAGGGCCGAGTAGCGGCCTTAGTCCAAGGGCCCAAATTTGAAACTTTTTTCGCCATCATTCTATTCGGCATTCAATTATCTCTCAAATGAAACAAAATCTAGCAAAATCGGATGAGATTTACTCGATTTATGTGCAAAAAACACTTAGGGCCGAGTAGCGGCCTTAGTCCAAGGGCCCAAATTTGAAACATTTTTTGCCATCATTCTATTCGGTATTCAATTATCTCTCAAATAAAACAAAATCTAGCAAAATCGGATGAGATTTACTCGATTTATGTGCAAAAAACACTTAGGGCCGAGTAGCGGCCTTAGTCCAAGGGCCCAAATTTGAAACTTTTTTCGCCACGTTCTTTTCGGTATTCAATTATCTCTCAAATGAAACATAAACTAGCAAAATCGGATGAGATTTACTCGATTTATGTGCAAAAAACACTTAGGGCCGAGTAGCGGCCTTAGTCCAAGGGCCCTAATTTGAAACTTTTTTCGCCACGTTCTTTTCGGTATTCAATTACCTTCCATAAAAAACTAAAACTAGCAAAATCGGATGAGATTTACTCGATTTATGTGCAAAAAACACTTAGGGCCGAGTAACGACCTTTGAGCCCTCCCAACAAGCCCATGTTACATCTTACCCAAAAACAATGTTCAGCAACTTTGTTCTACTCGTCAATACCTTTCATTTAATATATGACAAGCAGCTATTGCGTGCGTATTTCGGTAGATATCGTCGAAAGTCTGAAAAACACCTATAGGGCCCTAGCTCTGGAGGGGCCGACCCTACCATGCCCATTTTCGAACTTGACCTTACTTTTGTCGATACCAATCGGGGAAAAAAAGAATTTTGAAAAAAGGTTGTGATTTACTCTAGCTAGAGGGGTCACGGACGGACGGACGGACGGACGGACGGACGGACGGACGGACGGACATTTTTTTTATTGCGGATTCGTCATCTATGAACATAAGCAAATGCTTTGCCCTTACTGTCTGCTTCCAATTCGACGTGTTACAAACGGCATATTAATCTTATAAGCCCCCAGTACTTCGTACGGGGCTAAAAATTAAACAAAATTTGGAAAAGGAACATTTTTCATAAAATGAACGTTTTAAGCTGTGTGAGCCATATCTCAAAAATTTATGTTTTAATGAATATTCTAATGAAGTCCACTTATCCACTTACAAAAGAACTGATATCGGTAGGGTGACGCTTTCAGATTCGATACGCAAAACGAAATGACATACGATGAGGAAGCTGTAAACAACTGCATGAAAAGTTCGTTATTGGAACAATGTCAGACATTTTGAAACTCAATTTAATGTGAAGTTGTAGATTTTAGATCCATTCGGAATGTGTACAATCTTGTCAATGTTAATAGCTATGACGCTGAAATCGTTTGGCGTTTGTTGTGCATTTCTTTTTGTGTATCGTTCTTTTCTAAGTGTATAAAAGAATCTGCGTCACACCTCCACTGTAAGTGGTTTTTGGGTGATTTTGTATGAACTTTTAATCCAATTTTTTTTTTACAATTGTAGGACTTGTATCCAGTACTCTATTTAGATTACCACTTATGCTTGAGGTGCTTTGCTGAAAGACAATCGGATTCCGAGAATTGACCTTACAATAGATCTCTAGATCTCCTAGATCTCTAAATGTGTCAAATAACTTGTCGATTTCACAAAGCCAACCTCAAAAGATATTCCGTTCACAGAGCTGCCCCTTGAAATATATGAAAATTTGTGTCCAGCACCTTTTTTGTTCGATTTGAGGTTAGTTTTTATGAAAATGACAACTTATTTGACAGCGCAAACGACATTGACAATGATCTATTTTCGGTAGTGGTTAAACATATTTCGACTCGATGCGAGGAAAGAAGTGAGCCAGTAATAAAAGTGGAGATAAGTCACCTAGAAATGGGTAGTGGGAACCTAGTAGCATGAAAATTTATTTTTATTTTACAGTGTTGCGAAGTTGTGGGAATTTTATGGGAAGTGGGAGGCCTGTCGGTAATATACAAATCAATTTTTAATCGAACATATTTTCAGTGACACAAAAAGCCATAAAATAATATTCTCCGATGGAATACAAAAAGTAATGAATAAACTAGACGATGAACGTGGGGGTAACGAAAATAATGTGTAACTGAAGATTTTAGTTTTATCTGTCGATTTTGGTTAAACGACCTCAATGTCATTAGTAACGTTCGCGATCAGTTATAGCAGAATCTAACAGAAATTTTTCGTTAAATTTGTCTCGAATTTCGTTGAGTGTGGCGTGGGGTAGTCTGGCACACCTTACAAATTGCTGGTATGCCAGATTCACCTCTAAGGGGCGAATCTGGCACAGTCATGATTTTTTGTTACATGCAGTAAAAGGGCGCATACTATGATCGCGTGTGCCAGATTTCCCAACGCCATCAAAACACAGATTTTTCAAAAAGTTCTACCACAAGTCTTGTCGTTGCGGAAATTTTTTCGCGTAGCAAAGGCTTTTTTAGCATGCGTTAGGAAAATAGCTATTTCGTTACTCACAAAAACGCACCATTTGCAAACGCTCAACTGATCAGCAAATCATTGTTCGAGACCAACTTTTAAATATCCCTTTTGCAGTGATTCGGTCGATTGACGTAAAATTTGTTCTCCCTTTAACAATTTTGATAGCGACTCGACCGGATCATAGTTACATCTGTTCCTTAACGTTTTCGCTACAAATAATAGTACGATCGGTGGAATGGAATTATTTTCGAAAGAAAACAAAAGATTTCTTCTGACTAAAATTAGAATCTTAACAAAAATCATAAATCAAAATTGATATTAACACCATGGTCACTGAAGCCTTGCCCAATATTGCGTTGACATATCTGGAGGTTGACCAGGAACGGCGACTGGCACAGAAACTCCAGGTGATATGAGTCCTTCGAAATAATGAAGCGAACTCAAATTACTAAACCATTTCCGGATGCCGGCGCAATGAATTCCAAATCTTACCTGTTGTGTTTCCATTCGATGGACCATACGCAGAACCGTTCATTTGATATCCCGTCTGTGATGGACTGCATGGCGAATGACGTGTTCCATAACCTAAGCCTAATGAATCGTATGTGGAATGGGAATGTGATGGATGTGGCGGCACAACACCGCCAACAGGTCCGATCGGTCCACGTGTCATGTGACATTGGTATGGTGACGGTGGAGTTAAATCACGTTGCTGCAAACAATTTCCACTGCCGCCATTACCGCTACCCGGTACAATGCCAATGTTCGGTGAGGAAGGCATTGATCCAATCGACGGATGAGAAAAGGATGACATCGATGTCATTGGACTGTTGAAAAAACTTTTTTTTTTTTGGTTCGTTATGAGCAGTTCTCAGTTAGTTGTTGGTGGTGAATGCTTCTCTTACCTATAAGAATCAGTCATTGACATTGATGGATGTATCGTTGAGTACATAGAACTCATTGTGCTGCCAAAATTTGAATTCAGATTTAGCCTAGGAGGTGATAGAGACGGAATCTGTGTGCTACTATGGATACCCGATTGCAAATCATTCGTTCCATCACTTGGTGTACCCAAATGTGATGGAGTTGATGATCCATGACTTGTGTTCGTATTTGTGTTGCCGCCCGTTCCGATTGGATTGGATGAATTTGGCGTTCGTCGTTGATTACGAAGCTTCTCCTCTCGTCGCCATTTCGCTCGGCGATTCGAAAACCAAACCTAAATCATTTTTTTTACAGAACAATCGGTCGAATTTTGATGATTCGATCATTTACGAACCTGTATCCTCGCTTCAGGTAATCCAATTTTGGATGCTAGCCGTTCCCGAGCAAAAACGTCAGGATAATGCGTTCGTTCAAATTCCTTTTCTAGACTATCTATTTGGTCGTTCGTAAAAGATGTACGATTTCGTTGAAGCTTTCTTTTTAAACGCAATCTTGCCTGATCATCGTCTGTACCAATCGTTGAGCCAGCATTCGAATTTTCTCCTTCACCAGACCCAGTTTCATCGGAGTTTTGAGCGTCTAGTTCTGTAATCAAATTTTCAATTTTTTCGTTCATTTCGGAATTTTAAAGACATTTAGTGGTAATGAGGTTTGAGAGAGGGATGGTGATAATTTCGCTGCACTGAGAATACAGGTACTCAATTATATTATGAGTATGGGATTGTAGGATGCATTACTTTTACATCCTACACACTTCCCACATTCAATTGAACAAACGAATTCAATTTCATTTTTAGACCCGTACGAAGTACTGGGGTCTTATAGGTTTACGCATACGTTTGTAACACGTCGAATTGGACTCCCTGAGTAAGCGGAAACCTATTGTGGTTGTCTAGAGATGCCAAATCCGCGAAAAAAAAATGTCCGTCTGTCCGTCTGTCTGTCTGCACGATAACTTGAGTAAAACGCATCCGATTTTGAAAATTCTTTTTTTTCCCGTTTGGTAATGTCAAAAGACAGGCTAAGTTCGAAGATGAGTGATTTTGGATCGACCCCTCCCGAGCTGTGGCCCAATAAGTGCTTTACGGTTTTTCGAAGATATCTCCGGACATTTAAACGTTAAACTTGTAAGTGATACGTCAAATAAAAGGTATTTACAATACCGATCGACAAAAAAAAAGTTTATGGAAATCGGATGACCGACTCGTGAGTTAGACCCCTTGGTGTGGAACAGGCACAGGGCGGCAAGCAGTTTTTGCTTGTAGGTCGGCCACGTTTGAACATTTTTCGCTTTATTAGATAGGTATTGACCGTACCAATCAGGGAAAAAAAAGTTTATGAAATTATGTTCACCGGAGCGTGAGCTAGGTCTCTTGGAGTGAGCTCTTATCTGGCTACTCGGCCGTACAGTGAACGTGGAGTATTTTGTCAATATCTCGAGTAAATTTTAACCGAATTTCATGAATTTTATTTTGTTTGAAAGGTTTTAACGAATTTACATGTCAGTACTATTTCCGGTCTCCTAACAAAATGGCTGCCGGCGGCCATATTGGATTTTATAAAAAGTGATATATCTTGGGAAAAATGGTACTTAGAGAGTTTCTGTTAACATGGAAATAATTTGTTATGTGTGTGGGGTGTTTCAGGCATTCCATATATGGACATCTATATATCTATATTCACCTATATTGAGCTATATACAGGCATATAGAGCTATATAATAGCATATATTTTTCTGTGAAATGTTTATTTATAGTGAAATATAGGTAAATATAGCGGTATATAGCTGTTTAAATAGGAATTTATGAAAGTTGACTTCGTACGGGGCTGTCTATATTGCCTCCGGCAATTTATTTGTAAATGATAACAAGGCAAAGAGTGGATAATGTAAGTGATTTTAAAGGGAGAATAGTTTTTCAGCAGAGAAGAAAATGAAGTAAGAGAAATGAAGAGTTTCACATTAAAGGCTTTTGATACGAATAGGTGTTTCGTACGGGTCGGCGTTAGCTATGTTTGATTTTGTCGATTGGCACCATTGACATACAGGTAGTTAGTTCTCATTATCTGCTTGTGGTGGCACCATATACTTTGCGTGTCCAAGCAGTTAAAGAATTACTAGGTAGCGTCAATCAAAATTCTGAAAGAACAGTTTAGATCACATCTGACTTGATCGCAAAGGCAGTAAGCAATTTAGAAGTTTTTTTTTTGTGCACTATATGTATTTTACATGCTACATGCGTCGAAAACGGTACTTTTCATGTTTCACGCACTAATTTCGACTTTCAAAGCATGCAAAAACCACTCGGGATAAATAGATGAAATGTCTCGTTTTCGCGTGTTTATTGACCTCGGCTACGCCTCGGATCAACAAAATTCACACGAAAACCATACTTTTCATCTTTTTATCCCAAGTCATGTAAAATACTAATGCTTTTCTGATCTTTCAAATATCAGAAGGAAATTCGTATGGGAGAAATGTAAAACCCTAATGAAATACATGTAGAATGAATGGAACGAATTACATGAAGAAAACCAACAAAACCGTTAAAAACGTGTGTTGATTGTTGAGTTTAAATTGGACAAAATAGCAAAATTCTAATCATAAGATGTTGTGCAACAAAATGACGATCGGCTGTACCTCCACCGTTTTTGATATCCGCCTTCTTGGTACATGACATATGCAAGATTCTTTTCATAACATTTTCATTGTTCATTTGTCAACAGATTGCGAAGTGACATTTCAGTGTATTTTTAAGCTTTTCGTGATATCGCAAAAACTGCAGGTTATTTCATTAACTTTGGGAACACGGGTTCTCCAATTCAAATGAGTGATAGATCGTTGGATTCGTCTTTCAATTCTAGAGAAGTCGCATCTTTAATTTTTTCGATAAATTTTGTTTGTTTTCGGTGCAAAGTGTTCAAAAGAGAAGGCTTGTCAGAGGGTATATTTCATTAGGGTTTTACATTTCTCCCATTTCACACGAATTTCCTTCTCATGTTTGAAAGATCAGAAAAGCATTAGTATTTTACATGACTTGGGATAAAAAGATGGAAAGTATGGTTTTCGTGTGAATTTTGTTGATCCGAGGCGCAATTGAGGTCAATAAACACAGGAAAACGAGACATTTCATCTTCCCGAGTGGATTTTACATGCTATGGGAGTCGAAAGTAGTGCGTGAAACATGAAAAGTACCGTTTTCGACGCATGTAGCATGTAAAATGCATATAGTATACAAAAAAAACCTTCTAAATTGCTTACTCCCTTTGCGATCAACTCAGATGTGATCTAAACTGTCCTTTCAGAATTTTGATTGACGCTACCTGGCACTTCTTTAACTGCTTGGACACGCAAAGTATATGGTGCCACCACAAGCAGATAATGAGAACTAACCACTTGTATGCCAATGGTGCCAATCGACAAAATCAAAATTGAATTCGTTGGTTCAATTGAATGTGGGAAGTGTGTAGGATGTAAAAGTAATGAATCCCACAACCGTAGTCATAATATAATTGGGTAACTGTATAAATATGATCAGAGAACTGGTCTGTTACCTCATTCTTGTTCTTTTATGACCAAATGTAGAGTGTAACGCGTAAACTGTATCTATCAGTAAAATTTGAGCAACAGACACGTCGACATCGTCATCATAATTTAACATTCGTTTTCATACCTTTCTTTTTTTCATATCCCATCTATAATATAATCCTCTAAATAACAATGTTTAGTTTAGTGTCACTGTATGTAGTCCATATACAGTCTCACAATGGTGAAAATTTAGCGAACATATACGTTTGTAAAGTATATATCACACATATTGCCGTTCTAAACGTGTAATAGAATGCATGTACCGAGGGGTTGGAAAACATTGAATGTATGAAATGAATGCCTTATCACAGCCTTCTGCTTGAATAAACCTGACATTGTGTAAAGTAAAATGCCTGGCATATCTCATCGTAGAATAAATTCAAATTATACGTACACCCATAGCAGAAGCATAGGTGTTTTAGCGTAATTATTACGTATATATACAAATAAAAGTACTTTATACGTATATTTCAAATCACATTTCATTTTTATGTTGTTTTAAGGAAAACAAAGTTCCCAATATGTCGGTTGTATTATTCAAATGATAATATCAGCCTAGCGTCAGAACCGGTCACAATTTGGCATATAGTCATTTACATGTCATTTGTTTTCCCTAGGCTCGAAAGTGGCTTATTACACACCTCGCTACGCTCTGGCCACGAACAACACTCTCGAAATGAATTTTCCTAATTTTCTTCCGTTGGGTAACAAGTAACAATTTTGAAATTCAAAACATTTACTACTGAATGAAGGAAAAATTGTATGAACGATAATGTACGCTTCAAAAACTGGTTATGTATCGTAAAAGCCGAATGGTTAAAGATGTTGCTAGATAAACATAGCATTCTGTTGTTGGGGGTTCGAAATTTGGTCACGGTAGGATTTTTATTTACGAGTAATGGTTCAAAAGGGGTAAAAAGTCAAGTTTACGTGCGTATTTCTGTTGATCTGAATCGAAGCCGATGTCAATAATCGCACGTAAGTAAACGCGACTCATTTATACTCTCGAGAATTTGGTTGTAGTGATTAAAGTAATGTGTTCTGGGTAAATAAAAGACGTCAAAGGTATTGCTTACTCACTGCACCCCTGGAAATGTAACGATTAGTACAAATATACCACGCTCAGGGTACGCCCTTGGTCAACTTTAGTCTACGGTCTCTCAGACACTCGAATACTATTAATTCTTGAGCTTTACGTATTAGAACCTGAAAATTCCAATTTCACAATAAATTTACATACTTTAGTGTAACGCAACGTATAACCTATTGTAAAATGCTCCAGAGGTAAAAAGTACTAAAACTCTTCAATTGTTAAGTTGCGGCAGAAATATATGAACAGTCAAACTTAACTACCATATCCATTTCAAAAATAAAAGAAAAAAAAAAACATTTTTTTCCCATTTGCCCCTGTTGTTAAATATACATTTTAAATTATGAATAAGTGACATTGACATGTGATTGTAACCTACACAGTACCCGAACATTAATAAATTAATGGGTAAGCAAGAAGAGTTGTTATTACTTCTAACGAAGTGGCACTCGAACTCTTTTATGTACAAGTATAATAAGCATGTGTGTCAACTACGTTGAATAGTCGCGAATTATAGATGAAAAAAGTGAATAACAATTCGTAGCGTTGGAATGCACTTCATTGAATGGAGGAAATTTTTGCCGTCGGTAGATCTCCGTTTTGATAGTTTAGATGTTTTCTGGGTTTATAAAAGCAGTTTAGTAAGAACACATGACTGTCATCAAACAGTTATAGTTACGTAATAAATAATGGGAAACGTTGGATGGGACTTAAATTTGTTGCATGAAATGGAGAAACCTCGTTTTAATTTAATTAATTAATTTAATTAATTTTAACGTACTACTGTTAGAGGCTGGCGGCAGTAAAAGAGTTGCAATAAATCCGAAACGCCGAACAAATAAAATACAGCAGCTCGGCTAGCTCGAGATAGTTCGTCTAGGTGAAATGATTAACCGATGATACACGAACGGAATTTTTGTAAAACTGACTGCAAATGTTTATGGTCGGAAGAGACGCTTTAGTTGTGAAAATATAAGAAAATCCACGCGTTTAGTGGTATGTAAGAAAAGCATCTTTAGATTAACGAGATTACCCACCCGAAGGCATAACATCTCGTCCTCTCTAAGAGGAATAGATTGAGATACGCTCAATCAGCGCGTCCGAAGACTACCTTTTTATGCCGGTGTTTCATGCACCGCATACCAAAGGTGAGGCCAGAACCCATCTTTATTCTTACTACAATTCCCTCGGGAGTAGTACCCCAAAGGGTGCAACCCACAGCCACCACGTTTCAGCCAAGGATAGGCTCCTCAACCATCGCTGGGCCCGAGAGTTCCCGAAGGTTCTCGGGGGGCTGCCAGCGCCCGTGGTACCGATACAAACCCTCGGGTAGGGTACGTGGTTGGTATGACCACTTCGGATGGAAGCATGAACTTCCAGCTCCGATCAGCTTGCTCAAATTGCGCGGAGTCGCAACACTCCGAGAGACGTCCTGGAAATTGGCATTCGCCGTTCAACCAGTAGTACTCATTTTGCGCTTTGGTAGCTAGAATGGATCTAACGAACTTTGGGCTAGACACCCCCGGTCAATAGCCACTGTTCCTTCGTTTAGTGGTATGGTAGAAAGCGCTGCGTAAAAAAGCGGTCGAATCCGATATTTTGAATTTTTGTATGGGAATTCACATTCAAACGTGGATATCTCCGCTGTTTTTAAAGAATAAGAGCCAGATTTTGCTAGGTTCGCATCTTTTATGGAGTTTTATCGGTTGGCATATTCAATTGTGTGAAATAGTTAGAAAAAAATTTTTACTCAACATTTTACACAAATGAGTATGCCAATCGATAAAACTCCATAAAAGATGCAAACCTAGCAAAATCTGGCTCTTATTCTTTTAAAAACAACGGAGATATCAACGTTAAAATATCGGATTCGACCGCTTTTTATGCAGCGCTTTCTACCATACCACTAAATGCGTGGATTAAGCAGCTTGTTTGGCGAGTAACCAGGGCACTTTTCCTTGTTTTCTTCTTTACCGAAAAAGAGAGGGATTTTTTCGAAAGTGGACCAGGCTCCGTCGGAGTTATTTTTTAGCAACTTTTTGTGTAAAAGCCCCGATAGCCCTTGGCCAGATACTCGAAAACCGCAGTCGTTTAATTTTAATATTCTCTTATTGGCAAGTGAACTTCCACCAAAAATCGAAGGGTGTTTTTTGTCCGTGATTGACTGCCGCTACAGGCTATGGACATACGTGTGTTGGGGTTCATTGGATAGATATTGTCCCGGAGACACAGGGCAAGTACAGATATGTTACATGTCCTGTCCCATTGTTCGTAAATAACAAAAATAATGTTTCAGTCAAAGACCAGAAATTTTTATGAGCCTTCAAAAATTGGTCAAATATGAGCCTTCACTTGAAAGCAAAATATTAATTTTAGAAAAATACACGAATTATGCCGTTTTTGATGTCTGTTTCCACGGGGTTTCCATCATTTATTAAACATAAACCTTTTTCTACACATAAGCAGTTTTAATTGTTCGATAGTGGGGCGGGGCGGGGCGATACTAAAAAGAATCTGACTTTAACAACATCCTCCAAATGTGAGCGAACCCCAGACGTATTTTCCGATTTTTTGCTATAAAAAAAAATGAAAAGTAAAACAATTTAATATTTTCATCCCTAAATATTTTTTTTTATCAGCCAGAAAACTGAAATTATACATATACTCGACTCACTCATCCATATTTATATAATGTGCTCATTTCTGTGAACGTAATGCAAATTTCAACGTTTATATCTGCTGTGTATTGTAAAATATATTTCGGATTTTTTTTTTTAGAATTTTCTTTTGTTTGCCTACATCCCATTTATAAATTTGCGTACATTATGTTCATATCATTTTTATATTTTCATTTATGTGCGTGTGTATTGTACATGTATATTGTATAAATCATTTGCGTATGCAGGGTATATTTACTATCAACGAATTTCAAATCTGTGTCGAATTCATACCAGAACGGTTATCATTTCAATATACGTACATCTTACGATGCAAGTATGTGAAGACAAATGGGTGGAACACTTGCCAAAAAAGCGATAATTATTAATTATTAATTAAACCCAGCTGACGACGACCAGCAAAAACTTCAAATTCGGTAAGTGTAATTTAAGAGTAATTATACCTAGAGAGGAAATTTCGAACAAAATTACGTAAAATATGTGGTCTCAACAGAAAATACGAAATGTTGATCGGTATGTGTGTTTGCCCTCTTAATTATTTGCCGCTCTCCAAACTATCCAGAATGAAATCCAAACTATCCAGAATGAAATCCACCGAATGGCATTACGAGGACAAATTGAACTATCAAAAGCGAAAAAGTGTCAACGCATACATGTATTGGTGTAAAATTATACGAAATGAGTATTTTACAAAAACCGACATTTCGTCGTACAAATTTCCTCTCTAGGTATAATTACTCTAAGAGTGTAATAACAGCAAAGAAAAATCACAGTTTTCTAACTTTACCGTATCATGCAAGGGTATTCGAGTAATGGTATACAGTTGGATTGCTTTATGTTACCTTGATCCACGTACTACATACAGTGGCGTCTCAAATAAATCTTATAGGAGATTACGTATTTATATATAAAAAACGAGGGTCATTGTGTTACCGCAGCCCTTGGCCGAGCGACACATTGACCCGAGTTAATCCATTTTCCATCATGATCCCAAAGATTCGTACGCTGTTTTACTCAACAACGCAAAACATTGTTTTTCTTGTTGTTAGGTTTTTATAGCTTGTACATACCATTGGACTGTCAAATTGAAAATATTCATTAAATTTCCACGATTTTCTGTATCTCGAAAAAGTCTAGGCTGCCGCTGCAAGGCGGTAAAGTTTAAATATCTTTTTTTCTGTAGTCGAACAGCAGTCTGCATTACCATTTACGTATGCAAAAATATGATGGCGTGTGTTTTTTCGCGTCAATGAATTTCGATGAAAGGATTTATAACCTTTTTCAACGCACTGCTCCTAGCATGAACATAAGAAATATTTGGAGGCTGATGTAGTCACAGTAGGCACTGCGTTTCTTTCGTAAAGATAGATGAATAGTTTTCGTTGTATGAGTTAAAACACACAATACAAACAATATTAAACGGTAGCTCTCATCACAAAAGCCTCCAAATTGGACATTTGTCAAAGTAGTGTTCGTGCTAGTAGCAGTGCGTTGCCTTTTTGAATTGAAGACTGAAATTCGACGGATTTCGACACACAAACTACGATCGAAATAGCTCTAGATCTGTAATTATGATACGAGGTCGTGTGTCATAGTACACATCGTGAGCCTATAGAGTCTATAGTATAGACATACATTGCATCGAGTTGCATACAACGTTTTATGCCATAGAGACATCTAAACTATGCAAATTTTACATATTATGATGCTGAGTGGCATAAAATTGATTTTTTGCGGTACTTTCCGCAGAGAGATATTTGCGGCCGAAAATAGTTATTTTCCTAAAGCATGCTACAATGCTTTTTTAACATAAGTTAGGAACAACGCTGTTCCTAAACGGCGAAGGCAAAAAAACTTTGTGGACCGGGGAAAGCGGCTGAAAATGTATTTTCATATATATTTTTCCGACTGCGATCAAGTGTGCATGCTTTGCTGTTGAAATGGTTGTAGAGTGATTTCTTTGTCTGTGTTGTGGTACTTTCGTTTTATTTCAGTTTTCAAGCTAAAAAACGTCGTTTGTGACTCGAACTGAAAGTGGAATTCTTCTGTACATGTCGTGCAGACTAGTGCCGAAAAATTCAACTTTTCGTCACACGTGACAAAATATACTTTCTGCAACTGCGCTGCGAAAACTGAACTTTTTCATGCGTGATTTGGGGGGCGATCGAGCGGTCTTTTTTCTCTGGTATTCTATGTTTTACTTTTCACCACTTGTGGTGAAATGGAAATTCATATATGCTTTTTGTCACTAGTGGTGAAATGGATTTCCTTTTCACCACTCCTTCTGAATATCTGAACCATTACCCGTAAATAAAAACTCTGCCCTGACCAAATTTCGAACCACCGACACCAAAACCCAATGCTTATCAAGCAACACCTCTAACCATTCGGCTATGGAGATATATAATCGCAGTGAACCAATTTTTGAAGCGTACATAAATGCAGTCTACTTGATCGTTCATACAGTAGGATGTATGTTAAAGGCAGAGTTATGTTTTACATTTCAAAAGTTCATTTTTCGCAGCTTGTTGCAGAAAACGTTGTATGCAACACGTTGCGAAAGTGGTAGTTTTTGTCACATGATGTGGTTATCAAACTCACTTCGCTTGTTTGATGACATCACATCTAGTGACACAAAGTACCACTTTTCGCAACTAGTTGCATAAATTACTAATTTCGGCCGCAACCGAACGTACAATGATGGTTTCCAAGAGAAACTTAAATTGTTGTACATTGACACTCGATAGATGTCAACGTGGCACTGTGATTGTTTGAACATGTCTGGTTTCCCATATGTTTTTGTGATTTCCTTTGATTGACAGCGGCACCATGCCACCTTTCGAGTACAACTCTTGATTTCGTCTCATGGACACACGTCGACGAGTTCTAGAAAATTTCAATTTTCTTCACCGAGTACAAAATACTCTATTACCACTCGATTGCATAAATAACTATTTCATAACCGAACTGCAAAAAAAAATTGTTTATTCAAAGGCACAATCGCACAACATAAAAAAGCAAACAAATGCAATCATCCAACCACAACAAACAATATTAATTAAATTAAAACGTTCTCCACCACTTAAATGCTTTTAAATCCACTCCTCCCACACGAACCCCATTCATACAATAACATATAATTTTACCACACAATCGCCACATACCTCGCCCACACAAAACAGTTAAATGCCCATTTATCTACAACCGCATTGTGTGAAATATCTGCGTTTACATTTTATTCAACATTTCGTGCCGAACGGTGTATATATCTACATATAGAACGATGTGGTATATAGGTGGAGTGTAATAGTGTACTCTACCATAAAATCTTGTTATATGGCAACGACACGGTGTATCTTAAATGCAAACAAAACATGAAATGGAAAATCTGTAATGTTATGCGATTATCATCGCCTGATGATGTTTATTAATCGGATTTAGATGATCAAAGTAAAATTGTTACTTTGTGAGATCCCAATGTTTGAAGCAACATCGAAATCTTTTGTTTGTAAAATGTGTATGAAAAGAGTGGGTCTGTTTCATCTGTTAGAAAATGCATTTGATATGTGTCACAAACTCAAAATTTGTTTTTTTTTTTGCTTAAACAACTTTTATGGAGTTTAAATAAACAAGAACTTAGTCGACATAAATAGGTACATAATTGCTTGAAGGCGTTTTTTTTGGCGTTCAATGTATTGCTTCCTTCTTTTTGTGGTTTGGAAAACATTGTTCTGTGTTGGGGTTGGTTGATAACTTCGGAGATTTCTCCCTTGACAAAGTGTTAGTTGAGCATTTTAAGATTGGACTCTTAGTGCTAACAAATTTGAAAAAAAAAATTGGGCAATGTTTCAGGACTCAGGACGTCCTGGGAAAATGAGCTGATGAATCTTAAATTTGTAGATTTTTTTCAAAATCAAAATATTTTTCGTTAGAAATATTATTTTTTGTACCTTAGGATCATAATTCGACGTTTTCCGTCACTGCAACTACGATTAAAAAATTCGATGTTTCGGTACTTCTCAGAGTCAGGCTGATCAGAAGGTCACATTCCGAACGAAACATAACAACAGACACTGCGGTACATCACTCACTCATATTTGCCAATCGAAGCAATCTACTTTCATCTCAAATATCATTTTATTCATAACAATTGAGTTACAAACAATTTTTTTTTTATTTTTTATCTATGGAGAACCTAATTATAAGACACTTTGTCTCGTATCATATGCCAAAAAAAGTTAAAACTTTTTTTATGAATCATTTTGAAAGTCACTAAAAACACGAAAATTCGAATCGAAATACAAAAATTTTTGATGACATACTGTATTTCTATTCGAATTTTCGTGTTTTTAGTGACTTTCAAAATGATTTATAAAAAAAGTTTTAACTTTTTTTAGCATATGATACGAGACAAAGTGTCTTATAATTAGGTTCTTCATCGATAAAAAAAAAAAAAAAAATTGTTTGTAACTCAATTGCATGAAATCCCAATACGCAATACGCAAAAAGTGTAGGAGTGCGAAAAGGTGAGAGAAAAGTTGTTGTATTGGCTCTCTATCTGGTGAGAGAATGTGACGTTGTTGGTCCTGAATGAAAAAGTAACTTTCTGCAATTGAGCTGTGAAAAGTAAACTTTTCGAGCATGATTTGAATTTGGGTGGCGTATGAAGAGGAAGAGGAATTTATGAATGTCGATACAATCGAAAGTTTGAACTGAACACGTTTAACATTGATCCCACGACAGGAGCAGAGGACGCAAATACATTTAAAGCAAGGACCTAAATCCAGTTACAATCGTTTACGTATTATTTCATGCACCTGTATTGGTGAGCGTTTTGCACCGAAATCAAAAGCTTACTTATGCATCTAGATCCCTCGTCAAATCGACTGCTCCTGCCTGGTTTACTTTACTCTGTTGTTAGTAAACCACAACAGTTTCTCCTGTCAATAATTACCGATTTATCCTACTAGATAAATAACGTGACATCAAAACATGGCACGAGTGTGATAAAATATTGCAACTGAACTGTTTTTGAAATTTGAGCTACGCCTCGATGGATAAATTTCACTCAAGAAGTCCCATTTCCATCATTTGCCCCATTGCCAGGTAAGGTATTTTATTCAAAAAAGTGATGTAAAGTTAACTTTACTGCACGGATCCAAAACTTTACCTCAAGTTTTTGAACAATATACCTTACTTGGCAATGGGGCAAATGATGGAATTGGTACTTCTTGTGTGTTTACCAACCTCGGCTACGCCTTGATCGGCAAATTACACACAAGAAGTAATTGGTAAATAATGTACTATTCACTGGATAACTCTATGCACATAATTGAATACCAGCATTTAACTGGTAATTTCCTCTCCGCTTTACCATGACTATTATTATTTACGAGCCATTATTACCATTTTCTCGGAATTCACACAATTTCCCATTTCCTTTATTCATCAAAATTTATTCGCGGTTTCCTGTTATAGCACTTTCCGAGTCGATTATTTGATATAGTTTCTAGACAGACGAGATGTACTAGAACGCTACGCACCGTGAAGGTATCGAGATAAATTTTCATACATGCATTGTCGTGTGATTCAGAATAGAAATTCCAATTAACGAAATAAATTTAATGAAAAAATCAAAAATAATATTTTAAATTGTTCCTGTGTCTCGCACTCTCGCAACATAACTTTTCGCATGAGAATTTTTAATCTTCGATCTATATTATTGTGCCATTGTTTATTTCCATTTATTTTTCTTTTCAATTTCTTTTCTTTTCATTTCGAACTTATATTCATTTCATATATACCCATTGTCGGGTAGGACTCTTTTTCTACCTTATTGTAAAATGTGTGAGTGATTTTCGATTCCAATGGCATATTTTTACTTCTGTTAGATATATTCCAGTGATTCGTTGTCGTGAATTTTTATATTTTTTTTCTTATTTATTGAACGCTGCCGATTTGATTTTCAATTTTCATATTTAGTGTTTTGTGCTGTAGTTGTCGCGCAATGGTAATAATATAAAAGAAAAGAAGGTATCTGAACAAAGGGGCGAAATGTTTGTTCTTTTGTTCAATATTGTTCTCAACTCATTGTAGAGACGGTGTACAGTATGGCAGAGTAAGTATAAGCGATATTGTATATTGTAGTCGATGGTAAAATTTCATCAAACTCTGCATGATATATTTTAATTTTCAATTAATTAGCCAAAGTCACAGGTTTTTATTCTGCTTTTTCGATTCACATTGAGCCGAATGTTTTCTTTGTCATTATTTTATTCTTAATTGTTTCTTGTCTTCTCACGGTACTGGATTTGCTACGGAACATATGTCTTGATAAAATTTGAAAAGTTTTTGTAGAGACACACGTTGCATAAACATAGAAAAATCCAATTTTACGTGACCCAGAGCTTACGTACACGTATTAAGTGAACCTATGTTCTGGCATTTTTGTTATCGATTTCGAGCCCCAAAAATGGTAGGTCTAGCGTTTAGTGGTCGAAAAATGGAATCGAAGTTAAAGCGAAAGTGGTAGCATGGTCCCCCAAAATGAATAGAATGTTAAAAATAGTGTTCCCCCATCGAGCCCAGTTAAATTAACTGGTTTGTTCCTAGTTAACTGGACATAGAAATTTTGACATATCACCCATCGATAGCAGTTGAATTAGTGGTATTTTTTCTCTCGTTTTTAAACACACTGAAACGAGCGTAAAAGAGTGAAAAATGACCAGTTGGTTAATGCTTAGTTTCCTCTTACCAAAAAAGTACTCCGTGTGAGAGACAAAATTGATTTTTTTCAATTTTTTCTATGCTTATTTGACAGTTCGCTCTCTCACGGCTCTCTCACGGAGTACTTTTTGTTGAGTGGAATGGACACTTATGCTTGATTTCCTCTTACGCCGTTTACGCTCCGTTTGCACTCCGTTTACTCTTTAAACAATAAAAAAGAGGCGTGGTTTAGCTAAACGGAACGTAAACGGCGTAAGAGGAAATCAAGCATTAAAGTGTCATTTTTCTCTCTTTTACGCTCTTTTCAGTGTGTTTATGCAGTATTCCACTTACCAAAAAGGTACTCCGTGTGAGAGAAAAAATTGATTTTTTTCAATTTTTGCTTTGTTTATTTGACAGCTCGCCTTATCACGACTCTCTCATGACTCTCTTACTGAGTACTTTTTGTTGAGTGGAAATCATACTTTATGCTTGCTTTCCACTTATGAAAAAAGCACTACGTATGTATATGGAAATGCTTACGTAGAGAGAAGATCAATTAAATTTAACTGGCCTCGAGGGCAATGTCAAAAATTTATTAATGAAAATAAATCGAAATTGAGAGTTAGAACTTTCGAAATTTGCACTTTGTATGGGTATGAAAACCGTGGAAGCCAGCTAACTGAAACTGAGCAGAAATCTCTCTACTTTAACACTGTATATAGAGTTTTAAAAGAGAGTAGAAATTTTGACGTATTTTGATCGAGTTTTTGTCCCTGTTTTATCGCTTTCCTAACACTGTATACAGTTACTGTATCTCACGCAAGTTACCAAATTAAAATACATGAAATGACTGATGCAGCTACACCAACTGATGATGATACAATCACCTTAACCGACAAAAAAATCTTTTTTACAAAACTTACCCTTTTTGGATTGAATGTCATCCGCTAAGATTGTGCATGTTGGTCCATCTGGACTGAGTGGCTGTAAAGGAAATGGCGTTGAGCTGTTTAACGAGCTGGGATACCAAGATGGCGCTCGGGGCCAACAGCTCGGTGGTGGACCATTCTGATGATGACCGTTAAGTAACCGTAACTTTTCGTACACGGAATCTACCACAATGCCAGAATTATTGGTGTTGCTGCCACTGTTTATACCCGAATTTACGCCTGGTGGTGAGCTATTTTGTTGTTCTTTTTGAGCTGCTAGATTTCGTAGGACTCGATTAATAGAAGACACCTGAAACCAAATTTTTTTTTATTTATTCGCTCAACTCAAAAAACAAGTGAAGAATCGTTACAGAAAATGAGAGATTACTTTGCATTGTTTCATTATTCTAAATATCAACTTATCAGACGTTCCAATCAGATTTACGCACATATCTCTCATTCGTAAAAACTAATGTTACATGGAGATTAAACATTAAATATGACGTTTCGAGGGGCGACGCGTGTCACTTTTCACGTTATTTCAAAATCAGTTGCAGAGAAGCATATTGCGATGAGGGTTGAATTTTCGAAATATTTTTCATTGCTGCTTATCTCATCCCAATATCATTTATATGTGGGATGGTGATGAGGATTTTAATCATTTTATTACATATTTAAAATGATATTAAAAAAAGAGATAAGCATCACGTACGGACGCACTTGTGTGAATCACTCCGTAATATATGAACACAGCCAAATGTTGTAGCTATTTTCGCTATGAGAAATGAAATGGAGTTGTACGAGAAAAAAAAGTCCGTTTCGTTAACTGGTATCTGGCAAGTTTTATTTGTAATTTTTTTACGAAAGAGAAATAGTATCGCTGGGACAGTTTTCGTTGATGTGTGTGGAAAGTGCGCCGAAGGCGAGGAATGCATCCCACATGTCGAAACAAAAACGTTGCTAGGAAGGTAGTACGGTTTTGGTGGGTCGGTACTTTTTAGGATAAGGGACAGTAATATGACTGCCGACCTATCACAAAACAAAGAAAAATAGAAAATCATCGTACTAACATAGTTCAACGAAGTCAAATGTGAAACACACAGCAACATTGGAAGTCCCAGTGAAAGCCCAACAAATCGAATTATATCACACAGCTAAGCTGCAATTGCCTATTGGCCTGCAAATAGGTGGCGGGACGTTTCCACACCGTCAATATCGTCAGGAACGATATTATCGTTTTTTTGGACGATACTATCGTCTAAAAAACGATAATATCGTTTTTAGACGATAGTATCGTCTCAAAATCGATATTATCGTTTTTTAGACGATACTATCGTCAAAAAAAACGATATTATAGCCCAAAAATTTTTCATCCAGGACGATAATATCGTCTAAATTGAAAAATTCTAAAATATTGTCTGGACGATATGATCGTCCCAAAAATTATCGCCCAGGACGATAATATCGTCCAAAATAACGATAAATTTATTCAGAAAAAGAAAATAACGATAATATCGTCCAGCGGATATTTTCATCCAGGACGATATTATCGTCAAAAAAACGATATTATCGTTTTTTGAACGATAATATCGTTTTTTAGACGATAGTATCATCAAAAAAACGATAGTATCGTCCAAAAAAACGATATTATCGTTTAAAAACGATATTATCGTTTAAAAACGATATTATCGTTTAAAAACGATATTATCGTTTAAAAACGATATTATCGTTTAAAAACGATATTATCGTTTAAAAACGATATTATCGTTTTTTTAAACGATAACATCGTCAAGAAAACGATAATATCGTCCTGAAAATATTTTAAAATTTATAATTTTAGACGATATTATCGTCCTGGATGAAATTTTTTTGGACGATAATATCGTTTTTTAGACGATAATATCGTCTAAAAAACGATACTATCGTTTTTTGGACGATACTATCGTCTAAAAAACGATACTATCGTCCAAAAAACGATACTATCGTCTAAAAAACGATAATATCTTTCCTGACGATATTGACCGTGTAGTTATGTCGCCTCATCTGCAAATATTCTTTTGGATTGTGCTTTCACCTAATAAATGAAAATTCCACCATCAGCCCTTAAAGCTGACTGAATTCCAAGCCCCCTTCAATGATAATCATCACCCAAACACAGAACACCATACCATCAGCAACAATAAACAAAAATGTAATTTGTTTCTAGATTTTAATCTCATTTTAATCAAAATTAAATCTTAAAATGTACTTACGACTGAAACAAGAACACTTTTCATTTCTTGTTCGGAGCACAGCAAGTGGAAACATTCATTATGCATAAATTTATTGCGATTTTCATTTAATATTTTTGTTGTTGTTGATGATGTGAATGCTGTATTGGTATAATGGACACAGATCTAAACGTTCTGGAGTGGTCTTGAAAAGCAGTAATCAGAAGGATTGTAACGAATAATTAAACAAACGTTTTGAATATGAAATGATGATGGGATCGTGATGATAATTCTGTATTTTGATTTGTTATTCGAGACAATCAAGGATTAGTGAGATTATGTTAACACGTTGGTGTAGCTGGGAGCTTATATATCTTTGTAGGCAGACACATAACACATCGGTAATCGGTATTGTACAGAAAATTCTTAAAATGCATTTTCTCTTTCTGCTTCTTTTTTAAACGAATCCTGGCTGAGATGGCGGCATCAGTCTCCAGGCGTGTACCAGCAGTCGGACGCAAAAAGTTTATCAATGAAGTAACAACAGTTACTCGTCTAATGGTTACATGTGCCGTAGACTGGTGCACCCATACCCGTCCTCCACTAATCGTTCACTGAATTTCACTCAATCCTATTCGTTAAAATTCCCTGACGATAATGGTATTTTGAGAACATGAAATACCCTTTACTGTTCTTACATTAAATGCGCAAGAAAAGACTGCTCACAATAATGACGCAGCCAGTACATTTTTCCAAGGCTGTATCCTTTGGGGAGGTCACGCAGACCCCCTTTTTATCAGATACGCTGGAACACACAACGTCTGATGGTTTTACATACAAAAAAAAATTCCCCACATCATCACGGCGATGACAATCATCACAGTAGGTGAATTTTTGTATGAGATCTGCCATGTTATCATCAAGTGTGGTGTGTAACCCGCGTATCTGTATCTGCGTGACCTCCCCAAAGTCTACAGCCTTGCATTTTTCGTGGTGGTTGAACAGTACTGTTGAACAGTACTATTGTCTATTAAGCTATACTATGTGCAAAATAGATGAGAATGATGCCCTGCTCAGCTGAATATTAATGCATTTTAGTCGTAAGTCTATATTTACTCCTACGTTAAACATTTCTACTTGTCCCGCTTCAAAAAAAAATGTTGAGCTAAATATAATTTTTTGGGTGTAGCATGAAGGGATGTGACATTTCTCTAACTAAAGGTGTTACCGTTAAGCTCCTCAAAAGTCAGAGAGATGCTAATATGACGACTGGGTCGTTTCGACGGATAGAGGGAATATGTCAATATATGACAATATTGTTGTTTGCTTACATGATTGGTCAAAATAAATTTCTCATCATTTTGGTGGCTTTGACGAATATTTTAAGTAAACCGCTAAGCGAACTGTTAAAAAAAAAGAAGCACATTTGCGCACAAAATCTGTATTGAATCACATCGAAATCATCAAAGTTATTTCAATTTCACAACCGACGCAACCGACACTAAATTTTTGTGTTGGTGATTTGACGTTTCAAAAACAATACTCATGTTACGATTAACGACTTTGACGACGATTTTCTTCGTTAAACCAAATTTGACTAAGTTCAGATTGGATGTAATTTGGGTGTGAAATTGAGTGGGAAGTGCTATTTTCGTAGATTTTCTTTTTGTAAAATCTTTTAAATGAGACAATATTTTGAGAATGCCCGATATACGAGTGTCTTATTTTTCGTGTTTCTGCTAATATGTGACAAAAAATCACGAAAAAAAATCGATCCGTCCCACCCGTATAGTTTCACATTTTTTGTTACACTTTTCCTTTTTACGAACAAAAGTGGAACTAAAAGAGTGGTACTTTTTTGTAACGCAGGTAAATATAGTACCTAACTCCTTCCAAATTGTTATTTTGGCACAAAATTTTCGAATATCTGTTGAAAATCCAGCTGGTCTTTGCTTCTGCAACTGCTGTTAAAGTTTAGTTTCCATACTTTTAATTAATATTTTTAGGAAATGATATTCTTCTAAATGTTTTAAATTATTTTCATAAAGTTTATCTGTCCTAAATTAACCATCAGATTACATATTTGCCATTTCAATCAGTCACTTCGAAAAAAAATATCAAAACTTGATCTACCCTAATTCACATATCACTCTATCGTAGGTAACTCCTCTCCTTTTATGCACAAAAAAGATTGAAAATGTGTTTTTCGAACGCACGCTACACTGGCACATTATTAAAAGATACGGACGTATAGTCAATTATTGATAAAAAAACCGTGGGTAAAGAATCATCGAAAAAAGTCATATAATGTCTTTATTACACAAAATAATAATTTTTTTATTGCCCAGCCAGCTAAATAATAATATTGAATTGAGATTTGTTCCAAATTTCACAAATTTTACGGAGAAATCATATTTTTTGTGATCGATTTTTTATTGGATTGGACGATGTGTTCTGCATGATGTGCGCGTTTAATGGCACGCGTCCCGAGTCGTTCGTGTATGCTTACACCATTTTATTGGATGTAATAAACAATTCGATAAATGTTACCAGCGTAATGTTTGATTTTGTAATAGACACAATATTTCTGTCATTATTGCAACGATTAATTTCATTTTTCTTTATTGCAGTGAGATTTAGCTGCATTTTTAGATATTTATTTCACATAGTGTATAGAACTCGATAGAATTTACGCTGTCAATACGCTAAACAATTTTTTAATTTACGTCCTTAGTTGTAAGTCAGGCGGACCTGCTGATGCTGAATAGAATAGCGATTTTCGACTGAGCCCTAAAGAAACTGAATTGTTTTGTCTCTAACAATTCCTAACAATTTAAGAGGGTACAAGGGTACGCTGAAATTGTAGCCTACATTTGTGCGTTTCGAAATTTTTGATCGCTGATAACTTTCACAGGGCAGCTTTGAATAAAAAATATGATTGTCTGTGGAAAATTCATGTGCTTTAAGAAAAGTGTACCTTTGGTGCAAATCTCGGTTATCAGCGATCAAAAATTTCGAAACGCACAAATGTAGGCTACAATTTCAGCGTACCCTTGTACTCTCTTAATGTGTAGACTGAAGACGTCCGCGTATTTCCATACAAACATTGACTATACATATACCATAGCGTTTGAACATATAGCTGCGGCAAATATTTTCACAGTCTTTCACCAATCCCCAAACTATCACATCGTCTTACTAATCATATGAACATTCAAAGCCATTTCACCCCACAGCACCAACACATTTTCAGAATTGTTGGAGAACCATGGTGAAAATAATTCTCGTATTTATAATAATTCTCTCCCCATTACACTTTCTTTTTTTCCCCCACATTTTTTGTTGTTGTGGGTGAATACAATCGATGTATTCCGAAGAATATAAATACCTAACACCCGTCACATTATATTACACACCAGTCTAACTTTCATCCCTGATGGTTAAGCAACCATCACATTTTCTACCATTTTCCATTTCCCGAAAAAAAAAGACGAAGAAAAGAAAAATGAAAGAAAATGTTTCTGAATGAATCTGAATAACGAAAAAAAAAAATCCCGAAAGAAAATATCCGGATATCGTTTAAGGACCGTTAAATGTCGTTTATTGGATACTTTATGTGATTTTTAGGGTATAAGCAGAGATACGGATGTCTTATATGTTGGTTGAATATAAAGAGAATATTCAAATTGGCTGCAATTTTTTTTCTCGGCTAAAACCGTTTTAAAAAGTTAGGTAAAATGTAAAAGATGATGAAAAATAAGGAGGTTCGATGAAGACGATCGACTGCGGCAATGTTCTAGAGTCGCAAATGAACCAAATGATTTCTGGCCAAGGTTGAAAACACACGAACAATAGATCAGTGTCAAATAACGGTTTCTTCTTTCAAAATAGAGTCAAATGAATTGTCAATTTCACAAAGCTAACCTCAAACAATGACAGCTCCATATAAATTTTTGTAACATAGACTGTTATGATCAGAGCGAGAAAACCGAAGAGTAGTTATTATAACTTGCCTTGGGGTACTTGTCAACGTATTTTCTTCTCTTTCAACGTGGTACGTTGAGAGCAAGAGGACAGAAGACCAGTTTATACAGTGTTTAAGCAGAGCGAAAACCAGTTAAATTTAATTGGTCTCGGGGTCAGCTGTCAAATATTCATCAATGAAAAAAGAAATTGAGAGTTGAGCGAGTTGAGTCCAGTTAAATTTGTATGTGATTTCTCTCATTTTGACGTGTGACCCCGAGACCAGTTTAAACAAAGTGGTCAAAAATCGCTCTCCTTGTTTTAACTTGCCTTGGGGTATTTGTCAAATTATCTTCTTCTCTTTCATCATAACACTGTGGTTAGCTTTGTAAAAATGACAGCTCATTTGACATCTCCAATGACATTGACAATGATCTATTTTGCGTTGATGGGATGGACAATTATGGGGAGTTTCCCAATGTTTACACTGTGATCAATATCTGAAAGCGCTGCATAATTGTCGATCTCAGTAACGCAAAATAGATCGTGTGTTGTCTCCCTAACGTCAATAGGAATTGGAATCCAATCAGCATCAAGAAATATGTTCTAGTGAGCAGTCTTTTTTCCGCATTTTATAATAAAATACTGAATGGTTCTAAGTTATGGTGACCTGATGCTTGATGAACAATAAAACGTTTCAAATTTTTAAACGATACTTACGCTTGGAATGTTATCATTTGAGCAAACACCATCTTGAAGTAATCTATCTCGAATCTCCCATGCAAAAATACTCGGACATTCTCGCTTGTAATGTGATATTTTACTAACCACCTCAGCAGTGGCGACACGCGGCTTTGAACCCCCAATCGCTCTCGGTCGTATGCTTCCAGTTTCGTAATATCTTGAAATAGAATTCTTGTTACTCACGTTCGATTGTGAGAGATATTTTGCGCCCATTACCTTCCTAGTATCTTACTGACGCACCCGTTCGATACTTGTAGTATGCGAGATATGTCACAAGGACGTGCACCGGAATGAGCGAGCTCTACAATTTTCTGTCTAGTTGAATCAGGCAACGGACGACCACCAACGAATACACCACCTAATTGATTGACACCGCTATGACCTGAAAGTGATAGGCAGATGAAATTAACTTGTAAAATCAAAATCAATCTTACTATTTCGTTACGACGTCCGAACTCTTAACGTTTCAGAATTTCGAACAAAAGTAGTCCCGACAATGGTTCAATTCTCTAAAAAAAAATTCTAAAGCAACTCATTGTCAAACAAAATTCTGTCAATTAAACACTTTAGCAAATTAGCATAGTCAATTAAAATAATTCATAACATCCATCCAATGGTCATTGTGTCTTAGAGCGCACAATAACATTTAGAGCATGAAAGGTAATACTAATTACTGAAGGTATTTAGTGATCAACGAGTGAAGGACCACCCATAGTTCGTGTGATTTTTCGTAAAGCCAACTGCTCATTTCTTTAGTTACACATCGTACGGCATATGTGAAAAAAAAAAAGATATGGATCGTGGGACGGTTCACGATCTTGTAGAGACATAGAGACGTTTTTTGTCACAGAAATATGACGTCATCGACATCGTTGTGAAATTTGATTTAATCTCACTAACAGCCTGTTACGGTCATCAACAAATGTAAGCTGGACAACCAACAGGCTTAACGTGACTTTCAAACCACGCCTCAAAGTATGAAAATACTCTCTGAGGAAAGTTAGGTGCTAATTGATGTCTCGCCTAAATGTAGACTAGACATATGCCCACAAATTTGTCATATTTGGCCTACGTCATACGAGTCATTCAACTACCCAAGCTTGAGTGAACTGTAGGACGTTAGCAATGCAATATAATCGCAAGAAAAGTTCCATGTTCAATTGTCTGACACGGGAATTGAACCCAGATCAATTTGGTGGAAGGCTAGTACGTGGCCACTGATCTAATAATAATTATGAGATAAAGAAAGCGATAACTTATTTGTGTTCTGTGATAACTAAGTAATTTGAATACAAGTTTCAAATTAATACGACAAACTCAGATACGGAATTATCAATCGAAAAAGATCTCATAAGTCCAATCAATACTCCAATATCTAAATGACAAATAATTTCGATCGAAAATTTTTCTGTTAAACTACATGTTTCTTTGTTGTTTTCCTTATAATGATTGATTGATTTCTTATGATTCTATAAATACTCTTGGAACAACAAAAAAAAACTAAAATAAAAGTCAACACAATAACTTTCCATTATGGGCTATTGCACATCGACACTTAATATTTTTCTAGAAAATTATGTTTATAAAAATTTAACATATCGATTACCACAACGATATTCTGTCACAAACGACGTTTGTATGTTGTGTTTATATTTTTTTTTTTGACTTGCTATATATAACTTAATAGGGTACAGTATATGACCGGACATATAAAAAATTTATTGAAAATGTCGTTCAAATTTGATGGGGAAAAATATTAAATATCTATGGTCAGACCTCACCGGTATAAAATGTCGTCTTATTTAAATATTGATGGTAAGGAATATGGGACGGATTCAGTTTTTTTTTATTACCACCCACGTGAATCCAATCGACAATCGACTAAAGAAATAGAAAATTATTCAGCGTTCAGCTCAATCACTCTGTGGTAGAACATGTATGCTACAATACTGCATAATAGAGCAAATATGATATAGCCAGAGATCAATTCAAAAAGAAACCTTCAACCGAAGAAAGAAATACAGGCATTGTGAAGTTGTGAAGATGGGTTAAGATCCGGAATATGGTGCTTACATGGCTTGGAGCAACAGCGACAAAGAAAAAAAACGAACAAATATACTTATTTACATAGTCACAGAAATTCAAGTTCTTAGTGAGACCACTGTTGTCAAATTGTCACACTACCCGATACCAAACTTAGAGTAATTATACCTAGAGAGGAAATTCGTACGACGAAATGTGGTCCCAACATCAGTTTGTATAAGATACACATTTTACACCAATACATGTATGCGTTGACGCTATTTTGCTTTTGATAGTTCAATTTGCCCTCTTAAATAAGAGGGCAAACACACATACCAATAAACATTTCGTATTTAATGTTGGGACCACATATTTTACGTAGTTTTGTTCAAAATTTCCTCTCTAGGTATAATTACTCTTAGATACCAAAGACATTTCTTTCGACAACTTTAATCAAGTGGCAAATATTCATATAAAATCCTTTGTCAGTCAAAAGAAAATCTTCAAAAAACCCTCAATTTCTTAGAAAATCCTTTAAGGCCAGGTGAAGGTGTTTACTATCGCAAAATATGTAAACAACTTCAACTGGCCTTTAAAGGCTCAAGAAAATGCTTGAAAATTGAAGAAAAAAATCCTTTGAAAATCCATCCAGAATGAGTAAAAAATCCCTGGAAAACGATAGCAAAATCCTCAGAGGATTTCCTTTTTGAAAATCCTTTGTCAACGTAATTTACAATCCCTCGATTATATTGAACGAATAAATACAAATTGATGGTGTGCCAGATTCACCACTTAGAGGTGAATCTGGCACAGTCATGACTTTTCGTTACATGTCGTCAAAGAGCGCATACTATGATCGCATGTGCCAGATTTCCCAATGCCATAACCTTGTTCGAAGTTTTGGAAAATTGACTCTTAAATACTCCCGCGACTAGAAGCGAAAATGTTGAAACTTTAAAATCCGGTACAGTTAACTAGAATTATGTGATGCATAAACAATCTGCAACTAACATACAAAACTAAAGAATTTGGACTGTTTTCTGAGCTTCAGGTGAGTCAGAAAAGATTGAATGAGTAATGGAATCATCCGTACACTTATTAACCATTATTAACACTGAATCGGAAAAGTACCAAAATAATTCATTTTGTGATAACCCTCTTAAATTTATTAGCCAACAATGATTACAATTACCACTAAGCAAGCGACAAACATCTGTTTGTGTTGCCATTCAATTTTTTTTTTTTAATTTATCAAGTCAAAAAAGACCTTAGACATCCAAAATACCAATAACCGTCTGGACCATATTGATCCATCACAGAATGAGATGAAAAAGTAGCACCAGGACTAAATTAATTGAATCTCGAAACACCCTTAACCGTAGATCCAGCTGTCCAATCGCATAATAACAATAATAACTTCAACAAATAACGAGACGATCATCAGATCCATTCAAAACTGAAGAATAAATAAATATTTTACAGCAGTCACCATCGTTGCAAACAATGATATCTCGAAAAAAAAGAAGAAAATTTCGGTGTTGAACTGTAGATGATTTAATGTTGAATGTGGACTGAATGGAATGAATGATATGAATTAACATTGAGCTCTGTAAAAGCGACATGCCGATATTGTATAGTTTTTGTTACTATAAGAAGGAAACATTTATGTGTTATTGTTGCGATAATATATTGACCCTTAGACCAGGTAAATATAATTTGCTTTATCCTACCGAAATCCATGTTTCGATTCAATTTCATTGTAATCGTAAGCGGAATGGGTATTATTTGGTCATAACTTTTACAAACGTTACTCTCTACGTTAATGACGTGTGTGTGTGTGATCTGTGTTTGTCGAAGGAAGAATATCGTGACAGCAAAATTATCATCTGCAGTGTAAGAGCTTCCAAGCTTACCACTTAATTTTCTTCAACAACACTGACTCAACTTCTAAGTGTTGTGTTGCTGCAATACAAAACATTTTAATCGTAATTCGTAGTGAATCTTATAGTTCCAGTGAATAATTCACAGGGAATTGGAATTCCTTGATAATTCCTAGTCCAAGTGAAGCTAGGTGAGCCTAAGTGGAACGACCTCTCGGCTTTATTATGTAGACTAAAGATATTCTAGTCCCTGTTCCAGTGCATTTGTAGTGTTAATGACAGTTGCCAAATAGAATATTATTTTGTATGAAAAAAGTGTCTGAATTGTTTCACAGTGCCACAATTTGTTCGATACACTGTCCAGATTCAGTACCCTATTTAGAGTACCATTCATGATTGAAGTGCGTTGACAATTGTCATAATGTTTTGAAAAAAGAGAGGAAAAATGACATTTTTGTTAATGATGTCTGTGAGACGATTTTTCATTTAATTGTGGCTAATAATGACTCCAGGTACATTTTTGGTTATTTGTTTACGAAAGCGCGAAAATAGGAAATTCAATCATTTCGCTCATGCTGGAATTTTCTATTTGTCACCGAGATGAAACATAATTTTTCAACCGTGCATGGCGTGAATAACCGTTTCCACGAAAGAAAACACATCAAAATTGTTTCACCATTTTTCAAACCCAAAACAAAGTTACAGTTGCAAAGATGCTTCACATTGGGTTACGATTCGTGTGTGTTGGATTATGAGTAATCAGAATAATCTAGAAGCCTATGTATCAATTTAGTGTGCTACGAATAGATGTTTTTGATCAACGTTTCTAATAAAATTTTCTGTACATTTGTATCACTCCGGATTTATTATTATTCCTGGCAATCTGCTAAAACCAACAGGTTATGGGCCCAGAAGACAAAAGCAAAGAAGGAATAATTTTGAAGTGAAGTCGTTGCGGAAATCGTCAAAGCTTCGGAGCAGCACAGAAATAATCGGAACGCGAAATAATTTCACGGAAGATTGGAACGAATTGGAGAGGATTCAAAGTGTTTTGAATTTTGAGATTTAATTTGTAGAATTGACCATGGAATGGAAGTGGTCATGGCTGATAGAATTGGTCACGGGGCGTGGTGGTCGTATGGAACGTGAATGGTGATAGAAACTGCAATCTGGAAGTGATCATGGGAGAATTTAGAATTAGTCGCGGAGTGGTGGAAGCGACTATGGCAGAATTAAATAATTCAATGAGAAACGTGAACAGTTTTAAAATCGGTTATGGCGTTGGTGGTGTTGGGAGTGATATTGTTATGTTATAGTCCAGCTAATATTATTATAAGTTCTAATCATTGCGATTAGGTACTCCGCCTACGGCAAAAGAAATATGGTCGAAAGAATCATTCGATTTCCGTGAACGAATTTTGGATGCTCGAAGGACAAATTGCGGTCATTCGAATTTCAAATTAAATTATCTTGATTAAGGAGGAGTCGAGGATTATTCTGTATAAGGAGGAGTGTTGGATTTTGAGTAATCAGAATAATCTAGAAGCCTATGTTTCAATTTAGTGTGCTACGAATAGATGTTTTTGATCATTTAGTTTGAACGTATTATTGCTGGCAATCTGCTAAAACCAACAGTGTGACAGCTGCCAAATATTACTGCTCGCGCAAGCGCTCGTATACGTACACGTCTCTTATATACAGCCTTACAGCAGTAATGTACTATTGCACCTCGATTGCATAAATAACTAAATTTGTTCGATGAAAGTATCACATTTCAGGTAGATCTGATCAGATCAGGTCGATGTTGTTCAAAATAAAATTTGAATGAAATTTCAATACAAAAATGTTTCGAAAAAAAGCATAAAGAAACGTTCAAGCCTTACAGTAAATGATTTCATACAACAACAATACAACGCCATTCTTTAACATAATTTTATACTTTGAACGAACTGTAAGCGTTCTTTAATTTCCACATATTGACTTTAGCGGGAGGTAATATGTATCTCATCGAGAGAGGAAAAAAAAACTCATGAACAAAGCAACGAACATTATAATGTCACGGGGACTTACCAACCGTGAACTAATTTGTGTTGACATTTTCAAGGAATGCCACTCCAAATCATTTGGTTGATTGACCACAACATTATATATATACACATCGGTACAATCAAACACGGAATGATCTCATACATGCATATTGTCAACAAAAGTGTTGTTGATGTACCTACTAAACAACTATCTATCCATTTATTTGGAGGGTATGACAGTGTCTCCGTTATTTTCACGGTAATAAAATAATATTCCTCTTTGTTGGAGTGATGATGGAACGTAGTATTCGGTAGGTAGAGCCCAATACTAATGCAATCTTAAAGAGGCAAAGACACGTTTACAAATTATGCGATAGTAATTCAACTTGTACCACACCAAGCGATCAGAATATGAATAGAAACTACTGTCATTCGGTTGATGATTCCAATAATTGATTTAGACGCAACTTTAATTTCAAAAAGCGATAATGATTGTCACAGTAGGGACGGTGAATAATAGGTCGATGATAATAGGCAACTCTTTTTGATAGGAAATAACGCAGAGGTTCTGCAAGATGCATAATTATGTATGATAAATCTTGTAACCCTTGAATGACAATTACTGTCGCTTATAGCATTAACAGGACTAGTACAATTTAACCTATTATGAATATCGGTTTACTAATAACTATTTAAGTAGATCAGTTATTAGCATTGGAAATTAGAAGCAACTCACTTCAAGCATCAGAGGTACTTCAAATAGTCGACGTCGACATTGATCACTTTTACTTGAAGGCGTTGGCTGAAGTCGAAGCTGGTTCTGATTCGGCCGTATTGTTAGACAGAAAACTTTAAATGGGAGTAAAAATCTAAAATGCCTGTGCAATATTCTGTCAACTTAATTGTTCTTGGTCTTGCTTCGACAAGATGCTCCGGATTCGATGGACATGCCTATTTTTGACTTCGCAATCCATTGCATTAGGAGGTGAGGAATTTTTATATTAAAATTTTTTTCAAGATTTTTTCTAACATAAATGTCCTGAATGTATGTAAGTGGTGTAAATGCACCACGTACTCTATAAACTTTTGTCGAATTACAGTCGGCGACTTTGAAAGAAAGGACACATTTTGTTTCAGCTGTTTTTCAGCCGATCCACTCATATAAACAAATGCTTGTTTACACGGGTGAACAATATGTATATGCAGGTGTGTGGTAATGATAAAACGGATTGTTAGTAAGAGTGGATCAGCTGAAAAACAGCTGAAACGAAATTGCGTCACTTATGTTAAAGTCGCCGACTGTATAAGGAAATCACACTGGTCTGCGTATATTTATACTTTCTTCTTCAAAATCGTACTACAAGACCTTATGAACCAAATAAGAGATCTGCGTCTAGATAATTAGAAAAAATAATTCGAATACTAGTTCCGTCAGTACAATATTTTCAAGTTTTCTTCGCTTTTGTCCTCAGTTTTAAAGTTCGTCCAGCTATCGCCCAATCCTCCTTGTCTTCTGCAAAGCTATAGATTTGATTTGAGCATACTGATGCTTTCAGCCGTCGGCATAATAAACAGAAAAGTGTTCTTAAACGTTACAAATCGGAATTATGTAATGAATAAGCTAAGCAGCCGGGCTATATTATGCATCAAAATTAACTTATTTTCTCAAGCATAAACCAACGAAGAACCAAAACCTATCAAGTCAAATTGAGAACGTAATGTGATGTCTTCTTACCAGCGTAAAATTTCAAACAACATTATTCCCAATATTCTTTTATATTAAGTAGCTCACTACTCTAATAGTGTATAGATCTACAGATATAATGGATTTTTTTCATCTTAAGCTCAATATATCAAAATTCCTTTTACAAAATCATTTTCGTTTTCAACAACAAAACAACAATAACTAAACACACCTATGTAACGAAGATTGTGTATACCGAAAGGATCTGAGTTTGTTACAGTAGGTCTTTTGTATGAAATCCTTATTTCAGTTATAAGGGTATGACCCAGTAAAGTACTTGTATGTATTAAAATCCTCATGTATACCCAACACACATTACAATAATTGCATTGTTATCGTATTTTAGAAGCATGAAACTATTGCCCTATTGTCAGTAAATGATGTGTTTAACGTTTGAATGGAGAAAAACTTGTCGGCACAGCAGGGACACAAATCATTTTGGCAAAAAAATAAATTCATTTGCTGTATAATATGTGAAGTAAACCGCAAAGCGTAATAAAATTGAAACTTATTGACAAAATTTGTTTGCTTTTTTTTGATTGTTGGAAAATTCAGCTAAGATTTTATCATCTAGACGTGATTATTGCCCGGAACGCATTTATAATAATTTTGTACTCACTTGTATCTGGTTGGAATTCAGCCGACATCTGGTATTGAACTCGAGCTAGAAGTAAGAGAAAAAAAATGAGAGAACGGCATGAATCGTGGTTTTCCTAAAAAAAAGTTTCACCTTAAGTAAGCGCTTCGAAATAACTATTTGCATTGTTGGAATATGTTATTTCGTATGACTGACCATATGGTAATGTGAGTTCGGAACATGAATGTACTTAGCATTAAGAGAAAAAGAAAATAAATTTCTTCTTGTTACAGCATTCAACCTGACCGCTTGTGTTTCTATTGTCCGCTGCAACATCGTATTTCAACAGGTTATGGACCCAGATTTACGTGAAATAAATATCACAAGTCGAAACAGCATTGCTGCGCATCTATTTTATAATGTTTTCATTTGCCGATGATTCGAATTTGTTGGAATATTCTTTGATTTCGTTCATGTGTGAATCGGTACAAAACGAAAAGAATAGACAATCATCGAAGTGCTTGATAGTAACATTGAGGAAGTGGAATTTGACGAACAAGAAACTGGAATCGTTTGGTTGGTTTGGACGTGAAAGCAACTGGAATCGTTTGGTTGGTTTGGACGTGAAAACAACTGGAATCGTTTGGCTGGTTTTGGACGTGAAAACTGCTGGAATTGGTATACGAACACGTGGTCTGAAATCAATTTGCTGGTTCATGGAAGTGTTTTGTCGTACATCATCGAGACATCAACGGCTCACGAGGCATGGAAAATTCGACAAAGAACAATGGGAAGTAGCAAATCTTGTTCTGTGGACACGAAATCATTGAAAAGAAGAACGAACGCTACAAAAGCAAAGTTTGGACAGTGCGTTTATGATGAATTCGAAGACAGTGGGTGCTTCTGGATCGCTCGAATACCGAAATGTGGTGAATCGGTCTCATACAAAGGAAAATGCCGAAACCCGAAACGTGGTGAATTGGTCACATTGCAAAGGATTCTGCTGAAAGGTATGAATGGAAACCGAGCGTGGATTTTGTTACATACGGCGGCACTGGACGATGAATTGCTGGCATCACTAATGTTGGCGGGCCTACCGATCGAATGTAAACCGCTAGTAATGGCAATAGAAAATTCAACTGCGAAATTGACGTTGGATTCTGTGAAGACATTGCTTCTACAAGACCCGAAACTAGCTACGAAGAAAAGTCGCGGTGGTGCATTGATGGTAAGATCGTCGAAAAATGGAGCATTTAGGTTTCGTTGTCATACATGTGGTGAAAGGGGTCACATGGCGAAAGACTGTACGAAGAAACACGAAGAACGCGAAACAGAAGAATGGAATTGTTCTACAAGAAGAGAAGTAGAACGGAGAACGCCGAATTGTTCTACAAGAAGAGAAGTAGAACGGAGAACGACGAATTATTCTACAAGGAGAGAAGTAGACTCTAAAGTATCGAAAGGATTTTGAATTATTGAAGACAGTGAAGTAGTTGTTTTACGTAATTTGTCTTGAAATTTTTAACTGTTTTAACTGAAACGAATTGATCAGTTTAAGGGAGTTTCCCATTATTGTTTTGATATGACCGTACGCATTAAGGAGGTGTGTTGGAATTGTAATTCGTACTAGTCATATGGACGTTTGATTTAGGCTTGTTCTGTTGTCTTTATGTAAGTTGAACTTGTCATCAAATAAATTTCTTCTTGTCACAGCATTCAACCTGACCGCTTGTGTTTTTATTGTCCGCTGCAACATCGTATTTCAACATTATTCACATTTCACGTACATCAACACAATACGCAACACATGAATATTCAAATCTGACAATCGAAATACGTAAGTACGGTGTCAACGTGTCCCAAGTATACGAAACATTGTCCATGTATCATATGCGTCAATGATGTATATCATACCGTTCCGATGAATTTTACACATAACCGGAGTATTGCTTGAGTTTTCTTTTTCTGGGTGCATCTTTTTGTAAATAATGGAAGTTTCATAATGATTTCGAGAATCTAGATTCTATTTTAGTGTTTCGCGTTACTACAGTGAGAGAAAGGTGAGAGTGGACATGTTTTCTAATTCGGGAATTGTTGTGGTTTATAATTGATTCCACAAGAATTTCGTTGAACAAATGAAACTCTAGATTTTTATTTTCGGTTATTGGTCAATGGTCACGCAACAAGAATGAAATACTAAAATAAAAAATCTAGATTTTCATTTGTTATACAAAATTTAGCGAATGGTTTCTGCCACTGTTTCGATCTGAGGGACGGCAGTGCAACGCAATTTCATAATTCCTCAAAAGTTTTAAAGAATTATTTTTGCCAACATCTCATCAGGCCAAGTGGCAAGGAAACAACTAACCACAAGTTTTTTTTTTGTGACACTCATAACGCAAAAGTCGGAGTTTGTTGAGACATCAGACTATGAGTGAAATGTAGAGCACATCTGGCCCTATCACCACATACCCATATCTTTTCTGGTTTGTTACTGTGCTGCATCACATCGGTCCTTCAATTTGTGTGGAAATTGTGTTTTAGCAAGTGGCTAGTCATACCCTGTTGCATGTACAAGTCTAGCGAATCATAAGCAAAATGAAAATATGCTTTCATTCTGCTTCATCACTAGCCATGCAGTCACATGCGAGACATGTGGAAACGCTACAAATCTGTTAAATACCAACGAAAGCACGTACGAGTGTTGTGCAAGAACGAACGAAGAACAAAACTTCGAACGCTCACACAAGTACATGTGGAGTGTTTGGTTCTAATGTAGAAACACCGATTTGTCATTTTTTGAATCATTTACCAACCACAACAATTCCCGAATTAGAAAACATCTATCTGTACAAAAGAAACGCAGTGTGTAATGTGATCCTAAAATTTTCTATGTTCATGCTCGTGCTGTGATGCAATAAATCAATTGAAACAAAAAATCCAAAAAATCTAGATCTTCATTTGTTAAATTAAATTGTGTGGAAACAATTTCAAACCACAACAAGAACAAAATTGGAAAATATGTCGGTAATTACTTTTAATAGAGTGTATCAATACAATTAAATGGAATTTCATGACGTTTACCGACTATTCACAATTCAAGAAACTGATTCTTGATTCTTCAGCCTACCCACTCATCGACTCATTGTTTAGCGAAAATCATATTCAGTTAAATACCAAAAAGAAAGACAGTTCTCCAGCTGAGATAATGTAGCTTCGACGGGAGATACTAGTGTAACGTCCATATTATAATGCATCTTTGTGAGTACGATTGATTTTTTGACCGTGGCCGTTTCCACACGCAATATTGTACACCTTAAGTGAGTACGTTTTTTTATGGAAATGGAGGTCATCAATAAGCTGATTTGAAATTTAGACCAGTTTTTACATTTTATTTCGTTGAATAGACAACACTCTCTCTAGCAAACCAACTTCGTTTCGACGCAGTCAAAATACCACTTTATTTTGACAACATTGACACTGAATTTTTAAGTGATGGCATTTCCGTGCTGCGCTTTTTTTTTAAAAACAAAATCGACATCACAAGAAAACACCAATTTTATTTCATTTTGTACATCAACACAACACAAACACAAAAACGAACATACAGTGAACGACATCTCAAATGTCTCACTGTCAAATTTTTCTGAGAATTTTATTGTGTCATTGCAAATTCACAATGACATTCTCTGAAAAAAATGACAGTGAGACATTTGAGATGTCGTTCACTGTAACACACAAATTATTTAATTTTAATGACTTTCGAGCACCGAAACTTATTTTTGAAAGTGTAAAATTTTTGATGACAGGCTGTCATAGACAGCGTACACTGCACATTTTTACCACACTAGATTTCATAGTTTCGTTTCCTGGAGATAGATTGGAATAGGCTGTTCCAAATGTTTTTCATTATATAATAGTATCAGCTCTCTCTACATTTCTTCCATTCCACACGCTACGAGAAGAGTTCAACGACTCTCTTCTTCACGTTTCTTTCGTTGGCAGCTCGTAGAACGATGTGGAGCAAATAAAGCTGTAGGACTTCATACACATAAAATGTTGAACTGCGATGATTGTAGGTAATTTTCACGATTACACTGAGTTTTTCCAGTGACATTGCGAGGTTGCCCAATTTTTAAGATTTTGGTTTTAATCGACAAAGAATGAAATCCTTGTCGTTGAGTTCGTAGATGGATAATAATTAAGATCTGGGATATTGGGGAAAGACGTTCTTCCTTATTACCACAAGAACTTGTGTTGAAACGCGAATCCATGCCATTGAAATGAAATGGAATCGAGTTTTCTGTGGAAAACTCAGTCGTGGAAAAAAGGTTAGAATAAAATGAGAATTCATTTTCAATCTCGAAATCCCCGAAGCCACAAATCGTAAGCTAGCTGGTAGCAGTGTTGAGGACTCAACAACTTGAGTATTGACAACGCACTTCAATCAAAAGTGCTATTAATGACAGCTGCCAAATAGAGTACTACTTTGTATGAAAAAATTGTCCGAAATTTTTTTACAGTGCTGAAATCTGTCCAGTTTTAGTACCCTATTTAGAGTACCACTCATGCTTGAAGTGCGTTGGTATTGAGATTAATTTCCATCGCGTAATATAGAAAAGGTAGAAGTGTCAGTACCGTCCACATGAGGGTGTATTTAAGTGTTGGAGCAGATGAACGTCTTTTAATGTTAAGAGTGGAATAGAGTGGAATGAAAGACTGAATAGGGTGGAATGAAATAAATGTAAAGAAACTCTTTATGTGGGTCGAATAGAGCGAATGGAACAAACAAAAAACATCGTTTACGGTCTCTTTACTATTATTATTATTAAAAATTCAAAAATCTACAGAAAAGATTTTTAGTCAAGGGATCCAGTCCTGTCCAGTCGAGAGTCCTAGTAAACAAATGGAGTGAAAGATTTGATTTTAATCTGTTGAATCAGTTGAGACAAGAAAAGTAGATTGAATGCAATAGGCGAATAGGCAAATTATATTCGTAGTATTCACAGCCGATTTTCGACTGGCTCAAATGAAAAAGAAGAAACGTCACTAAGTTCCACTTAAAGTGGGGAGGCTACCTTTTCAGAACAGTCCGCTCAAAATGATAGATATTTGATTGTATGTGTAGAAGATACTACGACCCATATCAGCTTATAGTGAAAATAAATACGATTTCAATAAACGTACACAATCATGCAATATTATACATTCTACGTATAGTTATCCAGAATAAAATCGAAACTGATCAGGAAAAAGGTTCACAAAAGTAAATAAAAAGGAAAATGTGAAAGCATTTGAGATATTCAAATATTGAAGCGTAAAGGTTTTTTTTCCTGTCCTTTTTTGCCTTTTAAAACTGCCATATTGTAAACACAACCAATACAATCTTTCTGATACATTTTTCAAACGTTTATTGAATATTTCGACCAATATATTACCGAAAGTGACGCTTTGATCTTTTCCTTTATACGCATATGATACAGCATTAAGATGTTTGATAACCGAACAACGAGCGATAATCAGTACGGCCCAAGTCGTGCAATATAAAACAGCGAAAAGAATTTTAACGGTTCAATACTTTAAGCGAAAAGTTTTCTTTTTGTTTTTATTGCTTTTTATTGATTTGTGAAGAGTTTTCTGTTGATAAGAAGGAATATGGTTTTCTTTGTGTAAAACTGGGAGTTCCACAATTTTACGGAATATTTTAAGATTTTTGAGTTAGAGTCGTTTCAGAATTTAACAGTTTTTGAAAGAAATCTATGAGGAGTAATATGTATGTACCAGATATGCTACCACAATTTTAGGGTACACTCATGAATCTTGTCGGTCGACATACTACTCGTATGCGAAGTTTCTTCGTAATTATCTTAACCGTTTCAAAAGAACTAGTAACAATAAATCGAAAAATTAATTTTCGGGTCATAGAAACAACGAGAACAAACTTCTACGAGAAGTACGTAAAATTTGTAGGAATATAAATCTACACACACGGAATTTTGAAAACCGACACATTTTCTGTTTCTGTGTTTTACTTGAGTTTCTGATTTCTCCATATAAAAATACTTGCGACCACGAAACAGAAAATGTGTGATCCTATGGGTCCTCCGGGGTTCTGTATTGGTATTATGAGAATGACTCATTCTCTTTCTTCTAGATTGAACGGTTGGTATTTAGATGATGGTACTATTTGGTGATGTACTGTCAGCTGTTTTAGGAGATATTGAGAATGTGTTGTCTTTTTGCGACATCTCGGGTTTGCCTTTGAATGCGAACAAGTGTGAGGTGTTTTTTGTTAACGCTTCTGCTGAGGATGAGGCTCGTATATACGCTGACATTTCAGCGTTGTTGCCAGGGATTAAGAAAGTTGATGAGTCTTCACTTGAGATTTTACGCTCACCGATTTTCGAATTAGGTTTAGAGAGGATGTTTTCGTCTAAGATTGAGTCAATTAGTTTGATGTGCGATCGTTTGAAGTTGATGGATGTTCATCCTGCTTTGTGTATTTTTAGGAAGTCCTTGATTAGCTGTAGGTTTAATTATCTCTTGTGCTCTTGTAGATCTTTCTTATTGTTAGATAAACTAAAAGCTGTAGACGATATCTTCGGTTCTACACTCGAAGTTATTACTAATACGAAGGTGGATGGGTTTTCGTGGGATCAGGCTTCGCTGCCTTTATCCTTTGGAGGTATGGGTATTAGGAAAGTAGAGGATTTGGCATTGCCAGCATATTTGTCTTCTGTATATTCATCATCCGATCTGTCAGACAAATTACTTGAAAAAAAAACAAACAAAGAATAAGTATAGACATACAACGTGGCAATGCAGCATCAGTTATTGGAACATTGCCATCAACATATGCCCTGGATGAGGTTTATTACCTCCTTTCTAAACAAAAATTGTAAATTTTATAAATAAATATCTAATTAAATAAAATTGAATTGAAACCTCTAAAAACATGAAAAATTTAATTTACGAATAATAAATGACGACATTTTACGTTTGATGGAAGATATTCCTCAAGATTTTATTCCAGATAATGATGCCCATAAGAAAGTGCAAAAGAATTCGGTAGGTCCAAAAGTAAATTTTCGGAAATGTTTCATTCTAGTGAGCCAACTGCTCCTGCTCGACTGCTTGCGTCATCTACTAAAGAATCTTCAAAGTAGCTACAAGTAGTTCCATCGAGTCAATTAGGCTTATTATTAGATAACAATTCTGCACGAATTGCTGTTGGTCTTCGACTAGGTTGTCAATTATGCGAAGAACATAAATGTCTTTGTTTTTCTCGTTTAAAGTGTTAATTTAATCCTAAATTTGTACCTGTACATGACACAAATTCCACCCATGGAGTGGCTTTGTGGTAAAAACGTTCAGAAGGATGGCTTACATGGTTTATCTTGCAATAAAAGCGGAGGATGGATTCCTGGACATGATGAAGTTAACAAAATCTTTTCTCATGCATTTTCTTCTACAGGGTTTTCGAATTTAGTACAGCCTCCGGGAATTTCAAGAGATGACGGGAAAAGACCGGATGGTATGACTCTAATTCCATGGAGTCACGGTCGACCTATTTTGTGGGATATAACCATTAGAGACACCCTAGCCCCTTCTTATGTTAATCAGTCATCCAAAAAACCTGGTTCGATTGCTGATAATGCCGAAAGATTTAAGCACAATCGTTACATTTATTTTACAGATAATTATTTATTCACACCTATTGCTTTTGAATCACTAGGTAGCATGGGTCCTGAGACAAAGACATTTATAAAGAAATTGGGATCATTAATGCAAAAGGCTTCTGGGGAACCGCGCTCTATGGACTACCTGCTACAGAAGGTTTCCATTGCGATTCAACGAAGAAATTCTAGTTGCATTTTAGGGACCTTGGGACGTAAAAGAAAATATAACAAAATGTGTCGATTTTCAAAATTCCGCGAGTGTAAGAGAAACACTTTACATTTACATTTCTTCTTGTAATTGGTCTTGCGTCACGGGGAGTTGCGGCAATCGGTAATAATTTTCACATTACTCGTAATTAAGAGGCACCGGTACTAAGCTAAAATTGTAGCCTACATTTGTGTGCCTCGTATTTCATTTTTGATGAAATCTTTTCACAAGAATCCTTTTTCAAAAATGTACGACCGCAATTCCGACCACGAATGTGTTAGTTTTAAATCAAAATTAGTTTTGGCTGTAGTCGTTTGACCAGTTCTGAGAAAAGTGAGCAGTTTAACGAAATTTTCATAAACTGCTCATTGTTCTCAGAGCTGGTCAAGCTGCTACAACCAAATCTATTTTCTGTTGAAAGCTAACACATTCGTGTTCGGAATTGCGGTCGTACATTTTGGAAAAAGGATTCTGGTGGAAAGATATCATCAAAAGTAAACTAAAATTTACGTAAAACTTTCTTTACATCGGTTGCATAAAGAGTGAGGGTGTCCCTATTTACCCTGTGACTATGAATAAGTCTCTTATTACATCGCAAGAAAATTAGCATGAAAATCAGAAAAAAATACTTTTCGACCAATTTTTTGTCCACTTTTGACTGTTCCTGGCCTAAAATTGGTAATTTCGTTGTGGCACTCGTAAAAAGTATTTCCATCCAAGAAATGTGACAAATGTGCCATGTCTTGAACAAAAGTTCTTTTCACTCACCTTTGTGGGTCATGTCATCGAGTCCAACGCGGTCCATCATTGAACCAGGCCAGGGAGTCACAGCCGCTCCCATGGCTGGTGTTGTTTGTAATGCAAAAATTTTGTTTTTCCACTTTTTCGTTAAAGAATTATGGTGATCACAAGAAGCAAATTAACGTCCATTAAATAACACAAACTAGTTGAAGGTGCATAATACTGATTTGATATTTCGTTAATATACCACGTGATATGTATTCCTTTTTTGTTTTCTTCACCACTATTACTTGCATCTTCTTACTTTCACTGACACATTTTTCTGAGATTTTTTCTTTTTTTTTTTGCTTTAAATTAATATTTCACTTGCGTTGAACTTGATGAGCGTGTTTGGTAATTCAGTTGTGCGGCGATATGTTGATATGTAATTCGTGACCGAAAATACCTAGGAGGAAAATAGTATTAAAAAAAGCAGAAATATTGCAGCAGAATCTTTTGTGCATGCCAAGAGACGAAAGTGTCTACTATCGCCAATCAAAGAATTTCTAATTCTAAAAGCGTTGAAAACGTCTTTGAAAGATCGTACGTCATATCTGAACTGGTGAAGAAGACCGATGGTGGATACAATTTTCCAGTGGCGCCTTCAAAATTTAAAAGTGTCTAGGATCGCGGAAAAGCGTAGTTCGAATTTGGTGTGTTTAGAAATTGTTTCCACAAAAGCAACGTTCAACAAACGAAAATCTAGATTTCCATTTTCAGATTTATAGTTGCGACGAAACAACGAAACACTAAAATATAGATTTGTTAGACGAAATTTAACTGGAAACAAGTTCTGTTTGATACAATTTTTTGCTTTATTTCGCTGCTAGATTGCTAAAGTTGCTGAAGTGGTTTGGCTAAAATACTAACTATACTAACTAGCATGAATCATCTAGGGTATACACGCTATGTGAGAAAATCTTTATTATTTCACATTCGCACACTCAAAATGAAGGTTTACGCATTGGTTCTGTGGCTGGTTGTCTCACATCTTGTGTGCAAAACCAATCAAGCACACCTTGGGAAAGTAGTTATAAAACATTAAAAGGGAAATAGAAGCGTGTTTGGCTACTAACAAACATATCAAAGATGTGCAATTGCTATATACTTCCATGATTAAGGATTTAGCGGGATTCTCCGTTTGAGCATCCCCCCCAAAAAATTCTTCTTCGGCTTAATAAATTTCGAATCGATCATTGAGTGCTAGGCGGTGGGTGTGCAAAATTGTAATGGAATGACTAGGTTCCGTTTATTATTACAGACCTTACTTGATTTAAAATTGATCCGAGAGTTTCAAACGAGTCAATTACCCTCAAATTATGACGGTTCATAGTCAAAAACATAGTTCTAAAATGTGTAACCCGAGGCGAACCCAAGGACAAATATCACACAGAAAATTTAAATTTTTCCTTCCAGTTGTGTCTATTTATCTCAGTTAAATCATTGTTTACAAAAACGTTGTATATAACTCCGTTATAATTGTTTTTTAGGCACAAAATGTGTATTGTCACACTCACCTACGGCCTCAAATGACAATCTAGTGCCTAAAAAAGCTTTTCTGCAACTGAGCTGCGGAGAGTGAACTTTTTCATTTGAGTGACGTATAGTTTTACTTTTTGTCTCTAGTTACAATAAGAAATTACTTTCTGTCACTAGTGACAGAAAGAAACTGGTCGTTACTGGAGTAATTTAAGAATTTCGATACAATCGAAAGTTTGAATTACACACCTTCAACAAAAGGGAACGTGAGAAGGTCTTTTTAACGCAGAGTTGAAACCTCACATTCTCATACAAGGAAACGCTAACATCAATTATTTATTTGTTCATTTTTCGTTCACTTGTTCACTTGAGATTCAAATTCTAGAACACACTTACGTAGTTAATTATTTGAAGAAACCAACAAAATTGTGTGAATTATATTGCAGAACCGACGCAAAACTAACTTTTTCGATGTACACTATGACAGTGAATGATTACTTAAAATAGTTATTTATACAACCGAGTGATAAATGCTTTTTTAGGATCTAGATGTGAAGATTGTCACTCGAGGCCGAACACTTATCATCGAGTTGTATACAACGTTTTTCGCAATAAAAACAAAGGAAAGTCCTACTTTTCGTCACTTGTTGCAAAAAGTGTTTCTATATTGCAAACTAGAGTGGAAATCAAAAGATCTGTTTGCCTTTCAAAAGTTCACTTTTCGCAACACGATGCGGAACTGGTTGCTTTTATTTAATCACTTCACATCTGGAGACAAAAACAACCCTATTTCCAAAGCACCTAGCAGGGTAATAGAGGTTTTGACACGTCAAATAGAGTAGTTTTTTGATACCAATAATACCATTAGCAGCCTTAATGGTAATTTTGCAATGACATTATGAAAAAAAGGTATGGAAATATTCGCATACTTCGATTAAAGTACTACTTTATTTTTTTCTATTACCCTGCTAGGTGCTTTGCTATTTCGCACACATAAATAACTCTTATCGCTTAGTAGAACCATTCGATCATTCGATGTTGTTTTATTGAAAAACGAGAAGTTACAGAGTTGGTTTACTCTGCGATCAGAAATAAGCATAACGATTAGAGTAGATGATAGCACGGTAGAGTAAAATAAACCAGGCAGGAGTGGTTCATTTTTGAAAAGTCAAATAAGCGACCTAATACAGTGCATGCAAATGAACACTGACTTAAATTGAATTAATTTTATTCGCGAATTATGAGACTGCTAGATAATTCAGGTCCCTAGTTAAATGAAGCGCTCATGTCTCGTTTCAATACCCTCTCTAGCAACCACAATACTTTTATTAAGGTGGTGAAAGAATCAAGTAGCCTTTCGAATTTACATGTACTTTACAGTATAGTCACTGACTACTAGTCAGTCAAAATGTAAAATAGTGTTTGTAGAATACAAAGAAATAAGGTGTGAATTTGACACAGAGAGCAGAGAGTTTGCTTGCTAGAGAGAGTATTGCTGGTTTGTTTTACTTTGCCGTGACGAGAGTAACTCACATAATTGCTGGAAAATTGATCGACTTAAGAAAACAGATTAGGTGTATAGGTGTATCCGAAACCCACGTACCCTATATATATGTTTGGAATTTTGTTAAAAGGAGAGTACGAATAAATCTGTTTATAATCTCATTTGTTGGATTTTTTAACAACAAATGCACAGCACTGCTCCTAGAATGAACACTGACTTGGCAAGTGTTACATTTGGAGACTTTAGTGATAAGAGCGACCGCTTAGGATTGTTTGCTCTAACTCATGCAACGAAAACAAGTGATCTATCTGTACAAAAGAACTGTGATTTCATCAGTCTCCCGAATCTAATCATGCAATGAGCAGTGCTGTGCCGTAACCCGTAACCGTTTTGAATATAAAAACAAAACAGAAAATGTTTGCCTCACTTACATATTTGTTTCATTGTGTTGAGTAATCCAAAATGATGTTCCAATAAAAATTATTTTCAATTCCCTTTAAGTTCAAAACAAAATACATAAAATTGCACGTCATTAGTATTGCTCCTTACAGCATCCAATCATATTTAATTGCAACAAAAAATTCAAATCACAAATCAAAATATTTTCCTTCTTTCATATCCGAGATATATTTATAAATGTGTAAGACCAATCTCCAAGTAAATATTCAAAATTTATAAATTCACTAATGTTCCACACACAATCAATAAATAAAAATAAATTGTGAAATTCTCAGGAGATTGTATCCGTGTGTTTAATATTCACGAAGCATCGAACAAACAACCAGAAAAATGGTCCACCGAGTACTACACAAAAAAACAATTTTCTATTCTGCCACACACCTCAACAACATCATCATCATCATCATATTATTTATATATGGAGATATGTGTGTGGTCGGGAGTTTTCCACAAAACCGTATAATGTTAAATTCACGCAGGTTCTATCCAATACCGTCGATATACGGGAGATGTGTATTATTCGGTTGTGCTATTAACGGGTTACACATACGAACGACACTGTGTAGTACGCGTACGGGAAAAAAATAAATGAAAAACAAAACAAAAATTACGAAACTTTAAAAATCCGTTTTTATTTATGTGCTGGTTTGTTGTTGGTATTTTCCTTGTTTTTTTTTGGGTGTAGAAAATAATTTGGTAACGTAAAATTTCCCCGATATATTATGAATACATGTCTTAACCGTTTGTTGCTCGGTGTGCGACTATAGGTATAATTGGTTTGGTGAATGGATATAAGTGGGCTGGATGTATATTCGTCTCGATATTATATTTTATGCTAACGGGCATGTTGATTCGGTACCGCTTCGACTGCTTACTATACCGATAAGCTGAGATATAACATAGTGTTGCAACGGTCGTGTGAATGAATCGAATGTATACGCACGCCTCATATGAAATGGTAAATTTTACTCTGCTGCAAGGTGGGGAAACGGAAACAGTGCTTTGAAATAAACGCATTACTGACTCCGCCCACTGACCAATGAGAAACCGTTCATATACATTCGCTTGACATTCATTATCAGCACGAAGAATGCATTATCATTTCACACTTATTATCAGCATTGAACTTTGTCCATAGTTTTTTTTTGTTTTTTTTTTCGTTAAACGTTTAAAACGGCAATGCACTTAATGCAATTCAATATATATACGGACAAAACAGCCAGACAATCTATACATAGAACATTACACGATTTTTATTTTTTAACTTTTCACATCAACTCCATTGACCCCGATTTACCATTTTCATTATGCAAATAAATAAAAAAAAAATCGAGTCAGTTATGCAAAACACAATTTTTTTCTGTCTCGTCACAAATTCGTCCAAGATTTTCTTTTTTTTTATCGATTTTTTATGCTCCTAATTGAAGCGAATATTTCCTATCTCAATGCTTGATCAATTTCTTGTTCAGTTGAATCAGAAAGAGGGCAATAGTTACAATCGGGTTTCATTGAAGTGTTTTCAATCCCATAGCCAGATATTGGCTGGTTCGATTCATACCAAAGTTTCATATGATTGCAAGATTGTACACAATCGATCTGGATCTACTTTGATCAGATGCATTTTAGGGTATAGTTCCATCTACTACTTCATTGTCAAAAAACGTAAAAGACGCTCTTCGTAAAAAGAAAGTGGTTATGACAGTTGGTTGACAATTCGACAAATGCAGATACATTGCACTTCGTATCTATCAAAAAGTCGCATGGGTGTGTGACTTATGAAGGTTTGAAAAACTTTCATAGGTTTGTGTATGTATTTGCAAACCCCTTGCTGAATTTCAGTTAGTGGTGCTTTTCACCCGGACCACGAATTAGGAAGTTTGGTGATGATGTGACATTACATCTCAACTATGATTCGCTAGAATTTTTCGTGCGCAAATCGGTCTAGTGTTCGATAGAGCACTGTATCGAGTACCTCTGTTGTCATGGAGAAATGGTATGTATTTTTGAACTGCATCGTCGATCGACGTATTTAATTGTCTCACAGATCGAAACGGTAGTGGTCGAATGTCTTATCAGCCAACACTTGAATCGTTGAAAACTATGGGACAAGTGGGTTGGCCTGTAGAGGCACCACATTTTTTGCATAGTACTTCATTCTCTGCGGCTTATTTTCACATTTGTCGTTACAGAACAAATGTCAACAAATGAAGTTGGATCACATGAAAATAAGCGCAGTGACAGCTGTAATTTTATGACAGAATGTACTAAAATGTGGGAAACTCTATTACATTTCTTCATAGTTTCTAAACATCGTTCTCCTATAGAGTTCGACTTCTACGGAAAAATCTTAAGTTTTCGAACTCTTCCATATAATATAAATAGGAAGTAAATTCAAAAGCAAAACCTTCAAATGCAACGATTCAATCTCAATAAATTATTGTTCTATTCCGTCACAAATAAAAAATAAATTCTCACTCTGACCTTTTTCCTAAAAACCATCTGTCGTATTAAATCATAGAAATGGCACCATTAATTAGCACCTCATATTGAATGCATGAAGACCGAATGGATCCTTTTAATAGCGTCTACCTATGTACAAACTTATACCATATAATAGTGCTGATGCATAAAATGCCTCACATACCTATTTTGTTGTACTACAATATAAAATGGATATTATGTGACAATGGTTAGTTTCAGTTATAATAGGTTGCATGTGATAAAATAACCCTCACTGAGTGTATTCGTCACAAACAACACACTTCAAAGTGCCATTCAACGTTTAACAAAAACCGAATTGAATGATAGAGAAGACAACAACATTCCCCGTTCATCGTGCAGTTTTTAAGGGAAATTCTAATAACATTGGATTTACGTGTTATATTTATTAAAGTCAACCTCTAATGAAATGAATTATTGTCACTTCAGGACGTTATATAATGGAAAGTTATTTATTTTATTAGCAATAAGTTTTCGACAACTGAAAACACGGATGAATTCAATTTTCGGATATTTTAGTATTTATAATGGAAATAGTTACAACCGATAATATGTCCATGGAAGCACTTTCCCATGTAAGTGTAGGACACACATTTTTTGTTACATAAATCGGTTATTGTACGAAGAATAGAATAGACTTTTTACATTGACTTCGTGGTTCAATTGAAGCTCTCGAGTTTGTTTTTTGTGTTGACTTTAATCGTTAAAGGTCTTTTCATTCCGTTGCAGTATTATAGACATATTATACAATAAAGAGATCCACATACCTGTTTGCAACACCTACTCGCTATACGCTTTGATAATCAAAGTTTGATTCCACAATCAATAGCTGTTCCTATCAAGTGTCTTAATTTGAAGTTTTGCGAAAAAAGGAAAAACTGTCAATCCGAGTCGGAGAAGGCTTTGACCCAAATTGTTATTTATGCAACCAAGTGATAAATGCTTTTTTAGGCACATGAAATTACAGGTCATATCTACATACAAGACGTTCTGGAATGTTACTTATAGTTTCCAACACTTATAAATCAGTCAAAAACACTCAAAGAGTAAAAGTGACGCAAGTCCCTGGGCATACTTCCAAAACAACTGATATCGCTGTAGGTGACGCATTCTGCGCTTGTACGCAAAAATTGTCAAAGCAAAAATTAGGCCAAAAAATTCTAGAAGTCACAAAGTGGCACACTTTATTAATTACAAAAATACTCATAAAAAAATTTAAAAAATTTGAAAAATTTAAAAAATTTGAAAAATGTAAAAAATTTGAAAAATTTACAAAATACTAAATTTAGGAAAAAAATTTGAGGTGAGCCGAGCTCACCAAAAGCGAACAAATTTGTTCTACCATACACATCCACACACACACACACACACACTTAAAGGTGTTCTTTAATGGGGCTTATATGGGATCTTCGAGGAGCCCTAGCTCCCAAACGAGGCCCGTTCCCCCCAATTTTTTAAATGACGACTAGAATCTACTCCCAAAATTTCAAGAAATTCTAAAGAAGACTTTAGAAGATAGGAAACACGGACGGAACCACAAAGTAACGTATAGGATTTTTAGACCCTACGAAGTACTGGGGTCTTATAGGTTTACGCATACGTTTGTAACACGTCGAATTGGACTCCCTGAGTCTGTCCGTCTGTCTGTCTGCACGATAACTTGAGTAAAACGCATCCGATTTTGAAAATTCTTTTTTTTTCCGTTTGGTAATGTCAAAAGACAGGCTAAGTTCGAAGATAAGTGATTTTAGATCGACCCCTCCCGAGCTGTGGCCCAATAAGTGCTTTACGGTTTTTCGAAGATATCTCCAGACATTTAAACGTTACACTTGTAGGTGATACGTCAAATAAAAGGTATTTACAATACCGATCGACAAAAAAAAAGTTTATGGAAATCGGATGACCGACTCGTGAGTTAGACCCCTTGGTGTGAAACAGGCACAGGGCGGCAAGCAGTTTTTGCTTGTAGGTCGGCCACATTTGAACATATTTCGTCTGTTTTAGCTCTATTAGATAGGTATTGACCGTACCAATCAGGGAAAAAAAGGTTTTGAAATTATGTTCTCCGGAGCGTGAGATAGGTCTCTTGGAGTGAGATCTTATCTGGCTACTCGGCCGTACAGTGAACGTGGAGTATTTTGTCAATATCTCGAGTAAATTTTGACCGAATTTCATGAATTTTTGTTTGTTTGAAAGGTATTAACGAATGTAAAGCGTCGGTAAAATTTTCGGTCTCCTAACAAAATGGCTGCCGGTGGCCATATTGGATTTTAATAAAAGTGATATATCTTGGGAAAAATGGTACTTAGAGAGTTTCTGTTAACAGAGAAGTAATTTGTTATGTGTGTGGGGTGTTTCAGGCATTCCATATATGGACATCTATATATATCTATGTTCACCTATATTGAGCTATATACAGGCATATAGAGCTATATGATAGCATATTCATCTGTGAAATGTTTATTTATAGGAAAATATAGGTAAATATAGCGGTATATAGCTGTTTAAATAGGAATTTATGAAAGTTGACTTCGTACGGGGCTGTCTATATTGCCTCCGGCAATTTATTTGTTGATGATAAAATGGTAAAGAAAGATAATGTAAGTGATTTTAAAGGGCGAATAGCTTTTCAGTAGAGAATGAAGTAAATGAAATGAAGAGTTTCACAGTAAAGGCTTTTGATACGAATAGGTGTTTCGTACGGGTCGGCGTTAGCTATGTTTTAATTTCGTTTAAAGTACTGTAATAGACCAAAATGTATGGGATAGTGGCTTCTTGGAAGATGTATTGCGTGGCCAAATTTTAAGCTACAAGAACGTGTGATAGCTCGTTGAACTCGTACGGACGCGTAGCTTTTTTTTAAATTTTGTTAATTTGGAGTCATTTGGATTTGAGTTGTAGAACTTCAATATTTGCTGTATATATGGTTCTGCAGTCTACGACAAAAAAAATAATTTTTTTCTAGTAATAGGACTTGCGTCACTAACGCGCGCCCATGATAAGTTGACGTATAAGTTATACGCCATTTGCGCAAACTCTCTAATGTTCTGACGAAATGTAATAGAATTATAAAAAATCTTTTACATTTGAGCGTCAGTTTCCCTATTGCCAGCTTAAATTTTCGGTTAGAACGACTACTGTATGTAAACTTAAGCGAAATAAACAAATTTACGTATAAAGTTGATGATACATTAATGGAAGTGTAAAATTTGGTATTCTGCACTGCACTAGCGAATATTCATTGCGATATTTTCGTTATCTATATCATTATTTTACATATACATGCACCGAAAAGATTGGGGCAATATTTCAACCTAACCATGGAGTTAAATTTAAACGCATTCATCCAGAAAGCGGTGATAAGACACAGTGAAAACACATATATTGATAAGTCTGCTCTCTGTCGTCGCGCTCTGTTAAAATAGAACAGCCGTTCCACCTAAAAGACCCTTTTTTCTGTGGCAAAATGTTATTTATGTTGTGTTCAATAAAAATATTTTTAAAGGAGAAGAAGTGACTGTACGTACATGTCTTTCAAACATAGAAACGTGAATATTTCGAAAGAACGAAGCTATGTGTGAATTTTGGAAGCGGTATAGTTACACAAAATAAGTCTTTGTCGAAAAATTAAAACTTAAAAATTTACTGACTCGCCGCGCAGTTAAGGGCTATCGAATTTCAGTCTACGTTTGCTGCTGCTGATTTTCAGCTGGTTCACTCATACAAACAAAATTGGTTTTACACATTTAACAGTGCACGCAGATGTGTGGTAGTGGTAGAACTGTATAAACACTGTTACATTGTAATGTTTGCTCAGTAAATCTATAAACATGCACATGGCGACAGTGGCAAAGAAATGACCAAACTACGAGAGGTAGTCATAACTTTATACACGCTATGTTTCAGTGAATCATTAGCTAAATGAAGAAATAAAATTCTTCAAATTGCCTCATCACTAAAAAACTTACACTCCACGTGCTGGAGTGCTGTAGCTACAGCCACTACAGAGCAGCACATACTGCGAATGAAAAAGCATTTCAGAACGATGAGTAAACACATACACAACAGACCTGTAAACAAGTCAAATGCTCATGCATGAGTAGTTTGATTCTTCTACAGACACGATGTGCAATGTGTCTGCATTTGTTGAGTTTGTTGAACCAAAAGATGAACCGATCATCATTAAATTGGTTAACATAGAATGCTAGATGCATTTATCACATCACATCTGGCTCTGTAAAGTTTGGAAGCACTCACGTGCAGGTTTTTATTCAATTTGTGAACTTTAGTTCAATCTTTCTCTTAACAGATGGATCTAGCAACTCGTTAAACATTCTAGTATTATCGTCACTTACAGAAATTTTCTTCAGCTGTTTGTCAGCTGACCCAAGCATACATACAAAACTACACAGACATTTTTATGCGTGTAACTAGGCACGTACGAGCGCGGAAGTGATAAAATTTTGTGTGTATGAGTGAACCAGCTGAAGAAAATTTCTCACTAAATTTCACTGACGTCGACTGTATCACACCAACTTCAAATTTAAAAGAAAAATAATTAATTCGTTAACTGAAAATAACATCCATGCGATCCAACGACAAAAGAAAGCAAAAGTTGTTTTGTATTTAATTTATGATTATTATTATTATCGTTTCATTCACACTAACGCCAACCTCTTTCTTTGCATCAGAAACGTACTCGGAAAACGTTGTTTTTCATTTAGAATATTAATACGTTTCCTACTGACACACGTTCGCTTATACACAGTGTCTGTATCTGTGTATAAATCTTAATATCATTCCCCATCCGGAAGCACAGTGAATGAAATAGGAAGCAAGACTTTGGATCTTAACGGAAATTGATGAAAATAGAGCAGACGTCGATGTGAGTAAAGTACTCAAATTGAAATAAAGGTCTCGTGGACAGTGTAAAAATTTGATGATGCATTTTTTTTGTCGCTGCCATTCTTCATTATTTTATTTTATAATAGAAATCATTCGCTTTTTTGCACACATTTCGGGTACAGTACAATTTTCGCTATTATAGTGAGACTATTGTCTATGTATTTAGAACGTGGCATCAAACATATTAAATAAAGCAGAAAGGTGAGCAGCATATTCATAGTGATATAATATGCTTTAAGAGCAATGAATCCTTTGCAAATTTTTAGCCTACATTTAGTCGGAAAAATATTCGTTTTCTGATGATTTCTCTGAACCAAAATCTTTTTTTTGAAAAAGAAAAACCATTAAATCACGCAAAAATTTGTTACTTTAAAGAGGCATCGATGCTTTGCTGAAAAGCATACATTTGGGCGTTTTTAAAATACTGGATGTTAGTTTACTTTTGATGATATCTTTCCACCAGAATTCATTTTTAAAAATGTACAATGCATGATAAAAGAAAAATTAGTTTATGAGTTTCGACTCGTTAACGTGTCATATGTTTTCTGTTATTTGATGTTGAGGTTTATGAGTCATAATTTATCCCACTTGAAGAAACCTTTGCTGATTGTGTAAATTTATCTTCCTCCAAGTAAGTTAAGTTATGACTCACAAACCAATTTTTCCTTTCAAATTAACACATTTTTGCGTGCTATAATGGTTTTACTTTTTTTTTTTAAACGATTTTGGTTCAGAGAAGTCATCAGAAAACGAATATTTTTCCTCCTAAATGTGGGCTACAGATTTGTAAAGGGTCCATTGTTCTTAACAACGCATGGTTGGTTTGTTTTATTTTTCATTTTTAATAAACATTTGTCATGTTATGTGGGAAATATTTGAAATTGACAGAAGTTGATTAGGGTTCACAAAAGTACCAGCCAACATCACTTACTATAAATACTAACGTGATCGAGACAGAGAAAGGATAACCGATCGATCTGTTATCATTTCTCTGGATCGAGGTAACGAAGTCAAAGTTGGAAAAAGTCAACCGACAGACCAATTAGAGATGAGTGGGCATAGCAAATTTTTGTGCCCACATGCCCACTATGCCCATCATTTGAAAAAATGAGCCCAATGCCCAGACCAATGCCCACAAGTAAAATGCCCATGGGCACTAGCCCAGCCCACAAACTTTGTCTACAAGAATCGCTGATTTAGTTAGTGTTAAATGTGTCTTGTATGGGTAATAAGTTTGTATAAAGACATTCCACTAGTGATTCCCATGTCAATGACGACCGTTTCAAACAAAATTTAATTCCAGGATCCAAAAAAATTCCGATATTACACTAATTATCGAAAAATATTACTTATTAAGTGATGGGATGACAATAACAAATCGTAGTTTGGGCGCCCAAGTTTTATAAAAATGCCCACACCCTGGCCCATGCCCACGATCTCTGAGGCCCATTACGCCCATGCCCATGGGCATGAGGCGTGGGCTGCGGGCAGCCCGCTTTTGCGGGCGGCCCACTCGTCTCTAGACCAAATACTAAATCCTTTTTAAGTAAGATAATAGGTTTGTTCCAAGGCCGTATGAATTGTCAAATTTCATCCATAGAAACATAACTTCAATAATATCTCTGTGTAAATCGCGTAGGCGACGTTGCTCGATTTGTATTAAATATCACGTAAGCGACGTTGCTGTGGATGAAATTTTCGTTGTTCGGGTTGTCAAAGTTTGTGTTGTCAAAGTTCGTGTTTACAGTTACTTGGAACCACACCTATAATTCAAGCATGTAACAACATTATCGTTTATCTAAATTTAAATAAAGTTGTACGTTGAACAATTATTCGTTAGCTTATCGGTCAATTGGCGCCTTATATTTTCACTCGACTTCGAACAGACTAAAATTCTTAATGAGGCTAAAATCATAGTTTTCCCCCAAAAATTCTACATTTTGTTCGAAACATAAAAAAAATCTCGAAAATTTGATTCACACGATTCCTTGCCGCGTTCCTTTATACGCTACGGCATTGCATATGTTTTATGTTAATATTCAATAACCACATGACGTAAGTTTAATGAAAGGTTTTCCTTTCCAATAATAATATCTTGGGTCAGAACAGTTTTACTAGGTACGTTTCAATGAGACGATACGCTCTTACTTGTCGTATAGGTTGTTGCATTATATTGAATTTCATTGTACTGTTATTATTAGACATTCGTACATTGTGTTTCAATACAATATTTTGACCAGACTAATGTCAATATAAAGGTAGGAACAATAATGTCGTTTAAATACATTGTGTCCTTATTTTATTGATCGATTTGTACGATGTAAGACGATTGTTATGGAAGTAAATTGAAAGAAAAATGCTCTTGCGCATGTGACTTTATTTCTGAAACATTTGTCGAACATTTTAACTTAAAAATTTACGAGTGACTTAAGAAAAACAAATCATTTTATAGACTGGCTGCCAACAGTTTATTGTTGAATGAAATTATTTGTGTTAAATAATTTTGAGTAAAAGAAGCGAATTGAAATGAAATCTCTTATGCATCGGATCACCAAAATTTTAAACGGTAGGATGAGGGAAACAACATTTCATTGATGAATCATGCTGAGTTAGGAATGAAAGAAAAATCCTACAGTTAAATGCGGCACTTTAGTATGAAACTTATTAGTTATCGAATGTACGATCATACCGATAACAATACATTTTGTGTTAATTTTGATCCATTTTGTTTGAAGTATTTCTGTTTCTCACTTGATAATACTGTAATGATGAAGGCAAGGGTGCAATTTTTGCTTGAATGGTCTAAATTTTTTCCCTTAATTGGTGCCCTTTTTTCGCCTCGTTCTTTTTTTTTGCAAAAATTCTAAGAACATCACTTTTTTCATAAAATGTCCTTTTTTGCCTTTCTTTCTTAAAACAAACTACTCCTTTAAGTAAATTTGACGCAGCTCATACCCACAGAGCGAAAAATTTCTATATACAATACACTACCTTAAATTTATATACCAAAATTCTCGCAGGAAAGAAAATCAAAATAAAATTGAAGAAAATTTGATAGGGAAGAAAAAAGGCCTTATTCGCATAATCGGTGGATGATATCACTAACAATAGTATTTTGCAAAATTCAAATCGTGTGATTGCCGCCCTTGCCTGCGGCGCGGGCTGCAAGCTTCACACGTTTGAATTTTTTTACTTTTGCCCCGAGTGATGCATACTATTTTTTGTGCCAAATACTGCGGAAGATTTGTATTTTCGGTCCGAAACAAAACATAATTTTAATTAAACTGTTGAGTTATCAACAAAATTTGCTGTAGAAACACCAATATGCCGAAAAGTGCGGGGGTCCAGGGGGCGGCAGCCCCCTGGTATAAAAATAAAAACAATTTAACAAATGAAATTACTGTAAACATACATTCACTTGCTCACAAAACATTTGGCTATCGTCCACACAACACTACACTCAATGCGTACTTTCAATCAAGTGAACATGTGTTTTCTAGACATATGAGGACCGAAAGTAAAATGATGACAGTGACATTTACTTTCGGCCCGCAAATACGCAAGCCCACGGGGCGAAAGTAAAATGATGACAGTGACATTTACTTTCGGCCCAAGGCCTGAATTTTTTTACTTTCGGTCACCATTTGAGAACCGAAAATACAAACTTTCGCAGTATTTGGCATAAAAAAGCTGTAATACTTCGTTAACAATCTACTTTTCATGCTTCGGTCCCGAAAATGAGGGCAATTTTTCGAATTTTCTCGGGTTTCCGGCCCTCTGCATGAAAACTCACATGTGCACATCCGCGAAATTGCCTAAAATCAATCGTCCAAAACAGGTACACAAATGACTATTGAATGAGATGCGAAAGTTTAAAAATTCAACTCTCAGTAAGCCACGACATCACAAGAGGTGCGAAAGTACTTTCGCCCCCGAAACGAAGATGCGAAAGTAGATACCAGCAACAACAGAGGATCGAAAGTACTTTCGACTCTCAAACGAAGATGCGAAAGTAAATGACAGCAACAACATGTGTTCCGTCTGGTGTCATTGTGATCGCTGTGATTGTTGTGATAGAAAAGAATGTTGCCAATAATTTATTAATTTTTCTTTTACCAGTTAGAACGTTTTTCTTTTTCATCAGTTAAAACGTGTTTCGGAAGCTCAAATTACAATTTTCGTAGATATTGTAATGAAAAATTGTGTGGATCACATGGCACTTTCGTCCCTTGTGATCCAAAAAACCATTTCATCCTCTTTTTCGATAGTTCTCTTTTTGTCATCTTTTTTATGTCAAAATGTCCTCTGATACAAAATTTAAAAATGTAAGCCCTACCTTAAGGTAATAGTGATATGCTTGGACGAGTTTTTTTTATTTAATACATTTTACCTATCAGCGGGTGTTATTAGCAGGACCGTCTCTCTTGGAAGACATCGTCACGAAATATTGGTGTAACAGTAGCAGCATAGCAATTTTTTAGAAAATTTGTGGAGAATACAACTTTTAAACGACTTCATTGGAGTTTTCAGAAAGTTACCCATCCCATCTTCATGGTTCTTTTTCACCTCGGCATTTTTCTTTCAACCTTGGCTTACCATGAAAAAATCTCAACAAGCGGTAAGTCAACGAAGGTTCTGTATACTTACTTTGATACTGTCTTTGGCTATTACTACAACAGAAAGGACAAAAAAGGTTTTCACTTTCTAACTTTTAGATCTAAGCAAAGCACTTCTTCAAGCATGAGTGGTGATCTAAATAGGATATGAAACTTGACAGTGTGTCATACAACTGTAAAACACTGTAAAAAAAACCGTTTCACACAAAACGGTACTCTATTTCGCTGTCGAGTATGACTTTTGCTTGAAGTTGATCTAAGTCAATGTGGTAAATAGAAAGATGCAGAACATTCGCCGCCAACCTCTATTGTAATTTTTTCATCGTGTTTGATGCAACATATGTAGTAATTAGGCCACCAGAGAAATCGGCATATTTCCAGTACTGTGCGTCCATGGATAACATCCCTAACAGATTTGTTGTTCGAACTATTGGAAAGTTACGTTTTATCAACTGAGACTCTTTCGCTCACTCTTTCGTTCATACCATTCGTTCAAATTCAGAACAAATCCAGCTGCAATATAAAATTATTCAAAAGATCTTGAACTTGATCACTACGTTTTTTACCGAAACCTGTTCGGTTTATATTCCTGTTTCACCAATCGATATAAAGGCAAACACTGGTAAAATGGACAAAAATAATAACGTCATTCTTTCACTATATCTATTGAAAGACATCAAACATCGTTATACATAGACACTCTTTGCATAATCCTACACAAGAAAAACGAAAGAAAAAAAATGGTCGTGCCACTACGTCAGGAAGAAAAAAGACGAAAGACGTTAAAAGGGAAAGCCAAAGAAAACTTTCGACTACTTTCCCCTCATGTAATCGTATATTGAATTGGATGGTGAAGTGACTTGAATGTGTAAATAAAGCTCAGCTGCTGCAGAAAATTTATTCACCCTACAGTGTGAAGAAATTGGATGTGTATTCACGTAGTTTTTTTTGTGTTATTTGCATTAAACAATACTCGTATGTGTGTTAAATAATTCCAACAAATTTGCGGTAGTTAACACGAAGGATATTTTAATTTCTGATGTGTTGAATGAAAGAAATTTTGAATTGAGCTTGCTGACATTGCGAATGTGTCGTCAATTCAGATCAGTTGGAATCTCATAGCAATGTATGCTTCAGACGTTCAACAAAGACGTGAACTGATTGCAGGATATAAATGATGATATCTGGACCACCAAGACTTAACCGTCTCTGCTGTTTATTGCAAAGTGACTTTCATAATTTTATCACAGATGTTCGGATGTCAAAATTACTTAACTAGAAGAATAATTCAAAAATTACACTTCAGGTCTATGTTGTTGTCTCGTTTTCGCTTATGTAATAAAGTAGAGTACACACTTGTCACTATCAGTCTCGGCAAGTCTCGACTTCTTCGTGACAAGTGTATAATATATATTATATCTTAAGTAGGGTCACTAGGTCCTTCCGATTCATTTAAACTACTTGTCAAAATCACTAGACAGAAATATATCAAGTTTATAATGCAATAGAACAAAGTCGGCAACCAAATTCAGACCAACAAAATAATGGAAATTTCATCCACAGTAACGTCGCTTACGTTATATTTCATACAAAACGAGCAACGTCGCCTACGCGATTTACACAGAAATATTATTAAGGTTATGGTTCTGTGGATGAAATTTGACATTTTATATTGCCTTGGAACAAGCCTATATTGAACACATGGTGCGTACTTTACTCGTGCTACTCACTCTGGTATTCATACACACCTGGTGGGTATTGGTATATGTTGAAATATACTATTTATATTGAATTCAACAACGAAAGCAATACGAAATCGTATGCAATCCTATGACCACCTGACCGCCAACATAGGCTGGCGACCAACCGACTGTCTTGACGAAAACATGACCAAATTCTGGTAGAATCGATTCGGTGGCAAATTTTTAAATGTCACTTTTCTCACCAAAATTACCATAAAAACATAAAAAATGTCTTTGCTCCAATATGAACCCTAGTGCATTAGTATCGTAATTTAGAAGTCTACACATCGAAAGGGAATAACGATAAAATCAACCACAAAATAATGTATGTAAAACCATCCCCTTCTTGTGTATACAATATATTTTATACTCCCTTTATAGTATCAGTCATGCCTTGCCGGAGCTATACAAAAAAAAAATTCAATAAATTAACACCCGAGAAATTCTTTTTGTGTCATCAGTGACACTGCAATAATAAATTTACTGAATTAAGATGGTCGCTCTATACAGTCTCGGCGTTAGTGTGAACATTTGGTTTATTTACTGAAAGATACATGGGTAGAGGTTGAACATGGAGTCTATGTTTAAATAAAAAATAATACGAAATTATCACCGCGTTGGGGTACACATAATGTCGGCTTCGGACACGAGAAATGGAGGAAAAATAGCAGCGCTTAAATATGTTTGTAGACGAAAGGCATGCGACTTCCATCTGATCTTTAGGGTTCCTCAATTTTCGATAATGCTGACAAACAATGTTATTCTTCATAGAATCGGAAAGGCGAGAGGGGAGCGAGCGAAAAATTTTATGAATGAAGCCTGACAGATGAATGAAAATAGCTCGAGCGGAGCGAGCGAAAAAATAAGATTGACTAGGTATTGACGTTTGAATTCTGTTCTTTTGAAATGCAAGAACATTGGAAAAGGTGATTTGACCGTTTCCGAAATGAAGAGAATCGATTTAGCTATTTTCATAATAAGGTAGTAAATGGGAGTGTTGACAAATCTCAAATCTAATCATTTATTGTCATAATTTAATGTTACAATAATTGTTATATAAGTCACAATCAATCAAGAAAGAAGTGAAAGAATCCAACGAGTTGTGCAGCTTATAGTAAGATAAAATTTCATAGTTAAAGCACAAAACATTTGCTGAAGTTGCACGATTACGTTAGGATTAGTCAAAAGAAATTTAGAGTTGAAAGTTAAATAATGTGTCGAAGGGTAGACACATTTCCTGCTACCGAGACCAGATAGGGTGCCGGTGGATCGCCACTGTTATCGAAGTTAGCCGTGCGCAAATGAAACATTATTGCACTTTTCAGTTCATAAATTGACGTTCTGAGAATGACGTGTCTAAATCTAGCTCATTTTGACATCTAAAAGTGTCAACAAATTGTGAATATTATGACATTACAGTAGAAAATAGAATTTTTGATAACCTTCGCTTTCTGTTGCACTTACTCACCTGTTGTCATGTAATGATATTAATCCCTGATTTCGACTCGATTCAATATCCTCTCTAGCGACCTACACCCACGGAATTTTGAAAACCGACCCTTTTTCTGTTTTATGACGTTTTCTGAATTTTGCATATGGAGAAATCAAGTATAACACACAAACAGAAAATGTGTAGGTTTTCAGAACGTAGCATTTGCATTTTACATGTAAAATTAGAAATTAATCAATCGTCAAACAAAGAAATAATGTGGCATTTTGAACTTTGAATGCGCCAAAACGAAGTTTGCTCCATCTCGATTGTGAGTACCAGGCATGAGCGCCGACGGAGAAACCTCGGCGGCGGCTAGCCGAAAAAAATTTCTCGGCGGCGGCGAAAAAATCGGCTTGAGCCGGCTTAAAACGGCTCGGCTGGAGGTTCCTTTTAACTTTTTTTAAAAATAAAACGGTTTAGATAAATTCATGGAAAATGAACTAGTAAGCATGAAAATGAAATTGTACGGAAAGCGAAAATGTAGGTAGATTGTTGTTCAAAGTGCAAGTGGAACTGGTCTTGTTACAAGCAAGTCTCTAAGTCTAAGGTTCACTAACACGTCAAGTTTTATTGCCTCAAAACTTGAACTAAATGGAAAATCATGCTCCAGTACACTCATTTAACTCATTAAGAAAATGGTTCTCGAGAAGAAATCGAAAGCTCACGAAAATCAAGTAAAAATTGAAAAGAAAAAAAATCGAGAAAATTCGCAAAGATCGATAAAGTTTTCTCAAATTTGTGAATTAAAACTGATTGTGCGCCTTCGGCTCGTTCCGCAAAGGTCATTCTTGCCAAAACAACAAACTTAGAAGCGAGGACGTAATATACCATTCTGGAAAATTCAAGAAAATTTTCAAAATTTTCTTAATTTTGAAAAAAAAAAATCAAAAAGTACTTGAGCTGCTTAGGATCAACAGGAATCTCGGTTTTCAAAATTATTTCACCCATTCACCTTTCGAAATCTTTATTTAATTTTCCAGCCGTTTCAAGCCGGCTTGAGCCGTGTTTTTGGCACCGGCTCGGCTGCGGCGCGGCTTGCTCAAAAATGGCCGGCGGCGGCTTGATCGGCGGCTTATTTTCGGCGGCGCTCATGCCTGGTGAGTACCCTTGTTCCGTTTTTTTTCTCGGTATTTTCCCGATTTCTAATCATTTCTCGATTTCAGTCGATTTCCCAATTTCAGTCCATTTTCATATTTCTAGTCATTTCAATTCCCTTTTCTGGTCATTCTGACGGTCATTCCCAATTTCTGGTCATTTTCCCATTCTTAGTCATTTCCCGATTTCCGGTCATTTACTTAGATTTTTGATCAATATTCCTGACTCCTGTCAGCCAAGGATCATTTCTGTACAATTTAAAAAGAAAGTCGATCTCCTATTTCCGGGAAGAGAAGAATTGATATTGATTTGGGAAACTATTTCTAGATATGCTGTCGTCGAAGTTTTTCCGATTTATTTATTTATCAAATTAATGAGGTTATAGCTGGTGTACTGTCGTGTTGGTAGCCACAGGCATAACTTTTGGCTCTTTTAAGACTCAGAAATTATTTACAAAAAATGTCAACCAACAACATTGAAATGAAATCCCATCATAAAAAACATATCAATAAAATACAAAATTTACTAAAAATAATTCCTGAATAATATATGGGAAGCAAATTAACACAGAGTTAATGTACCGTGTTCAAATTCCTTTTTAAGCTCATTCAAGTGATCACTTGTTTGAAGTGTTCTTGTTGCCGTTTGTAGTGCTGTCATCTGAGGCACACGAGCATATTATATTATATTCATAATGTCGGTAGAACGTATTCGTAAACAGATCAAATCTTAGTTTAGGTTGGCGCAAGCCTTACAAACAGTGCATTGAGCGTCCTTTTTATAGTAATTATTGGCAAAATACAGGTGATGCGAAACAAATACGAGTTAGAGTCTTTTTAAATTGTCATCGGAAAGCATACCTTGGAGATCAATAGAAAAGCAACAAAAAAACGGCCTCTGGATATACCCCAACAATGTTGGGCCAACATTCACAAAGCCTAGCAGAGATTCCAAATAGATTCTGTGTTGGCTAATATTCAGTGTAAGTAAAAATATCCTGTCGATGTATGCAAAGTATTTATTCGGCCTCTAATGTACCTTATATGCTTTTCTGATGCGATTAATTAAACTCAAGGACATTTTCAATCTTTTTTCAAAATGTTGGGTAAATCGTCTTACGCCATTTACATAAGCTCTAAATTCGAACATATTCATTTAGCATCGATATGCAACAAAGTGATGATCAAACGGATATTTAAATTTATACCACTTTAACAGCAGGAGCAGTATAAAAAGACAAAACCGATTTATGCGAGGATTTATAATGCCCCCCATTCATCCATACATTGTATAATACATGAGGAATTTTGTTCGACCCATCCATATATTATCCCCCATTAGGCATAAACATAACACATAAAATGTGCACCCATTTAAATAGATGAAGATGGGTATATCAAATTCGAATTATGTCCATTCCATTGAAAAGCATAATTGCAACGTTGGTCCATTAAATCATTTTACAATTAAATTTTCCAAGTCTCTCTCTCTCTCTCTCTCGGTCGGTTTGTTGTTGTTGTTGTTGCGTGTTATTTGTTGTGTGTACATTGTTTTTTAGGAAAATTTATGGATGGTAAATTGCATTAACATTGCATTTCATTATACATATCCGGACCGTATATTTTGAAAGTGATTTATACGTGTACGTAGTCGGACATGTACGATATTGTGTATAGAATAAAAATAATTATAAACATAGCTAACGCCGACCCGTACGAAACACCTATTCGTATCAAAAGCCTTTATTGTGAAACTCTTCATTTCTCTTACTTCATTTTCTTCTCTGCTGAAAAGCTATTCGCGCTTTAAAATCACTTGCATTATCCACTCTTTGCCTTGCTATCATCAACAAATAAATTGCCGGAGGCAATATAGACAGCCCCGTACGAAGTCAAATTTCATAAATTCCTATTTAAACAGCTATATACCGCTATATTTACTTATATTTTCCTATAAATAAACATTTCACAGATGAATTTGATATTATATAGCTCTACATGCCTGTATATTGCTCAATATAACTGTATATAGGTATATATAGATGTCCGTATATGGGATTCCTAAAACCCCCCACACAGAACCAATTACTTCTCTGTTAACAGAAACTCTCTAAGTACCATTTTCCACAAGATATTTCAATTTTACTAAAATCCAATATGGCCGCAGGAAGCCATTTTGTTAGGAGACCTGAAATAGTACTGACGCTTTACATTCGTTAATACCTTTCAAACAAAAAAAAATCATGAAATTCGGTCAAAATTTACTCGAGATATTGACAAAATACACCACGTTCACTGTACGGCCGAGTAGCCAGATAAGAGCTCACTCCAAGAGACCTAGCTCACGCTCCGGTGAACATAATTTCATAAAAATTTTTTACCTGATTGGTACGGTCAATACCTATCTAATAAAGCTAAAACAGACGAAATATGTTCAAATGTGGCCGACCTACAAGCAAAAACTGCTTGCCGTCCTGTGCCTGTTTCACACCAAGGGGTCTAACTCACGAGTCGGTCATCCGATTTCCATAAACTTTTTTTTTGTCGATCGGTATTGTAAAAACCTTTCTTTTGACGAATCACTGATAAGTGTAGTGCTTAAATGTTTGGAGATATCGTCGAAAAACACTTAGGCACTTATTATGCTCCAGCTCCGGAGAGGTCGATCCGAAATCACCCATCTTCGAACCTAGTTTGTCTTTTGACATTACCAAACGAAGAAAAAAAGAATTTTTAAAATCGGATGTGTTTTACTCAAGTTAGAGAACCCACAGACGGACAGACAGACAGACGGACATTTTTTTTCGCGGATTTGGCATCTCTAGACAACCACAATAGGTTTTTCCTTACTCAGGGAGTCCAATTCGACGTGTTACAAACGTATGCGTAAACCTATAAGACCCCAGTACTTCGTACGGGTCTATAAATATGGTTGCAAAGAACCGACGAATCTTAAAGTATCTAACACAACGACTGACTTTTTAACTAGCTTCACCGTATATGAAGGAGTGATATTTGCGACAAAGTTGATTATTCGTGGTACAAAATAAATTGTGTTTGTAACACTGACTTTGAGCTAGTCATGTCAAAAAATTGTATGCGATGATGGTGTTGCGTAGTGCTGTAGTAGAACTATAGACGCTATTATTGTCTCTTTATGTCTTTAATACGTCAAATAGTGCATTACCATGCTCCATTATTTATACGAGACGTATACGTAATACGTTACGAGGGTGAGGTGAGGTATTTTGTTGTAGTAGGCGAACTGTTAAAAAATGTGACAATATCCTACGAAAACAATTTTTCTAACGTAAGTTGAAGATATTCATAATCTTCAGCATCAATCTAGTTAGCAAATGCAGTCGATTTACACACGAGAATTTCCGTGCGCAAATATTTATAACCAACGCAGTTCAAGCAAGTTGTACCCTAAATAGAGTAGTGCAAATTTTGGCACTTTAACTATTTGGCAGCTGTCACTCGAAGCACTTTTGCTTGAAGTGCGTTGATATAACCAATATCTTTAAGTATTTGCTCATGCATTTGACAGAATCCCACTACGATCATGTGTAGTAGGATTCTGTGTTAGTTACAGGTTGATGTGGTTTTGCATGTGGTACCAATAGATAAAATACGTTTTTTTTTCTTAATCTCAGATAGCATTGAAATGTATACTTTTGTCGATCTAAGGCGACAACGAAATTTCATATGTATTCTCCCGACTGAGTTGTGGTAGACAACATGTTTATTTACATGCCTTTGTTTTCCCTAGGGTCGAAAGTGGCCTATTACACACCTGGGAAAACAATAAATTTGGTTTACGTTTCAAAACCATGTAAAATCCAATTACTATTGATTGTTCGTCGAAGTGATTTATTATTGATTATTTTGGTGTTTGTCTGTTTCAGTTGCCTTTGTCTTATGCATAAAAAGTTGTCTGTACCTTGACAGGAACGTGATTTTTTCAGCACATGTCCTAAATTTTCCTTACTACTTTTCCTGTCTTGATAAAAAAAATAACAAAAAAAAAATGGTGCAAAACAACGTAATTCATTAACTAGTTAGCAAAATAGCTAATCCTGCTTTAATATTATTTCAGCAAATATTTTCAAGGCCGAATTGAATCACTAAATGCAATCTCAATTACTGTGATCTATTTGTAATACGATAAGAGTCAAACAAGCTGAACAACAATAGACAAGACTATTATTTCTGTAAAGAAAATCATCTTTTATTGCACTTCAACAATAATGATAAAGCCACACGTTGAAAATGTGTAATTGTATTTTGTCACTTGTGGTATAATCACTTCGGTCTGGTAATCAATATCACCAATAAATCGAGATAGAAATGTGCGTAATCCACACGTAGCGGTTGTCTATTAGAGTTTTTCTAGCTGGTTGATTGTGTCAATAGTTTATTATAATGTAAGTAAATGGGAAGGTAAAGTTTACGTACCGTCCTTGTTGGTTACTAGCGGCGTTTACCAGCCTGCCTGTCTCTCAGATACACACACACACAGTCAGCATTTGAAACTCGATGCTAGTCATAGAAAACGTTTTCTTCTCATTGCTTGTTGTTGTTTTGATTTTCTCCATAGTTGCATAATCTACTATTATGACGCATATGCTGTAATCTATTGAAGAAGGAAATGTTTTGAGACGCAAAACGGTTTCAACAACGAGCCATCAGAACAGTCGGAGCGTTTGCTGCGACTGAGCCCCGCACAAACCCGTATATCTATTGCGTACGTGACCCTAGTGCGTCTGTCACCCTACTTTGACCGTAAGCCTATTGCGCCGGTTAATGTAGTTAACGTAAAATTATTATGTAATATGTACATCTTAGAAATTGCGCATAGCGCAATTACGAAGCCCCGTACGACGTTCCTTTCAAATAAAACAAAAATTTCAAATCGCCCTAAAATTTTAATTTTTTGAAGGGCCTAGTATCGGCCTCAATCCGAGGACCCAAATTTAAAATTTTTTCAACTATATTCCATTCGGCCTTTGATTACCTCCCAAATGAAACAAAAATTACGAAAAAAGGATGAAATTTGCTCGAGTTATATGTAAAATACACATAGGGCCCTAGTAGTGGCCTTAGTCCAAGGACCCAAATTTAATTTTTGTTCAACAACATTCTATTCGGCCTTTGATTACCTTCCAAATGAAACAAAAATTACGAAAAACGGATGAAATTTGCTCGAGTTATATGTAAAATACACATAGGGCCCTAGTAACGGCCTTAGTCCAAGGACCCAAATTTAATTTTTTTTCAACAACATTCTATTCGGCCTTTGATTACCTTCCAAATGAAACAAAAATTACGAAAAACGGATGAAATTTACTCGAGTTATATGTGAAATACACATAGGGCCCTAGTAGCGGCTTTAGGCCAAGGACCCAAATTTAATTTTTTTTCAACAACATTCTATTCGGCATTCGATTACCTTCCAAATCAAACAAAAATTACGAAAAACGAATGAAATTTACTCGAGTTCTATGTAAAATACACATAGGGCCCTAGTAGCATTTCACTTCTAAGGCCCTAACTCACGGTCCACTCACCCGATTTTAAAAAACTCTTTTTTCCTGGATTGGTATTGACAATACCTATCATTTGCCGTGTCATTTACATTTCCATCGTTTATTTTGCCATAAATATCACCAAAAGACCTTAAATCACTTAGGTGGCCCTAACTCACGAAGGGCCGACCCGAATATGCCCATCTTCGAACTTAGCCTCACTATTTCGACTATCTTTCAGGGAAAAATTTTTGAAATCGGATTTGATTTACTCAAGATATCGACGTGACAGATTGACGTGATAAATGTTTATTGCAGATTCGTCATCTATGAACATAGGCAAACACTTTGTACTTCGTACGGGGCTAAAAATGGGGAAAATCATTTGATAACAACACAGAATAAGCCAGATAAACTACGTGCAGTTGGAATTATGTGTTTAGTGATTAACGTGCTTTACGGGTCAGATTATCAGTCAATTTCCGAATCTTGTAACTTGCTTTCGATAAAAGGGCGAACCTAAGTTCACAAATTTTCAAAATGAATAGAGCCAAATTCTTGCAAATGTTGCGTGTTCATCTCCTAACTATTCTGACAGTAATTTCGGTCATTCTAAGTATAGTTACTGGAATCATAATGCGATTGGGTCACTCGACTTATGATGCACGAACTGTGATGTATGTAAATTTCATCGGAGACATTTTCTTGCGCATGATTCGTCTGTTAATTTTTCCTCTGATCATGTCATCTCTGATTGCTGCCATAGCACCACTTGATATATCGTTGAGCAAAAAAATCGGGGCTCGGACGATTGTGTACATTTTATTGACAACTGTGATAGCAGTAATTCTGGGAGTTGTGCTTGTGGTAACCATTAAACCAGGAGGTGATGGAGTTGACGATGGAGTCGATCGAGAACAGCGAAAAGCAAGCACAATATCCGACACAATATTAGACTTGATAAGGTAAGAAAGAAGCTTTTTGAAAAGATAACACCGTTAACGGGCTTTTCGCCTACCTGACTGAGTGAAATTGCCAACGAACAATTACAGATGTAACACAAATAGACGTTATCCCAACAAAAATCTCTTCGAGAAAAGTGTGACGCTGTTTCAATTTCTAAAATGAATGATATCGCTAGAGTTGACGCTTTCAGCTTCGTTACGCAAAAATTAAATTTTACACCCAATTAGTTCAAACAAGCTGGCTTAGTTTTATCTCATCATCTGCCAAATAATTTTTACCAAAAAAAAAAAATTGACTGGAAACAACCAAAATTTTACCAAAAAAATCTGCGTCGCAAAGTGGCAGATGTTCAGGAACAGACCAGCAAGAAAATTTATCTGCCACATGCGACGCAGATTTTTTTGGTAAAATTTTGGTTGTTTTCAGTCAAATTTTTTTTGGTAAATTCGAAATTCGAAAATTTGACGAAAAATCGAAAATTTGACGAAAAATCGAAAATTTGACGAAAATCGAATATTTGACGAAAATCGAATATTTGACGAAATTTGAAAATTTGACGAAATTTGAAAATTTGACGAAATTCGAAAATTTGACAAAATTCGAAAATTTGACGAAGAAAGTAACTCTATCTGCAACCATTCAAGAAATAGCTCTAAAACCCTTATTGACCTTTCATCCTGCGCTCGAGTAGCTCAAAATTTGGTCACTCTGACCACTCTAGCTCAACCGAATCTGCACCAATGTTTCTAATTATTTGTTTGTTTGATGGCAGGCCCGTAACTAGCCAGACAACTATGGCGAAATTTAAAAAAAAAACTGTTTTTTTTAATTTTCATGGGTTGCAATGCCAGCCCCAAGACCCGCTAGTTACGGGCCTGTTTGATGGGTCGCACGCCTCTGTAGGTTTCAATACAGCTAAGCTACTTCGAGGGCAATAAAACAAAATTCTGGTTTTTCCTGGGGTAATGGCGTATCACATTTTCATTTTTATGCCCACCCTGATGTTCCTGCAAAATTTCATGGAGATCGGTTGACTAGTTTCCGAGATCGACCGTCGATAGATAGACAGATAGATAGATAGAAACATACAGAGTAAGTTGAAAGATTTTGATTGTTTGGAAAAAGTCAATTTGAAGCGAGAATATGAAAGAATAGGTTTTGTGGTGATATGGTCTAAAGGGCAGAAACTGAAATGTTCAGCTATATATAGTTGCCGCGTCTCAAAAAAAATTCTTCGTTTTTTTTTGGAAGTTAGACTGCGTCAAGTCCTCCGCTATCGCTCCGGACATGATCGTTACCTAATCCAAGTTTTAAAGGTTTCTTTTCCAAAAAAAGAATTTGTGTATAATATTCGACTCGTATACAATTCAAATATCACGGTTACTTCAAATGTTATACGAGTCGAATAATTATACAATTTGGTTCAGAGAAATCATCAAAAAACGAATATTTTTCCGCCAAAAGTAAAATCGAAATTCTCTCCCTCAGAAATATTTTCCCGCCGAACGTAGTGCAGGCAACTTTGTCCACGTATCAAACCGTCCTCACACCGTTAGAAGACCAACCTGATGCTCATGTTAACGATTGGACTATTAGCGGAAGATATGTGGACGGTACAAATATGGTGATCAAACTGTGACAATATCCCCTATTTTGTCACGTCATTACGTTTAACTTACAGCTCGGGGTCGTTTCGATTGCCATCGTTTTGGGAATCATTATGAGCTCGATGCGTGACAAAGTAAGCCATTTGCTGACGGTTGTGCTTGAGTTCACTCAGGTGATGATGGGAATCATTCAAATTGTCATCTGGTTAACGCCAATCGGAGTTTACTTTTTGATTCTGGCAAAATTCCTTGAGATGGACGACATTTTAGACGTGTTCGGTAAACTGGGCATGTACCTGGCCACAGTTTCTGCAGGAATTTTTATTCACGGCTTCATAATTTTGCCGCTGATTTTCCTGTTAATAACCAGAAAAAATCCGGTTGTGTTCATTGGTCATATGATGCCAGCAATTCTTACTGCATTGGGGACATCGTCGTCATTAGCTACATTGCCAGTTTCGATTAAATGCCTGGAGGAGAACGCGAAAATTGATGTTCGCATATCTCGGTTTATGTTACCATTGGGAGCTACTATAAATATGAATGGTGCGCGCATCATTGTCGATGAAAGAAAAGAAAAGAATATTTATCGTCGAATTGCCAATTATAGGTACAGCGTTGTATGAAGCAGTTGCAGCTATTTTTATTGCTCAATTGAGACAGGTGAATCTGTCAATAGGAAACGTAATTGCAGTTTGGTAAAAGAATCTTGCCTGTCAGTTAGGAGTCAAAATTAATTTATCGGATTTAGCATAACTGCAACATGTGCCGCTATCGGTACAGCTGGCGTTCCTCAGGGTGGTCTGGTAACACTAGTAATGGTACTAGATTCAATTGGGATACCCGCAGAGGATATTTCACTAGTCATTGCTATTGACTGGATTGTGTAAGACTTGAACTGGAGCACGAGCAGGAGAAGCAAAATTAATATTTTCTATGAACATTTTACCTTTCAGTAATAGAATTCGGGCTGCTGTCAATATAATGGGGGACGCATACGGAGCAGCAATCATTGAAGTACTTAGTAAAGACGAATTGAAAACGATGGCTAACCATGATGAAAATAAGAAAGATTCCATGTACGACGAATTGAACTAGCATTTTGTGCTCGGGAAAATACTAAGGGTATTCACGGTTGCGAACTTATACTCGGGCATGTACCGTATATCGAGTATAAACTGTCATGACCTAAAAAAAAATCGAGTCGACTGACAACTGACAACTGCCAATGTGTAGTTAATGATCTCTGGACTCCGGTAAAGTAATTAGTTTTTCAATCGGACCGATATCTGCCAACTGTTCAGTCATTCTCATGTACATTTGATATGTCAAATTAGTTGTTATTTTCACAACACTTGGAACATTTTATTTTTTAGAGGTTAGGTTTGTGAAAATGTCAGTTAAATGCATAATATCAAAAGCACTTGACAATGACTTCAGAAAAAGTTTTTCTTTTGCATATTTTTCTCATCACGTTTTCAAAGACGCACGGTAGATATTGCTCCGATCGAAAAATTGATTGCTTCATCGGGGTCCTGACATCGCGAACTACTTGCATTTTGTTTAACCAAAATCCGTTGACCCGAATTTTTTTTTCAGTTGACAGTTGTCCTTATCGATAATTGAACGGTATAATACTGGATATACTGTATAGTGCGTCCGCTAAGGCTGGGAAATACACTAGGATCGTGCAAATTGAGGTTATGATTTTATTATGATCTGTATGGAATGCTGATTCCAAAATCAACAGGGGCAACTCCGGCAGCTCACTCGTTTCGCCTAGAGCGACCGTTACGTCACTTTGGCTTCACTGAATTTTCATGCCCATTTCCAAACAGATATCGATGTGGAATAAGCGGTTTATTAAAACAGAATATTAAAGCTGAATATTCTTAAATGTTCAAAGTTTTTTTTTAGAATAATTTTTTTGTTGACAAAAAAATTCCAAAATGGCCGAAAAAAATGGCGGAAGTTTGAGGTTCATTTTTTTCTGCTTAAAACCTAGAAATCCGATCGACATACTAAAAAATCCCGAAAACTTTCTTTGGGAAGTTTGTAGCCAATTACAAATCCTATACTTTACGCTTTAAAAAAATTTAAATCCGCCATTTTTTTCGGCCATTTTGGATTTTTTTGTGAACGCAAAAATTATTCTAAAACGATTGAGCTGCCGGAGTTGCCCCTGATGATTTTGGAATCAGCATTCCATACAGATCATAATAAAATCATAAAATCAATTTTACCTTAATTTGCACAATCTTTTGCCTTAGCGGACACACTAGTAGCAACAGTGAATACCCTCACTGTAATCAATTTATTAAATCAGTTGGTTTTTGGTGGCTTGAGGCAAGTCACTAAAAAGTTTTTGATTTCAAAATGTTTGAAACACCTATTACAAAAAAAAAAAAATAGTTAAGCTGCATCGAATATCTGTGTATTAAAGTTATTTGAGGAGGATCTACATTTTTCTTGAGAACTAATATATGTAACCTAGTGCTGAATGATCAATCCGAGGCGAAGCTGATTTTAATAACATATCGTGTGAGAAATAGTAAATTACAGCAGAGGCTATGTAAATGGCCGATTACATAAGTGTAGGAACCGAGTAGTTGGCACAGGTCAATTAACTATTCGAATGCAGATATCCTTTTGTTAACTAGAACAGTTGTTGACATGAGAGAGTATGATTGTTAATCAGTTTCAGGCGAACCGTAGATGAAGAAAGATTTAAATAAAATTTGATTCGTTTACGTTGAGAAAAGCTGGATGTTTTATTAGGCTACGGCCTTGCCTGATCCTATATGGGGGCTCAACCGCTTTTGGACCTTTAAGGGAAGTAAATTGTGAGAAAAATTAAAAGACAATTGAGAAAATCTATTTAAAGTTTGCAGAGTGAATTGTGTAAAGACGATTTTGAACAATAGAAAACCGAAAGTAAATGAAAAGAAGCACGTGGAGAAAAGAATCGCAAAGAGTCCGGGTGAATGCTGAGTGGATTTATGCCGAACAAATCGCAAAGAGTCTGAGTGAATGCTGAGTGGATTTACGCCGAACAAATCGCAAAGAGTACGGGTGAATGCTGAGTGGATTTACGCCGAACAAATCGAAATGAAGATAACAAACAACTGTTAAGAAGTAAAGACTGAGATGGGACGAAAAGAAGCTGGAAAGAAAACGAACACGCAACGCGACGAAAAAGTAATTTAAAAGTTGGCATACGAACTTTAAAAGTTCCAGAAACATCGAATCGACAGCAACGTGGTGTATACAATTCGAAACAATAAGCAGGTCGGCGAGACAACAACAAACAACAGATCGAACAGTGATTTGCAGTACAATTGTCGCTAATATGTTGAACTTCGATTTGGTTGGTAAATCGGAATCGTGCGGCAAGGCTGGTTGTATAATTTTCGGATCATACGATGCGACGACTTGGATAATTTTGAGTTTCGAATATACGAGGAATGTGGACGATTTTGATGTGAACATGAAACGTTGCAATGGCGATGAATATGGCAAAAGTGTTTGGATTTATCATTCGTTACATTTGTGAATTTACCATTCGTTATATTTGTAAAGAGGGCTGTGTGGTTGAACACATTTGAGGTCAAATGTTTTGTTAAGAGGGGGTTGTGTGGGAACCGAGTAGTTGGCACAGGTCAATTAACTATTCGAATGCAGATATCCTTTTGTTAACTAGAACAGTTGTTGACATGAGAGAGTATGATTGTTAATCAGTTTCAGGCGAACCGTAGATGAAGATAAATAAAATTTGATTCGTTTACGTTGAGAAAAGTCGGATGTTTTATTAGGCTACGGCCTTGCCTGATCCTATATAAGCGCAAAATATAAAGTATCCGAGCTGAAGGCGAGGTTTCGTAATTTCGTTTCTTTAAATAGAACTGAAATAGCACGAAAAACGCATCCGAATCTAGTATATCGTTGTCTAATCCAACAATATGGTTAAACTTATTCAAGACACTGACATTCAATTTTATATGCATTTAACGTTCCATTCCATAAATTTTATTTGAATCATAATTATTTTATTGTTGTTAATTATTGTGTACATAAATACAAACCACTTTTATCAATATAAACAGAATTGGCTGATAATTGGGCACAGTTCAGTTTGGTATCTCAGGCTGTAAACTGTTATAGCCTATGACAATCGTAATCAGAATCATTAAGATATAAAAAAAGACACAACACGGGCTCTAAAACGAAAGAAACGGATTGTCATTCAAACACAGTGAATCCAAAGTATTTGATCAAAGGGATACAAAAACATACAGGACCCGAGTTTATTGCAAGGCTGTATACTTTGGGGAGGTCACGCAGATGCAGATACGCGGGTTACACACCACGTTTCATACAAAAAATTCACCACGCCATACAAATTCAATTTTGGTGAATTTGTTTGTATGGAAAAGGTGTGTTCCCGCGTATCTAATAAAATGGCGATCTGCGTGACCTCCCCGAAGTATACAACCTTGAGTTTATTGTAGTACCAAGGCCCTGAAAGAACAGGTTAGGACGAAGACTGTAATCAAGGTTGTAAACTATGGGGAGGTCACGCAGATACAGATCAAATGTATCGTAGCAGAGAAATTTTGATGTCAGAATCTTGATACACACGTGGAATTCTGAAAACCGACATATTTTCTGTTTTTGTGTTTTACGCAAGTTCATAATTTCTCCCTTTAAAAATACATGCAAAAATCACAAAACACTGAAAAAACACAAAACTGAAAATATGTCGATGTTCAGAATTCCGCGAGTGTACATTCAGGGAATCGCTGATAAAGTTCGCTTCGCTCGAATCAGCAAAACAATCCCATTTACTAAAACTAATTAGCAAAATAGCTATTCTTTCAAGAAGACACATTAAACAAATCAAGGATGACAGAGTGGTCATGTCTACAATATTTTCAACTTCTTATATGCGTTCCCGATTACCAATTGACCCTGTTGAGCATATAGAGAAAATTGAAAGTACTCCTTAAACTGGCAAAACTTTCACTGACGACACATTCAGAAGAGAACGTTGTTATGCCGTTTGAAAAGCCTATAATTATTTTTCTTGTCGTTTCAGTTCGTTTCATTGATTTGCCGTTGTAAACGTTCATAAGGAAAGAGACGACGAAAAACAGGAGTAACTGAATTAGACAGCCCATTCAAGAAAATGAAATATATTTCGTTTATAAAATTAGGGTGTGTCCTATTGTGTATAGTATGAAAACTTTGTGATATTCATTTTTACCGCAACAAATCATTCGTTACATTCCGAGAAAATTGTTTGTAGTGGATATGGTAAGTGAATGAGCGATTTAAGGGAAGTGTTTCGTAAACACAATTTCGAACAATATTTTGTAATGTTCGGACAAGTTGATAAGAAATCGATTACCGTGGTCGGTTATTCGTAAGATGACATGTAAATGGACAATGAAGTTTCCAAGTCACTTAATCCTCAAACAACCGGAAAATGAATTACCACCGTAATTCGTTTGTTCCATTGAGTGTTGATATCACGGAAATATCTGTGAATAATTGCTGTAGTACGTGTGCTACTATTTGGTATTGTTAAAATCGTGTTGAGCGTCCTCAGTTTCCCCATAATCTGTCATTTGTGACGCTGTCTTTCTCTCTCGATTTGTTATTTCCGTAACTAATTGAGAGAAAAATCAAGTCAGTTTCTGTGTTAATTCGTTGAACGGAGGCCTAAGTCATTTAACCATCCGAATCAGTTTTTTTTCGTTGACGAACAACCCCAAGTGTGAGGTTTACAGCTCATAAAATGACGATCTGCGTGAGCCCCCCAGGAATACAGCATTATTCTGTCTCGTCCCCCACCGAAATAGTACATTTCGTACCTAGGACTGAAAGTCTTTTTTAGCGTGTGAGAGGTTTCCAGACAGAGCCGAAGGCGTCATATTCTCTTCTCTCACCAACAACTTTTTTTCACATTTTCTTTCACTTTTCGTTACAGTGACATCACTTTTCGTTCCCACTGACGTCACTCTTTGTGTATTACTAAGGATTTCATGCAATTGTTATGAATAAAATGAAATTTGATATTAACATAGATTAAGATTGCTCACGCAAATGTGAGTGATATATCGCAGTCTTGTTATGTTGAATGGGGAATAGTGACATCTAGTAACGTAACTATTAATTCATCTATTGAAAAAGTTCGATGGTGGCGGGACATTTCCACACCGTCAATATCGTCAGGAACGATATTATCGTTTTTTTGGACGGTACTATCGTCTAAAAAACGATATTATCGTCCAAAAATTTTTCATCCAGGACGATAATAGAGAACGTTAGCTAAACGGCCGCTAACGCTAATTTCCAGCGCTAAATCCCCCGCTAACGCTAAACTCAACGGTAATGTCCTGTCAATAAATGGCACCATTGTGAATGCATACACATGGACGACGCAATTTTCGATTTATTTTCATTTATTATTTTAAAAGGTCATCCGGATCAATATTTTATTACTGCAATCCGTAGATCTAATTTGCAGGAAGGCAGCGACACTGTGCTGGAAAAAATCTATAAACTTTACAATGTGCTGTTCGATGACAAACATCTTCAACTACACAACAAACACGTGGTTAACCTGCGATTGAAACACATGAAATTATTTTTGTGATTATTACTTCCACAATGTGATCGGATCAATATTTTATCAATGCATTTAGTAGACCTGACTTGTAGGAAGCCAGCGGTATTAAGCTGGAAAAGTTTTATTCACTTTTGATTGCAATAAAACGTATTACGAATCACATTTTCCAACTGCATGTTCGTCGTGTGGAGGATACTATTTGTAACATTAAAAAGAGAATAAAAAACGTTTCCAGCTTAATTCCGCTGGCTTCCTACAAGTCAGATCTACTAATTCCATTGATAAAATGTTAATCTGATCACATTGTGGGAGCAATAATCACAAAATTATTTTCAGGTGTGGAGGATGTTTGTCGTCGAACAGCTCATTGTAAAGTGAATATAGATTTTTTCCAGCACAGTGTCGCTACCTTACTGCAAATTAGATCTACGGATTGCAGTAATAAAATATTGATCCGGATGACCTTTTAAAATGATAAATGAAAATAAATCGAAAATTGCGTCGTCCATGTGTATGCATTCACAATGGTGCCATTTATTGACAGGGCATTACCGTTGATTTTAGCGTTAGCGGGGGATTTAGCGTTGGAAATTAGCTTTAGCGGCCATAATTAGTCTGTGTAATTTTTCTATATAAAATTTAAATTTACGGAACCAAATGAATCAATTTTTAATATATATTTGCCGTCTATAAAAAGGTGTTTATCTACAAGATTTTGTGTTTCGTCTTCAACAACCATCCAGAACGATAATATCGCCCAGGACGATATTATCGTCTAGAATTTTTATTTTAAATAAATTTAAAACGATATTATCGTCCTGGACGATATTATCGTCTCAAATATAAAAAAATAAATTAATCAAAAACGATATTATCGTCCCAAAAATTATCGACCAAGACGACAATATCGTCCAAAATACCGATTTTGTTCAGAAAACGAAAATAACGATAATATCATCCAGCGGATATTTTCATCCAGGACGATATTATCGTCAAAAAAACGATATTATCGTTTAAAAACGATATTATTGTTTTTTTAAACGATAATATCGTCAAGAAAACGATAATATCGTCCTGAAAATATTTTAAAATTTATAATTTTAGACGATATTATCGTCATGGATGAAATTTTTTTGAACGATAATATCGTTTTTTAGACGATAGTATCATAAAAAAAACGATAGTATCGTCCAAAAAGCGATATTATCGTTTAAAAACGATATTATTGTTTTTTTTTTAACGATAATATCGTCAAGAAAACGATAATATCGTCCTGAAAATATTTTAAAATTTATAATTTTAGACGATATTATCGTCATGGATGAAATTTTTTTATATGTCTAAAAAACGATAATATCGTTCCTGACGATATTGACCGTGTAGTTATGTCGCCTCATCAAGTTCGATTATACTTGAAATTTTGGTCGAACCGATATATTTCTTCACACAAAAACATAAATGAATTCGTATAGACAAACTCATTTTGGCCAAATTTCTGATTTCCCTACAAGCCGAAAACTATTTAAAAAAAATTTAATTACATAGAAAACATATCTCTCCATTCAAAATTTTCCATTTTCATTTTTCAATAAAAGCAATCTGCCACAGAAGTACATAAATTGGATACATAAAGCAGAAAAAAAAAACGAATAAAAAATAGATTCAACATATACCGAACACGTGTGCCGTGCATCAAAGCAGTGGAAAATCGTTTAAAAGTTGTACTTTGTGCGCATTTATAATATTCGATATTGGAGGAAGTGAGGAAGAAATGTTTTAGGAATTTACTTCCGGTTGAATTGGCACAAAATATTAAACGAAAACTGCTCTTGCCGCCACTTTTCCTTATATCATAGGGTAGCGGGGTGTTGTTGATATTTAGATTATTTTTTCCACGCTGGCTTATTGTACATGAAGTTATGTAGATGCTGATCGTGTGTGTGCATAACGCACAACAAACAGACATCATGGTTCATTTATTTTCTGTCATTTTAAAAGAGATTTCGTTTTTCGTGGTTGTTACATATTAAAACAAGGAAAACTCATTTTATGGCAAATGTATTTAAATTGTCGCCCCGATAATAAATGGTTAAACAGATGAAGAGACTACAGTAGTTTTGATGTTGTCCAGCTATTCAAAATAAGCTGAAGCCAGTCGTAGCTTACAAACTTTTTAGTTAAAACTGAATCTGGTCAAATAACACGATTCAAAAAATATTAATTTCGCTTTTACCATTTAGATACCGGGAAGTCGTCGGGGCGAAGAATTGGATACCGGGAAATTTAGCCTTTGCCGAAGGCGATTTTCTTCTTTTTACTGTAAAAATTAGACCTCGATGGGAAATGTCTATCATCGGAAAGTACTCACCGGGAAATATCTATAAGCAGGAAGAATTCAGAACTAACCGGGAAATAGCTGTCACCGGGAAGAACTCACCTGGAAATTTTATCAGCTCGAAGAACTTATCGAGAAGTTTCTACCGACGGGGATGAACTTATTGGGAAGTTTCTGTTAGCGGGAAGTCTATCAACGAGAATTTGTTTTCTTGTCAGTGTTTAGCGGGAAGTCTTTATCATCAGGAAGTACTCAGCTGGACGTTTTTATTAGCGGGAAGAACTTATCGAGAAGTTTCTACCAACGGGAAGAACTCATTGGGAAGTTTCTAACAGGTGGAATTCTATCAGCGGGAATTGTTATTTTGTTAGAGTACAGTGTTAAGTCTCTATCAGCGGGAAGTACTCAGCGGGAAATTTTTATCAGCGGGAAGAGTTTATCAAGAAGTTTTCGTCACTATCCCGATCCCGATGAATTATTCTCTTCAACGAACTAAACTTTTGATGAGTTACTACTTCTGGTGAAACAGTTCCTAATAGGGTGCATAGACCTAAGAATTGAAAAACGTCGCCTGCGGTGCTTTTCCTCAAATTAAATTTTAATTTAGAATTTTGAGTTAGTACAGTTTCAAAGAATGGTAAAATTTTTGCATCATCAAAATTCAATCTTCAAAAAATTTCGCTCGCTCCGCTCGTATATAAAAAGAGTGGTTTCCCCCTCGCTGTCTAGTAGACAGTAAGGTTATTCACGCCGAACGGATGAAAAAGCTTAAACTTTATTGAAAGCCAATGAGTTACCCGTTACTTAATCGAAATTTTCAGATTAGAACTCAGTTTTCGAAAAATTGACCTGAATACATCTATGTCAGCAACAGTGCAACAATTTTGTTAATTTCGATTTGCCATCGAATTTTCGATTTGAGTTGATCTCAACCGACGGCTTGAAGTGTATCCATATAAATATTTTATTCAGATTTCGACGGTCTATACTTTTGAGGTCTTCTTCCTTACGCAGCTGGCTACGGCCACATAATGAAGGAGTGATATATGCGACAAAGTTGATTATCGTGGGAGAAAAAAAAACCTGTGTTGGTAACACTGGTTTTGAGCTAGTTAGTTGTATAGCGTTGCGCAGTGGCTACAATCAACATAATTACCCTGTTGTCTATGTAAACTTATCAATGGTTAATTATTTTATAAACACGAAATATATAAACAAACAAACATTATAGGTTTCTTCCATCGTACGGTAAAAACGAATTTTGACAGGCCGAAAACAACCGACCGTCATCCATAGAAGCAAACATAACCGCAACTTAAACAAATTTGTTCGTTAAAACTTCAAAGTGAGGTTGTGTTGGCTTCTCTGTGGATGACGATTGACATTTTGAACGGCCTTGGAAGAGACCTATTGAAAAATAGATTCAAATTTGAAACAGCTGAGGAAGGTAATGCTCATTTTCCATGCTTAATGGTCGAAAATCGTTATTATGAATTTCGACGGTCTTTAAATGTAAAATCCATCACAAAACTCAGGATCAAAGTGAAAAGTCACGTTTTCGTGTGATTATTGATCTCGCCGTCTCTTTGGATCAACAAAATTCACATGGACACATTCATTACCAGGGCCTACTTTTTGGAAACTAATTTCTTGAATTTCTTGAAATTTCTCGAATTTCTTAAAATTTTTCGAATTTGAGAATTTCGAGAAACTTCAAGAAACTCGAGAAATTAGTTTCTTGAAATTTCTTGAATTTCTCGAAGTTTCCCGAATTTCTTGAATTTTCTGGAATTTCTTGAAATTTCTCGAATTCGAGAAATTCAAGAAACTTTGAGAAATTCAAGAAATATTTCTCGAAATTTCTTGAATTTATCGAAGTTTCTTGAATTTCTCGATTTTCTCTAAAAGTTTCTAAAAAGTAGGCCCTGTTCGTTCATTACTTATTATGTAAATAACTAAAATAGTGTTGTCCTGTCCAATGGAGAATGTCCATACTGTTTCCAACTATCTGTATGTGGTCTATCAAAACCGACCGAATACAATTATCGAAATGTAAAGAATGCAATAATACGTTAACCCTATGAAGAATTACAGCTATCCTCTGTGACGCGACGCCTCATCCAGCCGAACAGATTAATACTGAAGCTTTGCAAAGTATGTGAGTTATATATATATATGTATCATGTGTACACAAGAGGTAGGATTTGTTATATTGGTTTTGCTTAGTGGTGTTTTGTGTGGTGTGCTATGTGGTATGTTTTATACACAGGCGAAGTGGAGAGACGATATAAATTGTACTTTGAAGCTTATAAGATGTATAATGTGCTACGGTTTCGGTAGGTGATTATATGGTTACGCGGTTCGTTAGTTTTGTAAATACACCTGTTGGCAACAGTTTGAAGCACAATTAGTCGCATTTCCACAGATTTGACGCATTTTATTGGCAATGTACGAATTGAACGGATTGTTTCATTGTGCGGTGAAGTAAATGTTCATGGTTTTAGTTGTTGGTTGAGGTACAGAATTGGTTTTAGTGGTTGTCGGTTGGGATATGGAACATTTTTTACTTCCTAGCGGTTTTTGAATCGACAAGGTCGATCGATAATTGTTACAGTTACTTATATACTTGTTCAGTGGGTCTGATCGCATGCATTCACTATTTGCATTCAGATGCAGATAAGAGATCTCAAATTAATTGGCGTTTCTTCACATTTTGTCGTTTCTTCACACTTTTGGCGATTTTTCTTGACGGTTCTTCACACTTTGGCAATTTTTTTTGGCGATTCGTCAGTTTTTAAGAATTTTTTAAATAGCCAAAAAAAAATCGACAAAGTGAAGAAACGACAAAAAAATTGCTAAAGTGTGAAGAAACGCCAAGAAAATTCGCCAAAGTGTGAAGAAACGACAAAAAGAAAAAAGTCAAATAATTGACGGACCTGTCAATTCACTCACTGATTTGTGTAGCATCTACTACAAAATGTAACATCTGCTACAACGGATCTCTCAAAGTGTAAATTTACTCCATTTAAAAACTGAAACATTTTGACATTACAGTAGATAATGGTTATTTATCTACCAAGGTAGGTATGAAGGTATTTTATCGCACTAGATGTCGATTTTCGACCCAAGGCGAAGCCGAAGCCTGGGTAGATACGACGTTTTTTTGCAGCTTTGGGAGATAATCACCTTTCCAATGCCAAACATTGTAATGTGATGAAGAGACGCGTTGAATGAAATCAAGTAGTCAATGCTTAGTATATACGCTTCAACAATACTTTCGGTATAATTGAGTGACTCTTTAGCAGAATGGCTACAGTCACTGATTGATGTTCAGAAAAGTTTTGGTGTCGGGGGTTAAAATCATGTCCGGAGCGATAGCGGAGGACTTGACGCAGTCTAACTTCCAAAAAAAGAACGAAGAAATTTTTTTGAGACGCGGCAACTATATATAGCCGAGTATTTCAGTTTCTTTCCTTTGGCCTGTATCACCACAAATCCTATTCTATCATATTCTCGCTTTAAATACGAGCAAAACGAGCTATCACTCGACTATGTAGGTTTAAAATTGCCGGAGATACATCGTTTTGAAATTGGTCACTTTTCATACAAAATACACCAAATTGACTTTTCCCAAACAATCAAAATCTTTCAACTTACTCTGTATGTTTCTATCTATCTATCTATCGACGGTCGATCTCGGAAACTAGTCAGCCAATCTCCATGAAATTTTGCAGGAACCTCAGGGTGGGCATAAAAATGAAAATGTGATACGCCATTACCCCAGGAAAAACCAGAATTTTGTTTTATTGGCCTCGAAGTTGTTTCTGAGTGTGGTTTTCGAGGATCGGGAACGCGTTTTCGGCTGTAGCTTAGCTGTATTGAAACCTACAGAGGCGTGCGACCCATCAAATGAAAGGTATTCGTAACACGATTCGAACAAAAAAATAATTTAAAAAATCGGGGCAGATTCGTTTGAGCTAGAGTGATTAGAGTGACCAAATTTTGAGCTACTCGAGCGTAGGATGAAAGAACTAATATTTTTTTGGGTTATGAGAGATAGAGAATTACTTTCTTCGGCAAAGTCTCAGAGTTTTACGAGTAGAACAGAGGGGCATATGTGAAAAATGTCGAAAGTTGGAAATGGGTGGGTCAATTGGGGTTTTGGAGATATTTCTTGAATGGTGGCAGATAGAGAATTACTTTCTTCGTTAAATTTTCGAATTTCTTCCAATTTTCGATTTTCGTCAAATTTTCGATTTTCGTCAAATTTTCGATTTTCGTCAAATTTTCTATTTTCGTCAAATTTTCAATTTTCGTCAAATTTTCAATTTCCGTCAAATTTTCAATTTCCGTCAAATTTTCAATTTTCGTCAAATTTTCAATTTTCGTCAAATTTTCAATTTTCGTCAAATTTTCAAGTTTCGTCAAATTTTCAATTTTCGTCATATTTTCGATTTTCGTCAAATTTTCAAATTTCGTCAAATTTAAGATTTTCGTCAAATTTTCGATTCTCGTCAAATTTTCGATTTTCGTCAAATTTTCGATTTTCGTCATATTTTCGAATTTCGTCAAATTTTTTTGAGATTTTTTTGGTAAAATTTTGGTTGTTTCCAGTCAAATTTTTTTTGGTAAAAATTATTTGGCAGATGATGAGAAAACCTAAGCCAGCTTGTTTGAACTAATTGGGTGTAAAATTTAATTTTTGCGTAACGAAGCTGAAAGCGTCAACTCTAGCGATATCATTTATTTTAGAAATTGTACTTCAAAGACTGCGTCACACTTTTCTCGAAGAGATTTTTGTTGGGATTCTGATCTATGAAAGATTTATATTTCTAAGAAAAAAGATCTTCGATGAAGGTTCTATAGCGTGCAGAAAAAGTTCTTATTGCACTGCGTGCGAAAAAAAGTTCGTATTTCACTACGTCCGGGAATACAGTGAAGTAACACCCTCAAAACGATATTAAATGGTTGCATCAGTGCATCATTACTATTTTAGACATGCGACAAAATCTTTGTCCAATGCATAGGTAAGAATACGATCGTTAACAACTCAGTTGTACATCTTTAAAATAATAAAAATGAAATAAATTGACTTTTGTACAGAACATAATTGCCCATGGTGTTAAATGAAAATCCAATGAAATCACACAATGCAAATGCGGAACAAAACAATATTATCGTTGCAATTTCAAAATAGAAAATATTTTCAATACTTCAAACTGAAGAAGTCGAGGTAAATATTAACGTAACGCATTCATTCTTTATTATAACATTTTTAATGGACGGCAAATTGTTTTGTTCAAATTCACTGAATTCTCCCAATTTAAATGAAATTAACAAGGAAAAAAAGAATTCAGCTTGTCCGTTACTGTGGTATATTAAAGTAAATAATAATCGGAAATGCTATTATTCTGCACTTTCAATAAATAAAATATGCCCTGAATGTGAATGTGCTCGGAGAACAATTAAAATTTACAAAAAAAGTCGACGAACTTAAAGGATTTGTATCTAAACAAGAAAACATGCTGCAAAAAAAAAAGAAAAGAAACGGGAAAAAAGCTCGTTATGAAATAATATCGGTTCAATAATAAATTGTCACATGAATGACTTATCATAATAAATGTTAACATTCAACAATAGTCAATTTGAAATAATATTTTGAATTTTTCGGGCCATTCAAAACCATCGATTTGTTATTAATATCCGTTTTTAGTTTTCCTTTTTTTCAATGAATCAGTCGGCCATAAATATGCGCGTAGACGAACGTAGAGGTGAGATCGATTCATTCAGCAATCAACCAATGTTCTAGTTTTATACGTTTTATGAAATATATATTTAGCAACAGTAAATCATAGGGTACAAACCATTATATTTTAAGACTTTATGTTGCATGGGGTCTAATAACAGAAAGTATTTTATTGCCTGCCCCATGCGAAAATTGACTATTACACGGCTGTTTACCCCCTGCGAAAGTGATCCATTACACTAGGGATATTTGAGGTTCATTTCAAGTTGACAGTTCTTTCAAGTAAAATTTGCCTTGCTCTCATTTTATCTTTTTTGTTGAATGAATCTGGTTACAACATACTTTTAGAAGAATTCGCAACACAGAATTGTCGGCCATATTTATTGTAACAATAATTTTGATGTTCCGAAGTAACACTTTATGGCCACACATTTCGTTGTATTTTCCACTTGTAACACTAAATGCTTTTGCTTATAGTACAAACACTACACTTTGTTGCACATTTTTTTGAAAACATTAAAAAGGACTAACAAAATAATTGCACAAACAATGCGTCTTCATCGATACTAACTGCGAAAAACTATTCAATGTCAACATGTCACCAACGCAATTGTAACTACTGTTGCGACAATACTAATGTAACACGAGTGCTGTTTTCGGGATCAATTTTTTAGGAGACGTGTAGCGTGTGAGCCGATTTCGTCAGCACACTAGATTTGTTTGTAAACGTTTTATCGGAAGAACAGATTTATTTCTGTTTTGTTGCTGTTGGTTTATTGAGATACTGAATTTATGTAGAATTTCTGCAGAACAGCCGTGTAATAGTCAATTTTCGCATGAGCAGGCAATAAACCAGAATACGTTGGATGCTGCGACGTAATTCATTGCTCTCGGACACAATTTTGTAGAACTCGCGAACTCACTCGTGTTTTCGAGCTTGTTGCTCAAAAACTTACTCGTGAGTTTGCTCGTATCACAAAATTGTGTCCTTGTGTAATGAATTACTTTCGCAGCATCCAACGTAATCTACTATTATGAACGTGGCTATGCTGGCGACGACGCGGGTAAACGGATTAAGTTTTGCTGATGGATAAAGCAGCGTGGATTGGTCCATTAATTTAAGCTAAAAACACTGTGAAACGTAAGTTTAGATTTTCTACGAACGTCATTATTTAAGGTCCTGGGACCGCTTCAAGTAATTTTTTTTTTTTGAATTGGAAGCGCACTTACGGTATTCCTTTTCTGCATCCCCCTTCCGACCAATAATACTACATTATCCACTTCATATACACCACGATATATTAATAATATTGTCAAGAGTATCTGGGTTGCATTTCAAACCCTCAAACAAATAACAAAACATTTTTCAAGTTAGAAATTCGACATCGCAAATTTAATTCGATACGCAACGACACGCTAAATTTTTGGAACAATGACAACTTATGACTTAATTGATTTGATGTCAAGAAGTACGTAGTTATTTAACGGAAGGGGATCTTTTAGGTATATTTGCGTTAACGAGAACAAATGGAAAATAACTTTGATTATGTGCTAAAAGGATGATTTTATTGCCTTGTTGAATGATTCATCATCTACGGTATGTTAAGTTTATTTTTCCATCTCACATTTTGCATGCTATTGTGTGTTGTGTTAGGGGGATATATCAACATGGAGTAAATAATACGCTGTGAATACAATGACTATAATTTTAATTGATAATTCCATGCGAGGACTTTATTATTAGCACTTTGTGAGTCTGGATAGATCCTTTAGAGTGTCTATCAAATACACAAAACGGATATTTACAACTGGAAAAAAAGTTTAGAAATATTTCAATCGTTTTCACCTGACAAATGTCCAATTAAATTCAATAACAAAAAAATCACTCGCTCCGCTCGCGAAAGCATACCAACTTTGGCGCCCAATGTTATGTTCTTCGGCGCGTTTTTTAACAAATTCCCAACAACAAGAAAATCCTTACGTTAGTCCCTGGCACTTGACTTATTGTATTGAAAACGAAAACGTTTCCGGGCACGTTTTTTGACTACAATATTCCACTGCTCACATTGCATAACCTGACTATATTTAATAAATTTTCAAGATAAAATTTCGCAAACAACAAATTTTAAATATGAGGGCGTTTCCCTCGGCTTGTAGTGTTTGCAGATATTAATTTTTGTATTGTATTTTACTCCCATAGCACATTTGCACATCTAATTTAAGTGAATCTGTAGAATCAAAAATTGTTCTGAAAAGGAGGCAGAGGTTAAATAAAATGAATGCGACAACTTTGTAAGTTGTTTATAGCTCGTAAGTACACGTATTCATATCTATATGCGTATTAAATACACTTGAAGTAGGAAGCAGAAATTTTGCAGTTATGTTTAAATTAGGCAGATAAATATTTGCGAATCCATAGCTTCACTGTCTTGAGCAAAATTGTAAAATTCGAGTTTTCGAAATGTTTTGCCGTTACGGTAGAATAACAAATCATTGGATTTTGTACATAGGGTTCAAAGTCCAAAATGTCGATTTCATACATTTCCTGACATTTTTGGGCGGTTTTATCTCTTCTAAACGTAATATAGCAAAAATGGTACTAGAATTGAAACCGATTATAAATCCGCTGAAACCTGACCCCACGAGTTGAAGCCTAGTCTCACAGAAACATATTACTACTCAGTGAAGCATCAGAGTAACCAAACAAAATTTGGCAAAGTAAGGTATTTTCGTGTGATCATTACACTCGTCCCGCCTTCGGCTCCACTCGTTCCACGTACATTCACACTCAGATCAAAATTTTGACCACTGGCAGTGTGATCGCATTCCACAATTTTATGTGCAAACTAAACACACAGCGAAAAGAGTCAGAGAGATGCCAACATTACGGCTGGGACGCCGTAATATTTACATCTCTTTGCAAAGAGTGGTTGTTTTTGAAATATTTTTGAAGAAAACAGTTACATAGAAAATGCTAATAGAAAAGTGAATTAAAAAGTTTTATTAACCGAGAAATGTTTATATCTGAAGTCAAAAACAATAGAAACACTGAATTGATCGAAACAAATTAGCAAAGTTGCTCTATTTGTCAGGAATTTTAACAAAAAGTGAAGTTGGCTATGATCAGTTTGCACAGAAAATCGTCGAAGTAACCCACTGTATTGTGCTGTACTGTCATCAGTGTCACAAACCGTAGCGATCTGTACTCTTGCACACTACACATTAAACTAATACAATCACGACTAACTTACTTGTCAGTGGTTCCCGAACGAGTAACGATAGATCTTTGTCTATTTCAGTTGTCCGTACCTCGACAGGAAATGGATTTTTTCAGCCCAGGTCCTAATTTTCCTTACGAGCGAAGAGAGCTGAAAAAATCGTCATTTCCTGGCTTGATACGAAATAGTATGTTACATGTGTCATGTCACATTCCGAACAAAACATAGCAACAAAACTGAACAACACATTGTAGCAGTGCAAAAGCAAGTATAAATGCTGAAAGCGATCCTTTATGAATGCATTGTCACAAAACACTAAAAAAAATTATATTCGCGTGCATACAACGACTTGACACATCTGGGAAATAATAAACATATGATCGAAAATGACATAAGCGGGAATGAAAATTGAGAGAAAAGAGTAGGGGAGAATGTTGCTCTTTTGGTACTAAATTTAGTGAGTGAAGGTGTGGTTTTTGAACTTTAGGATGAAAAATACTATTTTTTAACTATTCGTATTCAGATAATCTGACATAGCTGTGCCTCATACAAAAGGTACAGCTGAGTCAGATGATGTAGATTGTCTGGGTACAGTATTAAACAGGTCAACTCCTTTTTGTCAGTGAATATCTAGAACAAACGATTCGCCCTTACGACTGTTTCGAACTCCAGTTAGAAATTGCACATTAAACGTAATAGCCCCGGTATTTTTAAAGGGGATCTCCTGTGAATATCCATCACTTGTTATGTATTTTTCGTTTCAAATTCCCTCTTACGGTCCTTAAAATCATGCAATGCAAAATACTCTTTTTATAAACGGAGAAAGTGTGATGTACCATGAAAATCTGCCTCGGTTCTTCCGTCTTTTTTATTGCGATTACAAAATTGATTTAATATGAAGAAAAAATACTCGTTCCATACTAACGAAATCTCGTAGTTTTAATGTAATAACGGAATCACAATGGAAAATCCAGATTAAATCTTTGAAACACATAAACATAAGCGCATACTTCTATAAAAAAATAAATAAATTTTTATCCAAATAAAATTGAAATTATAAGAGCAAATGGGGTGTGCTATGGTCCATAAATGATTTTAATAACAAAAATATGACTTATACGGAACAGTACTACTCATGCAATCAGGAATTTAAGTAGATAAAAATGGATGTAACTCCAATGTTTCAATAATAAAATCATTTAAATTCAACGTAGAACGGGGAAATAGTACGAATATTATCCCCTAAATTAATATAAAAATTAGAATAAATAATAGCAACGTTAAACACGTACCGAAACAGGGTTTCGATATTGTGTATTACAGAAGTTGGAAAAATATTGTCGAGATTTGTCTCACTTCGCATCTGCTTATGCAATGTCCATACAACATAAAAAAAACCATAGAGTTAGGCTATACCATAAAAACTCACAGCAATTGGTAAATTGGTAAATTGGTAAATTGGTAAAATGACAGTGTATTTCATGAATTACTTTTTCAATCGAACTAGGATCTGTCTGTCGTGAGATGGACTCCAAATTGATTCTGGGGAATTTTCGCGTCCTTTATGCAAGTACATTATGAACGTAGCGGTAGCGGAATTAGTGACAAAGTTCCTCCCCCATAAAAAAACTACGAATGCAAGGAACAATACTGCCCTAAAAAAACAGCAAAAAACAATGTTGCGTGGGTTTTAGGAATAAGGAAAACTAGGCGTGCATTTCTGCTAAAAAAAGAAGTCAGTTTATGCTGGGAACAAAACTGATGTAATGATAAAATTCACGTCGTAAGTACGCTTCAGAATATACGTTTTGAGTGAGTTAATCAACGGATGATAAAATTAATTTAAAAATAGATTTCAATACTCTCTAATCAACGCACTTCAAGCAAAAGTGCTATTAATGACAGCTGCCAAATAGAGTACTTTTTTTGTATGAAATTTTATCCCCACTCTCTAAAGCGCAGCCAGATTTCTTGCGGTTCCTTCGTGTAATCCATGTATTAGAGCAACGCACTTCAAGCAAAAGTGGTACTCTAAATAGGCTACTAAAACTTGATACAAAATTTTACACTGTAAACAGTGTAAACACTGTAAACAGTGTAAAATTTTGTATCAAGTTTTAGTAGCCTATTTAGAGTACCACTTTTGCTTGAAGTGCGTTGCTCTGTAAACAGTGTAAAATTTTGTATCAAGTTTTAGTAGCCTATTTAGAGTACCACTTTTGCTTGAAGTGCGTTGCTCTAATACATGGATTACACGAAGGAACCGCAAGAAATCTGGCTGCGCTTGCTTATTTTCAATTATCAATTGTCTTTTTGAATTACAGTCGGCGACTTTATAACATGTCAAGTATATCGAACCAGCTGTTTTTCGGCTGATCATACAAGCAAATATGGTTTTACGTTTTTAAACGGTTTTATCATTACCCCACGTATACGTACATTGTTCTCCCGTATAAACTAGCATTAGCACATTTGGTTGCATGAGTGGATCAGCTGAAAAACACCTGAAAAAAATGCATCACGTATTTGAAAGTCTCCGACTGTTTAAATTCCGTTCGCAGTTCGCTGCATATTCGAAAAACACAATTTTAAATATTTAATGTGCTGGGAAATGTTTGGCATGTGCGCTTAGTGAAATTTCAATCGTAGTGTTGATGGATAATTTTCTTTAGAGTTCAAGTAAATGGCAACCATCTTGAAATTACTTATTTTTGACGATTACATGGCAATGGCATATTTATAAAGCTCATAACTTTTTGTACAATTTTTGTTCAAAATTGATACATGAGGGAAAAAAATTGAAACTCCTTAAATAATTAAATTATTAAATGCTTTGAAAGTTTAATTGAAGGAACTGCGTCTCGTATTCCTCTTGGAGGTATTTATTTTTGGGATCCTAACATGGTTCGTTTAAATAATTGAAAAGATGCAGGGTTGTCATTGCTTTAAATCAAAGTCACATTAGATATCGTTTAATTAGAAGTCACAGAATAAAGACCAAAGTAGAGAATGTTCAGCTGATAAGCTATAACCAGGGCCTATTTTTTTTTTTTTTTGCAAATTTCCAAAAACTGCGAACGGCCAAAAACTAAATTTTTCCACCATTTCGAACGGTTTTGGCAACTGCTGAATCAGCCTTGCGTTTTAACTGACTCTCGATTATTTCTTGACACTATCAGGTTTCAAATGAAGACGAGCATGATTAATTTGAAAGATGAGAGCGTCAATAATCAAACATAAATCATTGAGAGCCGGCTGAGCTCCGGAGTTGCCAAAACAGTTCGAAATTATGGAAAAATTCGGTTTTTGGACGTTCGCAGTTTTTGGAAGTTTTTGGCAATTTTTTGGAACATTTGGTTTCTACTGTTTTTCCACCTTTATTAATTATCTATTCGGCTCAATTGGAAATGTGATAATAAAACATCATAAATTCTTCGATTTTATAATTTGACTGGAAGTTTGATTTTATTCTAAATTCGAGGTCGTCGAACGCCTATTGACTAACATTCTTGGTCTGATGAGCTAGAGAATAACAGCCTGCGACCATCAGTGCCTGGTCTTGGTGTTCGTGTTGGTGTCCGTGGTGGTGGTGTACGATCTTCGCGGAAACGTTTCGGCGTCGGCATGCCACGTGGTGGCAATGGAGTGCTAGGAGGTGATGTATAATGTGGTAGATATTTTGAGCGTTTTCCCTTATAGAAATCAGCTGCTAGCAAACTGGTTGCACCGAATGAACTCGGCGAAAAATCATTTGGTTGATAAGAGCTTCCTCTGGGTGGTGGAGTGGTTGGACGAGATCGTTCCTTTGGTGGTGTAGCAATTTTGTGGTCAAAGTCATATTTGCTTAATTGGTCTGTAATTTTATCTATCCCAAGTGTCGGATACTTTTTCGTCATGTATTTGATCATTTTTTCGTTGAGATCTGGACCAAATTGGAATCCGTAAAACTCTAAGGCCTCATCGACATCTTCACTCGTAATTTTCCTCTTTCTTTTCTTCGACGCTTTTTTATCTGACTTCACGGCGAATTTCAATTGTTTTTTAATTTCTTTGCGCGACAGCTGGGGGTACAGTTCACGCAAATAGTCGATCGAATTTGCAATGTCACCCATGAGATATGCGTCATCCAGGTCTGCTTTAGTTATCATTTGTTCTGATGCAGCAGCTAATGCTTCGTCTTCGTCGTATGATTCGACGATAAATTCTAATGCCTTTTTGGCGTCTTTCTTTCGCCGTTTCGAAGACTTAGTTGTCGCACGGAGCCGAACAGCTATACGTTGTTCTAAGTCAACTGGATCTATTCCAGGAAACATGTCACATAGTTCATTGACCATAACGGCTATATATTCCGGATTATGTTTATAGACATCCAAGATGGTATCAATGGTATCCTCAAGTAAATCATCAACATCCGAAAGAATCATTATTGCTTCACGATAAATTTATTGTTGATTTAAAAAAAAAGAAAAAATTTGAAATAAGAATGCGAGTCGAAAGTTTTCGCCTGGAATCTTGACGATAATTGAAAGTTAATAAACAAAAGAGCCTACTCTAATCTAAACATTGAATTTTTGAGGCCGTTCTTCTCCGCAATTCTCTACCATTCACACTGGTTTGCCCATTTATTTTTTTAAATTCCTACTCACGCTCATAATTTTTTTGAATTTTTGGAAACGGATGCGTGGTGTTGTTGGAATTTGGCGCAAATTATGTAAATCGGTGCGAATTTGATTTATGATGGTGTTAGGCAAAGCAAAAGTTGGAAATGGGTGCGAACTCGATTTAGAGATTTTTTAAAGGAACTGAAAGTTGGAAATAGGTGTGAACTCGAGACTACTAGCAACCGGATGACAGTGGCATACATATCTTGTTCCTAACGTGTGGCTTAACTGAAATTTGACGAATGCGATATACGTTTGTTGCAAGGTTGAGGTCGAAACAGTTCTCTATTTGATAGTCAAGCTATCTTCATTCACTTAACGTGTAAAAGTTTTTGGGAAAAGAAGAGTCTTAACTCTGTTTGTTGTATGATCACTTTGTGAGATGATATTAGTTTCATTTTGCTAGGCATTTACAGGTACGAAAATGAAAGAAAACGAGCCGTCAGAACAGTCGGAGCGTTTGCTGCGACTGAGCCCCGTACGAACCCGTACATCTATTGCACACGTGACCCTAGTGCGTCTGTCACCCTAGTTGAAGTCAAATTATTATGAAATGTGTACATCTTACAAATTGCGCATAGCGCAATTACGAAGCCCCGTACGACGTTCCTTTCAAATGTAACACAAATTTCAAGTTGACCTAAAATTTTAATTTATTGAGAGGCCTAAGGCCTAGTTACGGCCTTAGTCCAACGACCCAAATTTAATTTTTTTTCAACATCATTATATTCGGCCTTCGATTACCTTCCAAATGAAACAAAAATTAGGAAAATCGGACGAAATTTACTCGAGATATATGCAAAATACACTTAGGGCCGTGTAGCGGGCTTTGTCCAAGGACCCAAATTTTTTTTTTTTTTCAACAACATTCTATTTGGTGTTCGATTACCTTTCAAATGAAACAAAATTTAGGAAAGTCGGATCTTTACTCGAGTTATATGCAAAACACACTTAGGGCCGTGGAGAGGCCTTAGTCCAAGGACCCAAATTTTAAATTTTTTTTTCAACAACATTCTATTCGATGTTCAATTACCTTTTAAAACGGATGAAATTTACTCGAGTTATATGCAAAATACACTTAGGGCCTAGTAGTGGCCTTAGTCCAAGGACCCAAATTTAATTTTTTTTTCAACAACTTTCTATTCCTCGTTCGATTACTTTTCAAATGAAACAAAAATTAGGAAAATCGGATCAAATTTACTCGAGTTATATGCAAAATACACTTAGGGCCGAGGAGCGGCCTCAGTCCAAGGACCTAATTTTCAAACGTTTTTCTCACCACATTCTTTTCGGTATTCAATTACCTTTCATATAAGACAAAAATTAGCAAAATTGGATGAGATTTACTCGATTTATATGCAAAATACACTTAGGGCCGAGGAGCGGCCTCAGTCCAAGGACCCAAATTTAAAACGTTCTTCGCCACATTATATTCGGGCTTCGATTACCTTTCAAATGAAACAAAAATCACGAAAAAAGGATGAAATTTACTCGAGTTATATGCAAAATACACTTAGGGCCGAGTAGCCTTTCACTTCTAGGGCCCTAACTCACGGGCCATTCACCCGATTTTAATAAACTTTTTTTTCCTGGATCGGTATCAACATTACCTATCTTTTGTTTCATTTACATTTCCAACGTTTTTTTTGCCGTAAATATCCCCAAAAGACCTTAAAGCACTTAGGCGCCCCTAACTCACGAAGGGCCGACCTAAATATGCCCATCTTCGAACTTAGCCTCACTATTTTGACTATCTTTCAGGGAAAATTTTTTTTTTGAAATCGGATTTGATTTACTCAAGATATCGACGTGACGGACAGACGGACAGACGGACAGAAGGACAGACGGACAGACAAAATTTTTATTGCGGATTCGTCATCTATGAACATAGGCAAACACTTTGCCCTTACCGTCTGCTTCGAATTCCATCAATTACACACGGCATCGTAATCCTATAAGCCCCTTTGTACTTCGTACGGGGCTAAAAAGAAAAGAGGAGAATGACGCTTTCGAAACCCTCAAAATTTTCCTTAAGAATATTTTGAGTGAATAGAAAATATTTTGTTTTGAGTCAAATTGCCAAATTTCATCTATAGAAGCATAGACTTATCAACATTTGTATACCAGTATGTAAAATCTTTTAGGTTATGTTGAATTAAATCATTGGCGTTAGGGCTGTCAAAGTTTGGGTTTACAGTTATTTGAAGCAAAACTATGTTCGTCTCGTTTGTGCTTCATTAGGCTTATTTGTATTTGCGTTGTAAAAGGCAGTACGCTAACCAACATAGTGTTCGCTGGCTTTGAAAGTCCCCCCAACCCTTTTTTATTTTTCGGGGTGAGCGTCGAGGATGTGGGAAGCGTATAATAATACCAAATGATTTAGCGGTAAATATTTTTTATTATTTATTTATAAAAAAACAGCGCTTTAGGCTTATCACATATTCCAAATATTTCTTTTTTTAAATGACATCAACTTTTCACACAAGTACATTATTTCCCACTTCTCATCACTCAATCCATTAAATTTTTATCATTCTTATCACACACACTTTTCTTGGAATGTGCTGTGCAGTAAAAAATGTGTGTGCTTTTTAAACCTACCTACGCTCTCTTACCAAAACGCTTTCTTTCATAAATTTCGATCCACTTTAGTGCATGGTTCGACGGTTACACATCTTTTCATCGAGCATCGGTTATGGTTTCAAAATAAATCCACTCTTGCAAAACAGTGATAACAACCCGCATCGTAAAATTCCTATTTATTTCTATGCGATGCGAAGTACGTGGCCCCCACGGAAAATATATATCTTTTTAAACGATGATGATACGGCGCAGAGTTTATATAGATGATGTAAGTTTGAGAAATGGTTTTGAGTGTGTGGTGGGGTGGTTTAAGAAATTCATCTGTTTCTTATGATATTCTTATGATACGGGTAGAATGGGGAAATGAACTTAAAGGATTATATTTATTGGTAAACGGTTTTGAGTTTGTTCATGTGATAATTTTGTTTTCAAATTAAGTTCTATAAGTCTCCTATCGTTTAAATTATAAAGTGTATGCTGTGTATATTACCTATAATAAATACTTGTAAAAATCGTAATTGTACCTCAAGCATGCTAACAGCGAAACTCTGAAAGAGTTTCAAAGTGTTTAAGTGTCTAATGCACAGACAAATCACATTTAAGCTGTATAAAACGCTTGTTATTAGCGAGTAATTACATGAAATTTAGAGGATCCTCAAACCTACTTGATTTGAAAACGATCACGATATCGTAACAATTGCCTGCACCATGCGAAAGTTCATCGTTACTTATCAATTTATACCCCGCTAAAATGATGACCATTACATGGTGGGAATTTTGGGATATTATTCGTACCCCCTCCGAAAGTTGAATTTGGTCTCTACAAAAAATAAAAATTAAAATGTCTTTGTGGAAACGATTTATCAGTGTTGATATCCATAAACTTTGCAATGGCTGTGTATTAAATGTATTCAAAGTTTTAGAAAATGAATTTGAAAACATCGAATTGAAAGATTTATCAAACTTGGATGTTTTCAACAATGACCACTTCTGTTCGATCAACTTTGTCTATTTTTCACTTTTTCCTACAAATTAGGCCTCACTATTTTGATGCATTTTGGTATAAAAGCGTGAATTTTTTACAATGTGTAAATGCTCATTTCGGAATTCCAAAACGATTAGGAGACTTTGAAAAAGTGACCTCTAGCGCCAAGAAGAATGAATTGAATGATTTCATTTTAACTTCAAATTTAAAACATCATTTTTAAGAAAACTCCGAAAAACTACGAGAAAAACGGAAAATTTTTGTCCACTAAAAAACTTCGCACCTTTAGCTATCATTTGAGCCCAATATCGCCTATGTAGCTTCGATGGAAGCTTCACAGAAATTCAACAAAGTTACCTCTGCATTGAAACCTTCAACCGAATGCAGATGGCGCTAGAGGTCAGTTTTTCAAAGTCTCCTAATCGTTTTGGAATCCGCAAATGAATATTTACCCATGGTAAAAAATTCACGCTTTTTTAACAAAATGCACAAAAAAATGTCTTTTGTTCAACTAGTGAGACCTACTAACGACAATAGATATTTTTGCTTATTTATATTACACAAAACTTTCTTCACGTCATTGCAAAATTTATAGTCAAAATAAAAAATCAAAACAATAGATTTTACACTGTTGCGGAAAATCGTTGTTTTGAAGAGTGAGTTTGGAGAGGAGTTTGTATGCTTAGCCGAAGGCGAACCGTTACTTTCCTTCTCGACCGTTTACTTTCCCTACCAACCGATTCATATCATAGCTCACCAATACACTCTCACGTATACAGAAAAATATATTATCGCATTCGCGCCATGTTGTGACGTCATTGTTCAGGGAAAATTGTTATTCCTCTATTTTCTTGTCTAGTTTTCGCTCATGCGATACAGCAGTATATCATCATATAAGGGGAAGTCTCGGACAGCCGACATTTTGAGACCACGCTGACGTTCCAACTAACCACCCACAGTCTTCTGTCAAATAGCTCTCAAGTAGATCCCCTGCAACATTATTGTTCTGATAAGCTTACAACTACTTATGGTAGCTGACCTGAGTCTGTGTCAAAAACCAGCGTCAAAAATTCCCCAAACACTATTTTCACGTGTCAAAAATATTTTCCCCATCAAAAATAAACAGACAACAAATGACTGAATAACATGAAGAAAAAATCGCGCGTCTTTCCCTTAGCAGATTTTAAGTGTCTAGGACTTTCAGTCTGGGTTCCTTTATCAAACAAACAAACAAATATTTAGACGTTATCTGTGTAAAACATTTATTGGAATCGAACGTAATTTCATCATGGACTTGCAACGCCATCTGCATTATTATTTCTATCATTATAAACAATGGTGTGCGTCTGCGTCTATTGTAAATAATGCAGTCGTTATGAAAGCGACGAAGAAAAGCTTGCACTTTGTTTTTGATTTAATATAACTACGCCAGCGGTATCTATCAGTTCAATGTTGATTTAAAAGTTTGAATGTTCGGAATAATTTCCAAGATTCGTTAATTTACTAAAGAGTGTTTCGGTTATCAAAACCTGATGCACAAAATGTAAATTAATCAGACATTCAGGGATTCCACGCACTCACTTTTCTCACTTTTTTCAACTATTTTCAAAATCTGAAAAAGTGAGGAACTATTTGCTTGATTTCTCACTTTTTTCAACTATTTTCAGGCCCTTTACTCACTTTTTTTTTAAATCAATTAAAGTAGAGTAGAAAACATGTTAGAATTGTAGAATTTCGCCTGCGGCGCTAGAAATTTTATATTAAAAGTTTCTAGGGTAGTATATAGTCCGTTGCAAAAACATTTTACAAGAGTATTCTTTCACTTTAGTATTGTCTAAGATGAACTTACGTATCTCCGCTAAGTATATGCACCATTGGATGAATATTTTATGCATCAATGCACCTTTTACCTATGGTTTCAACCTTTCTGTTTTAAGTGTCATTTACTCCAATGTGAAAAATATAGCTTTAAATGGGTCGACCGGCGAAACAGCGGCTTAAATGTAGTTCGACCTGAAAGTTCAAATCTGTGCAGGTAATAGGACCTAGATAAAAGAACCTGGTTTGTGTGGTTTCACTCAAACCTGTCAGGTCAAGTTTCAGGTAGCCTTTCCAGGTAACAAACTTTCCAGGTAATCTGCTAGGTCAAGTGAAGTTAGATAAAACTTGAAAAACATCAAGAAAAAGTGGCGATATGATGTTACGAGTTCGGGCACAAAAACAAGACTCAAAGAATCGAAAACTGTATAAGTGCATCTCTTTTTAATTTTATTAGAAGGATTGCACAAATAAATTCGTCGAAGTTATAAGTTAGGCGCCTATAAGTTTTAAGTCAGGCTCTTATAAGTTATAGGTAAATTTACAAAACATCTAAAACTTTGATCAACCTCGACATTTTTGTTTTTTTTTTTAAGTTTTTAAAAATTTAGTTGCAATTTATGAGGGGAACATTTTTTTAAATTCCCATACATTTCGCGTCGACAAACTCCAGATTTTTGTGTTACATAATTTATGAGCATGGCTTATAACTTAAAAGCGCTTAATGTATAACTTGCACTAAGTCATTTGCGCAATCCTTCCATTCATCGTAACGAACCTTAGGCTCCAGTATATTGACCTGAAACTGAAGGCTGTAGTTTTGTTTATAGCCAGCATCTGGAAGTCTTTATAATAGTGTTAACATCATTTTGAAGATAGATTAAAAAAATAGAATTGACATAAAAATTACCGGAAGAGAACTTCATCCAAGAGGTATAATTCTGAAAACGAAAATTCCGTCGACCTAGCCTTTCCCTAGCCTCAGAAATTTTAACCTCCTACGTTTTTAAGACAGTAACAAAAATGCAAAAGGCGTTCAACGTTAAGCCTCTTTCGGCAAACGAATTTGTGGTATTTGAGTAACGAACTTTTATGCCTTTAATTTTTGTAAATGCTGATTTGTCAGCATAGTAGCAGTCATAAGAGCCGACCTTTTTCTTAAAGTCGGCTAAAGCCTCGGCTTGGGGTGTAGATGACGGTTGTTGAGCTTTAGTGTCTTCATCAATCCATTAGATATCAACTAGAGGAATCATTTTTTGAAGGTTTTAGCGATCGGGTGCATACAAAGTTAAAAGTTATAGGTCGGCTAAGGCCATTTTTTAGGGAAAATACGAAAAAATGGCCTTAGCCGACCAAAAACCTTTAATTTTGTATGCAGCCGATCGCTAAAACCTTCAAAAAATGATTCCTCTAGTTGATATCTCATGGATTGCTGAAGGCACTAAAGCTCAACAACGTCATCAACACCCCAAGCCGAGGCTTTAGCCGACTTTAAGAAAAAGGTCGGCTCTCATGACTGCATAGGAGTTGGACGTATCATCATGCCTCCTCTTCCACACTTGATAAAAGTCTTTGAAAATTCATTGGAGGCAGACTTTCCATTATTTGAAAATATTTTGCTAAGTCGTTAAAAACTATTTGGTTTGGTGAAATTAAAGTTATCTGCAATTCAATCACCTATGGCTTCATCCCGGAGAAACTGACTCGTAAAATAATCTTTGACTTCTCGTAAAATTGGGTTAAAAAGTTCCTAAAAACTCACTTTTCTACCAACTTTTTCACCAGAAAATCAACTATTTCCAGCAACTATTTTCGTTATTTTTACTCACTTTTTTACTTCAAATTTTGCGTGAAACCTACAGAGGCGTGCGACCCATCAAATGAAAGGTATTCGTAACACGATTCGAACAAAAAAATAATTTAAAAAATCGGGGCAGATTCGTTTGAGCTAGAGTGATTAGAGTGACAAAATTTTGAGCTACTCGAGCGTAGGATGAAAGGACTAATATTTTTGCGATTATGAGAGATAGAGAGTTACTTTCTTCGGCAAAGTCTCAGAGTTTTACGAGTAGAACAGAGGGGCATATGTGAAAAATGTCGAAAGTTGGAAATGGGTGGGTCAATTATGTTTTTAGAGGTATTTCTTGAATGGTGGCAGATAGAGGGTTACTTTCTTCGACAAAGTCTCAGAGTTTTACGAGTAGAAAAGAAGGGCATTTGTGAAAAATGTCGAAAGTTGGAAATGGGTGGGTCAATTGGGTCAAATTTTCGAATTTCGTCAAATTTTCAAATTTCAAATTTCGTCAAATTTTCGAATTTCGTCAAATTTTCCAATTTCGTCAAATTTCGTCAAATTTTCGAATTTCGTCAAATTTCGTCAAATTTTCGAATTTCGTCAAATTTCGTCAAATTTTCGAATTTCGTCAAATTTTCGAATTTCGTCAAATTTTCGAATTTCGTCAAATTTTCGAATTTCGTCAAATTTTCGAATTTCGTCAAATTTCGTCAAATTTTCAAATTTCGTCAAATTTCGTCAAATTTTCGAATTTCGTCAAATTTCGTCAAATTTTCGAATTTCGTCAAATTTTCGAATTTCGTCAAATTTTCTAATTTCGTCAAATTTTCAAATTTCGTCAAATTTCGTCAAATTTTCGATTTTTGTCAAATTTTCGAATTTTTATAAACTGTTATAAAAAGCAGTGTTCTAAAACTTCTAAAACGACTGATATCCCAACAAAAATCTCTTCGAGAAAAGTGTGACGCAGTCTTTGAAGTACAATTTCTAAAATGAATGATATCGCTAGAGTTGACGCTTTCAGCTTCGTTACGCAAAAATTAAATTTTACACCCAATTTTAGTTCAAACAAGCTGGCTTAGTTTTTCTCATCATCTGCCCAATAATTTTTACCAAAAAAAATTTGACTGAAAACAACCAAAATTTTACCAAAAAAATCTGCGTCGCATGTGGCAGATAAATTTTCTTGCTGGTCTGTTCCTGAACATTTGCCACTTTGCGACGCAGATTTTTTTGGTAAAATTTTGGTTGTTTCCAGTCAAATTTTTTTGGTAAAAATTATTTGGCAGATGATGAGAAAAACTAAGCCAGCTTGTTTGAACTAACGAAGCTGAAAGCGTCAACTCTAGCGATATCATTCATTTAGAAATTGTACTTCAAAGACTGCGTCACACTTTTCTCGAAGAGATTTTTGTTGGGATAATTGTTGGCTGACAAATTATGTTTTCGATTGACTAAATTATAATTCAATTTAAACAGGTAACTTAAGGCCTTTGCCCCTTTGCTAAAATATCAAACGATAAGTCCAAGTTGTTTCATGATTCTTTATGGTTCTAGTGCACATGAAAGTCGACTAACATTTTCTCTGTCTCATTTTGCACTGGCATTATATTTAATAAAAAAATTGAGGAAAATAAGCAAAAGAAGAATCAACATATAGTTAGTTACTACAACAGTTATACAATATACAGTTCTAGTAGGTATTGGTTGTTTATGAAAGTTTTATTTATTTACATTTCGATCTAAAGTAATTTTTTTTTTCAGTTCCCCTCCATTACCATCACCATACCACCTTGCAATGAAGAAAGCTAACTTTATTTCCGATTAATTTCATTCTAGATGTGAAACTCGTTGCAGTCATAAATACTGTCTTTGTGCTGAGAAATGCGACTATAGCAATTTAATTCCTCCTCATGAAATAGTGGCGCTTTTACCGCGAGTGAAGAGTTTTTGTTTCAAATCATTGATGCGTAACGCGAAACACAGTGTGTGCATAAACCGATTTAATTTTTTCGATTATTTTTGGACGAACCTAATTCGATAGATTCAACTGTCAACTGCAATTTGTAGGGATTTCAGTTCGTTGAAAATGTAATTATTTTATTGATTGCAAGTGTATGGAAGAGCAATAAAACCATAATTAAAATTATATTTTAAGTGGAATGGTGAGTAATTTAACGCTACGTAGATTCGAAAAACAAATAGATCTCTTAGCTGATTAAGACTGGAAACAATATTAACTTCAACAGTTCTTGTTACCAGTCTGTCCTTGTTCTAATAGTAATATCAAAATAATTTGAGCGAAAAGTTGAAACACGGCCTTTATTTGTGATGGAATTCATTAAATTCATTGTATGTATGCATCGTATACACGCATATCTGCGTTTGTTGTTTGAGTAGGTTGAGTTAACGGTGTGCGAATAAAGTATGCAATTTTCTCTATTTAGTGCGGAAATATCAAAACTTCTTCACTTTTTAACAGGTTAATATAAGCGGTTAACAGTATCAGAGACAAGTTGTCGTTGCGACATGATGCGACAAATTGGAACAGTAACCAAAGTGACAGTTGAGAAAACTCTGAATTCGGTTTCTGTATAGTAGTGATGCTTGCTATTTGTTTTATCAAGGCAATTTTTTCATAAATAAAGTGTAGATTAAACGCGAATTCACGCCGTAAGTGTGCCTAAAATTTGAATTTTAAGTGAACGATTCGATGAAAAAGTGAACCGAAAAATACATTTCAACGTTACGTTCAATGACGCTACGTTAGAAAGACCTCCGCTCTTTTCATTATAAATTTCGACCGCACTTACGGCGTGAATTGATTACTAAAAACGTTTGCTTGACAATACGTGGTGTAATGCAAGACTGTATACTTTGGGGAGGTCACGCAGATGCAGATACGCGGGTTACACACCACGTTTCATACAAAAAATTCACCACGCCATACAAATTGAATTTTGGTGAATTTGTTTGTATGGAAAAGGTGTGCTCCCGCGTATCTAATAAAATGGCGATCTGCGTGACCTCCCCAAAGTATACAGCCTTGGTGTAATGAAATTGATAAAAAAATAGTGATGAATCCAATTTTCAAACATTGCACACTACGCATTCAGGATGGCTTAGCATTTGCAGTACCCTGGCTGGCTGACAACACTGCAAACGTCAACAAGTGTTTTGTTTCTGTGTCTGAATTTAATTATACTTTTTGTAGTCAGAACTGACCAGAAAAACATTTCTGTTGACTAAATCTCAGTTATGAAGTGCCACGGTCGCCGGTAAAGTCGGAGTTCTCGTATAATCATCCAATAAACCAGCGTTTTCGTGCGGCTAATGATACGGTGCTCGTCATAACCTCACACTGTGTACGTGTATAAGCATACCAGTGAAAGACAGTGACAGCTGGATCCACCAGAAATTCACGACGAATATTTTGAGAACGTGTTTCAGTGAATTTTTGGACGCTGTAAGCGGAATTTCTTTGCGGAGAGACATTAGGAAGGCTTGTCGAGATTGGTACTCTTCTTAGTGGTGTGTCACTACCAGGACTCTTAGTTGCTTTGCCTCACTCGCCAGCTTTGTCCTTCGGCTGGTTTATGGTCTAAAAGTTTACTCAATGATGTGGCTAGGTCCTATTTTGCTTCTATATGAGTAAAATGATCCGGACTGTTCATAGAGCTTAGGCTTTCGGGCTATAGAGTGGACAAGGTCGACGGATGGATTGGTGGTGTTATGCTGCTGAGAGATGCTAGTTTTTACCGGCTTTTATTTTGATTCCTCGCAGAGACAGCATACACTCAATCAGTGTACAGCTCTCTGAATTTATATCCGGGGAATGTACTCGATGTTGTGCAAAACTCTTTGCAAAGGGACGATATGGTCGCCGTGTCGGGTCGTTGTGCTATTCAGTAGTGTGTCATAATCTGGACAAGCTGTCACCTTGCCTTTTGCACCGAAGGCCCTCTTCTCAAAGGTGGCTGGTTCGTCAGTCTAATTTGGAAGTAAGGGCTTTTGGGCTAAATAATGGTAAAGTTTGGCGGTTGGCCATTTGGTGGCACACTGTTGAGTGACGCTTCTGCCTGGCTCGGCTTTTATATTGGCTCACTGCAGAGAAAGCTTACGTTCGAACGGGCTAGTCTGATGAAATATGAAACTGGACCAGGTTAATATCGAGCGGAATGTAAATCACAGGCTTTGTCAATCTCAATGACAAGGACTGTGATTCGGGCGACAATGTTGCCTTACTTGCTTTCATTAGTGTAAGGCCTATGGGGTGAGACGCAGCCGTCCTCCCAGTGGCTTTCTGACAATCACAATCTAATGAAGCGAGGTTGACGCCAGTCACCCGATTTTAAAAAACTTTTTTTTCCTGGATTGGTATTGACAATACCTATCATTTGCCGTGTCATTTACATTTCCATCGTTTATTTTGCCATAAATATCACCAAAAGACCTTAAATCACTTAGGTGGCCCTAACTCACGAAGGGCCGACCCGAATATGCCCATCTTCGAACTTAGCCTCACTATTTTGACTATCTTTCAGGGAAAATTTTTGAAATCGGATTTGATTTACTCAAGATATCGACGTGACGGACAGACGGACAGACGGACAGACGGCCCAAATTTTTATTGCGGATTCGTCATCTATGAACATAGGCAAACACTTTGCCCTTACCGTCTGCATCGAATTCCATCAATTACACACGGCATCGTAATCCTATAAGCCCCTTCGTACTTCGTACGGGGCTAAAAATAGTTGAAGATCTGCAAATTTGTGTCCACACATCAAATAATTTTCCTTGGTGCTAAATCGTTTAGTTCTCTTCTTTCAATCAACTGTCTTCAATTTGTCCATAATTAGTGATCCTTAATTAGTAATCATCCGTCCATAATTCCTTTCGCCTTCTCGCTCGTCCGTCGCCATGTAAATAAGCATCTAACACACTAACGCTAAATTAAGTTGGAAAGCCGTCCGTTGCTGCAAGTGAAATATTATTATTATATTCGTAATTTGTATTTTTTTGAATAATAAAGTTCGTTAAGTTAAGTTAAGTCATCCGTCCATAATATTTAAATGATTCAAAGTTATTTGTAAGCTAAATTTTGGTAAAATAAAATTTCAAGAAAAAAAGAATAAATAATTTTTAATTAAACATAAAATATGTCCTCAATTGTCCTTTCCTTCCGGACCTACTCTTACTTCACTAAAAATGTTATTTTAGAACAAAAGAAATGGTTAAGCTTAAAGCTTTACATCGCTGTTTCATACATATTGTTGTCTAATGGAATTTTAATTAAACCAAAAATTTGTCCTTTCTAAGTACATTCGACTAAGTATTTTTTTCTCAAATTATTTATTTCACACGCAGAATGCGTCACCACAAGAGAAATCAGTTACTTTGTAAGTTATAACACAAAGAGGTGCGTCACCTTCACCCTGATTTTATATAATATTGACAATTATGACGCTTTTTTTATGAGATAAATATTTCATGTACTGATGTTGAAAAAGATTGTTCACAGTTGAGCGCACTTGGGAACTGCCCCAAGGCCCTGCCTGTGCCCTCTTTTCTTCCCGTAGGAATCGGCGAGGAGTTAGGTCCGAAATGTGGCAACTTTAAGGAGAGTTTGCTTATAACTGATACACAATGATCGTATAAACAGTTTCTCATTGCCTAACAAGGAGTTAGGTTAATTGATCACCTATCGAATGATCGCTAACCCGAAAGAAATTCAAAACTAATGTGAACTATATACAACGTATACCGGCGGCAATGAGTGGTAAAACAAGACACATTCGCTACACATGTATGTGCTATGCAAATGGATCAAGTAAGGACACCTATCTTACCAATACCGGCGGCAATGAGTGGTAAAACAAGACACATTCGCTACACACTTATGCGCTATGCAAATGGATCAAGTAAGGACACCTATCTTACCAGTGGAAAGTTCACATTAGATACGAATTTCTTTGTAAAATTAGCTGTTACACATCGATGGGTGACAGAGAAATGACAACAGATGGTGTTGTCCCGGCCCAGACATCCGTTATCATTTCTCTGATGGCTTACAATTGACCTAACGTTGCGTCCTATCTACCCCACCTAATGTGGCAATTTTAAGGAGAGTTTGCTTATAACTGATACACAATGATCGTATAAACAGTTTCTCATTGCCTAACAAGGAGTTAGGTTAATTGATCACCTATCGAATGATCGCTAACCCGAAAGAAATTCAAAACTAATGTGAACTATATACAACGTATACCGGCGGCAATGAGTGGTAAAACAAGACACATTCGCTACACATGTATGTGCTATGCAAATGGATCAAGTAAGGACACCTATCTTACCAATACCGGCGGCAATGAGTGGTAAAACAAGACACATTCGCTACACACTTATGTGCTATGCAAATGGATCAAGTAAGGACACCTATCTTACCAGTGGAAAGTTCACATTAGATACGAATTTCTTTGTAAAATTAGCTGTTACACATCGATGGGTGACAGAGAAATGACAACAGATGGTGTTGTCCCGGCCCAGACATCCGTTATCATTTCTCTGATGGCTTACAATTGACCTAACGTTGCGTCCTATCTACCCCACCTAATGTGGCAATTTTAAGGAGAGTTTGCTTATAACTGATACACAATGATCGTATAAACAGTTTCTCATTGCCTAACAAGGAGTTAGGTTAATTGATCACCTATCGAATGATCGCTAACCCGAAAGAAATTCAAAACTAATGTGAACTATATACAACGTATACCGGCGGCAATGAGTGGTAAAACAAGACACATTCGCTACACACTTATGTGCTATGCAAATGGATCAAGTAAGGACACCTATCTTACCAGTGGAAAGTTCACATTAGATACGAATTTCTTTGTAAAATTAGCTGTTACACATCGATGGGTGACAAATTTCCCTAACGTGATGTCCTATCCTTCGCTAAATTATTCATAACAAACTAAACCCTACAAATACCCTACTCTACCCCTTTGCGTTTTCACGGGCTTGGGACCGTTAAATAACATGTGAAGCGTGCTATTTAGCCGCATTAGTAGATATTGCTGTCATTCAAGCGACCGACATTAAAACCTAGATCGCAATATAAGTATGCGCACAACACATATCAACTAGCATAGCAAATAATATCAGCACAACCAAACATACAACACAGTGCAACAATTCTCTTCTGTATCCTTATTATACATGAGTGGCTCTCCGGATAACAAAAACAGCAGTACTTTGCTTTGATTGGTTTACTCTTTGACAGCTGATCACCGACTAAAGTATGTCCTTGTTTCGGCAGAGATGTTTACTCTTTGACAGCCAATCATCGACTGAAGTATACCATTGTTTTTCAGAGATGTTTACTCTTTGACAGAAAATCATCGACTAAAGTATGTCCTTGTTTTGACAGAGATATTTACTCTTTAACAGCCAATCATCGACTGAAGTATACCATTGTTTTTCAGAGATGTTTACTCTTTGACAGACAATCATCGACTGAAGTATGTCCTTGTTTTGGCAGAGTTGTTTTCTCTTTGACAGCCAATCACCGACTAAAGTATGTCCTTGTTTTGGCAGAGATGTTTACTCTTTGACAGCCAGACATCGACTGAAGTATACCATTGTTTTGGCAGAGATGTTTGCTCTTTGACAGACAATCATCGACTGAAGTATGTCCTTGTTTTGGCAGAGATGTTTACTCTTTGACAGCCAATCATCGACTGAAGTAAACCATTATTTTTCAGAGATGTTTACTCTTTGACAGCCAATCATCGACTGATGTAAACCATTGTTTTTCAGAGATGTTTACTCTTTAAGAGACAATCATCGACTGAAGTAAACCATTGTTTTTCAGAGATGTTTACTCTTTGACAGACAATCATCGACTGAAGTATGTCCTTGTTTTGGCAGAGTTGTTTTCTCTTTGACAGCCAATCACCGACTAAAGTATGTCCTTGTTTTGGCAGAGATGTTTACTCTTTGACAGCCACTCATCGACTGAAGTATACTATTGTTTTGGCAGAGATGTTTACTCTTTGACAGACAATCATCGACTGAAGTATGTCCTTGTTTTGGCAGAGATGTTTACTCTTTGACAGCCAATCATCGACTAAAGTATGTCCTTGTTTTGGCAGAGATGTTTACTCTTTGACAGCCAATCATCGACTGAAGTAAACCATTGTTTTTCAGAGATGTTTACTCTTTGACAGACAATCATCGACTGAAGTATGTCCTTGTTTTGGCAGAGTTGTTTTCTCTTTGACAGCCAATCACCGACTAAAGTATGTCCTTGTTTTGGCAGAGATGTTTACTCTTTGACAGCCACTCATCGACTGAAGTATACTATTGTTTTGGCAGAGATGTTTACTCTTTGACAGACAATCATCGACTGAAGTATGTCCTTGTTTTGGCAGAGATGTTTACTCTTTGACAGCCAATCATCGACTAAAGTATGTCCTTGTTTTGGCAGAGATGTTTACTCTTTGACAGCCAATCATCGACTGAAGTATGTCCTTGTTTTGGCAGAGATGTTTACTCTTTGACAGCCAATCATCGACTAAAGTATGTCCTTGTTTTGGCAGAGATGTTTACTCTTTGACAGCCAATCATCGACTGAAGTAAACCATTATTTTTCAGAGATGTTTACTCTTTGACAGCCAATCATCGACTGATGTAAACCATTGTTTTTCAGAGATGTTTACTCTTTAAGAGACAATCATCGACTGAAGTAAACCATTGTTTTTCAGAGATGTTTACTCTTTGACAGACAATCATCGACTGAAGTATGTCCTTGTTTTGGCAGAGTTGTTTTCTCTTTGACAGCCAATCACCGACTAAAGTATGTCCTTGTTTTGGCAGAGATGTTTACTCTTTGACAGCCACTCATCGACTGAAGTATACTATTGTTTTGGCAGAGATGTTTACTCTTTGACAGACAATCATCGACTGAAGTATGTCCTTGTTTTGGCAGAGATGTTTACTCTTTGACAGCCAATCATCGACTAAAGTATGTCCTTGTTTTGGCAGAGATGTTTACTCTTTGACAGCCAATCATCGACTGAAGTAAACCATTGTTTTTCAGAGATGTTTTCTCTTTGACAGCCAATCACCGACTAAAGTATGTCCTTGTTTTGACAGAGATGTTTTCTCTTTGACAGCCAATCATCGACTAAAGTATGTCCTTGTTTTGGCAGAGATGTTTACTTTTTGACAGCCAATCATCGACTAAAGTATGTCCTTGTTTTGGCAGAGATGTTTACTCTTTGACAGCTGATCACCGACTAAAATATGTCCTTATTTTGGCAGAGAAATTTACTCTTTGACAGCTGATCACCGACTAAAGTATGTCCTTGTTTTGGCAGAGATGTTTACTCTTTGACAGCTGATCACCGACTAAAGTATGTCCTTGTTTTGGCAGAGATGTTTACTCTTTGACAGCCAATCATCGACTAAAGTATGTTCTTGTTTTGGCAGAGATGTTTACTCTTTGACAGCTGATCACCGACTAAAGTTTATCCTTGTTTTGGCAGAGATGTTTACTCTTTGACAGCTGATCACCGACTAAAGTTTATCCTTGTTTTGGCAGAGATGTTTACTCTTTGACAGCTGATCACCGACTAAAGTATGTCTTTGTTTTGGTAGAGATGTTTACTCTTTGACAGCCAATCATCGACTGAAGTATACCATTGTTTTGGCAGAGATGTTTACTCTTTGACAGCTCATCACCGACTAAAGTATGTCCTTGTTTTGACAGAGATGTTTACTGTTTGACAGCCAATCATCGACTGAAGTATACTATTGTTTTGGCGGAGATGTCTACTCTTTGAGAGCCAATCATCGACTGAATGTCCTTGATTTGGCAGAGATGTTTACTCTTTGACAGCTCATCACATATTGAAGTTAGTTTATAGCATATCAAAAACTAAATTATTGTATCGCTGATAGTGATTTAAGATGCTTAGGAAGTTTAAGAATGAAAAATAAGCTGATCAAAATTACATTGCAATAATTGTCAGTCAAGGGACCTGACCCACCCAAAAGGTGGGACCTAGTTATTGATATTTTGATAATTATCAAGATATCGATAATTCGATATATCGATATTTCGGTCCGAAAATCCGATATTTATCGATATATTCCGGTATATTCCGATTCATGACAAATTTTCAGGTAAATATCAAAATATCGATATTTTGATAATTATCGATAATTACTAAATTATCGATAACGATATGATTTATCGATTATCGATAATTTTTTTCGATTGATATTATCGATAATTTGGAACGTCTCCCATCCCTACACTCTACACACAGAAGGCATTCTAAATATCTTTGTGTGAATTAAAACCCACACCACATGCAACTTTGTATGCATGTGTATATACAAATTGTAGAGTTTTGCAACTAGACTTGCTAATGCTTGGAGATAGAGTGCTATGCGTTCATTCAATATGGTAGATTATGCATCTCTTTTCAAAATGTTTACTTATGCAACTCAGGATCATAATTTTCAAAATTTGCAAACTTTAGATGCCTCTGTTCAGTGAACTTTAAGCAAAAGTGGTGCGTGGTGCATATGAGACTCACGATATTATCATGACACACGGCCTGCGGCCTCATATCTAATTTAACCAACTAGAGCCTAATAAAGTACAAGCGTAGTAGCCTAATAAAGCCGAAGGCGTAGTACATAATCCAAATTAAACAAACATTTTGGACATACGCTAGCCAATAAAAAATATATGGAGATAATAGTAGATTACTATAACTGGGAAGTAACGAGTTATCTCGTATCCAGGTGAGTAAAAGTATCCGAGGTACTTTTACTCACCGTGATACGAGATAACTAGTTACTTCCCAGTTTTCACTGTGAGTACCTCGGATACTTTTACTCACCTGGATACGAGATAACTCGTTACTTCCCAGTTTTAGTATGTTATTTTACCTTACGAGGTTGGTAAAGGCTTTGCCCTAGGACAGTAATGGCCTTATTACTTTCCTAGGCCGAAAAGACACGATCTATTTTGCGTTATTGGGATTGTTTAGTCTGTGGTGAATATCTGATTACAATGGGAAACGCAGCATAATTGTCGATCCCAGCAACGCAAAATTGCTCGTGTGTTTTCGGCCTTAACGTTCTAGGCAGTTAAAAATAGAGCACTTCTGGGCCACAAATAGCTTTTTTTTACAAGAAAATCTGCCTTGACGATAATTTGTTATTTTGGTCAAATTAGATTTTTCTTATAAAAATGTTAGGTGTCAAGGTGTCCCAAAGGTTACAGTTCCGCGAAATGTTCTAATGTGACTAATATCGTAAATCAACGTTTCGTTTTTTTGACTGATTCATGCATAATATTGACTTTCTTAGACTATAATCCTTCGGTCATAGTTCTATTGCCCACAAACACATAGGTTTGTCGTGACAAATCGAGTTTTATTATATTCATTAAACACATCTCGGAATATGCGCATCAACCTCTTTTTTCAAACAACTGCATTTCAGTCAGCTGTTCGATTTGTTTGAATGAAATACATTTTTTTTCCATTTCAATCGTCGCTTTGTTTCGTCAATAATGTTCGTTTTTTTTGTTTGTTGATAATTGTTGTTAATTCACAACAATACAACGATGTATTTTATGGTTCGGTTTGACGAGTCATAACAGAGATAAGAGACATACAATATTGTATATAAATATTGTTCAAGTGAATATATTCAGAGCTCCAGTCATGTAGAGTAGGTTACAAACGAAAGATGAATTATATTCGTCTCTCGATTCACATTGACGTTTTTTTTTTAATTGAAATTTTTGTGAATGTTTTTTAAGAAAAACTTGAACTTTATTACTCGGTTCCATTGTGTATGATAATTGAAATTACAATTTTGTTTTCAGAGTGATGTGTTGCTAGAGAATATCTAAACTTTCGTTTTGCGTTTTTTTTTCGGTATGAAAACATGTATACAATTGTTGTGCTAGGTATCGTTCTGTAAACAACGAAACGTACATCGTGAGATTTTGATGATATTCCATCGAGAATACATATTTATGAAAACATTAAAAAGTTGTGAAATTGTTTCAGTTGTCGTTTCGGCTCGTAATTCTTCTTCTTCTTCTGTTATATTAACAAAGAAAAGTTCGAAAAAGTATCACTAAAGATACAATCAACCGACCCAGTCACGGCATTCGTTGTAGTATAGTGTGGAATACAACTCGAGAAGAGAACTACAATTCGTTTGTTATGAAAAATTATCTATTGCATTCTGTGTTGATCGTTGCATTCAACAGATGACGTAAAAACAGTACGTTATTAACTTTCAATTACCAGTCCATCGAAATATCTGCTGTGGTAAAGCTGTTGTATATTATAACGCTGATCGGTGTGTGAGTGTTGCAATATAAATGCATAAAACCGTTCGTGCAATTTATGAATATTTTGTTGCATTCTGTGCAGTGAACAATTCGATAAATCTGGTTTCTGTTGGTTGTGGCTCTGTCATTTAATGTACATAAAATATACTTTCGATTAAAAATAAAAAAAAAACAGCGAGCAACTGGAAGTTTCTAAATTGCAACATACAAAATTGCGTTTGGTAAGTAGGATGATAAAAAAAAACTTCAGATTTCAGGTTAGCTTGCCGGTGCAATATTTATTATTGAGCACCTCGATTATGTTCAGACTCAAAAATAGCAATGTCTTCATTTGAAAAATTACTTTTGAATAACTGAACGAAGATTTCATTATTTATTTTTTTACTTTACTTTTAGTTTTAATTTCTGGTTGACTGAGCCGACCTTACTCAAAATTCAAAATTGTGCCATTACTGAAAACAGGCAAGGAGTTTACAGTAGACTCTATAGATCATCTTCAAGATACGGTACTTTCGAACATAACCTCACTTTAGTTTCGTTAAATGTTTCGTTCATCAGGCAAGGCCGTAGCCTAATAAAACATCCGACTTTTCTCAACGTAAACGAATCAAATTTTATTTAAATCTTTCTTCATCTACGGTTCGCCTGAAACTGATTAACAATCATACTCTTTCATGTCAACAACTGTTCTAGTTAACAAAAGGATATCGGCATTCGAATAGTTAATTGACCTGTGCCAACTACTCGGTTCCCACACAACCCCCTCTTAACAAAACATTTGACCTCAAATGTGTTCAACCACACAGCCCACTTTACAAATATAACGAATGGTAAATTCACAAATGTAACGAATGATAAATCCAAACACTTTTGCCATATTCATCGCCATTGCAACGTTTCATGTTCACATCAAAATCGTCCACATTCCTCGTATATTCGAAACTCAAAATTATCCAAATCGTCGCATCGTATGATCCGAAAATTATACAACCAGCCTTGCCGCACGATTCCGATTTACCAACCAAATCGAAGTTCAACATATTAGCGACAATTGTACTGCAAATCACTGTTCGATCTGTTGTTTGTTGTTGTCTCGCCGACCTGCTTATTGTTTCGAATTGTATACACCACGTTGCTGTCGATTCGATGTTTCTGGAACTTTCAAAGTTCGTATGCCAACTTTAAAATTACTTTTTCCGTCGCGTTGCGTGTTCGTTTTCTTTCCAGCTTCTTTTCGTCCCATCTCAGTCTTTACTTCTTAGCAGTTGTTTGTTATCTTCATTTCGATTTGTTCGACGTAAATCCACTCAGCATTCACCCGGACTCTTTGCGATTTGTTCGGCGTAAATCCACTCAGCATTCACCCGGACTCTTTGCGATTCTTTTCTCCACGTGCTTCTTTTCATTTAATTTCGGTTTTCTATTGTTCAAAATCGTCTTTACACAATTCACTTTGCAAACTTTAAATGGATTTTCTCAAATGTCTTTTAATTTTTCTCACAATTTACATCCCTTAAAGGTCCAAAAGCGGTTGAGCCCCCATATAGGATCAGGCAAGGCCGTAGCCTAATAAAACATCCGACTTTTCTCAACGTAAACGAATCAAATTTTATTTAAATCTTTCTTCATCTACGGTTCGCCTGAAACTGATTAACAATCATACTCTCTCATGTCAACAACTGTTCTAGTTAACAAAAGGATATCTGCATTCGAATAGTTAATTGACCTGTGCCAACTACTCGGTTCCCACATTCATACATTTGTATGCGATTTTTTTTAACGTGGAATCATTTCTTGACGTGGATGGCATTTCAAACGTCGTTGAAGATGATCTATACAATTTTTTGAAATTTAATATGGCCGATAGTACACTTGGTAAATTTTACGGTAGTGCAGAATTTGCAACAGCTGTTCTTTTACCGATGACCGAATAATTGAACACACTGAGACCAATGTTTGACATCCGGTGAACTCTTATCTTGACTCTTATCCGGTGAACAGCTGTTGCAAATTCTGCACTCCACTGAATTTAGGTATGAGGGATTCTTCTGAACAACAGAAAACCGAAATCGGACGCATTTTCTATTGGAATTTTTTATATGTGCCCAGTAAGGTATTCGACCCCAGAAGCCAAGACCACTTTCAAAAAAATTCTTCGCAGCTTGTGTGGCTAGTGCGAGGTGAACAAAAACCGAAAACTTGAACTTTTCTTACAAAAATTTCTTCAGTTACACGAGCCGTACTTGGTCGTGTGGGGTGTCATTAGAAAGGTAATTGCATGTACTTCCGCGGAATTCCGGGGCAAATAGGGTCGTATTGGGTTTAAAATTCATTCACACTGAGATAAGTACAGTTGAAGTTTCTCGAGGTACACGAAACGTACATGGTCGCGTGGGGTGTCATTAGAAAGGTAATTCTTCGAAAAAATGTGGAAGCCATTTCAACACTAATTAGCTTAGAATTAGTCCCTCTATCCGTTGCGATAACAATCTGTATTCAAATTGACTCGTCGGTCCCGCACAGCCATGAGTGCCGGTTCTCCAAAACAGCTGGATGGATCCGCGAACTGAATGTGGTTCCTTATAGTACTCGAGTCCCTCAATAAGAACATGAAAAAAAATCAGAGATGGTAACGCGACTCTATTTAAGTTTTATTCAACCCCACCGTGTTCTAAATTGTCAACGGAGTGGCACTAACGGCTCAACTAATATTCACCAATATAAATTATAGAAACAAAACTGTGTCAGTTATTATTTTTTATTTAAATGTGTTTTACACTTGGATGAAAATTGAAGCGAACATGTGAATCGTTGATAACATTATGAATTAGCTTGAACTTGAATTAAATGTGTGATTGGGATTGAGACTCGAGATCACGTTATGCTTAAAATTTGATTGTAAAACGAGAGCAATGTAAATGCTTGTGAAAACCGGTGGTATCACAACAAAATTACGATAACTTTTATTTCGTATTTTCTTGTTCCATTCATATTACATTTTTTATTGACGTCATTACCCTTGCAATTACAAAAATAAGTTGACCTTGTCACACAGAACAGTAATAAATTTTCTTTTATAAACTCTGGATGGTTAGTGCAATGAGTTTTTGTTTTTAAATATTTTTTTATTTTGTTGTGAGAAGTTTCATCATCACCAATTATTATCCGAAGGCGATATTTATATGTGATATCACAGTATCGAGTAAAGAAAGTATTATTTGCGAAAGCACATGACATTAAAATTACCTAGATTAGGACGGTTTATGTACCATTTTGATTACTTTTCTATCCAGTCTAGGTCATCCTATATGATTGATGCATCAGTATACATTAATATACAAAAGGATTGTTTGAATAAAGTTTTGTGACGGAAACTTCTAGAGACTTGAAACTTGGCATATTAACATGCTAAGAAAAATTAGGAAGAACGTGAGTTATTTTCTTTCATTTTGTCGTAGATGCATTCTTTAAACGGACAAAGATTTGTAACGCGTGAAAATTTGTGAAATTATGAAATACCAAAGCACCTAGCAGGGTAATAGAAAAAAATAAAGTAGAGTACTGAATAATCCAAGTATGCGAATATTTCCATACCTTTTTTTTCATAATGTCATTGCAAAATTACCATTAAAACACATTGAAGTTAATTGCGGCTTGTCAACTTTCTGAACCCTGGACTTTACTTAAATAGTCGAGGAATGCCTCCAAATAAATTTCTAAAAATCTAGAATTCCGTTTCGGATTTTTAGAAATTTATTTGGAGGCATTCCTCGACGATTTAAGTAAAGTCCAGGGTGACGGAAGTTGACAAGCCGCAATTAACTTCAATGTAAGACTGATAATGGTATTATTGGTATCAAAAAACTACTCTATTTGACGTGTAAAAACCTCTATTACCCTGCTAGGTGCTTTGGAAATACCTTTTCGGGTAAAGTTTGTATTTGACGTGTGAAAATATTTTGTGGCCCCACAGTTATACTCGCAACAATATGATAAACCAATTCTCTTGTAGTGCCAACATATTTGAATTTCCCGCGCTTCGTAAAATACGAGCACACTTAATATGAATTGTCAATTAAACTGTCATTCAGATGGTCATTCACATCTAGAACATTCATGATTGTACTTTGGACTTTCGCATTCGTATATAAGACCGACATTTGTATTGAAGAGCATGAGATGATTCACAACTCTTATCCAGTACGGATCAGATGAATATCAGCTCGCATCGAGTTCAGTATCAATAAATATTATTATTGTTGGTGGAAATATTCCGTCTTTCATATATCTCTTCCACACTCTAACTGCCTTAGTCCTATAGGCTTGTTCCAAGTAACTATAAACACGAATTTTGACTGGCTGAACGAACACGTTTTCATCCACAGAGATCTGTTTTCATATAAATATCGATGAGGTCATGTCTCCGTGGATGAAATTTGACAATTCGTATGGCCTTGGAACAGCACTATACATAACATTTTTCGCGAATACCGCACCATTCTACTTCTTTGCAAAACAATATTTCACGCCGTAAGTGTGCTTAAAATTTGAATTTTAAGTGAACGATTCGATGAAAAATTGAACCGAAAACAACATTTCAACGTTACGTTCAATGACGCTACGTTAGAAAGACCTCCGCTCTTTTCATTATAAATTTCGACCGCACTTACGGCGTGAATTTTACATTATATGCGGCTTCTGTGTCAACTTCCAAGGGCTCTAACCCCCTAAACGAGATCATTTAGACCCCATTTTTTTGCCAAGTGTCAATATTGAAATCACGCCCGAACTCCTCTCAAAATTTCATCAAAATTGCTAGATCCAATCTCGAGATTGAAATTGACCACAAGCAAGCAAACAAAGGCTGGGAAAATTCATCATTTCAATATACACACACGGAAATCGACACCTTTTCTGTTCTTGTGATTTACTTGAGTTTTTGATTTCTCCATGTCAAAATTCATGCAAAATTCACAAAAAACCGGTAAACGACAAAACAGAAAATGTGTCGGTTTTCAAAATTCCGTGTGTGTAGGTCTCGGTCAAATCTTAATCTTAACCAATTTTGACGTGCGAATGGCCATGTGGACTCGCACCACGGCGCCTTGCTAACGAATCCCGAGCGAAGCCGGTACTCCATTAGTAGTTTATAAAATGATTCAATCGAAAGTCTAGTGTAAGTCTAGTAAGCACATATCGTAACTTGTAAGTGTAACTCCTATGCAAGGCCACAAGTTCAATGTATTTTTGACGAGTATGAATCCCGACGTGGAGAACTCTATTCCCACCACTCACTCGTCGATTTAAAAATTTGGAAGCCGGTTTCGTAATGTATTTTCCTTTGTGAAAATGAACTTTCCGTCCCGAGGGAAAAGTCTTTCCCTCCTTCGGAAAACGTCATACTACACTCGGGAAATAATTTGAGTTAAAGTACCTCGGGATGAAGCCCCCATCTGGATATATATACTATAGTAATAGTATGTTACGTCACTGTTTGTAAATATTTGTTTAGGCAAGTGTGAGGTTTGCGGAAAGAGCCGAAGGCGAGTGTAGTAATCACACGTGCCTAAACAAGCATTTGCAAGCAGTGATGTAACACATTTTACATGTTTGTGGACGGTAAGTGCATTTTCCCTGTCACAAGCAGTGATGTAAAGTGCACTTTACCGTGCATAAGCATGTAATATACTATTACATAATTAACTTGTCACAGACGGCAAGCATATGACCAGTATTATTATCGGGTCTATTATTTCCACAATCCAAAGTATTTTTAAAAATTGATTTCAAATCCTGTACTTCAATTTATTTAACATGCATTTTACTATATAAAGGACAATATTACACAATGTCATTATTTTTGTCGTCGTTATCTATAACAGATGAATAACCGTGTGTGACAGGTTAAACAACGTAAATGCATAATTTCATAATGAACAAAGCGCCATTTACATTGCCGTATCACGTAAATGAATTAACACTTGCCACGATCTGTTAACGGTATTATCAATGGAAAAGGTCATGAGCACTCGTTGTACGTTCGTTTCTGCTATTTTTAATAAGTTTAGCATTGATTAGATTATTCTTATTAAACGTAATAAATCAGCTTACAATCAAAAACAATTGAAAAAAAGCTGTGATAAGTACATGATTTTTTGCTACTTTGGCCATGCTGTTGCTGATAATATAATCAGCATCGATCTGACGCGTAGCAACATTAAAATACAGAAATGATTTCGAAGTTAAATTTAAATTTATCAATTCAGTGTAGAGCTGTTGGAACCTTTTTTCCCCAATATTTTCGATCGTAATTTAGTTTGAACAGTGAACACCTGTACACACCTGTAAATAATAGAACAGGCATTTCCGCAGAAATTGATTCGTGTTTAAATGTATTTTAGTTAAAAACAAAAGCAAGTTATTTTAGAAAATTTTATACAACTAAGACATTTATTCAGAAGGGGTTATCGTCACGTATCAGCAACATTCTTGTGTTTAAATATAAAATTGTGAGTACAAATTAAGCAAAATGGGATTCAGTGGTGCTGTTAACTTTTTTCTGAGTCTAGAAAAACTCGAATATTCTTCCAGTGAATGACCATAGCTTAGGGCATAGCAAAGCACTGAAGCTGGTTAAGAGAGTGCTTAGTTCTGAGTGGTTTTGTAATAGAGCTGTGCGGGCAGCCCAAAAAATTGGCCCGCCCGATGCCCGCTCTCGTCCAATAGCACCAGGCACGGGCGGGCCTAAGTTTTTCGGGCGCGACATCGGGCAACTAAATTTCGGGCGGGCATCGGGCAGGCATCGAAAATTGGTCGGTCGTCGGGCTAGAGAGGGCTCACTAAATTTCTCAAAAACAACATCTTTTTTGGATACAATTCATACAAAGAAGGAACAAACAAATTAAATTCGACGAAATACTGCGTAATGTTTTGGTAAAATTGCATAAACAAGGCCCCCAGTCACAGCTACTGAACAATTTTGGTACTATTTTGCTTGTATTAGGGTCAGGTCCCTTGACTAACACTTTTCTAAATGTATTTTTGACGTATTCATAAAAACTTGTCGCGTTTAATACATAAGATATTTACTATATTAATGACTCCACGCAGATGACAGTAAAATTTGACAAAAAAAAATTTCTTGGAAACCATCGAGCGTAAGGTGGAATGATTTTTGACCACTTTTTGAGCTCTCAATTTTCTTATCAATTTTCAATTTTCAAGATTTTCAATCAACCTCAAATCATAAATAAAATATGACTCGTGTAGATTACGGCCCTCGCTTCGCTCTGGCTGTAAACTTCCCACTCGTATGAGCTGTCTATTAAAGTGGAAGCATTATAATTTGATCGATTCTACTCATTTAATTCATTTTTAAATAATTGTAGTTTTTCAAAAAATCATTTCGAAAACATTACAGTATAAAAGCTTACACATGCGCATTAGAGCTGAACGCATTCACTTGAAATGTGCCGAGTCCTGACATTTTGCTAAACCCTTAATGTCAGCCCTTCCAAGTGAGGGCGATGAGAAAATTTTCAGTGTATTTTGGTTCAAAATTAAGATGTGAAAATTTTCAGTGCATTTTGGTCCAAAATCAATAAGAGAAATTTTTCAGTATATTTTGGCCCAAAATTAATATGAGAAAATTTTCAGTGTATTTTGGTCCCAAATTAAGATGTGAAAATTTTCAGTGTATTTTGGTCCAAAATTAAGATGAGAAAATTTTCAGTGCATTTTGGTCCAAAATTATTATGAGAAAATTTATTTTGGACCAAAATACACTGAACATTTTCTCATCTTAATTTCGGACCAAAATACACTGAAAATTTTCTCATCTTAATTTTGGACCAAAATACACTGAAAATTTTCTCATCTTAATTTCGGACCAAAATACACTGAAAATTTTCTCATCTTAATTTTGGACCAAAATACACTGAAAATTTTCTCATCTTAATTTTGGACCAAAATAAAGTCGGAACATTATAATTTGATCGATTCTACTCATTTAATTTATTTTTAAATAATTGTAGTTTTCGAAGAAATCATTTCGAAAACATTACAGTATAAAAGCTTAGACACATGCATTTGAACGGATTACCCGCAGGTATACCGCTAGTAAACAGCTCTAGTGCGCATGTGTAAGCTTTTATACTGTAATGTTTTCGAAATGATTTCTTGAAAAACTACAATTATTTAAAAATGAATAGAATCGATCAAATTATAATGCTTCGACTTTATTCTGTTCAATTACCTTTTTGTTACGTCAGATTATGATTTACATACACTACGCAACAAAATAAAATTTCATCAAAGTAATCTTTTTCGATTGAGGCTATAATCAACAGTGTAAAATCCCGTTTTTCTCGGATAGCTTCCAGATCCTTAGTCCTACATAGCCCATCTTCGAACTTAGCCTCGGGTTTTTAATTCCACGTATTTAAAAAAAAAGAATTATCCAAATTGGTTAAAAATTACTCAAGTTATCGTGCCCTCAACGATTTTTTGTTACCCACATTTAACGTTTTTCATAGCATTTCATACATTTTCAATCACAGTGAACCTTTTTGTTACCCACATTTTTCGGTATTTTCTGGTGTAAGACCCTGACTTTCAGTCAAGGGAATTATTGGGCGGTCATCAGGCGGGCGCCAAAAACTTGAAAAGAAAATGGGCGGGCATCAGGCGGGCGTCAAAAAATTGTCAGGCGTCGGGCGGGCGGGCATTTATTTCACTGCTTAACATCGGTCACGGGCGGGCGGGCATAAAAATTAGGTACGCCCGCACAGCTCTATTTTGTAATTTTTCGTAACGTACTAATGCTGCAATAAATTTATTCTTAAAGTTTGTTTGAGTTAAATGACGTCTTCTCTTTTCTCATAATTTTTTGGCACATGCTATTTGCACCCGAGTGCAAATAGTCAACATGAACATTTCGCATGAAATCATATTTCATAATGTTAACGTACCATTCGACTGCAAATAGCTCATACATTGACTATTCCTTCGTTTCAACTAACAAAAAAACATGTTTTTCAAACAAAAACTTCATTTCGTTAGATTTGTCAAGAAAATAATTTCAGTGAATTACGTTGAATTGTGACAAAACAAAAATAATCAATATTTTCTCTTTCGACGCGTTCCGGCGTTTTGTGGAAATTGCGTTTCCTCAAGGTCTCAGAAGGGCGCCTAAATGTAGCGCATTTCGACAAAGGCTACTCCTACCAAACTCCTTCCTTACAGTTTGTAGAAGGATGAATTCAGTTGGAACAAACCAAACTCCTTCCTTTCAAAGTTTGTAGAAGGATGAATTCAGTAGGAACGAACCGATTTCCTTCCTCACAACGTTTGTAGAAGAATGAATTCAGTTTGAACAAACGAAAGTCCTTCCTTACACAACTTGTAGAAGGATGAATTCAGTAGTAACAAGCCAAAATCCTTCCTAACACAGTTTGTAGAAGGATGAACTCAGTAGCAACAAACGAAAGTCCTTCCTTACACAGTTTGTTGAAGTTATAGAATTCAGTTGGATCGAACCAGACACTTTGTTTATACAATTTGCAGCGAATTGTGCGAGTAGCATTTTCGATAATATAATTATTATTTTTTTATTATGTCCGATAGCTTTAAAAATTTGGGTGCAAATAGCGTTAATATTGACTATCTGCACCCGGGTGTAAATAGTGTTCTATTGACTATTTGCACTCGGGTGCAAATAGTCACTTCGTATTTTTTTTTACTATGCTGGTGCATGTAATAAGGCTATTACATGTATAGGCAATAACCTTTACATCACTCGCATAGTAAAACGTCGTACTACACACGGAAAATAAAGTGATATCTCGTATCACGATGAGTAAAAGTACCTCGGGCTGCCGCCCTCGGATACTTTTTCTCATCTGGATACGAGATATCACTTTACTTCCCTTGCAAAGTAATGTACTATTACATGCTTTTGGTTTACCTTGGGTCGAAAGCGGCATATTACACACCTAGGGAAAACAAAAAAGAATGGTTTAGGTTTCAAGAGCATGTAATAGTAGATTACGTTGGATGCTGCGAAAGTAATTCATTACACAATTTTGTTATACGAGCAAACTCACGAGTAAGTTTTTGAGCAACAAGCTTCGAAGCTTGTTGCTCGAAAACACGAGTGAGTTTGCAAGTTCTACAAAATTGTGTCCGAGAGCAATGAATTACGTCGCAGCATCCAACGTATTCTGGTTTATTGCCTGCTCATGCGAAAATTGACTATTACACGGCTGTTCTGCAGAAATTCTACATAAATTCAGTATCTCAATAAACCAACACCAACAAAACAAAAATAAATCTGTTCTTCCGATAAAACGTTTACAAACAAATCTAGTGTGCTGACGAAATCAGCTCACACGCTACACGTCTCCTAAAAAATTGATCCCGAAAACAGCATTCGTGTTACATTAGTATTGTCGCAACAGTGGTTACAATTGCGTTGGTGACATGTTGACATTGAATAGTTTTTCGCAGTTAGTATCGATGAAGGCGCATTGTTTGTGCAATTATTTTGTTGGTCCTTTTTAATGTTTTCAAAAAAATGTGCAACAAAGTGTAGTGTTTGTACTATAAGCAAAAGCATTTAGAGTTATAAGTGAAAAATACAACGATATGCGTGGCCATAAAGTGTTACTTCGGAACATCAAAATTATTGTTACAATAAATATGGCCGACAATTCTGTGTTGCGAATTCTTCTAAAAGTATGTTGTAACCAGATTACTTGCGTAACAAGTTTTTCTGAAATAACTGTGTTCATCGATCAATATTTTTATCAAAAAAATGTTATTTTAGCGACATTTCTTACATTCTTTTTCGATCGATCGATTCATTTAACAAAAAAAAATAAAATGAAAGCAAGACAAATTTTACTTGAAAGAACTGTCAACTTGAAATGAACCCCAAATATCCCTAGTGTAATGGATCACTTTCGCAGGGGGTAAACAGCCGTGTAATAGTCGATTTTCGCATGGGGCAGGCAATAAAATCCATTACAAAACTTGGGATAAAAGTTGAAAAGTTTCGTTTTCGTGTTGTTGTTGACCTTAGCTTCGCTTCGGATCCCTCGTTTTGTAAATAAACAATGATCAATAAACACACGAAAACGAGACTTTTCAACTGTTATCCCGGGTTATGTAATGCATTTCACAAGCTTGAAACCCAAGCCAAATTTCTTGTTTTCCCTAGGTGTGTTATAGGTGAATACAGTACTCATCTGGTTTTACCACTACAACTCAGACTGAGAAATATAAACAGTTTGTTGGTATGATCGGTAGAACAGGTGAAGTAAACTTAGACACATGGTTGACATTAAACTTTACTTGGAGTCTTTCTACTTTTCCTAGATGACCGCCTACAGCTCAGTCATCTGAATATGAAGTTATGTGTAAATTGGAGGTTAATGAATCAATTTAAATCTGTTAATGAAACTAATCTATAGATGCCATTTGTTTGTTCTTTTAATTGACATGTCTCTCTTATTGCAGGAAATATCAACGGGGTCACTATGATCATTAGCGATTGTTAGCATCAGCGAATTAAACGGCAAAATGACTGTGGTATCAAAATTCGTTGACGATGCAATCCACAAATACGAAAGTCTTGGATATTCAAAGCTTCGTCTGTCCCAAGGAATTGTCGGTGCATGCTTATGTGCGTACGTTGTTCGGCTCGCCTATCCAGCTATTAAAAAACAAATAAATAAAACCGGCCAGGACGCAAGTGCCCAGAAAATTATCGACAATAATGGCAACGATAATTCAACAAAAAATTGCCAACACGAGGAATTAAACAGCGACGATGATAGCTGCCAGAATGAGGAGTCATTGTCCGTATTAGATGTGAAACAGCAAATCGAAAAAGCGGAGAAATTGTTAGCTAATGCAAACCAAACTCCGAACATTGGTTTGAACATTGACTTTTTACTGCAATTGAAACGGCTGCTCCACATAATGATTCCAAAGCTGGTTTGTCGTGAAACTTGTATATTGGGCGTACATACAGTGTGCTTAGTTTCCCGTACTTTCCTAAGCATTCTCGTCGCTGCAATGGAAGGTGCCATCGTTAAATATATCGTTCGGAAAGATGTGCGCAATTTTGCAATAATGCTGATGAAATGGTTCGCCATAGCCATTCCTGCTACATTTGTTAACTCTATGATTCGATTTTTGGAAAACAAATTGGCGTTAGCTTTTCGGTAAGTTTCCAATCGGATTTTGATTTTTATTTGTTTGTTAATTTGTTATTTGATTGATCGCTTAATAACCAAAGAAGGTGGTGCGACAGGAGGCATTCGATAATTTATGTAAGAGACTATAGAGCAGAACAATTTTTTGCTGGCAAATTATATCGTCTCTCTATAAAAACTCAATCAATGTGAGAACCCTTCCGTAGCAATGTACGTCAACACAAGGTATGGTCGAATGTCAAACTTTGTATGGAGCGGAGGACATAGCGATTTCATATAAAGAGACTCACCTCTCATGAGAGGTGAGTTTGTTTATATGAAATCGTTATGTCCTCCGGTTTGTATGAACAGACCATACCTGGTTTATATTGTTCCATCGTCCGCGCTCCTATGTTATCTTGTTCGATAGAGAAATGTTTTGATTTTTGACGACTGAATATTATTGGGTGGCGAAACTTGTAGAACTAAATTTTTTTTCTTGGATGGTTTTAGTGTAAAATTTAAAAGTGAAATATATCAGTAACTGGATATTTTTGATGGTTGCACCTGAATGTGAAAGGATCAATAACTACAATGTCGAGAACAACGTTTTCTTGGAAAATGGAAAATTCGTAAATCCGGAAAAACCGCTAACTTTGAACACAATTCCATGGATTCTAGAAGAGATTAGGAAATAGCACCGTTTTGAAAATTAAAGCAATTTAGCGAAGTTCAACACAGAGCAATTTTTTTTAGTGACGTACGTACTTTCAAGGAAGATTCTAAGATTGGTACCGATTTGGCGAATGTCATCCCTGAGACAGGTCACGACGATCTGAACAAATTTCAAACTCTGAGTGCCAATCCGCTGACGATTTTTCTGGAGCCTGTGACGGTTAGTGAAGTGTCCACGATTATCTTGTCGATGGACGTTGATAAAGCTTTGGGATTCGACGATGTTTCTGCGGCGTCGCTCAAGTGTTGTGTGTCTGTCATTTCCCCTTTTCTTACCGAATTGTTCAACCTGTGTCTGTTCCATGGCGTCTACCCAGATGACTTAAAGATCGCTAGGGTGGTTCCAATCTATAAGAAGGGTGATTCTGAGGACATGACTAACTATCGGCCGATTTCTGTGTTGCCAGCGGTGAATAAGATTCTTGAGGTTATTGTTCAGCGAGCGCTGGTGAGCTTTCTTAAACACTGTAAATTTTTCCATACCAGACAATATGGATTCCGAGAAGGCAGTGGGACACACACCGCTTTGTTCGAGCTGATCAATATGATCAATGGGGAGATTGATGACAGGAAGGTTGTGTCTGGTCTCTTTATTGATCTATCGAAGGCATTCGACACAGTTGTTCATAAGTTGCTTCTCGCCAAACTTGAGGCTGCTGGCGTTAGGGGAATAGCACTCAGTTTGTTGAGAAGCTACTTGAGCAACAGGAAGCAATGCACCGACTGTAACGGCGTCAGTAGTGGGTTGACCGACGTTACCATAGGTGTCCCACAGGGTGGTGTTTTGTCCCCATTGCTCTTCATCATCTTCGTCAACGATTTCTTCGAATTGCCGCTCAAATCTTTGCCATTCAGTTTTGCTGACGATACTAACATGTTCAAGTCTTCTGCTCTCGTTGTAGACAACATCGCAGATCTCTCGGATGACCTCAAAGTCGTTTCCGAGTATTTTCGCGTCAACAAGTTGACTTTGAACTTGAGTAAGACTAAGCTGGTTCACTTCCGCAAGCCCCACGTGAAGGTCGATGACTTGCCTGCCCTTACGTTTAATAGCGTGACGATCGAAACGTGTTCCTCGGTCAAGTGTCTGGGTTTGGTGCTGGACGAGCATGTCGGTTGGAATGAGCACTTTGTCAATGTTAGTAGCACCGTCTCGCGCGGCAGTGGTGTTATTAAGAGGTTGCGTTTTCTCCCGAGAAAGATCCTCAGAATTATCTACTACTCGACTGTGCACCCTGCGTTGACGTACTGTATCGGTGTGTGGGGTTCCGCTAACAAGAGCATGATGGATGAGCTCCAGGTCTTGCACAAAAGAGCCCTTAAAGCTACTCACAAGCTTCCGTTGCGCTTTCCGACTAGGCTTCTGTTTAGTGCCGAGTTTCCGCGTATGCTCACAGTTTCTAAGTAGGGAATGCAATCCCGGTACCAATCCCGGTACCAATCCCGGTACCAGTACCGGAAAATCTCAATCCCGAATCCCGGTATTGGTAAAAAAATCCCGAGATTAGTACCGAAATTTAAAATTCATTTTTTTTGTACAAAATCTTGATATAGATCAACTTGTATGATTCAAACTACTATGGCAATATAAGAGAAACATTGAAATATAGGATTAATAGACGTTTTTCTCTCATGTCATATTATTTGCAAACACAGAAAAATACATTTCTGCAACTGCGCTGAGAGAAGTGAACTTTTTCATGCCTACTTTGATGAGCGTGATAAGGGTCTTTTTTCACTTCTTTTCGCAACTAGTTTCAGTTGCGAAAATAACTATTTTAAAACTATGCCTAGCCGGAATTTGTCAATAAGTGTTTAAAATCTTTCTGACAGTAGTTGAATTTGTTTGAGAAGGGGGGGCAACCGCTGCCTTTTTTTTATAAAAAGCATATGAGTGTCTGCTGCGATTTATATTTTCAAAGGCAGCGTTCTCAAACATTTTTCCTAACAAATCAATTAATTTTTAAATCACAAAACCTAAAAATTTGCGATTGTGACGACAACAAGTCCCATAACCTATACGTTCAAGATTAAACAATGACACGTTGAGCGCATTTCGCTTTTTTAGAGCATTTTTCCAAAGAGAAAATTGAAATTTTCAATGTGACTTCTACGCTGTTGCAAGCATAAATTAATATTAATTTATTTCATATGGAGTGGGATCCTCGAGCGACAGCAAGAATCCCGCTCCATATGAAACACAATGCTTTATTGCATGAGAGAAAACGAGACAACAACATGTAGCGTGAATGACAGCTATCGAGTAATTTCTGATTTAGAACTCTTGACTCATAATCGAGAGGTCCCGCCTCGGATCAACAAAATTCACACGAAAACTCTACTTTTCATCTTTTTATCCCTAGTTATGTAAAATACTATTTCTGTCACAGCATCACTCGAATGCAATAGAGTTAGTTACCCGGCCTTCACACAGCGACAAGTATCGAATTTCTTTTCTCCTAGTACAAATTTGATATTTAGAACAAAAGAAATTCGATACGTATGTCAATGTACCATTAAAAAACTTAAAAAAAATGAGAATAAAATGAAAATAATTTCTTTTATTGATAGCTAATCGATATCTTTTCAGTACCGAAAATCCCGGTACTGGTACCGGTACTGCGTTTCTCAATCCCGATTCCCGGGATTCAAAAATCGGTACGGGATTGCGTTCCCTAGTTGGAAAGCTGGTACTTTCAGATATTGTCGGCTGAGCTTGTACGTATAAGAGGGACCTGAGATAAATCGCTAAGTAGCACACTCCTTCCCAGAGACATTTTTTTCTAAATAAAATGAGATACTTGAGCTTTTGGAATATTACTTATCATTTTAACCGATTACTAAGGCGAGAAGCCTTCGAAGTGCTCCCAACTCTAGAACTCAAAGATGACATCAGCTACCATCCGTTTTTTATATATTTTTCTTATATTTATGGAAAGTGGAATGTCTCTACAGGTCAGTTCCTAAAATTTCTGAACTCCTTAGTGGCCATCTTGCTCCCACACCTTTCAGATTCTAGTCCAATCATCAAGAAATGTTTAGTTTTGACGAAAATATTTAACTTTTAAACTTTAAGCTAGAACCGGTTTTTACCGTTATTTACCGGTTCAAAAACACAAACAAAAAGTAAAAACAAGAATAGACCGGCTATAAGCCTAGTGAGGTCTTTTTTCTTTCTCTCAATTTTCTCACTTCTCGAGATACCAACTACCAAATACGTGAGTTACAAATAGGCAAGCAGGAAGAATAGTTTCTTCAGTCGATATCCAGCTGTTGAACAGTAAACATCGCCACCATCGTTCTATCAGTTTCGTAGTCAACTACCAATTTGGTATTCAACTACCAAACTCAACTATTCAACAACCATTTTGGTATTCAACTACCAGTTTGGTAGTCAACTACCAAATTATCGAATTATAAATAGGCAAGCAGCCTAAATAATCTCATCAGTTGGTGTGCAGCTCTCAAACAGTTAATATCTCTACCACCTCTCTATCAGTATGGTAGTCAACTACCAAAAATTCAAGCTTTAAATAGGCAAGCAGGCAGAATAATTTCGTCAGTCGGTGCGTAGTTCTCGAATAGTAAACATCACTTCCCCAAAAATTACATTTGGTAGTCAATTATAGCCTTGGTAGTCCAACTACCAACTACCAAATTTTCGAATTGCAATGTTAACTGTGAGCTATCGGTGATCAGATTACAAATAATTATTATTTGCCTGGTGTTGATATGCTCATGGTGGCTTTGCAATTTTGAATTTCAGCTGGCAACTACCAAAAATCTACCAAAACTATCAACTACCAAATTTTCGTTTTATAAATCGGCAAGCAGGTAGAATAATTTCGTCAGTCGGTGCGTAGTTCTCGAATAGTAAACATCTCTGCCGAAAATTACGTTCGGTTGTCAGATACCAACTACCAAATTTTCTAATTGCAATGTCTGCTATGAGCGATCGGTTATCAGATAACAAATAATTATTATTTGCCTGGTGTTGATTTGCTTATAGTAGCATTGCAATTTATCATCGTGGTAGCCAACTACCAAATTCTCGTGTGGAAATAGACAGGCAGTCAGAATAATTGCATCAGTCGGTGCAAAGCCCTCGAAAAGTAAACATCTCGCTGGTAATTAATTCGGTTGTCAACTATCACCGTGGTAGTCAACTACCAAATTTTCGAATTGCAATGCCAACTATGAGCGATTGGTTATCAGATAACAAATAATTATTATTTGCCTGGTGTTGATTTGCTCATAGTAGCATTGCAATTTTGAATCAAGGCTGTTATCGTCTCATTTTTTATTTGTGACACAGACACATGGACGGACAGACAGACGGACAAACAGACAGACAGACAGACGGACAGATGAAGTGTCCACAAAAGGTTTTTTTTCTAAAAGAAAAAAGACCTAAAAAGTTTTGATTGGGCTCGCCCCCCAATCATATCCCGTCGTCAAAAATCATAAAGTTCTAAATAGAGCAGAACGCTTTTTTCGACAAACCCAGACTACGAGTTTTGATTGCTTTCATATTTTTATCGCGTACGGCAAGCTCTCAAAATTTCATGATAGCGATTGAACTCTATAACCCACAATCCTTATCGCTCGATTTGTGTTCCAAATATTTATTTTTAATTTACAATACGAATAATCACTCAGTCATTCAGTGACACTGATTTATAAATCCTATTTCCAGCACTCGCTTGGTCAGCCATTCATATAAATTATACTTCAAGAACCAAACCTATTATCGGGTATCAAATCTAGATGGACGGATTGAGAATGCCGACCAAAGGTAAGTGTCTTTAGTCAATTTCACATTTTCATAAATCTACCAGCTCAATATGTTATCCAGACTCACCGAAGACATATCAACATTTGCCAGTTCAGTTGCCCATCTGTATAGTCACTTAACGAAACCATGTTTCGATTTGATGTTAATTGGATTAGCGCTGATGAGATCTTCGCAAAAAATGAAAGCAAACATCATATCTGGTCCGCTGTTAGGCTTTGTGGTTATATCTACGACCGCTCACATACTACGCGTTGTATCGCCCAAATTCGGTCAATTAGTATCGGAAGAAGCGAATCGTTATGGCTACTTGCGACACATTCATTCCAGAATTATCACAAATGCCGAGGAGATAGCATTCTATGGCGGTCATAAGGTGGAATTACTTCAGTTACGAGAAGCATACAATCGACTTACCAGTCAGATGAATACAATATTTTCACAACGACTGTGGTTCGTAATGTTGGAGCAATTTTTCATGAAATATGTTTGGTCCGGTACGGGAATGATAATGGTATCGTTACCAATACTCACCGCTAGTAAGCAAAAATGTAAGTTTGATGAAGATGTTCGTTTCTTTCTGTGAGAGTAGCTTACAGTTGACTTTTTCAATTGGCTTACTGTTCTCTTAAGCTGACTCTCAGCAGTTAATTACGAAATTTAAGCAAAAGAAACTTTTTAGCCAGTGACGGCGAAGGTGGTATCAGCGATCGTACGCAATATTTGACAACAGCTCGTAACCTTTTGCTTTCCGGTGCCGATGCAATTGGTAAATATGTTTTCATTCTCAGCTAAGGTTTGTGACAGAACCATTGTGGTCGTATGAGAGAGCAGCATCAACAGTAAGAAAAAAAATTCTGCTGTTGATGTATACAGTGTTTAAGGAGAGCGATTTTTGACCACTTTGTTTAAACTGGTCTCGGGGTCACACGTCAAAATGAGAGAAATCACATACAAATTTAAACTGGGCTCAACTCTCAATTTCTTTTTTCATTGATGAATATTTGACAGCTGACCCCGCGACCAATTAAATTTAACTGGTTTTCGCTCTCCTTAAACACTGTATAGAGTGTTAAGAGAGAGTAGACATTTTGACATATCACCCATCTAGCTCAGTTAAATTAACTAGTTTTTGACGTATCGAGATCAGTTAAATTAACTGGTTTTTCCCCTGTCTTTACGCTCTTTCAACACTGTATAAGCAAGTTCGTATTTAAAAAGAGTGCGTAAAAAGCGAAATGAATTTCTGTGCGAATTTAGATGCAAGCAGCCACGGCAGAGTAAAATAAACCAGGCAGGAGCGGTTCATTTTCGAAACGTCAAATAAGGGACCTAATACACTGTTTGAAAATGAACTCAAATGAACACTGACATAAATTGAAAAATTTTATTCGCAAAAAATATATGGCTACTAGTCAGAGCCTAATATTTGGGAATTAATTCTCTAAATTCCCAAAATTCCCAAAAATTACCAAAAATTCCCTAAATTCCCAAAAATTCACAAAAATTACCTAAATTCCCAAAAATTCCCAAAAATTCCCTAAATTCCCAAAAATTCCGAAAAATTCCCAAAAATTCCAAGAAAACAACAACAAATATTTCAGAACATATTGAATATAATATATTCAGTAAATTGAGCTTAAGCGGCATATCGCCAAAACTGGAGGTGATGGTGATAGGGGAACAGGTGGTCTCCGATTTTAATGAGTGATAGATTCGTCTTCAATTCTAGAGAATCGTATCTTTCATTTTTTTCGAACATTTTTTTTAATTTTCGGTTAAAGTGTTCAAAGGTGAAAGCATGTCAGAGGGTACCGAAAACCCTTTTTCGGCTATAACTCAAAAATAATTATTTTAAGAGCAGTCTACACTCCGACCTTCTATGACAAACATTTTCGATGATAACTTCTTATTAGAATATTTTTTGAAAAAAATTGGTTTCATCGTTTGGTGCCACAACATATAAAGTTTCGATAGCCACCAGAACAAACCGCGAGCCTTTTTTAATAAAAGTTTTGTAATAAAAACTTTTTATATTTTTTTATAGAATTTAATTAAAACGAGCCATCAGAACAGTCGGAGCGTTTGCTGCGACTGAGCCCCGTACAAACCCGTATATCTATTGCGTACGTGACCCTAGTGCGTCTGTCACCCTACTTTGACCGTAAGCCTATGCGCCGGTTAAAGTAGTTAAAGTAAAATTATTATGTAATGTGTACATCTTATAAATTGCGCATAGCGCAATTACGAAGCCCCGTACGACGTTCCTTTCAAATAAAACAAAAATTTCAAATAGCCCTAAAATCTTAATTTATTGAGTATAAATACACATAGGGCCTAGTATCGGCCTCAGTCCGAGGATCCAATTTTTTTTTTCAACTACATTCTATTCGGCCTTTGATTACCTTCCAAATGAAACAAAAAATACGGAAAACGGATGAAATTTGCTCGAGTTATATGTAAAATACACATAGGGCCCTAGTAGCGGCCTTAGTCCGAGGACCCAAATTTAATTTTTTTTCAACAACATTCTATTCGGCCTTTGATTACCTTCCAAATGAAACAAAAATTACGAAAAACGGATGAAATTTACTCGAGTTGTATGTAGAATACGCATAGGGCCCTAGTAGCGGCCTTAGTCCGAGGACCCAAATTTAATTTTTTTTTCAACAACATTCTATTCGGCCTTTGATTACCTTCCAAATGACACACAAATTACGAAAAACGAATGAAATTTACTCGAGTTCAATGTAAAATACACATAGGGCCCTAGTAGTGGCCTTAGTCCAAGGACCCAAATTTAATTTTTTTTGAACAACATTCTATTCGGCCTTTGATTACCTTCCAAATGAAACAAAAATTACGAAAAACGGATGAAATTTGCTCGAGTTATATGTAAAATACACATAGGGCCCTAGTAGCGGCCTTAGTCCAAGGACCCAAATTTAATTTTTTTTGAACAACATTCTATTCGGCCTTTGATTACCTTCCAAATGAAACAAAAATTACGAAAAACGGATGAAATTTGCTCGAGTTATATGTAAAATACACATAGGGCCCTAGTAGCGGCCTTAGTCCGAGAACCCAAATTTAATTTTTTTTTCAACAACATTCTATTCGGTGTTCGATTATCTTTCAAATGAAACAAAAATTACGAAAAACGGATGAAATTTACTCGAGTTGTATGTAGAATACGCATAGGGCCCTAGTAGCGGCCTTAGTCCGAGGACCCAAATTTAATTTTTTTTTCAACAACATTCTATTCGGCCTTTGATTACCTTCCAAATGACACAAAAATTACGAAAAACGAATGAAATTTACTTGAGTTCTACGTAAAATACACATAGGGCCCTAGTAGATTTTCACTTCTAAGGCCCTAACTCACGGTCCACACACCCGATTTAAAAAAACTTTTTTTTCCTGGATTGATATTGACAATACCTATCATTTGCCGTGTCATTTACATTTCCATCGTTTATTTTGCCATAAATATCACCAAAAGACCTTAAATCACTTAGGTGGCCCTAACTCACGAAGGGCCGACCCGGATATGCCCATCTTCGAACTTAGCCTCACTATTTTGACTATCTTTCAGGGAAAAAAAAAATTTTGAAATCGGATTTGATTTACTCAAGATATCGACGTGACGGACAGACGGACAGACGGACAGACGGACAGACGGCCCAAATTTTTATTGCGGATTCGTCATCTATGAACATAGGCAAACACTTTGCCCTTACCGTCTGCTTCGAATTCCATCAATTACACACGGCATCGTAATCCTATAAGCCCCTTCGTACTTCGTACGGGGCTAAAAATCACTGCCATGATGAACTCACGTACGGAAACTCTAAAGAATCGAAATGTGATATTAGGTATCTGTCAGCTGATAGGAATATTTTGTTTGTTAGTGTTGGTTTTTTGGTTATCTCGGTGATCACAATTAAAACAAACTGTCAACAAATAAAACATCCCAATTTGTTAAGTCACGAAATTGTTTTTTTTTTCAAGCGAGAGATTTTTTGAAAATTGGAGCGGCTTTTTAAACTGAAATTAAAAATTTCAAATTCCACTTTTCCAATATACATTTTCAGTGTGTTTTTGATGTGTTCATTGAAATAAAAATAATATGGACAAAGGCTCGCGGTTTATTGTCAAGATTGATGCAGTCTACGCCGAGAAAACTCAAAAGTCCAAAAAATATCATAAAAACACAAATTTTAGGAGTTTTGAGTTTTTTCGCATCAATCTGGACAATTCCAGTGGCTATCGAAACCTTATATGTTCTCTGGCACCAAACGATGAGGCCACTTTTTTCAAAAATAATTCGAATAAAAAGTTATCAAAAATGTATTTCATAGCGGGTCGGAGTGTAGATTGCTCTTAAATTATTGTGGTGTTGTACTAATGTCGGCTTTGGAGAGACCTACAAGTAGAGTATACACCCTGGCTGGTTCGAGTACATCGACAAGAATTATATCCTTCAGAGCATAATATTTGGCAACCAATTCTCAAAAGTTCACTAAAATTCAAAAAAAAATCAATTTTTTTTGCTTGTTCATAGTTTTTAAAGGTTTTTGAACTTTTCCTGATCTTCTACGAGCATTTAATTATAAAAATGCAAAGAAAAGAAATTTTTTGGGAATTTTTGGGAATTAATTCCCAAAATTCCCAAAAATTCCCTAAATTCGCAAAAATTCCCTAAATTCCCAAAAATTCCCTAAATTCCCAAAAATTCCCTAAATTCCCTAAATTCCCAAAAATTCCCAAAATTCCCTAAATTCCCAAAAATTCCCTAAATTCCCAAAAATTCCTTAAATTCCCAAAAATTCTCAAAAACGATTCCCAAATATTAGGCTCTGGCTACTAGATTATTCAGGTCCCTTGTCAAACGTCCACTCCTGCCTGGTTAACTTTACTCTGCCGTGAAGCAGCCAATACCCTCTCGAGAGTATTGAAGCAGCATGTTTACTTTAAATAGAAATGACTGCGTGACTTGACTACATACCATTTCAATTTCAGAACGCCTTATGTCATCTTACAAGGAAATTGTTTCGCTTGCCGGATATACGCATCGTGTTGCTGGAATGTTAGAGATTTTCGAAGAAACGTCCAAAGGAATTTACGACAAAACGACTGTGTGTGATGAACGTAACACAGCCGGAATACTGAAATTCGATCGTGGCCGACCAATTGCACAGGGACGAATCGTCTATGCGAACGATCCTGATGATCGAAAAATATCCTTAAAATCCGTACCTATTGTGACACCAAATTGTGATATCGTTGTGCCCAGTTTAACGTTAGGTTGGTGTTGTATGTTGTTCGACTGGTCGATTAAAAATTAACGAAAAAACAAAATTTTTCTTCAAAGATATTGAGCCGGGCATGCATCTGTTAATAACTGGTCCAAACGGCTGTGGCAAGTCTAGTTTGTTTAGAATTCTGAGCGGCCTCTGGCCGATTTACGGTGGTGAGCTATATATTCCGAAGCCGAATGACGGCACACCGTGCATGTTTTACATACCGCAACGGTAAGACTCGCATATATTTCAAAGTTTCTCTCAAGTTTGTCTTGATTCGGATTTTGTGAATTTTACTTGCAGACCGTACTTGTCGATTGGCAGTTTGAGAGACCAAATAATTTATCCTGACACCGTTGAGGATATGGTTAAGAAGAATATTAAAGAGGACAAGCTGTGGGAAATTATGAAAATGGTTTCGTTGGAGCATATTATTGCTAGGTAGATTTCAAGTGTTGTTCGTCGAGTTGGTAGGCCGCATAATTTTTCTTCTGTTCCAGAGATAACTTCGACGTTGTGCGAGATTGGAAAGATATTCTTTCTGGTGGTGAGAAACAACGAATGGCCATTGCCAGGCTATTTTATCACAAGTACGTTGTAAAGTCTAAATTTTGACTAAATTCTACATTTTTTGTGCCCTGTCCCGTCCGGCTGGCTACCATAAATTATTCAGTGACATAGAACCTAAAATCCGATCTCTTGATAAACTTTCAGACCACGATACGCTCTATTAGACGAATGCACCAGTGCCGTATCCATCGATGTGGAAAGTTCTATGTACGAGGCTATTATCAATGCTGGTATAACTCTAATGACAATCACCCATCGACCGACACTATGGTATAAGACGGTAAAAAATATGCGTCAGACGGTGAGCTCAAGGTCGTTTTTTATTCACAGGAAATTCCACACTCATGTTCTGGAGTTCGACGGCCAAGGTGGATGGAGCTTCGAAACGTTGGATAATAATGCTCAAAGAAATTCTAACACTACAACCACTACAACGGACAATAATTGAAGGATTTTTTTTTTAAATTAGTGTTGGTGTTTCGGATTGGGTAATCGTTACAATATTACATTTTAGTATTGAGTGCTGTGCTAACGACATTGATATCATTGAGTTGTAATTAGTTCAACGTTTTTGTTTTTAATTGTAACGAGTTTTCGAATGAATATGTTTATATTTTACCCTACAGCGGGGAGTTTATGTATCTTTTTGTACGAAATATACATTTATGGATATTGAATTTAATGCAAGAATTTTTGTCTCGTCGCTTGATGTCACGATAACTTGAGTAATTCTAAACGGATTTCCAAAAACTTTTTAGCCCCGTACGAAGTACTGGGGGCTTATAAGATGAATATGCCGTTTGTAACACGTCGAATTGGAAGCAGACAGTAAGGGCAAAGCATTTGGTTATGTTCATAGATGACGAATCCGCAATAAAAACAAGGCATCAGAACAGTCGGAGCGTTTGCTGCGACTTAGCCCCGTACAACCCGTAATCCTATTTCGTCCGCAACCATTATACGTCCGTAGCCCTAATAAGCCCGGAACCCTAATACGTCTACAACCCTCTAATGCGTCTGTTACCAAAATGCAAGTCAAGTTGCGCATTGTCAAATTTACTGAAACCGTTCATTTTTAAAATTGCGCATAGCGCAATTACGAAAGCCCGTACGAAGTACCTTTCAAATAAAACCAACAATTTACGACATTATTTTAGAAACCCAAAATTTTTTGCCAACTTTCCATAGGGTATTCAATTACCTCTCAAATGAAACAAAAACTATCAAAATCGGTTGAGATTTACTCGATTTATGTGCAAAAAGCACTTAGGGCCGAGTAGGGCAAGGGCCCAAATTTGAAACTTTTTTTGCCATCATTCTATTCGTCATTCAATTATCTCGCAAATGAAACAAAAACTAGCAAAATCGGATGAGATTTACACGATTTATGTGCAAAAAACACTTAGGGCCGAGTAGCGGCCTTAGTCCAAGGGCCCTAATTTGAAACTTTTTTCGCCACGTTCTTTTCGGTATTCAATTACCTTCCATAAAAAACTAAATCTAGCAAAATCGGATGAGATTTACTCCATTTATGTGCAAAAAACACTTAGGGCCGAGTAGCGGCCTTAGTCCAAGGGCCCAAATTTGAAACTTTTTTCGCCACGTTCTTTTCGGTATTCAATTACCTTCCATAAAAAACTAAATCTAGCAAAATCGGATGAGATTTACTCGATTTATGTGCAAAAAACACTTAGGGCCGAGTAGCGGCCTTAGTCCAAGGGCCCAAATTTGAAACTTTTTTCGCCATCATTCTATTCGGCATTCAATTATCTCTCAAATGAAACAAAAACTAGCAAAATCGGATGAGATTTACTCGATTTATGTGCAAAAAACACTTAGGGCCGAGTAGCGGCCTTAGTCCAAGGGCCCTAATTTGAAACTTTTTTCGCCACGTTCTTTTCGGTATTCAATTACCTTCCATAAAAAACTAAAACTAGCAAAATCGGATGAGATTTACTCGATGTATGTGGAAAAAACACTTAGGGCCGAGTTACGACCTTTGAGCCCTCCCAACAAGCGCGAGTTGCATCCTACACAAAAACAATGTTCAGCAACTTTGTTCTACTCGTCAATACCTTTCATTTGATATATCACAAGCAGCCATTGCGTGCGTATTTCGGTAGATATCGTCGAAAGACTAAAAAACACCTATAGGGCCCTAGCTCTGGAAGGGCCGACCCTACCATGCCCATTTTCGAACTTGACCTTACTTTTGTCGATACCAATCGGGGAAAAAAAGAATTTTCAAAAAAGGTTGTGATTTACTCAAGCTAGAGGGTTCACAGGCGGACGGACGGACGGACGGACGGACATTTTTTTTATTGCGGATTCGTCATCTATTAACATAACCAAGTGCTTTGCCCTTACTGTCTGCTTCCAATTCGACGTGTTACAAACGTCATATTAATCTTATAAGCCCCCAGTACTTCGTACGGGGCTAAATAGTATGTTACATACCAAGGATCAAAAAGGATGTGTTTTAGACCCAGGTGGTGAAAACGTCCAGGGATGGAGCGACGCGAAGCGGAGACCAAGGACGTTTTCACCACCGTGGTCTAAAACACATCCTTTTTGATCCGTGGTATGTATACTATTTTTCTTCCTGGAGTACCAAAGTCACATTCCGAACAAAACATAACAACAGATTTGCACGCCATATTCAGCTACGATCTCAATACCACATGCGAGATCGTATGCGATATCACAAAATCTCATGCGATATCACAATATCACATGCGAGATGGCATTCGATATCACAAAATCTAATGCGAGATCGCATGCGATATCACAAAATCTAATGCGAGATCGCATTTAATATCACATGAGTAGCATTTTCATTTGTTATAGTACATGACACATCTGGGAAAGAATAAAGATAGGATCGAAAATGACATAAGCGGGAATGAAAATTGAGAGAAAAAAGTGTCGGAGAATGTTGCTCTTTCGGTACTAAATTTGGTGAGTGAATGTGACGGTTTTGGTACTTCAGGAAGAAAAATATAATTCGACTAAGAATGAAATTCGTGAGGGTAACCAGATCATCATACGGAGTAATTTTCGACAGCTTTCCAAAAATGTTTTTACTGAAATTACTCGGGCTAAGTTCGTTAATGGAAATACTGGAGTAATAATATTTCGAAAAAAACTTGCTGTCTATGCTAGAACAAAAAATGAACGAGTGTGAACTTTGCGGCCAGAGCGAAGCGAGGTCTGTAATCACACGAGTTGCATACCTTATAGGGCCAAGCGAAGCCATTGTAACACGAATTAGCTTAGAATTAGTCCCTCTATCCGTTGCGATAACAATCTGTATTCAAATTGACTCGTCGGTCCCGCACGGCCATGAGTGCCGGTTCTCCGAAACGGCTGGAAAATTTTGCGAACTGAATGTGGTTTTTATAGTACTCGAGTCCCTCAATAAGAATATAAAAAAAATCAGAGGTGGTGTCGCGACTCTATTTAAGTTTTGTTCAACCCCACCGTGCTGTATGGAGGGATTCTTTTGAAAAACAGCCTACCGAAATCGGACGCATATTCTAGTGGACTTTTTGATATGTGCCTAGAAAGGACTTCGACCCTAGAAGCCAAAACCTGTTTCAAAAGAAATCTTCGAAGCTTGTATGGATCCAAAACCGAAAATATTTTTTTCTTACAAAAATTTCTCCAGTTACACGAGCCGTACAGGGTCGTGTGAGGTGTCATTAGAATGGTAATCACATGTACTATTGAACCGAATAGGAACTTATTGTGTTTAAAATTCATCGACACTGAAATATGTGCAGTTAAAGTTTTCAACCGAAGACTTACACTGTTCTTACAGAAATTTCTCGAGGTACACAAAACGTACATGTGGGGTATCATTTGAAAGGTAATTTTATGAACACTGTCGGTTGAAAATATTAACTGCACATATTTCAGTGTGGATGAATTTAAAAACCAATAAGTCCATATTCGGCTCAATAGTATAGGTACATGTGATTACCTTTCTAATGAAACCCCACACGACCCTGTATGGATCTTGTAACTGAAAAAATTTTTGGACTTGGGTTATTTACGAAGTAAGTAAGGTGTTACAAGGGTGGTTCCTAAATTTTGGGATTACAGATGATTCCTCTGGCACTTCCTAACTTCCATCGGTTTTTTTGATGGAATTGAGGTATTTCCGATATAAGTGAGTTGTTCCAAGGTTGGTTCCTAAATTTTGGGATGACAGATGATTCCTCTGACACTTCCTAACTTCCATCGGATTTTTTGATGGATTTGCGTAATTTTCGACATGAGTGAGGTGTTCTGAGGTTGGTTCCTAAATTTTGGGATGACAGATGATTCCCCTGGCACTACCTAACTTCCATCGGATTTTTTGATGGATTTAGTTTATTTTCTATATAAGGGCAGATTTTGCCAATAACGGTCTGTTGCGTTACAATTTTTAAGACTGAAAACTCTAGTTTCAAGAAAAAATCGTAGCATTAGACTGATCCTTCCTCTATTGCCTCAAAGTGTTAAAAATTTGATCTGAGGTAACTGGTCATACAAAACTATTGCAATTGGCGGAGGTCTGCATTTTCAAACCCATATTCTACGGCGATCTCCGCTATCAAAATTTTTTCTCCGCCAACAACGGATTTGTTCCATTTGTCTCCACCAAGTTTTATTCGTTTACCATAGAAACTCAGGCGTCCGCTGATAGAAGATTTTACAGATTCTGAAAATTTACTATCAGCGAACCGCCGAATCATAACCGCCGAGTTATGTGGGAGGACAACCAAAACTTTCGGGGATGGAAAGAGCCGGAAAAACTGTGGAACAAATCCGTTATTGGCGGAGAAAAAATTTTGATAGCGGAGAATTGACGAGGCTTTAAAGTTCAAATTCAACAAAATATGCCCATAAGTGAAGTGGTCCAAGGTTGGTTCCTAAATTTTGGGATAACAGTTGATTCCTCTGGCAATACCTATCTTCCGTCGGATTTTTTGAAGGATTTGAGCTGTAGTCGACGTGAGATGCTTACAAAACTAGTGACCCTTACCCCTAAACTTCCAAAAGAACTGATATCCCCCAAAAAACCCAGAAGGGTAAATGTGACGCAAGTCCTTTATCTTACTTACAAAATAACTGATATCGCTGAGGGTGACGCATTCTGCGCCTGTACGCAAACGTTTTATCAACATAAAAGTGATCCAAAAAGTTTCAGAAAGAAAATTTTACCAAAAAAATTGCGTCACAAGTGGCAGATGTTGAGGAAACCATGGCTATGAAAATAATTAAAATAGGACAAAATCCGTCGTGAAATAATGGAATTTAAACGGAAGAAGGCCGAATCATCTGAATCATTGAAAACATTTTGCATGACGAAATTTTCGAAACTGTCAAATGAAGTTAGATTTTTTTCTATTCAAAATCGCGACTGCTGCATCTGTCAATGAAAACTAGGACCAAAACACGTTTTCAATAGGTTTGTTCCAAATAACTGTAAACCCGAACTTTGACAATACGAACGCCGACGATTTCATCCACAGAGATGAACATAACCTAATTGTCAACCAATTTCTTTGAAATTTTTTCGTTAAAATTTTCGTCAACCTGAAAGTTGAGGTTAAGTTGCCTTCTGTGGATGAAATTTGACATTTCGAAATGACCTTGGAACAAACCTATGCCTCGTTTGTTTTGAGCATTAAAAGTGTAATTTTCCGAGTCACATTTGATTTTTTTTCTATTCAGCTCATCATGTCTGCATTCACGCCGTAAGTGTGTCTAAAATTTGAATTTTAAGTGAACAATTCGATGAAAAAGTGAACGAAAAAATACATTTAAACGCTTCATTGTATGAAAGGGCCCGGGTTCTCGATCCCCGGTGTTGACACATATGAGGAATTTTTTTCTCTAAAAAATTGTTCGTCCCTAAGTTCACCCAAGCTTCATAATATAGGTAGTTTCGGTATTCGATGCCCGAAACGCAAAAAATCAAGTACGTCACTCACATACGAAGAGGAGAATTTCGTGTGTACTTTCACCACGACTGTTGGCCACCTGTTGGACAATAGCAACGACAAGGCAGGATTCAGCATGGATCAGGACCTATCAATCAATGGCACATCAACGTGCACGATTTCGACCTCCCCAGCAATGGAACCTGTCAATCCAAATCTACACACAAAGAAGGCGCCTACAACCTGCAATGTGATGTCATGGATGCGAATGGAAAAATGTGAATAGAATAACAACCCAGTACGAACGTACAAAGTGGGTCTTCACGATGTCTACAAGAATGTCATCGACTTCGGTTGCCGAATCAGTTGGCTAGGCCATCCTCCCAGCAGATGACATCGATACAATAATGAACTGTCTTAAGTGAATCAGTATTAAGAATTGTAAAGATGTTAACCATACGCTAAATAAATAAATAAATTGTATGAAAATGACGCTACGTTAGAAAGACCTTCGCACTTTCCATTTTGAATTTCGACCGCACTTACGGCGTGAATTAAACTGAAGTTGGTGCATCAATTCAATACCTAACATACTATTAGTACGATTAGTACTCATATGTGTGAATATTAGCTCCCCTCTAACGTCATCGCTGAACAACGCAATCAAAATTTGTTTAACGCGTTGCAGTAAAGTTGTGTGCGAGACCATTCTAAATGTAAAAATTAATATTATGAGTAGATTCAGTTGAGTGTGTGGTGCTCAAGAGTGGTGACTGTTCGTTCGACAAGAACATATTCTACACATTTTTTTTTCTTTCAATAAAATATCTGTAAAAATAGCCAATATTTTTAAGATGGAGATGTAAATATTTAACGAACTCTAAAACAATGTGAAAATATTTGGAAAAAAATTGGTATGTTATGTGATCCCCTTAATCATTAATAGAAAGAATTGAGATATATATGCGCTTGGATAGAGTGTGTATACAATGCGTGATTAAAGGCTAAATCAGAATTTCTAATGATATGGAAGCCTTTCGATTGCTTCTGTGTGTAAGTGCATTGTGTGGAAGACATTTAAAATCGAAGATGGCGCGTTTACGATATATTCTTTCTGCATTTTCTTAAAATGAATAACATTTTGTCATCAATTGAGTGAGTTTACGATTATGTGATAAATAAATTTGAGTGATAGCCCTGCTCGCTACCTTACTGTCATAACATCTAAGAACACCAAATTCGTCTGTCAACTGAGACTTGATGTAGTTTTTCGTACAAAGTTTTGACATATAAATATTTTCATTTTATTCGCTTGTAAGGGGCGCTGTTTTAATAAATCAGCTCTGAATAGTCAAATTGGAGACACACTTGACCATATAAATTCAAGTTACAGTGGAATTGAGTAGTGATTTCGATCCGAATTGAAAATCGTGCGTATTTAGTCCCACATTCATTGCACAAATCACATAATAAATGTCTGTATAGTAAATATCCCATTTAGTACAAATGTCGCAATATTATATACGAACTGATGTGAACATTTTCTCGGATTTTTTAAACGGACTGCTGCTTGTTAGAGTTAAAGATTCTCAGTTCGATTGGGCCTAAAGTTTGCCTGCCCAGTTCTATAAATTGATTGCATCGCAAACTCTTATTTAGACCTCTCCCCAAGCGTCTGCTCTGCATTTAACGTCTTACCACGCGAACGTTTTTTTTTTATTAATTTTTTTTTGTGTCTAAAAATAACTCCAGGATTGCAATCATGAGGGAACATTTACGTTTCTCAAGCAGTTGTTCATTTTGTTTTCTACTTAATCGACAATGCATATTTCATCAAAGTGTACAAGCAAACTAATCTTAATCAATCGTCTACTTTGTGTAGCACGGGTGTTTTGCAAGTAGTGTACTTGTACTTAATATTTAGTCGGGCCAAAGAAAAAGTGTTCAAATTCGGGGTTTTGATTCTTTCTGTCACAAAAGTCGACTTTCATCTGAAATAGGTTAGTCTGGTCTGTAGGTTCGAAGGTCCTGTCCTCTGCCAGAATCTTCAGAATTCACAATTATCACCACTTCATCTATGCCGCCCTTAATATCTGAACACATTCACCAAAAAGATGTTCTTGATAACATTGCCTCTTTTCGATAGTTTATTCAATAAATCGAAAACAAGACTCATTCAGAAACTACTTTACTTCTTCGCTTGAATGAAACATTGCGCATCATTGAAAATTCATTACGATGATAAAGTTGAATTCAAACATTTAACAGTGTACTTCATCCCCAACACATAAGAACTCATTTTGAGAGTGGTGGGTAGTATTATATTCATCGATATGTTGTAGGAATGATTTGTTAATGTGTGTGTGTGAGTGTCGGTATAAATGTAAGAGGGTTTTGTTTCCTTGTGTGCCCTCTGTTTATTTAAGCAAATAAAAAAATTGATTTTTTGTTGTCCCCTTTCTCTTGTTTCGTTTCTTTGAGGGTAGTGTACATACAACGTCATCTTTCCCATTAAAAGAGCGTATAGTTTTGCTAGTTTTTGTCCATTTAATTTCGAAAATGGTAACAAATTTTGTTGGTTTGTATCAATTTTGTAATGACAAAGTCTTGCACATTTTCTAGTGAAGTGATTTGTTCTAGAATTACTGCCCGTTCCTAATTGTGTATGGAACTGACAAATTAAGATTGCTATAGAAATCCAAATTTTATTTTCTGTTGTGCGGGGTTGTCCAAAGGCTAGAGAAAGATATGCGATAATTATTTAGAAGAAGAAATTGATTTGGTGGCGGGTCATTTCCACACCGTCAATATCGTCAGGAACGATATTATCGTTTTTTTGGACGATACTATCGTCTAAAAAACGATAATATTGTTTTTAGACGATAGTATCGTCCAAAAAAACGATAATATCGTTTTTTGGACAATAGTATCGTCTCAAAATCGATATTATCGTTTTTTAGACGATACTATCGTCCAAAAAAACGATATTATCGCCCAAAAAAATTTCATCCAGGACGATAATATCGTCTAAATTGAAAAATTCTAAAATATTGTCTGGACGATAGTATCGTTTTCTTGTCGATATTATCGTTCAAAAAACGATATTATCGTTTTCTGGACGATATTACCGTTCTAGAAAATCTAATGGATATTTTCGTTTTCTGTACAATAATATCGTCCAAAACGATAATATCGTCCTGGGCGATATTATCGTTTTCTTAAACGATAATATCGTCCAGGACGATACTATCGTTTAAAAAAACGATAATATCGCTCAGGACGATATTATCGTTTAGTTTTGGGTGGTAATATTGTCCAGGACTCAATTTTACTCAGAGGTGCAGCAAGAACCGAATTCTCTTCCAAAATATCGAAAAACAATTGTCAGAGGAAATCACCTACACATCAGTGTTTAAAAAAGGCGTTTAGTTCGTCCCTAAATAATTCATCTTTTTACGAAATGAATACCAACTTTGATTGTACATAAAAAGCGTTTTAACACGCCGAGCGATCCGGCCCATTGCCCCGGAGCGAAGCGGAGGGCCGCAATGCGAGCCGGGCGCCGGAACGGTGTCGGAACTTAGGAGTTATTTTTTTTTTCTCGCATCGTCTCATAATTAGTCTGTGTAATTTTTCTACAGTGAACGACATCTCAAATGTCTCACTGTCATTTTTTTCAGAGAATGTCATTGTGAATTTGCAATGACACAATAAAATTCTCAGAAAAATTTGACAGTGAGACATTTGAGATGTCGTTCACTGTATATAAAATTTAAATTTACGGAACCAAATGAACCAATTTTTAATATATATTTGCCGTCTATAAAAAGGTGTTTATCTACAAGATTTTGTGTTTCGTCTTCAACAACCATCCAGAACGATAATATCGCCCAGGACGATATTATCGTCTAGAATTTTTATTTTAAATAAATTAAAAACGATATTATCGTCCTGGACGATATTATCGTCTCAAATTTAAAAAAATAAATTAATTAAAAACGATATTATCGTCCCAAAAATTATCGCCCAGGACGATAATATCGTCCAAAATAACGATAAATTTGTTCAGAAAAAGAAAATAACGATAATATCGTCCAGCGGATATTTTCATACAGGACGATATTATCGTCAAAAAAACGATATTATCGTTTTTTGAACGATATTATCGTTTTTTAAACGATAGTATCGTTTTCTAGACGATAGTATCATCAAAAAAAACGATAGTATCGTCCAAAAAAACGATATTATCGTTTAAAAACGATATTATCGTTTTTTTAAACGATAATATCGTCAAGAAAACGATAATATCGTCCTGAAAATATTTTAAAATTTATAATTTTAGACGATATTATCGTCCTGGATGAAATTTTTTGGACGATAATATCGTTTTTTAGACGATACTATCGTCTAAAAAACGATAATATCGTTCCTGACGATATTGACCGTGTAGTTATGTCGCCTCATCTCAATTGATTGCTAACCAGTGTGTGTATTTCGAAGGCAAAATTTGAATTGGCATCGAGGTTAACTTAATAGAACATCAACACTTGTGATAGGCCATAGGCCATAGGAAATGGTCAATACATCTTATTGTACTACCGTTTTCGTAAATGTGCAGGTGTGTAGTGGGATGAGTGTGGGGAGCCCGTACTGAGTTTGTTTTTGCATCTACTCAAGATTGATACTCAGAAACTGTTTTCGAGCGAATAACTTAAGAAATTTTCTCTTTTTTGAAATAGAAAACCAAAGGATCAGGAACCAAAGAACAAACACTTTTAAATATTATACCAAAGAACCAGACCATTCGTATTGATCTTGTTGAGTGAATGAATATGAGCGCTGGAATTTCCCAGCAATTTTGTGTCCGATGGAACAGTCACCTCGGCAGTCTAGGAGCGGCTTTCCCTCAAGTAAGATTCGAGTGATGATTTTTACCAGAGTCGAACAGTCGCAAATAAAATAATTTTGTTGTTACAGCTGTTAGCCGGTCAACGGTTCGTTGACGTAACACTTGCTTGCGAAGGCCATCAGGTCCACTGTCATCGATTAGTATTAGCTGCGTGTTCCACATATTTCGAAAGTCTACTCGGCGAAAATCCATGCAAACATCCCATAATCATTCTGCCGCGAGACATAAAACTATGGGAGATACAAGCACTGGTCGATTTTATGTACAAAGGCGAAGTGAATGTATCTCAAGCGGGATTACCGGATCTACTCAAATGTGCAGAAGCATTACAAATTCGTGGTCTATGCGGAACGGACGCAGCTTTAAATTTGAATCATATAACAAATAGTACAACAACGTCCTCGTCGGCATCGACCACAAACAATAATACGTCATTGCATCACATAACCGCCACAAATTCAACAGCCAATACAGTTTCAACCACACCCGCCACAAACCATTCATCCACGATAACACCATCAAACACATCGACTCCGTGTATATCGCGATCCGGTAGCAGTAGTAAAGTTGTCATTGGCCCTGCCATTTCGTCTCCTAGCGGTACAACGGCTGGTTTAGATGTAACATCGTCTACATCACAAATAACGAATATTCTACGCACTGAACTGTTAAATGCGGCCACAATCAAACTATCCGCTCAATCAACAACCAGCAACGCCTCATCGGTTTCACGTGCTGGTACGAGTATAAGCCTGGATGATGGAGATGATAGTGCCAATGGAAGCGGAAGTGAATTGAATATCAAAGATGATGGTAAGTGTTCGGATCAACCGTGTGGCATCGTGCTTGCTTATTTAATTCGTCAACATTTTCCACAGATGAATCAGATTTGAAAATGAGAGTGGACTACAGTGACGATCTGGATGGATCAGGAAAATTGCAATCTGGTAAGTTTAGACATTGTGCACGTTCGAAAAGTATTCGTTGAATGTATGTCAGAGTTTGACGACACTGATAGACTTAATTCGAGGCTAAGCCTCGACTGAATTGAACGCGTCTTATATCTTGAGTTGACAAAATCTGTGGTCCACGATTATATGCAGACGTTAGGTCGTAACAAGCCTTTTTTTTCGTAACAAATTATCTTTGATTGTCAAGCAATACTCTCAAACGCGATATACAATCGGTAACTCCGGCGACATAAATTAAAGTGGACCTACAGTGTAGCTCATGAAATATTTGAATAGCACTGCTTGTCTTATGCATGTGCGAAATTACCAATTTCTAATTCTTTGGAAGTAAAGTCATTGGGAAAAATGGCTCACCAGTCACCACAGTAACTGCCGTATTAGAATTCACCTTTAAAAACCTTTAAAGTCGAATGTCTTCTGTTCTCGTATGGCTCATTCACCCATTTTCATGGAAGATCTTTTTTTTGGTCAGAATGAAGTCGGTTTAAGGGTTCCCCCAAAAATGTCTTGGAAAATTCATCAACCTTTTTACCTGGCCATTTCCAATCTACTTTCCATAAAAGTGGTGCCATGCTCAAGGGCCTTAGATAAGGCTTGGGAAAATCACGCATGATGATTTTTAAGTTGTTTCCAGATCAATAAAAGATACGTTTTGGGATAGTAGTACCAGTTTCTTGCACAGACTGTTGACGTTTCCCTATGAAGTTTTACTTTTGCTAAAGCTTTTTCGTGTGATAAACCTAATTTATTGGTCCCGTTCCCCGATATTTTTGTGACTGTGGAGTCACTCAGTCAAATCCTACGAGGGATTCTTCTGAAAAACAGAAGACCGAAATCGGACGCATTTTCTATTGGAATTTTTTGTATGTGCCCAGTAAGATATTCGACCCCAGAAGCCAAAACCACTTTCAAAAAAATTCGTCGAAGCTTGTGTGGCTAGTGTGAGGAGATCAAAAGCCGAAAACATGCACTTTTCTTACACAAATTTCTCTAGTTACACGAGCCGTACAGGGTCGTGTGGGGTGTCATTAGAAAGGTAATTGCATGAACTTCCGGGGAAAATAGAACCTACTGGGTTTAAAATTCATCCACACTGAGATATGCACAGTTGATGATTTCAACCGAAAAAAGACTGAAAACTTACACTTTTCTTACAAAAATTTCTCGAAGTACACGAAATGTACATGGTCGTGGGAGGTGTCATTGGAAAGGAAACAACATTCTTTTATGCGGCTGTTCGAAGATTTTAGCGACACATTTTTATTATTATTTAATCAAATTGGGCTGGTTGAGTTCTAATAGTCGCCTATCTATCTGCTTAGATAGAATAACATATCTTTAGATTAGAGAGCTTACCTGCCATAAGCTTAACAGCTCTTCCTTCCCAAAAAGGATTTGATCGAGATTACCGCTCAATCAGCGGGTAGAACCACCTTTTTATGCCGGTGTTCATGCACCAACATTACCAAAGGTGAGGCCAGAGCCCATCTCAACCCTTACTGCACTTTCCCCGGGAGCAGTACCCCAGCGCATAAAGCGCAATTGAACCGACAGCCACCACGTTTCAGCCAAGGATAGGCTCCTCAACCATCGCTGGGCCCGATACCGAGAGTTTCTCTGGTTCTCGGGGGGCTTCCAGCTCCCGTGGTACCGATACAAACCCTCGGGTAGGGTACGTGGTTGGTATGACCACTTCGGATGGAATCATGAACTCCCAGCTCCGATCGACTTGCATCAAATTCCGCGGGGTTCTTCGTGGAATGGGCCGGGACTGCTCGGTTTAGAAGCAGAACCGACTTTTACGTCAGTAATACTGACACCAGTAGTTCCCATTTTGCGGTTGGAGAGCATTTGACGTTACCCAGGGTGCACGTGTATCAAAGATACGGACGCGCTCTCCGCTACACCCCCTGCTTAGATAGAAAAAAATTTTATGACGAAAGGGTTGCATTTCCACCGATTTAAAGAGTTTTTTTTTATCTGTAAGCGTCAAAAAAATTTAAGCCGCCGCTAGCTTAAAGAGTCCACTTTTCGTCAGCAAAGTTCATAGTTCAAAACCGACCGAAACTGATACAGGAGACTGTCCAATCCGACGATCTTTGTGTTGTAAAATCGTGTTTGTAATAACGATGTTACACCTACAGGTTGTTTCCAAGCTTGCTTTCTTTGTAAAACTATAAGAATCTTCTTCTGGGTGTTGAAGACATGTCTTCTTTTGAAAAACAGTCTACAGTCCTGGAATTATAAGAAGTAACAGGTACTGTCCAATCAACGCTATTCATTCCACATGCATTACCAACGTTACGACATTTTCGTATTTATATGTATTATAACGCGTAAATCATACGTGCCGAGAAAGGTATTCGTTCCTAGAAGCGAAAACCACTTTAAAAAAATCTCTGAAGCTTGTGTGGACAGAGGAGGATTATCAAAAACCGAAAACATGCACTTTTCATATGAAAATTTCTAGAAGCTTTGGGTAATATGATCCTTTATATAGTAAAATTCATGTTAAAAAAATTGAAGTACAAGATTTGAAATTAATTGAAAATATTTAATCGATTGAAGTAATAGATCCAACATTAATACTGGTCACATGCTTACCGTCTGTAATAGGTTAAGTCCTCAAATTTCATCGTAGATGCTTGCGGAACCCCATCACACCTTTCTAATGACACCCCACACCACCATGTACATTTCGTGGACCTAGAGACATTTCCATATGAAAAGTGCAAGTTTTCCGTTTGTGATCACCTCCCACCAGTCACACTGGCTTCCAGTGACGAATATAAATACCTTTCCAGGAACATATTTAAAAGTCCAATGGGAAATGAGTCTGACCTCGGTAGGCTGTTCTTTGAAAAGAATCCCACTCCAAGAGGCACAATAGAGATTGGGTGATTTTTTTTTTAAATTTTTGATCTCGTTCTAAGTGATCTATATCCCAGAGTATATTTGTTCCACATGGATATTGTGCTTAATTACACTAAAATGTAACTGCCATGTCGCATTATTCGATTATCCCAATGTTATGAGCAAATATTTGAATGTTGCAATTCTTCAACAAAGTACATGGTGATCATTCGTACGCTTCTACTGCCACATTCGTCTATTTCTTGTAGTAAATTTTTCGTAAACAAAAGGTGCAAATGAACAAAACATTTATTACGGTCCCCGCCATGGTTCTGTTATGACAAAATGATAAAATAAAAACGGTTTTATGAGGCGACTTTTCAGATAGATGCCATGTAATTTTCAAAATGATCGGTCATTGTGACTTATCACGCAAAAACACGCAAACATCCATTTTTGTTAAGTTAAGGGTTTAGATGATATCTTATGTGATTTCGAGCGTAGACCTGCCGTAACATGCGTACGTAACATAAAATTAATTCCAATGTCCAACTGTAACGACAAACATTCATAAATTTCCGTGTTTACACAAAACCTAAGATGACATTTACCTTAAAATGTCTCTTTTGCTTCCAGAAACTGTTGATGAACAACAACCACCTCAAAACCGTCAAACCCCACCAGATAGCCAAATAACTACAAATCGCCGCCAATCGTCTCTACACCAGCAACATACTAAATCTCGAGATATCTGTAAATCTCTTACATCGTCGCCTGCAATTGGCGACGATGTCGTCATCGTCGGCGGTGGTAGTAACGGTGGTGGTGGTGGGAATATACGTGTTAAGTCCAATGAAAATCTATTTGAAAATTACAAATCACGAAACCTATCGCCACATAAAACACACCGAAATGCAATCGGTAGTGACATAGTGAACAAAAATAGTGTTACAAACAAGCCTCTGTCGAAGACACCAACTGCTTCCCTACCACCACCATTAGTCGACGATTCTTTTTGTGTAATCGACGACGAAGAATATGATGATGATGACGACGAAATTGTCGAAATGCCACCGCAACTGCCACCGTCTCTAAAATACAACTCGAATACAATGACCATATCGGTCAAACCGATCACAACCATGAAAAGGTCGAACCAACCCCGACACACCGAGAAATCGGCAAGACCATCGGATCCGCAGGCCGACACAAATGCATCAAATATGTCGGGAGAAAATTTTGAAAATATAATTTGTTCGCCAAATTTAATTGAAATTCCGTACATGGATGACGAATACGAAGTCGATGATGATATCCAGCAACAGGAACAGCGCGATTCAACTTACATTTGTGATGATGCCGATATGCCTAATGCAGCAATGTCTGATGAAGCCATGCCTCGTCTGATTCCATTCGGATTGCTCCAGACACAAATAAAGGATGAGGGTGCCGAGTACCACGACAATATGCCAAAGAATTTGTTCGCTTCGAGCGCTTATCGGCGATCAATGGGAAATCTCTCGATGACGCATAACAATGGGAAATCGTTTAGTCGGAAAATTTTGCTGAAAAAGGGTATGACCATTTTGAATAACGGTGGCAGTTCTCCATCACCGAGCGCTGTGGTACTTCGTAATCCACGTGGGAATCAACCGAGAACATACACGACGGACGCTTTATATGCGGCTTTAATGGACGTTAAAGAGGGTGAAAGTATTTACAGGTAATGAACTAGTTTTGTTTCTATTTCCATAATTCGCAGGTGCTAGATATTCCGTTGTACATAGCTCGTGCTATTTTTACAAGTTTGATTCCAGCTGTTGGTTCTACGGTTCATTAAAAGTGTCGTCCAGAGCCTCACGAAAACTCACAATTTTAGAAAATGTCAGTAATATTAGTAGAGAAATTTGTTTCAGCTGTTTTACAGCTGGTTCACTACTACAAAGAAAACTGTTTGTGGGTCTTTATACTGTTTTACCACCACCAAACGCTTGCGTGTGTTTAAACAAGTATGAACAGTTTTGTTTGTATGGGTAGACCAAGTGAAAAGCAGCTGAATATCACTGACGACCACTGTAAACATTAAACTAAAAATCAAGTGAAATATATCATTCCCGCAAGTGGGCGTGACGCAAGTCCGCTACTACAAAATTTTCAAAAAATATATTTTAGAGACAAAGGAACATATTTACCGCAACTTTTTGACTTGCCCCCTTTACTTTAATGACTCTCATGACCCAATTTTTTTGGTAGAATTTTCTTTCTAAAATTTCTTGTTGATACACATTTTGCGTACGGCGAAGAATGCATGACGTTCAGCACTATCAGTTATTTTGTAAATAGACACAATGACTTGTGTCACTTTCACCCTTTAGAGTAGTTTGACTGATTTTTATACATTGATACTAGAACACAATATTCACTTTTTTGTCCTCCTGTGTGCGATTACTTTGCTCCTGTCAGGGTTAACGAACACCTTTTTTGGGGATAGACTGAATCCCATCAAAAATCTCTTCGAGAAAAGTGTGACGCAGTCTTTGAAGTACAATTTCTAAAATGAATGATATCGCTAGAGTTGACGCTTTCAGCTTCGTTACGCAAAAATTTAATTTTACAGCCAATTTTAGTTCAAACAAGCTGGCTTAGTTTTTCTCATCATCTGCCAAATAATTTTTACCAAAAAAAAATCCAGTCAAAACAACCAAAATTTTACCAAAAAAATCTGCGTCGCATGTGGCAGATCTTGCTGGTCTGTTCCTGAACATTTGCCACTTTGCGACGCAGATTTTTTTGGTAAAATTTTGGTTGTTTCCAGTCAATTTTTTTTGACGAAATTCGAAAATTTGACGAAAATTGAAATTTGACAAAAATCGAAAATTTGACGAAATTCGAAAATTTGACGAAATTTGACGAAATTCGAAAATTTGACGAAAATCGAAAATTTGACGAAAATCGAAAATTTGACGAAATTCCAAAATCTGACGAAAATCGAAAATTTGACGAAAATCGAAAATTTGACGAAAATCTGCCACCATTCAAGAAATATCTCTAAAACGCCAATTGACCCACCCATTTCCAACTTTTGACATTTTTCATAAATGCCCTTCTTTTCTACTCGTAAAACTCTGAGACTTTGCCGAAGAAAGAACCTCTCTATCTCTCATAATCGCAAAAATATTAGTCCTTTCATCCTACGCTCGAGTAGCTCAAAATTTGGTCACTCTAATCACTCTAGCTCAAACGAATCTGCCCCGATTTTTTAAATTATTTTTTTGTTCGAATCGTGTTACGAATACCTTTCATTTGATGGGTCGCACGCCTCTGTAGGTTTCAATACAGCTGAGCTACAGCCGAAAACACGTTCCCAACCCTCGAAAACCACACTCAGAAACCACTTCGAGGCCGATAAAACAAAATTCTGGTTTTTCCTGGGGTGATGGCGTATCACATTTTCATTTTTATGCCCACCCTGAGGTTCCTGCAAAATTTCATGGAGATTGGCTGACTAGTTTCCGAGATCGACCGTCGATAGATAGACAGATAGATAGACAGATAGAAACATACAGAGTAAGTTGAAAGATTTTGATTGTTTGGAAAACGTTCATTTGGTGCATTTTCTATCAAAATGACCAACTTCAAAACGATGTATCTCCGGCAATTTTAAAGTTACATAGTCGAGTGATAGCTCGTTTTGCTCGTATTTGAAGCGCAAATAAGATAGAATAGGATTTGTGGTGATACAGGCCAAAGGAAAGAAACTTAAATTCTCGCCTATATATAATTGCCGCGTCTCAAAAAAAATTCTTCGTTCTTTTTTTGGAAGTTAGACTGCGTCAAGTCCTCCGCTATCGCTCCGGACATGATTGCTTTGTTGGAATATTTCACTTTTGCCAAACTCTCCTACGCCTCTGATTCGTATTTTGTGCGCAAACCAGCCGAAATGTGAGGAAAATAGCTGCATGGGTAAAAGCCATCAACAACGGAATATTTAGACATACTGTTTTGCACACGTAAATACTGCCACATTCTCATCTAAGCGGCTCTTTCTGTTGCTATTCGTTTGTTATTCGTGTGCAAAACAGTATGCGAAAGTAGACGTAAACATTCAGTTCCTTTTGCTCTAACTGAATTTCACTAAAAATTTATTTATCCAAACCAACAGAGCATCACAAATCCACAAAGTGCCACGGAAAACGCTGCGCAACTGGATGAAGCGATGGCACATTAAATCCGCTTTTCCGATGCCTCGACAACTGAAGCAAGCAGCTGAGAACAAAAAGTTGAAGAAAATCATCGGTGACCAGTTGTCCACCACAATAACAATGGTCAAACCACAATAGCAAGGAATTATGACAAGTGCTTCTACGCAAATAATTTAGGTTAAAATTTAGGTTTGAGGGAAAACAATTTGCTTGAATTTAGGACGCAAATCCACACTTTTAAGGCGGACAGTTGGTTGATTCTGCGATCAGAACGTGTCCCCTATTTTTGGTCGGGTGTTCAGAAATTGTCCACCGGATTTGCAATGCACTTATGTGGAAACATCAACGAAAATTGTGAACGAAGGGAAAAATCGCTGTAAGAAAATTGAATTATGCAGAAGTTTCGGCCACTGCAGAAACGGCGACAAAGGCGAATCCTAGAAGAAACGGCGAGTTTTTCGACATTTCTTCGAAAATTCGTCGTTTTTTAATTTTTCAGAAGAAACGGCGAATTCCAGAAGAAACGGCAAAGAACCCGTTAGACAAAACGGCGAGTTTTACAAGAAACCGCGAGATGAAAAAATCAGCATTTTCTGTAAATCTCAAAATTTTTTGTTCTATTCAGTTTTACAATAGCCTTTCATCCAAATTAATTCCCTTGACTGTTAAGTTAATGGTCTTATATCAGAAAATATGTCTCGAAGTTCCCAATGATCGATTTTGTGAAATCAAGGTCGTAGATGGACAATGATTGGAACTTTTGGTTATAATCGATGAAGAATGACAATTTTGAGGTCAAGTTCGTAGATGGTCAATGGTGTGGTGTCAATTGAGTTGAGATCCCAAATCAACTCAATTCCTAATTTTCTTCTCGCCGTAAAGGCGTTTTGTTGGTTCCTAGGAAATTCATCCTTTTACGAAATGTAACGTGCAGGAGTTTAGTTCTGTCCTACAGAATTCATGTTTTTACGAAATGAATACCAATTTTCATTGTACATAAAAAGCGTTTTAACACGCCGAGCGATCTGCCCCATTGCCCCTCAATTAGTAAGTAAAAAAACGACAAATTCAAAAAGAAATGGTGAGAAGAAACGGCGAGTTTGAGAAGAAACGGCGAGTTTGAGAAGAAACGGCGAGTTTTAGAAGAAACGGCGAATTCTAGAGGAAACGGTCAGATAAAGCGGCGAGTTCTAGAAGAAGAAGCGAATGTTACGCCAAAAAGTGGCCGATTTCAAAGCGGCGAGAAAAAACGGCGAGTTTGAGAAGAAACGGCGAGCTTTAGAAGAAACGGCGAGTTTTAGAAGAAACGGCGAGTTTTAGAAGAAACGGCGAGTTTTAGAAGAAACGGCGAATTCTAGAGGAAACGGTCAGATAAAGCGGCGAGTTCTAGAAGAAGAAGCGAATGTTACGCCAAAAAGTGGCCGATTTCAAAGCGGCGAGAAAAAACGGCGAGTTTGAGAAGAAACGGCGAGCTTTAGAAGAAACGGCGAGTTTTAGAAGAAACGGCGAGTTTTAGAAGAAACGGCGAGTTTTAGAAGAAACGGCGAATTCTAGAGGAAACGGTCAGATAAAGCGGCGAGTTCTAGAAGAAGAAGCGAATGTTACGCCAAAAAGTGGCCGATTTCAAAGCGGCGAGAAGAAACGGCGAGTTTTAGAAGAAACGGCGAATTCTAGAGGAAACGGTCAGATAAAGCGGCGAGTTCTAGAAGAAGAAGCGAATTTTACGACAAAAAGTGGCCGATTTCAAAGCGGCGAGAAGAAACGGCGAGTCTTAGAAGAAACGGCGAGTTTCGAAAAATGTACGAAAAAGTCGCCGTTTCTTCTGAAATTCGCCGTTTCTTCTGAAATTCGCCGTTTCTTCTAAAACTCACCAGTTTTTCTAACCGTTTTTTCTAGAACTTGCCGTTTCTTCTAGAATTCGCATTTGTTGCCGTTTCTCAAGTAGCCGAAACTTCTGCATAATGAAAATTGATCGTATCTAAGGTCACATTCTTCAAATGTCTTGACCGGAATACGATAAAATTCCCAGTCAGTTCCAATCAAGCGAAACATTGTACTTGAATTGTACTTGTTCAAATTTGGTCAATTTCAGTCGATTTTACCAGTGATTAGCATATAATTAGCATATATGGAAAAATGTCTCGATTTTTATCGTTGAAATGAATAAGGGATCGTGTTTTCCATGTCTTATATATATTCAGATTGCAAATTTGTTTGCTATAAAAGTGAGTCATTTGCAGTAGAGTATACACTCGACGAAACTAGCTTAACACTGATCTGATTCAATTCTATTATTTGCTTCTTCAACCCAGACAACAGTATCCACATAAAATGTACTGGCTGCAAAATACTAGATTTAGTAAATGACCATTTTCAACTAGCGCGTTCTCCGAGGCGTTCTCTATGTAATTGCCAAATCAAGCACTAGTCAAAGTCTAAGAACTACAAGTAAATGTAGGATCAGCTTGTGGAATTTCCGAAAAAAGGAGAAACGTTTCTGACACAGTTTTTCTAGGTTAGAAATTAAATTAATCGGAAAGCAAAACATTATTGCAAAAGTCGTTGCTTGCCGGCCCCCACTGTAATAAGCACTTTAATATTGACTGACAATAGACGTTCTAGTGGAATACATATTTCATTTATTTTAAGTCTATAGATTGTAAAACTAAATAATTGTAAAATAATTCTATTTATAAAACTTTCGTATATGAAGTGCAATTTTTATTTAGTTAATTTTCTAGTCCGAAAAAAAGATTTTTTTTTTTAATTTAATTAATTTATATTGTGAAACTACGACCGTACTTAATTCATATTTTTTAAAGTAAGAAAAGATTTTTTTTTTAATTTTTCCTTAATTTACATAAAAACGAAAATAATATTTTCCAGTAGTCAAGACCTAGTCAAAACAAAAAAAAAAAATTTTATTTATTGATTTTCCATCCATTTAATTATTTTTTTGTGTGATGTGAGCAATATTTTCTTATATTTTAAATTAAACTTTAAGTTGAATGAATATCGTTTGTTTGTGTTGGCTTTAGACCAAAAATTAACCATTTAAGAATGTACATCAAGAGGTGCCATTTACAAAAAAAAATACTTTGACACAAATCTAAGTTGTCTCACGGTGGGGTTGAACAAAACTTAAATAGAGTCGCGATACCACCTCTGATTTTTTTTTCATGTTCTTATTGAGGGACTCGAGTACTATAAGGAACCACATTCAGTTCGCGGATCCGCACTGCCATGAGTGCCGGTTTTCCAAAACGGCTGGATGGATCCGCGAACTGAATGTGTTTTCCTATAGTATTCGAGTCCTTCATTAAGAACATGAAAAAAAAATCAGAGGTGGTGTCGCGACTCTATTTAAGTTTTGTTCAACCCCACCGTGGTCTATTGCGTAAGGGTAAAACAGTTTGTCAGCGATTTTATAAGCTGATTGATTTGATTTGTTGGCTCTATTCAATCTTTCGAAGAGGGTTATAGTGGATGGCTAGACATTTCTACTCGTTCAATGTCGTCGGGAACGAAATTATCTTTTTAATATCGTTCGAAAGACGATATTATCGTTCAGAAAACGATAAAATCGTTCCAAAAATGTTAAAATATTGTCTGAACGTATAGAGAAGTCTGCTCTCCTTAGGGTCAAACAGAGATTGATGTCGTCAGTTGCATCACTGATCCGCTTGGAACCAATAACACTTGGATGCCCCTCTAGCCTGATCAAACAAAAAATTAAAAAAGTTATGGAACCGGTTGTTGACAGTTCAAGATACAGCTCCGTAGACCTCCATTACCTATATCTAATTCACTGTTCTATACCATCTGTAGATGAACAGTGTAAGCTTTTGCCAATTTCACTGCGATGAGAAATTGAGGATGAAACTACTTCGAAAAACGGCGGCCAGGACTTTGACGTTCCGTGACTTTTTCTTGACTCCAGTGACTTTTTGTATAGATTTGGAATTTTCCGGATATCATTGACTTTCTATAACTTTGTGACTCTCCGGATAAATATGTGACTATTTTCGGCACTGGGGCCCATGTAAGAAATTCTAAAATTACCACAGTGGAGGTAACTCCAAAAGGGTTTACATTCCCCCTATTGCCGATTGAAGAAGAATAGTGATTTGTGTATCTGTTTTGGACGATTGATTTTAGCAACTTCGCGAGTTGTAGCCCGAACGAAGTGAGTAAGGGCCCGAAAATCCGAGAAATGTCTCAAAACTCCTTCATTTTCGGCCCCGACATATGACAAGTTGTTTTCCCTTACGCATAAGACTAAAAGATTTATTTCAAAGAAAAAGCTTTGCTCCCCCAGAGATACTATTTGTGAGCAAAGGGTGTAAAGGGTTATAAACAAATACTATTTGCGCTGAGTGGCAAATAGTTTGAAACCAAATTTTTGACTAACGTAGGTAAAATCATCAAAAGTCCTTTTGTAATGATTTCAGCCTTGGTAGGTTCAATGTATTTCTTTTCTTTTTTTCTTTTTTCATAATAATGTCAACGTAAAACATTGTAAAATAAATTAATATTCAAAATGACCTTTGCATTTTTTTCAGTTATTAAGTGCAGCACAGCCACAACTGTTTCCCTCTTCTAAAAGTTCCTACAGATTATGTGCTCGTTTTAATAAATTGAATTTATACAATTCAGTGATCGAATTCAATAACTTCGATAGACCGTGTTCAATGTCGTTTGAATCAGTTTTATTTCGTCCAAAACTGAGTGCGAAAAAAAGTTCCTAACAAGTGTTGAAAAATCACGTCGCTTATTTCCCACGTTGTTTAGGAAAAGCCTTGTTCCTAACTTATGCTAAAATCCTTTTTAAGCGAATTCGATTTCAGCACTCGCCTCCGGCTCCTCTCATTCGCTAAAAAAGCATTTTAGCATGCGTTAAGAAAATAACTATTGTGCCACCGAGCATTGAAATACGACTCTTTTCAGCACTCATTTTAGTGTTGTAAAGTGACTTATTTCAGCACCCGTTTGATGGGATATTTCAACACTCAAAGCAGTGTTGTTATGGAATTTGTATGAGTTATTACAACATTCGTTTTAGAAAATGCAAAGCAATGTGATCGATCAAATTTGAAGAGTGATTGTTTACAATGAAAATTATGATTTTTTGGGCATTTGTCTATTTCGATTCTCGGTTGGAACAAAGCATGATGTGTTACACGTATTGTAATGAGATTTTTTCAGCACACGACCCAATTTTCTGAAAAAATCAACATTACAATACTTGTAACACAACATACTATTATCGCACCCAAAATGAGTGCGAAACAGTATGTTGTGTTACAATACTTGCAACACGACACGCTTTGTGCCAACCAAGAATTGAAGTAGACAAAAGCACAAAACATCATAATTTTCGTTGTAATTTGATCGATTGCTCATAGTATGTTGAGTTACAAGTATTGCAATGTTGATTTTTTCAGCACTAGACCCAAGTTTTCCCAAGGAAAATTGGGTCGTGTGCTGAAAAAATCTCATTACAATACGTGTAACACATCATGCTCTGTGCCAACCGAGAATTGAAATAGACAAATGCCCAAAAAATCATAATTTTCATTGTAAACGATCACTCTTCAAATTTGATCGATCACATTGCTTTGCATTTTCTCAAACGAATGCTGTAACAACTCATACAAATTCCATATCAACACTGCTTTGAGTGTTGTAATATCACATCAAACGGGTGCTGAAATAAGTCACTTTACAACACTAAAATGAGTGCTGAAAAGAGTCGTATTTCAATTCTTGGTGGCACAAATTCCATATCAACACTGCTTTGAGTGTTGAAATATCCTATCGAATTGGTGTGGAAATTTTGGACATTTCAATCTTGTTATCGATATGGAAATCCGTCGTATTTCAATTCTCGGTGGCACAAAAGTTTTCCCTAACTAGTGTCGAAATATCCACCCAAAACACATCAACCAGTCAAGTGTTCATACAACAGCATGTAAAATTGTGGCTACTTGGAGCAAAATTAAATTTAAGCAACTCAACATCATAATGTGCAAAATTTGTAAACTTTAGGCGCCTCTGTTGCATAAATCGTTGGATGAATCTCGGTGCTCAGTACTTGATTAGACTGACGATTGCATTCAGTTGGGAGAAAGGAACAAGTGATACGGCTTAGGATCACAATCTTCAAAAGAGAATTTTATTATTTTTGATGTTAAGAATTGATAGACCTGATTGACCTGATTTTGAAGATGGACTCATTTATACTTAATTAGAAGAAAATTAATTAAATTGGTTGTCCGTTCCCACACTTCGAAAAATGTATTTGTTTTTAGGGATGGGAGACGTTCAAAATTATCGATAATATCAATCGAAAGAAATTATCGATAATTGATTAATCATATCGTTATCGATAATTTGATAATTATCGATAATTATCAAAATATCGATATTTTGATATTTATCTGAAAATTTATGATAATATACCGATAGATCGGAATATATCCATAAATATCGGATTTTCGGACCGAAATATCGATATATCGAATTATCGATATCTTGATAATTATCAAAATATCAATAATTATCGATTATCGATATTTCTTTGATAATTTTTGATAAAAAAAAGTCGATAATCATTATCATTATCGCCCATGCCTAAATGTTCTATTGTAAAAAGGTTGAAATTCAAAATGATATTAAACCAAGAAATATTTTTCTTTCACAGAATTTGCAATGGCAAACGTTACTTGCGAATATGACTCAAGTGCATCGGCTACTGATAACACCCCGGGAAGACGTATCCGTCGATCAGAAGCTATATTAAGACAGGCAGCTGAATGTGTTTCTCGTGGACAAACATTTCAAACTGTTAGCGATATGTTCCACATACCAATATCTACAATAAGGTCAGTGAAGAGAAGAAAGAAAAGGGAAGATCGGAAGATGATTTGAAGTATCTTTGCTCGTCCCAGGGACTATTTTTGGGAAACTATTTTCCATATTTTCCAACATTTTTCCAAATTTTCCACAAAAAAAACTTGGGAAAACTAAGGAAAATATTGAAAAATCTCGGAAAATGTGGGAAAATTCAAGAAAATAACTGGAATAATGCTTTTCCAAAAACAGTCCCTGGTTCTTCTGTATATTCTTTAAAATAAAACAGTTGACGTTCATGTTCAATTAATTTCTTTTCAAAGGTTTTTCATGGCACGTAAGGGAATATTGCCGCGTCGCAAACGTGGCAGAGCGTCGGGTGCTCCGTTTATGAGTGATATTGGTGGCAATAGTAATCGTGAACGTGATCGGGAGCACAGTCGTTCAGCTAGTCCTTCAGAGCCACCGTTTCATTTTGCAAATTATAAGCTACCCGACCTGAAGCACGAACTGCTGTAGTTGTTACAAACGTAAGAAAAATTTCTTCATTTTTTGTTTGCAATTTTTTTTTTGTGTTCAAACTCTGATGAACATAATTGATTCCTTGAGTTCTTGACAATCAGAGGGTACAAGTAATTTTGTTTTATGTAAAAGTCGAATAAATCAATGAAAAATGGAAATATTTTAATTCGGTAAAAGGAAATTAAATGGAAATTTTCTCCACGATTTTATTTATCAACTTTACAGGATAATAAAACTTCAAATTAGTGTCATCAAACATGCATTTTGTTTCTGTGTGAAAAAAAACGTTTTTATTTTTATTTTTTATTTTTTCTCACTATTGTAACTTTGCCATAAAAATATTTTAGTTGCCATAATGTTACATATTAAGGCTGTCTGATGTTTACAATTAGCAAAATAGAAACTAATTACCTAAAGTATTTGTTGCATTATATGACATCGGAACGAAACATTTTTACTTGCATTTAATTTAAAACATTAGCAGGAGTACGAATAACGAAAACAGCAGTCGCGTGACGTAAACGCACATTGTATCGTAGGGGTGATTTGTGTAACTTCAGCTAAGCAATTTTGTCGAACAGATTCCTCATTTTATTGAAAATCAGATATTTTTACAGAAACGTATATGTGACGTTGATTTAACATGTAACAGTTGCAAGTCTACAGGATAAATTCTGAAAGTGATGCCTTTCGTCTGCGATTCCCAATAAGAACACAAGAAGCAATTGACACTTGTAATGACAGTTATTCGAAAAAACGACGAAAATGTAAAAAACACATTTTGTCGCACGCGTTTTTGAGAAAAATGTCTCTAATTTTTGAAATTCTTCATACGCACAAAAAAAAAACAGAATTCGTCAGATTTGGTCTGTCTGGGCAATTACGTTGTTAAAATCATGACAAACATGCGTTGAAACGAAAGTCTACAAATAAAACTTAACGCATGACTTGACGTATGAATGTGAGAAAACGTCACATTAACGCTTTCTGTCATAGCAAAGTCTATTTTCCCGCACCTCACTGGTTTGTTTTGTATTAGGAAATCTCTATCACTATTCCTTTTTAGTCAAGTGCGAGTTGTCCAAAAAAGCCGTTTCGCTCATATTGAATGTAAAAAGCGATTTTATGGTTGATTATCGTAGATGGATCGACCAGTAACTCAAATCGCGATGTTGCCAAGCTGGGATCGGCCTGGTTTGGTCTAGGGGGCCGACGTTGCCTAACACTTCTTTTCGCTCTATGAAATTTTGATTTTTGAAAATTTATTTAAAAATATAAAATGAAATATTTTTTTACATGGTTCCATGGGCGAAATTATTCCAAATGATGTCTATTTTATGTTAAAAATAAAAAACATTAATTACTTTAAACAAAGCATCTACCGGATTTTCCAGATTTGCACATTTTTTGTATTGATGGTCGCCATCTTGAATTACAGCGCCACCTGCATATTTTTTTCAAGCACTTATATTTTTCTCGTATGCAGAAAGGTTCAAGGAACACAAGATTTTTTTCCCACTCAATTCGGATCAAAATTCAATTTTATAGAGCCAACTTGGCAACATTGCGATTCGAGTTCGTGGCCGACCCACCTACGATAATCAACCATAAAATCGCTTTTTACATTCAATATGAGCGAAAGGACAACTCGCACCAGACTATTTATTTGTGACGAATGTAATGTTCTTTGTTGGTACAACTAAGCGACGCACCAATCGAGAGAATATGACTCGGTTCAAAAAAAAAAAATTCTGCGAAAATTTGACAAAATAATGCATCGTGTGAGTTATGCAACGTCACTCCCAGGGGAACCATACACAAAATAGCTTTTAATTAATTGTGCTCGTAGAATGGTACAAAAGAAACATAAAATTTAATTTTTTTTCTATTTTTTTTTTATTTAGTGTGCAATACATGAACTTAATTAATTTTTATCTAATCGTAAGTTAGGATAAGATTATCAGGAGTGTAAACAAACCAAATGTTTAGAAATAATTTGATGAAACAGTGATGTATTCAGACGATTACATTATACGAAAAGAAAAAGTATTTATGAATGATCTCACCCGTCACACACACACACACATCCATTTAGAGATTCAAAATGCAAAATAGAGAGTAAAGATGATAAAATTTCCTTCCAGTGAAAGACGAAGAGAAACGAAAAACCAACTCAATATTCGAATAAAACAGACCTCAACAATCCAAAGATTAGCTTAGACGTATTATAGTTTTTATCCGCATTCGTAAGTTTGACGTAAATTTTCGTTTTCAATATTGGAATTTCTTAAAATTCATTAAAGTGAAATTGGTTCGAAGGCTTAAATTTCGTTCTTTCTCTTATTTCTACAAGTAGTTCGATCGATAATGACATTTTTTTCTTAATAAACAACTCCAATACAGGACTATGTCATAAGCTGTATTCCCGTCACAATTAATAAATTTGACAGTTGCTGTCAGTTAACGTAATAACCTCGAGGCTCAGTATAACGATGATGCGTTAAATTTATCAGTGCTGATAAACGCTGACGGGAATACACTTATAAAATGATATACTTTTGTGAATATGAAAACAGGTCGACGTTGAAGAAGACACACAAAAATATTGATCTCTCCCGCTTGAAATGCAGACGAAACTTGTTAAAATTTACGCAATTCGTCTTCGGCTTGCTCTACCATTTCGTGGGTTATCTTACTCCCGGTGCCATCTCAAGATAAAAATATATCGGCGGAGTGCTGTGAAATGAACTTTTATTTTCGCAGCTTGAAGATTGTGCGTCAATTTTGAAAGAGCGAGTGCGGTGAGGATTTTGTTTGTCTCTTCTTTATCGATCATTGATCACGTGACATATTTTCTGATTCCGTTGCAACCAGAGCACGTTATTGTGTCGTTATCGATTAAACTGAATGGCATCTAAGCGAAAATAGATTTTCGTTACGTATAATATAAGTTTGATAACAAATAGATCCCCGGTTCGGTATAAAAATAATTTGATAAAAATGAACCACAAAACAAACCAAAGCCGTTACTCAAACACTACAAACAAATGAAAGAAATAAAAATAATTGAAAATAAACAAATTTAAAGAGAGTTTAACAGTTGTAAGAACAAGAGTAAAATACATTTTATTATGTAATCTATGTATTTTTGTAGAAAACAAAGGGTCTTATTTCCAGATGAATTATATTATTATACAAGAAGAGCCATGAAAATATATAACAGTAAAAGTGGAACCGTCTTTTATTTTACATGATTTTCCATCTTCTTCATTATTTCGAATGTCGTAAGAGAGCGTATACACAACTAGAGTTTGATACTGGCATTTTCAATGCATTGATACTAGTTATTTACATATCAAGGGATAAAACGATCAAAAGTAAAGTTTTCGTGCGAATTTTGTTGATCCACGACAAAGCCAAGGTCAATAAACACTCTAAAACGAGACTTTTCCTTTGTATTCCTAGTTATGTTACATGCATTTGAAACCTAAACCAATTTTCGTATTTTCCCTAGATGTGTAGTAAGCCACTTTCGACTAAGCTTTCGACCAGAGCCTAATATTTGGGAATCGTTTTTGAGAATTTTTGGGAATTTAGGGAATTTTAGGGAATTTTTGGGAATTTAGGGAATTTTTGGGAATTTTTGGGAATTTTGCTAATTAATTCCCAAAAATTCACTAAAATTCCCAAAAAATTTCTTTTCTTTGCATTTTTATAATTAAATGCTCGTAAAAGATCAGGAAAAGTTCAAAAACCTTTAAAAACTATGAACAAGCAAAAAAAAATGATTTTTTTTTTAAATTTTAGTGAACTTTTGAGAATTGGTTCCCAAATATTATGCTCTGAAGGATATAGTTCTTGTCGATGTACTCGCACCAGCCAGGGCGTATACTCTACTTGTAGGTAGGGATGGGAGGCGTTCAAAATTATCGATAATATCAATCGAAAGAAATTATCGATAATCGATTAATCATATCGTTATCGATAATTTAATAATTATCGATAATTATCAAAATATCGAAATTCGATAATTATCAATATATCGATACTTTGATATTTATCTGAAAGTTCATGATAATATACCGATATATAGGAATATATCGATAAATATCGGATTTTCGGACCGAAATATCGATATATCGAATTATCGATATCTTGATAATTATCAAAATATCAAAAATTATCGATTATCGATATTTTTTTGATAATTTTCGATAAAAAAAGTCGATAATAGACCGTGTGCGATTTTGAGAAAAAAGTTTCATATTTCAATATAAAGAAGATTTACCATGAAAACCATTGAAAAAATAATTAATTTTTTTTATAGAAATTATTGAAAAATATTGTTGCCATCCCGATGCCATCCCACTTATTAGAATCTTAGTAAGAATCCAATTAGAATGAATTAGAATGGTTCCGATATCCTTTTAGTCTCATTCAAATTACAGCTTTTAAAGTGAGATCTAAAATCATGCAGACATTTTTCAGATATTCTGTTTACACTTTTGTTCTACAGAATAATAATCTACATCAATTAAAAATAAATTATTTATACTGCACACGGACTATTATCGATTATCGATAATTGATAATTATCGATAATCATTTTCATTATCGCCCATGCCTACTTGTAGGTCTCTCCAAAGCCGACATTAGTACAACACTACAATAATTTAAGAGCAATCTACACTCCGACCCGCTATGAAATACATTTTTGATGATAACTTTTTATTCGAATTATTTTTGAAAAAAGTGGCCTTATCGTTTGGTGCCAGAACATATAAGGTTGCGATAGCCACTGGAATTGTCCAGATTGATGTAGTGTACTGAGAAAAAACTCGAAACTCCTAAAATTTGTGTTTTTTGTGATATTTTTTGGATTTTTGAGTTTTCTCGGCGTAGACTGCATCAATTTTGACAATAAACCGCGAGCGTTAGTCCATATTATTTTTATTTCAATGAACACATCAAAAACACACTGAAAATGTATATTGATATTGGAAAAGTGGAATTTGAAATTTTTAATTTCAGTTTAAAAAGCCGCTCCAATTTTCAAAAAATCTCGCGCTTGAAAAAAAAAACAATTTCGTGACTTAACAAATTGGGATGTTTTATTTGTTGACAGTTTGTTTTAATTGTGATCACCGAGATAACCAAAAAACCAACACTAACAAACAAAATATTCCTATCAGCTGACAGATACCTAATATCCCATTTCGATTCTTTAGATTTTCCGTACGTGAGTTCATCATGGCAGTGATTTTTTTAATTAAATTCTATAAAAAAATATAAAAAGTTTTTATTACAAAACTTTTATTAAAAAAGGCTCGCGGTTTATTCTGGTGGCTATCGAAACTTTATATGTTGTGGCACCAAACGATGAAACCACTTTTTTCAAAAAATATTCTAATCTCTCAGAAGGTTATCATCGAAAATGTTTTTCATAGAAGGTCGGAGTGTAGACTGCTCTTAAAATAATTATTTTTTAGTTATTGCCGCAAAAAGGTTTTAGGTACCCTCTGACATGCTTTCACCTTTGAACACTTTAACCGAAAATTTAAAAAAATGTTCGAAATAAATCAAAGATACGATTCTCTAGAATTGAAGACGAATCTATCACTCCTAAAAATCGGAGACCACTTGTTCCCCTATCACCATCACCTCCAGTTTTGGCGATATGCCGCTTAAGCTCAATTTACTGAATATATTATATTCAATATGTTCTGAAATATTTGTTGTGTTTTTTGGGAATTTTTGGGAATTTAGGGAATTTTTGGGAATTTTCGGGAATTTTTGGGAATTTTTGGGAATTTTTGAGAATTTTAGGGAATTTTTGGGAATTTTGGGATTTTAGAGAATTAATTCCCAAATATTAGGCTCTGCTTTCGACCCTAGGGAAAACAAAAGCATGTGTAGTGGATCAACGAAATTCACACGAAAATTCGACTTTTTGAACCTTTTTATGTAAATAACTGTTCTGCATTCACCTGGGTTTCAATTAATTTTAACAACGCTAATGTTGGTCATCGTTGCCGTTAACAGATGGCCTATCCGTTGCCACATGATCAGTGTAAAGGAAAAATTGAATCAATACGATTAAGTACGTGCAACAATTGCTAGCTATCTGAAAATTGCAAAAAAAAAATTCTTCCATTTTGAACAAATCTCTTAGAATTGAAAAAACAACGCTTACGCTGCTTAAAAGTCGCCTGTTCAATGTAAAATATCCCTTAGCTGTCACATCAAAACCGAAATTTGTTATTTGTTCAAGCAAATCGTTTCTTATTTCGTGTAATCGAATATTGTTACATGATGGATGGAAACCATATCTCTCAACATTTTCCCGCAAAAGAGTGGTCTAAATTCATCCAGAATTGTAGATTGTTTGCGTTAAAACAGTTTAAAATAGATACCTCTTGTGAAGAGTACTCGCAAGAATTGGCCATAGTTAAGACACTGAGGAAACAATAAGCGAGCGTGAACGATGCTTCTAAAAACATGGAAAAGATATTTTTTTTATTTTTGTTGAGAGACAGGATGTTGATGCGTCAGGTAACCTACCTGCTTACCTCCCGCTGACAAGTAGTAGTAGATTAACATACTTACTTGGAAATTGATTTTTTTGAATTGTGGATCATACCCCTTGAGCAGCCCGAGTTGGAGTGGAACGATCAATTTCTATGCAAGTTTCAAATCTACTATTACTTGTCAGCGGAGGGAGCGAGATGGACACTTTTACGAAACGTATTTATTGAATGACCCAACGCACTTCAACCATGAGTGGTACTCTAAATAGGGTACTGAAACTTGACAGAGGTGTGAAACGATGTAAAAGTCCATTTCCTTCAAAATAGTGCTCTAATTTGACAGCTGTCGACTATGATGACTTTTGCTTGAAGTGCGTTGAATGACCCCATACTTAAGACAATATTGTAAACTCACCAGCAATCGAATAACGTTTTCCTCCAGTTTGTATTGTCAAGAAGATCCAATAGAAGCTGTATGTTATCAGGATGAAGTAATGGATGATCAGAATCAGTAAATGCCACCCAAAAAAATGATTTATTTGCTTCGTCAACCGAAACATATCCATATGAATTGACTTTACGTCCGTTAAGAATGCGATCTTTGTAGATGGGAAAAAACAGATCGGCGACCAACGAATTTGGTTATTTAGTTCGGCGACGAACAATCGAACGATATCAACATATAAAGTGAATTGTAACGTTGCCAGAGCACTCATGAATTCTTTAAATGTGGTGAAGAATGCTAATGCGATTGCTCTTGGTGAATGGTCGCCCACGTCCCACGCTTGGCCCAATACTATTACAGCTGAGATCGAAAAGCAAACAATAATCAACGTCGATTTGAACGTATACCGAAACCTTAACGATTTGTGCGACATTTTCAACGAAATTCGTAGTTTACACGATTTTTCCAGTTGCTGAATGCAATGAACTATATTTTGATAAATCGATGCGTAATACCAACACTGCCAGTTGGCTGTTACATTTGAAAAAAATATGCATGCGAAAAGTGCATAATTTATCAACTCACTAATCTGACCAAATGACTTTAAATAAAATGAGGAAAATTGCAGCATCGCTACACAAATACTTGAAAGAAAGGATACGATCACTGGTACATTAGCAAAACTTGCTCGGAGCTTCTGGTTCCCGCAACTAAAATGACAAGGTGCCAATCCAAACAGGTAAAACACCATTTGCAGTCCTACAAAATGTTGTAAAATGGACATTATCAGAATGTTCCACTGATGCAACTGATAGAAAAGGTTGCTTGTGTTACGTTTTATGGACTCTCAGTCATAAACTTGTAATTTACCATTAACATTTTTATGGTCAAAAAATTACATAAAATAAGATTGTCGAGCTGTGCGTCGATTAGGTCAGTTAATTACTTTGAAAAGTCAAAAGTGTAATGTACCAACCATCAAAGGCACAACTTCATATAACTTCTACAACGCGAATGTTACTCCACCGCCCTCTAACCCAATTGATACATCGACACACATTTCTAATAATTTGGAGAGGCGACATAACTACACGGTCGATATCGTCAGGAACGATATTATCGTTTTCTAGACGATAGTATCGTCTAAAAAACGATAGTATCGTTCTTTGGACGATAGTATCGTCTAAAAAACGATACTTTCGGTTTTTAGACGATACTATCGTCCAAAAAAACGATATTATCGTCCCAAAAATTTTCATCCTGGACGATAATATCGTCTAAAATTATAAATTCTAAAATATTTTCAGGACGATATTATCGTTTTCTGGACGATATTATCGTTTAAAAAAACGATACTATTGTTTTTAAACGATAATATCGTTATTTTGGACGATACTATCGTTTTTTTGATGATACTATCGTCTAAAAAACGATATTATCGTTCAAAAGACGATAATATCGTCCTGGATGAAAATATCCGCTGGACGATATTATCGTTATTTTCTATTTCTGAACAATTTTATCGTTATTGTGGACGATATTATCGTCCTGGACGATAATTTTTGGGACGATAATATCGTTCTGGACGATAGTATCGTCCAGAACGATAATATCGTTTTTAATTATTTTATTTTTTTAATTTGAGACGATAATATCGTCCAGGATGATAATATCGTTTTTAATTTATTTAAAATAAAAATTCTAGACGATAATATCGTCCTGGGCGATATTATCGTTCTGGGTGGTTTTTGAAGACGAAACACAAAATTGAACAAAAATGTGTGGGGAAAATGTGGAATATCTTAGCTCAACTCAAGAATTTTCTTGAGATTTAATTGAGTTGAGAATTCAATCTCAACTCAACTTGTGATTGTGGTAATTTTGAGTATACCAACCATAAGGAAGTCCTTTTACGAAATTTGATTGTACATAAAAGCGTTTTAACACGCCGAGCGATCCGGCCCATTGCCCAAGAACGGAGCGGAGGGCCGCAATGCGAGCCGGACGCCGGAACAGTGTCGGTAACTTAGGAGTTAATTTTTTTTATCGCATCGTCTCATAATTAGTCTGTGAAGTTTGTTTATATAAAATTTAAATTTACAGAACCAAATTATAGACGGCAAATATATATTAAAAATTGGTTCATTTGGTTCCGTAAATTTAAATTTTATATAGAAAAATTACACAGACTAATTATGAGACGATGCGAGAAAAAAAAATTAACTCCTAAGTTCCGACACCGTTCCGGCGCCCGGCTCGCATTGCGGCCCTCCGCTTCGCTCCGGGGCAATGGACCGGATCGCTCGGCGTGTTAAAACGCTTTTTATGTACAATCAAAGTTGGTATTCATTTCGTAAAAAGATGAATTACAGTTACCCAATTATATTATGACTACGGTTGTGGGATTCATTCCTTTTACATCCTACACACTTCCCACATTCAATTGAACCAACGAATTCAATTTCATTTTTGATTTTGTCGATTGGCACCATTGACATACAAGTGGTTAGTTCTCATTATCTGCTTGTGGTGGCGCCATATACTTTGCGTGTCCAAGCAGTTAAAGAAGTACTAGGTAGCGTCAATCAAAATTCTGAAAGAACAGTTTAGATCACATCTGATTTGATCGCAAAGGCAGTAAGCAATTTAGAAGGTTTTTTTTGTGCATTATATGTATTTTACATGCTACATGCGTCGAAAACGGTACTTTTCATGTTTCACGCACTAATTTCGACTTCCAAAGCATGCAAAAACCACTCGGGATAAAAAGATGAAATGTCTCGTTTTCGCGTGTTTATTGACCTCGGCTACGCCTCGGATCAACAGAAAAGTTATGAAAAGAATTTTGCATATGTATGTACCAAGAAGGCGGATATCAAAAACGGTGGAGGTACAGCCGATCGTCATTTTGTTGCACAACATCTTATGATTAGAATTTTGCTCTTTTGTCCAATTTAAACTCAACAATAAACATACGTTTTTACCGCTTTTGTTGGTTTTTTTCATCCAATTCATTCCATTCATTCTATACATGTATTTCATTAGCGTTTTACATATCTCCCATTTCACACGAACTTGCTTCTCACGTTTGAAAGATCAGAAAAGCATTTGTATTTTACATTTCTTGGGATAAAAAGATGAAAAGTAGAGTTTTCGTGTGAATTTTGTTGATCCGAGGCGTAGCCGAGGTCAATAAACACGCGAAAACAAGACATTTCATCTATTTATCCCGAGTGGTTTTTGCATGCTTTGGAAGTCGAAATTAGTGCTTGAAATATGAAAAGTACCGCTTTCGACGCATGTAGCATGTAAAATACATATAATGCACAAAAAAAACCTTCTAAATTGCTTACTGCCTTTGCGATCAAATCAGATGTGATCTAAACTGTTCTTTTAGAATTTTGATTGACGCTACCTAGTACTTCTTTAAATGCTTGGACACGCAAAGTATATGGTGCCACCACAAGCAGATAATGAGAACTAACCACTTGTATGTCAATGGTGCCAATCGACAAAATCAAAAATGAAATTGAATTCGTTGGTTCAATTGAATGTGGGAAGTGTGTAGGATGTAAAAGGAATGAATCCTACAATCCCATAGTCATAATATAATTGAGTACCTGTATTTAGGGACGAACTAAACGCCTTTTTTAAACACTGATGTGTAGGTGATTTCCTCTGACAATTGTTTTTCGATATTTTGGAAGAGAATTCGGTTCTTGCTGCACCTCTGAGTAAAATTGAGTCCTGGACAATATTACCACCCAAAACTAAACGATAATATCGTCCTGGGCGATATTATCGTTTTTTTAAACGATAGTATCGTCCTGAACGATATTATCGTTTAAGAAAACGATAATATCGCCCAGGACGATATTATCGTTTTGGACGATATTATCGTACAGAAAACGAAAATATCCATTAGATTTTCTAGAACGGTAATATCGTCCAGAAAACGATAATATCGTTTTTTGAACGATAATATCGACAATAAAACGATACTATCGTCCAGACAATATTTTAGAATTTTTCAATTTAGACGATATTATCGTCCTGGATGAAAATTTTTTGGGCGATAATATCGTTTTTTTGGACGATAGTATCGTCTAAAAAACGATAATATCGTTTTTGAGACGATACTATCGTCTAAAAACGATATTATCGTTTTTTTGGACGATACTATCGTCTAAAAACGATATTATCGTTTTTTAGACGATAGTATCGTTTTTTAGACGATAGTATCGTCCAAAAAAACGATAATATCGTTCCTGACGATATTGACGGTGTGGAAATGTCCCGCCACCGAAATAACAATCTCCAAACAATTACGTAAGGTATTTTACTTGCGAAGACCTGCGATGCGAAAATGAAAATTATCGCAAGACCATTCGGGTCGGGCCTTAGAGTAATTATAATTACTCTAAGGGTCGGGCCATAACAAAAATTTGGAACTTCGGGCGTAATGTACTAATAAAAAAAACTCCGCAAACTACTATAATGTATAATGTAATGTATACACGAACTTCCTATTTCAAGGGAGGGAACGTATAGACGTATACTTTCAGTTTAATTTATCGTCTGATTCTCTTTGTGTAACACATCTACTACAGAAACTAAAAACGAAGAGAAGAGGTAAGTGTCTACGGTAGTCTGTCATATGTTGTAAAAGCATTTTTTTAGAACAAGAACAACGATTTAAGTTCAAGATAATAAAAATAGATGGCTCTTTTTGCAGTTTTTTTTTCATATGCACCATTCCACCTTGTAATCAGTAAATTCTTGAAATAAAAAGGGATAACAATATTAAGTGAATTTATCATGAAAATTATATAGCAAACGTTTGACTATCAAGAGGTTTAAAGCAAAGCTAACCAAAATTATCTTATAAATATGATTCTTCAAATAGGATCTCAATAAATCCTTTTACTTTTAATATCAAATGAGATATTATGTCTGCTACATCACATACATACAACACAATTATTGTGTAGATGTGCTTATTCCCTTGACTGAAAGTCAGGGTTTTATGACAGAAAATCACCTGAAAGCTTGGTAATCATTTAAACAGTGCCTAAACAGTGTCACATATTTCATTTTTGTTAATACCTTTTCATCAGAATCTTTTTTGAAAAATGTTTGACCGCAAAAACGACCGCGAATGTGTCACCTTTAAATAAAACTTTGATTTGGTTGTATTCGTTTGACCAGCACTGAGAAAAGTCAGCAGTTAAATTTAACAAAACTTCCATAAACTGCTCAGTTTTCTCAGAGCTGGTCAAACTGCTACAACCAAATATATTTTCTGTTAAAAATATAACACACTCATGGTCGTTATTGCGGTTCTACATTTTTGCAATTCTGGTGGATTCTGGTGGATAGATACCATCAAAAGTAAACTAAAATCCAGTGTTTACAAAAAGCAGTACTGTATGCTTCGTGTCCTGCCGCAGGACATGTAGGACACTTTTTTAAGATACATGAAAAAAGCAGGAGTTCCAATTAACATTCAAAAACGTTTTTTTTTATATGGATGATTTCTGGTTTTCCAAATCGTCGATTTTCGACTTTGTTTCACTTATTCGCTGAATTACAACTGTTAGAACTACCTGTCCCTTAGTCGATTCACATTATTATTATAAAAACCTCCTTATTCCTCCTTATTTTATTAAAAAATCCTTATTTTCCTTATTTTTCTCAAATTTCATCGACGGAAATCAAAATAAAAAAAAATCGCTTCGCGGCAAAAATAAAAATTTTTATTATTTAATACAAAGAACTCTAATAAAAAGGTGCTCATGATCGTTCCAACATGACTGGTTTAACATATATTTTTGGAGTTTCACGCCGCCTCTCGGCTCGAGAGTCTCGAGTAGAACTATTTGATTTAAAATGTAAATCACCCTTAACATTGTCTCAGACATGCGTCCTTATTACAAACAATTCAAGATTTTAGCCTTTTTTACACTTACTTCTTTCAAATTTATACTTTCATACTTTCACCAATTGATTATTTTTTCGAAATTCGAACGGGATAACAAACAACAGCTTTTGCAGTTAACGAGATCAAAATCTAATCCAGCAAGTTTTTAAACTTGAAGGTGGGGTCAAGTAAGAATTCACGCCGTGAGTACGTCTTAAATTTCAAAAATATTTGTCGCATCGAAAACTGATTGAAAACTGCCACCCTACAAAAACGATAGATACGTCAAAATAAACAGTGATGCGTTTTACAGTGATAATTGGTAAAGCTAAGCTTGGCTAAGAATCTGATTCAAGCCTTAAACGCGCCGAAAATATTCAAATTTTCATAGTGATCAAAGTGAATTGTATGATACAACTTTACAAAAACGATACGTCAAAATAAACAATAATGCGTTTTATTTTAAAGTTGAGGAGGACTTCCGATGTTAATTGCTGTATCTTAGAATAATTTCGATTTTTATCGAAAAATTTCTCCTCTTTTTTCCTTAATTTCAACTAACAATTTCCTTATTTCTCCTTATTTTTGTGCTAAAACCTCCTTAATTCCTTAATAAGGAGTCCAAAATTAGAGTGAGAGGCCTAAGGATTGGCCAAAAGGGTGGCAAATCAATTTCTAATTTCTTTCAATTCCTTCAATTACCGGATTAATTCCGTTTTTGCGGATTTGCACTTTAATACCTATTAATTTCTAATAAAATTCACGATATTTTCTGTTACTTATCCAATTAATTGTCTACTTTTGAGAAACAATTTTCTAAAAATTTTCTTTACTTTATTCCATTCCGATAATTTTCTAAAATTTCCTTCAAATTTAAAGAAAACGAACGAAAACCGTCGAAATTACTACAGTTTCGTGGCTGCCGAAGTATCCGGTAATTAATTAGAATTGAAGGAAATACTAGAAATTGAAGGAATTGATAGCAATTGATTGAATTACAAGGAATTATAAGGAATTGACTGGAAATACGAGAAATTGAAAGTAAATGAAAGGAAACAATCAGTGAATGAACCATATTTTACAAACCGAATAGCCAAGACCGGAAACCTGCAGCGAGTGAGAAATTCAAGTTTTTCTTGCATTCGCTTAGTTCTTGCGTTCATCGTACTTGTCAGTAATTTTTTTCATTTACCTCCAATTTCTCGTATTTCCAGTCAATTCTTTGTAATTCCTTCAATTTGTAGTATTTCCTTCAATTCCTATTGATTACCGGATGTTCCGGCAAATTCTTAATTTGTACAGCAATGAAATGGATAAGTATGAAAATTGGGCATGGTAGGCGGTAGAGCCCATTCGTATTTGAGTATAAAGCATTGTTTAGTATCAGATAGAGAAACGAAATCGACATTCCTATCCTCCCGAAGTTCCGAAAAGGATTTTTTTCAGCAAGAAATTCATGTGTTCGATTGTTTTTTTAAGTTCCAACAGTTCCACACTTTCATCAATAAATTGCACACTTGTGTGATGTGTATGTTTCACCAGGTGTCTCGCTCTACGAGTCCGAAAGTCAATGGGAACTGTATTAACATTTATAACAATAAAGAACGCGCGTGGAACGAAGAAAAACAAAAAGTCGTACAAAAACTTCTGACAAAATTGAGGTGGCTGTATGAAGTATCGACAGAAATAATGGCACCTGTAAAGGCCAACTGAGGTTTCTTATGAGGTTTTCGTCATTTGTTTGCCACTAGATCTGACTACTGACTGACTTCTGATTGCCTCATTTGAGTTCGATTCGATCGGAACTTGAACGTGTCATTTTTTTTGGAAATTCAATTTTAAATGCAAACACAATTTCCAATGAATTTTAACATTTTATTCCCTTGACTGAAAGTCAGGGTCTTATGAAAGAAAACACCCTTAAATGTCCGTAACGCTAAGTTCACTTTGATATTTTGAAAATGTTCTACATTGGCAAAAAACGTTAAATACAGAAAACGTCCGTACACTTGTGGACTCGATAGCTCGAGTAATTCTTTACCGATTTGCAAAATTTTGGTTTTAATCGACGGAGAATGAAAATCATGAGGTTAAGTTCGTAGATGGGCAATATTGGAGTAATGAGATGGGATTAATTCTCAAGAGATTTTTTTACTTGTTACCGCGATAGCTTCCATAATTCTTATCCGATTTTCAAAGATTTTGTCTTAATCGACGAAGATAGAAAATCTTGAGGCTGAGTTTGCAGATGGATAATGTTCGAACAACGAGATGGGAGAAATTCTACACAGACGCTTTCTCTTGTTACCGCGCGATAACTTGAGTAATTTTTACCCGATTTTCAAATTTTTTGTTTTAATTGACAGAGAATGATATTGGAGTAGTGAGTTTGGAGTAATTGTAAACATAACTTGTTTACCACGACATTTTTGCAACGGATTTCCAGACAAATTTCTTATTTGACTAGTAGTGAAATTCTGGATTTCTGGTCTAACAATTAAGAAGTACTTCCCAAAAGAGTTTTTGCCTGCTTGCTTGAGAAACCGATAGCTCGAGTAATTCTCAGAGGCTTCAAAAATCAATTTCGACCAGTAACGTAATTCATGTGGTTGAACTCGAACATTGGAATTTAATTGGACTAGTAATCTGGGATATACGACAATTTTTGCGTGAAATCCGTATTCTTAAAAGAATTTTTTTCGTTCCTAAAATGTTTGAACGAGTGTGAACTTTGTGGCCAGAGCGAAGCGAGGGCCGTAATTCACACGAGTTATATTTTTTCAAGAGGTAGGCAGGAAATACGCCAAATTATACTCAGACGCTTTTCCTTGTTATCGTGATAACTTAAGTAATTTTTACCCGATTTTAAGTTCGTAGATGGATAATATTGGAGTAGTGAGGTTGGAGTATAATTGTAAACACAACTTGTTGCCGCGACATTTTTGCAACGGATTTCCAGAAAAAAAATTATTCGACGAGTAAGTGAATCTGGATTTCTGGTCGAACAATCTAGAAGTCTAGATCAATCTTGCTTGCTTGATAATACGATAACTCGAGTAATTCTCAGAGGCTTCAAAAATCGCAGATTTGAAAATATTAAGTGTTTTCGACCGCGTAATTCATGTGGTTAAATTCGAACATTGGACTTTATTGGACTGGTAATCTGCCATATACGACAATTTTTGCGTGAAATCGCGTTCTTAAAAGAATTTTTTTCGTTCCTAAAGTGTTTGTACGAGTGTGAATTTTGCCAGAGCCGTAATTCACATGAGTTTTTTTTTCAAGAGGTAAGCAAGAAATGCGCCACCTGTTCAGCGCTTTTAGTAGACTATATAGGAGACTCAACTTAGGAGTAAGACATCGCTCGCTGGACCTTCAACTCATAGCTCTTTTTGTTTCTTCAGGAAATTAAATAAATATGGGTAAAATGAAGCATGTGATGACTGCTGTTTTCTGAATAAAAGAGACATCACCTTTTCATGTGACTTTAATTTTGTGATCTCAAAAACACCACCTCATTTAAAAATGGTTAGAAAACTAAGGCTGGAATTATAGAAAAAAAAATAGCCAGTCAAGGGACCTGACCCACCCAAGAGGTGGGGCCTAGTTAATTAATTTGGTTTTCCGAAAAAGTTACAGTTTACGAAATGGAGGCAACAACATCAAATCGAATGAGTATGAATACTTAAATCACCATACTTCATTCACATAAATTGGTAAACAATTTTGAATCCAGTGAAAAATCATTGCAAATTCGAAGCACATTAATTCCCACACTTGTATTTAGTTCATCTGATATGCACAACTCATGGAAATCTAGCACCTTCAAGTTTACGCACTTTGTCCGAATAATTTCGAAGAATCGATCGTCGGCATTAAAACCCAAACCCAGCCGTAGGGTCTGCAGATCAACGTTGGTCGTTATATGATCGATATCGTGATTAGTGAGAAGTCCTTCCTCAACGATCCACTCTATGGTTAATTCGGCCAGCCGACAGTGGATCTTGGTGAATGCATTCCAATTGACTTAGGATTAGGAAATTTAACAGATTAGATTAAATATTGATTAATGTAATACACAGACAGCGATTCGACTTTGTCTGCACGTTGTGCCATTGTCAAAGTACTGTTGCGCACGAACTCATCGGGTAAAATTACACTGTGAATGTTTGGAAGTTTTTTGAGAAAATTCGGTAAGAATGGATTATCTCTCAAACAATTCCCCAATAACTTTATCGTGCGAACACTGCTGTTCTCTTTCAACCGTTCGTAAAAGTCGTTGTCCTGAGGTATGTCATCGATAGCCACACTCAACGTTTTTAATTGGATCATGCTGGCAAAGATACACTCATAAACCGAATGCGGAATATCGACTTCTAGTTCCAGATGGTTTAGATGTTCCGCTTGCGATTTGACAAATCTCAAGAAATTGTCGTGCGATGACTCTTGATCGTCTACAGTTGAAATGGCTAGCTGTGTCAATCGAAATGGAATCGGGACATTTAGTTTTCCCATCGCAACCGGTAGCGACGGCGACGAATAATCTGAATCAGCAATCAATGACGTCAACATATCTTGAGTTAATAGGAAATCTACCCATGAGTCACAATGCTGCAAGCCCGCTTGTTCCTGAATTTTTATTTTGCTGAGTTTTGCTTTTCGAAAGCATTTAATGATCCGGTGATCACATGTAAACATACGCAATTTTTTCAATTTTTTCAGGTCGGGTAAAACTTGATCCAGTGGCACATCACTTGCACTGTGTAATTTTATAAACGCCATGTCGAGGCGCTTCAAATTAGGTGTGAAACATAACATTTCAGCAAATGTAGCAAGGTTGAGTATGCTCTGTGAGCACATGTCCAGTTTGACAACATAGAACCCATGCCTCCGGAAGATTTTGAGAATTTGAGAATCCTCGGTTAAATGGCTGTACGAAATTTCAATTGATCCAAATTTGCGATCTGTTGTCAGAATGAAATCCATTTTCTCCTTATTGGAAATGGCTAGTAGTAATTTCGCGCCGTATGGGCGCGAAATTACACTATTAAAGTAGGAATCTCGCGTCACGCGAAATTCCTACTTTATTAGTGTAATTTCGCGCCCATAAGGAATTTCTTGCTTGTAGGAATCTCGCAACGTCTCAGTTGCGATGCAGGCATCCTAACATTTTGTAAAAGGAAAATCCGCTTTTTCTGAGTAAGGATACCGCAAAATGCAAAATATGTGTATCTCAGTTGGGATACCGGTATCCTAACGTTTTGTAAAAGGAAAATCCACACGTTCTCTGTCGGGATACCGGTATCCTTGATACAAAATACGTGTGTCTCAGTTGGGATACCGGTATCCTAACGTTTTGTAAAAGGAAAATCCACACTTTCTATGTCGGGATACCGGTATCCTTGATACAAAATACGTGTATCTCAGTTGGGATACCGGTATCCTAACGTTTTGTAAAAGGAAAATCCACACTTTCTAAGGATACCGGTATCCCTGATACAAAGCTGTAGGGTGTTAGAATAAAATTCGCATCTCCAAAATTTATGTGCCTGATACTCAACTGAATCTACCGCCAATTTATCGCCAGGTACTCGTAAAAATTCTCTAAATCAAGTTAGCCATTGAAAAATGTATGGGCGCGAAATTCCACTATAATATGTGTAATCTCGCGCGGCGCGAAATTACTCGTTACCTTGGAAATATGGTCATTACACTCAACAGTCACTGACCATCGACATGTTGCTTCGATTAAATTTTTCCACCTGAAGATGGAAAACGCCATAGTCAAGCCATTGTAGGTTAAAGTGTAGTTTCCACTTAAAAAGAGCACTCCGTTTAGCCTCCGTCTACATGACAGTTGTAAAATAGAACAAAAGAACTGTCACGCAAACGGAGTGGAAATTGAATTTATTTCAATTTTTCACTCCGTTTACGTGACAGTTCCTTTGTTCTTCCCCCGTGCCTTAAAATTTGAGAACTTTATTCAGAAACTAGAATGGAATAATTGTAAAGAGAGTCGCTAGTCGCTACTCTTACGTATGTTAGACGAATGGAAACGGCGTGGGGGATTCACCTCTGAGGGACGAATCTGGCACAGTCATGACTTTTTGTTACGTGTAGTAAAAGCAATGAAAGTGTAAAACAGGTATGGTCATTGTCCGCCCGGAGGGGCTTAACGCACTTAAACGTACTTAAACGTACTTAAACGCACTCATTTTCATATTATTTTGACATAAAATGTGACTGCGTTTAAGACGAATTCGGCGATCGACCATACCTGTTCAAGACTTTCATTGAGTAAAAGGGCGCGTGCTATGATCGTGTGTGCCAGATTCCCCGATGCCATGGAAACTAACGTTTTGCTTACCGTTCTGAAAGAACAGGTTAAGACAGCCACGAAGGCGGGTGACCCCGAAATTGATAAACGCACTCCGTACAGATTGTTTGTGACAACTTAAAGAAATTGTTTTTTTTAGAAAAATTCGAAATTTTCTTTTTTTGTTAAGTTACTATTTTCATATAAACTTCGTAGCCACTGACGCAATTTGTGTGTCACCGCCTTTGTGATCAACTCAGAGTTGTTCTTTCAGATCCTTGGTTTTGGAATCCCTTTTCTATTATTAGTAAAAATTCAATAAAAAAAAAATGTTCAGTCAAGGTACCTGACCCACCCGTGTGGTGAGACCGAGTTAATCAACGCTATTCGTAAAATGAATTTAAAATTTAACAAGAAAATATTTTAATCCAATTATTTCATCAGAACGTAAACTTAGAGAGCCTTAATTTTTTTTACAAATTTTGCTCGGCTGATGGTTGCTAAAGTATGCATTTATAATGAAAAGTAGTTTACATTTGCATGTGCTTATAAACTGAGTGGAATATAATTTCAACGGCAAAGGCGTACACATTTTTTTTTCATTTTCAACACAAATATATTTTACAAGTTTTTCGCCATCAAACGGTGTGTATGAAATTATATCTCAAATTTTTTGAACAGTAGGTATACAATTTGTTCAAGGATTTATTGCGGATTTTCTTACATCTTACAAATTTGAATTTAGTCTTTGCCTATATCAAAATTCTCTCGTCGTTTTAGAAGTATCAGATACTTCCTTCTAATACCTATAATTAATCAGAAAAAATATAGGAAAACTCGTCTTGAGAAAATATCAAAATTAATAAGCTTCCAATGAATAATTATTCATTAAATTTATTGCCTAACCACCTGATAAGACTCTTACAATTGCTTCAATTAAAAACCAAACAATTTTGCAGTGGATCAAATTTTAATCCTTAAAATTCATTTGAAAATTTTATGAGTAAACCGGGGATCTTGAGCGAAATATTCATATACATTGAAGGAACAATAGCGGCTCAAAGCTCTCATAATGTAATTTTCGTTTCGTTTATTATGCTTTTTTTTCTCTCTCTATCTCTCTATCGCTCTGGAAGTAGGTAAAGTAGCATGGTTTCAAACAGAAATTCATGATGAAGGGGCGAAGCCGTATTTTATATTTATCTGTAATTTGTCAAGATGTTCTATACATTTAAATCGCATATTTAACTGAAATTTTATTCGTTTTAAAACGAAATTCGGAGCTTTCGCCTATCGATTAAGCGTCGGTATGAAATAATTCTTTCAGAAGACAAAAAGATACTTACGGCACAATGACGGAAAAGTTGAAAAGTCGAGTTTTCGTGTGACGTTTGTTGATCCTAGGCGAAGCCGAGGTCAATAACCACACGGAAACGTGACTTTATTTTTGTTCGTCCAAGTTACGTACATGCTGAGGGCATTATTGAAAAAGGACATGATTGAAGACTCTTCCACTATGTCTTGTAAATCTACTTCATACTTTATACATCTAACTCGTAGCATTATCTCGTTAATGTGTTATTTATCAGCCAATGTGTACCAGCGAATAATCACAACTCAGGTACCTAAAGACTTTAACATTTTCGCGTATACCATCAATGACTACATAAAATATGTTTAATGCTATTTTCTCATAAAAGTAACCATTTATAAACAGCGATATCAATCAGGCATCTAGCTTCAAAGACTCTATTAAGAAGCACATTTATTTAATGCTACTGCCCCTCATACCATTGTGAAAGCAAAAGGCTCATGTTTTATTGTTCTTCTTCGGCTGTTATTGTCCGTGAACTGAATATATTGTTGGTGAATTACGTTGAATATTATTCCATGCGGTTTTCATGTATTATGCTTTTATACATAATGCATAAGACATTAAATGCTTTTATATACACACTAAACACACTATTCTTTAATTCGCAAACCATGTATAGACAAATATATATGTGCACATAATACAAAACTTTAGGCCCCACCACTTAGGTGGGTGTGGTCCATTGACTGATTTTTTTAAAAAGATTTTTAAAATTTTTACATATCAGCGGTAGAGTACAGTAACGTACACATTTACGGTATAGTAAACGAACTTTAAGTCGCTTGATATATAAAACTATGTATGCTACTAGAACTGTAAAACGGTATCCCGGTTCGAGATGGAGTAAACAGTTCGAGACGAATTCTAGTAGTAATAATCACAGACAATGAGTTATTTGTTCCATTCGTCCTGTTCATCCTGTTCATCTCACATACATTCGTATTTTCTCTTTTTTCTCGCTTCGCTCGTTCAGACCGTTTAGCTCGAGGAGTGGACGCACTTCTGGATTTAATGGAATAAATGGAATAAATGGAATAAAAATTGGATTAAAAAAGTTCATTTTACCAAATACAAGCTTGCTTTTGATCGATCCACGTGCTACAACCCATAGTACAACGTTAAAAAGCGTAAAAGTCCACTTTTACTGGGTGAAAAGTGGAATAAATGGATTACAATTACGAATTCTCACATTTTTGCTTTTTTTGGATCTGATATCACTTGTTTCACAGATTCTGACAGCTGTTATATAGAGTGTTATGATGAAAGAGATAGAAATATTTTGACAAGTAGCCCAAGGCAACTTATAATAAACTGGTCTTCGGTCCTCTCGCTCTCAACGTAACACGTTGAAAGAGAAAGCAATATTTTGACAAGTACCCCAAGGCAAGTTAAATTAACTAGTCTTCGGATCTCTCGCTCTGATCATAACAGTCTATTGAATGCAATTTTTGAATTTTTTCCCAGTCGAAATTTTTGTCGCACGAGCAGTTTACTGAGATAAAAACCAAAACACCGTTCAATATCAAGACTGTCGAATTTGTGGATATAGAAATTATGTAGAATCTGTTGATACTAAAATGTGATAATTCGTTAATTTGGTTAAGTGTAAATAAATTTAATGCAATTTTTAGTAGTCTAAATATTTCGGTAAAACTATTTTTTTTTGTATTAAGAGCGCTCACCCCTTGGCAATTTTCTAGCCTACATTTGTGCTCAAAAATATTCGTTTTTTGATGATTTCTCTGAAACAAAATCTTTTTTTGAAAAAGTAAAACCATTAAAGCATGCAAAAATGTGTTACTTTTAAGAGAAAAATTGGTTTGTGTATGGTAACTTATTCCACTTGGAGAAACCTTTGCAAATGTGAAAATGTATGTGTTTTGCAAAGGTTTCTCCAAGTGGGTTAAGTTATCGACCACAAACCAATTTTTCCCTTTAAAGTAGCACATTTTTGCATGCTTTAATGATTTTACTTTTCCAAAAAATGATTTTGATTCAGAGAAATCATCAAATAACGAATATTTTTGCGCACAGATGTAGGCTAGAAAATTGCCAAGGGGTGAGCGCTCTTAAAAATGGATTAAATGGAAGTGCGTCGCCCATCGGTTTAGCTTCGTCGAATTTATTTTTTATAAATGTATATATGGTCACGTGTCTCCACCACACGGTTTAAAAATAGTATATTATTGTCATATGAGATATCTCCTCGTATGCCAATACAACGCTGCATTGGGAAATCAAAAAGGGTCAGAAGTTAATAATGTCGGTTTGTGTTACCTAGGTTAACAATAACTTTTCAGGTGAAACATTGCAATAATGAGAAAGTATATTTATTCAAAGCGAAAAAAAAGACTGCTCGCATACGGCGCAGTCAGTAAAACAACGATCTTTTCAATCAACAAATATTACAATAAATAAAAATCATCTGCTCTATTACTTTCTAAAGTTCCAAGAATACATGCCGCATGCCTCTTTGTATAGCAATAGAAATTTTCTGCAACAGATAATCTTTGGAACGTGGCTCCCCTTATTGTTGTTTTTAATTTAAACTAGAATTCTTTTTATCGAATTCGATTCAATAGCTCGCTTGCACGGCGTTCATAACCCACAAAGTGACATTTTCCTTATACAAAATGTGTCGTTTTGTCAATTATTGTGAATGACGCGGCGCGAAATTCTTAGCAGCCTTTCTGTCGTAAGACCCTGTATTTTAGTCAAGGAACAAAAATACATTTGCTTCCAAAAAAGTTGTAACGTTTTCTTTCAAGTTATATAGTTTGGCTACTTGACGCGTGTGTCACACGTCATTCCTACACCCAGAAAAAGAAAATTCAGACAATACTCCGGCCGGGTATGTGTAAAATTTCTCGGAGAGGTGTAATATACTTCACTGACGTATATGTACATGGCCACTCTACGTGAGACATATTGAAAACGTATTTCGGTTGTCACATTTGAATATTCATGTGTAACGTGTTGTGATGTACGTGGAATGTGAATAACTTACGAGTGGGACGGAAGTTAAACCCGCATCACGTATGTTAAACGTATACAGTGGATGTTTGTCCTAAACAATAAATTTGCATCATATTGATATTTCGTAACACGAAGAAGATAAACGACAACAAAAACATTTTTGTAAACTAGAAAAATTCAAGGCTGTATACTTTGGGGAGGTCACGCAGACCGCCATTTTATTAGATACGCGGGAACACACCACTTCTGATGACTTTACATATACAAAAAATTCACCACATCATCACATCATCAAGACGACGAGAATCATCAGAGTAGGTGAATTTTTGTATGAAATCGGCCATTTTATCATCAACTGTGGTGTGTAACCCGCGTATCTTTATCTGCGTGACCTCCCCAAAGTATACAGCCTTGGAAAAATTCTCGACAAAATCCTTTCAATTTTCATGAAGTACCTAGTTTCATTTCGTCATCATCTCAGAAAGTTGTTTACGTTGAAATTATCTATAATTGATCCAAGTCCACAACTATCTTGCCACCAAGTCGTAACTAATTCTTAATTCTTTGTGAACTTAAATTCAGTTATGTTAAATGTTATGTTTATTCCGTTATGTTTAATTTGAAATATTTGTTACCAAAACCTTCTAAAATGTATAATAACTACTGTAAACTGTTAATATCGTGTATATTGTGAGTGAATTCAATAAAATTCATATTTTTAAACTTCTGTCAAAGCGAAATACGTCTCGCACGTATTATATTCGAGTCCGCCGTACCTTACCACACTTTTTAACAGGGGGCACGAATGATATACGCATTACATAGCACGTAGGAAATTTCGCTCAGTGTGAGATTGTGGTTTTGTACGGTTGTATGTTATGCGCCGAATTCCACCATTGAGTTATAAAAAGCAAGGGGAATCCCCCCCCCCTTAGGGGATATAAGGTCTGTCTATTATTCGTTTATTCTTATATACATGCCTCCGGGCCCAACGTTCATCTTCTTACTTCTTAAAACTATTTACTTCTCACAGTGAATTAAGTCTAAATCTAGTCCACCATTTGCAGGTTTCACTTTTATGTTGATGAAAACAGAAAATCTTCCTATCTATTTGCACCCGAGTGTTTCTCCTATTTGCCAGAGTTTCAGTCGAGGGAAAATATAGATCTTTTGTGGATTTAAACGGACATATCTACAACACGCATTTTATACATTGTACGTACGTACCATTTGTATGGGATATGTATTGTGGAAAAACTATTCCAAACCCATGTTATTGGGCGCAAACAAAAACGCTATCAAAGTTGTCAAAACAGCAGAAAACTTTTACTCCAACACAATGTGTCGTTTGTCGAAAGTTAATAGAATTCTTTTCCCTGTATGCTATTTCGATTGTGGTTTTTCATAATTTCAACTTCTTGGTATCCCGATAACTTCGTGTAGGTGATTGTTTTTATCGTACGCACAGAGGGCCGCTGATCGACGTATAACACATGTTGTTTCGCAAATAATTTGGATTTGTGAATTAATATGAAGGCTGTAAGGCACTCCATGTCCGACATATTGTAATTGTGTAGCAGGTTTCTGATGTCAAAAAGAAAATTGTTTTTAAATTTAAGAATCAATTTCAAGGCTAAGGGCTTTTGGGATGTTTTGAGGTGAAGATGAATCGTAATAGATTGTGGATTTGACCACTATTTCACAGGACTCTCAATGATTGACGCTGTCGGCAATATTTTCATGGACAACGTGATCGAAAATTTAATTTCCTAACAAATGATTTTAATTTTTAAATTTCGTATCTCAAAAGACCAACTTGAAGGCAGTGCCACCGCTGATTTTTCCGAGTCCCCGCAAAATAATTGGTGGTTATGCGTTTCAAAATCGTGTACAAGACGTCCTCTAAGACCTAAAAAGCATTAAACAGCTATTTTTAAAATTCTAGTAACCATACCAAAATGGAAGGTGTAGATGTATGCGTTTATTAGTTGTTCATTAATGTCGCTTAAGCCGTCATATTATCTTGTACAATAAGATCAACATACCTTCCGCCATGTATTGAGGCAAGGATATTCGCTTAATATGAGTAGTAATCTACTAATATTTAGCACAATACACTAATTCACACCGTAAGTGCGCCTTAAATTTCTAAACATAAGCCAAGTTGCAACGTAACTGTGCCTTCACACAGCGTCGCGAAATTTTTCTTTTGTACCAATGTCAAAGAACAAATGAAAAGTTTCACATCTGTCACATTCGCGTAGTTGTGTGCAGGCGCACAGTAAAAATGCAGCCTTCGAATGGCCCCATTACCTGCCAGTTGAAAATATTTAAATTGTAGGCAGACTTATGGCGTGAATTTAGTCTGATAGTCAACCACAAACCAACGAGCAGAGATAACGCTTGTTTACTACATAAACTAACCAAAAAAAAAAAATTAAAACGATAAATCTGAAACGTGACCAATGCAGATAATTTATTCAGCAGTATATCATCATCAAATCGTCAAATGAATAAACTGCAATTTTCATTATTATCATCCCTGCGTACTGTATATGGTGATTGATGTTACGCAAATAAAAAAAATATAAAAAGTTTCTTTGAATAGTCACATGTATCCACGCCGAGATTCATAAGTTTCTTTTTATGAATTTTCAACGTTTCTGTTGAAAAAAATCCAATCTAAAAAGTCTAGATTAAAATCAAGTTCTTTGAAATTTATGACAATCATCAGATATACGGCAAACAAACACTGATTGCAATCAATCACGATCGAATAATTATTTCATATAGCCTCCCGTGCTTGAGGGGTACACAGCTCTGAAAAATGTGATCATAGGGCTCGCGGAATAAGATTCCCGAAACAGTTTGAAAATGTAGCAAAATTGTTCGAAAATTGTACAAAACCAAAATTCGAAAATCTTGTGATCCCCGACTACCCCTCAATACCGTTCAACATTAAGCATGAAAATACTCAAGTAAATAAAAAAAAATCAAAATCTTACCGCACAATGCTTTTATTTTCATCATACACCAAGAAATCAAAATCGTAAACATGTTCATTTTTCAATAGATACGCGGCGGTACTCGGTCCCATTTTTTATCCTGTCGCGTGTTGTCTTCATGTTATGTGTATACGACGACGTTATAAATAAATATCAAACATAATACTGTATGAAGTATAGACTGTTCGTCTCTCCAAAGAATTTCTATAGAAAAATAATACAAAATATTTGTTTGCTGGAGATGTCAAAATGTGTATTATTCGTGCTGTCGTCGTTACATTGGATGCGATTTTTTTTTAACAATACTCAAGGAAACCAAAGCTCAATGGAATTAGCAACAGGAAGAAACCGTTTCTGCTAACAATATACGCACCGTTTTTGAAATTCCCTTATGCTCTACAATCCATAATCTGGAGTGTATAGAGAGATACCATAACATAAATGAGGGTATTAAGAAGCTAACGGCAAGGTTTTAATTAACCATAAACATAATATGAAAAGGATTATATCAAGAAACATGTAATTAATTATTTTCAATGATAAAATCGGCATTATTCATTAATTATGGAAATTGCGAGCAAAAGAAACGACCAAGAATAAATACAAAGTGATTTTTCTCCAGTTATTTGGTATATACCATGGATCGCTGAATAACAATCGTGTCATCGATTATTTATTTACTTTATATACATGTAACATCAAATGGCTGTGTTACATTTGAATGCAGACTCTACCGTACAACGCATAAAAACCGTAGAGAGGTAAATTTGTGAGAGAAAATATATTAAATTTTCTCACAAATTCGCCTTTCTACGGTTTTTATGCGTTGTACGGTAGTCAAGGGCATCCGTAGTATCGTTGGACTCCTGGTGGACTACTCTCTACTATCCATTGTCAAACTTGTTTGGTTGCTGCTGTCCAAGAGATTCAGAAACCGAAAACCATTATACTGATTTCCAATCACTAGCGCTTCCACACACGGACCTTTCGACCTTTTTTGGGTATGTATCGCAGCGTCTTTCTAAGCACTACAAACCTGCACACTTCCAAATAAATCGTCTGTTTATTGGCCAGATAATTCAACTTTAAGTTCACAAATAATTTTTTTTTCAACATGCGATACAGCTCACTTTTACAACTCTACTGCCAAAAATAAAAAGACAATCAGAAAAAAGTTGTTCCACAAAATTGTCAGCGGATCGGATGTGGCTTGAATTTCATTTTCATTTAAGCTGGATGACGTTTTTGCAAATTCATTCTTAAGAGGGCATACTACTTACTGAACAAGCCATCTGTTGGAAGCTTCATGTAAACAGCGTCCTTTGTATAAAATAAACATCAATTTGTGTAATCATTATTGAACGAAATTCACATTAAGACATGTGTTGTACTGCAAAATATTAAAGGTTGGACCTTTCATCACCAAATTGCAGAAAAAAATGTTTGAAATAATTTATGAAACGAATGATAATAACGTTTTAAAACAGGTCTACACTGAGCACAAAAGATGTAGAATCTCACATTACTTACACATATAGATTTTATTAAAGGAAAATGCGCAAAAAAAGACTGCTCACAATAATGACGCAGCCAGTAAAAAAGCGATCTTTTCTAAAATTAAATTTACAATAAATAAAAATCATCTATCCCGCTTTTCCCTAATGTGCCCAAAATACAGGCAGCGTTTCCACGTTGGATAGCGATTGAAATTCGTTGCAAAAGATAGTCCTTTGATCTAACCTCACCAGTTGCCTTTTTCATTAATGATCCCAATTTTTCCACAAATTTCTTCGTTTCAGGACCCATGCAACCTAATGTCTCGAAAGCAAGCGGAGTGAATAAATAATTTTGCTTTAATTTCATATAATGATTATGTTTATGCCTCTCCGCTCTGTCAGCAATTGACCGTGCTTTCTTTGATGAATCGGTAATATAGGATGCAGCCATTGTATCTCTCACAGTTACATCCCACAACAATGATCTACCATGACTCCATGGTATCAAAGTCACTCCATCAGGTCTTTTACCATCATCTCGTGAGATACCAGGTAGCTGTATTATGTTAGGAATACCTGCACTAGAAAAACCATGAGAGAAAATCATATTCATACTGTCATGTCTAGTGAATTTTCCTTCTGCACATTTAGCACATGATAGACCATGTAAACCATCTTTTGCAACAATCTCACCACAAACACATTTATGTTCTTAGCATAATTGAGAACCTAGTCGAAGACCAACAACAATTCTAGAGGTGTTATTATCCAGTAACAATCCCAATTGACTCGATGGAACCACCTGCAGCCACTTTGAAGATTCTTTAGTCGATGACGCAAGTAGTCTGGCACGAGTCTAAAGATCACCAGATTCGAACATCTCATTAAATTGATGCTTGATCTTAGGTAGGTCCCAATTTCTTTGTTCTTTTCTCAATACCTCATTTTCTGGAATAAATTCAATTGGAATTTCAGAAATAAATTTTAAAATTTCTTCATCAATAATTTCCAGACCAAACTTCTGAAGTATCATGTTAGATAAATTTGATGAAGAATAAATAGAAGACAAATACGCTGGTACTGCTAGCTCCTCAACTCTTCGAACACCCAAACCCCCAAATGACAACGGAAAAGAAGCCTGATCCCACGATGAACCTTCTACTCTAGCATTCGTAATAGCTTCTAATGTTGATCGAAAAATTTCGTCAACAGCCTTAAGACTATCCGACAACAAATAAGCTTCAGAAGCGCGCAACAAATAACTGAATCTACAACTACTCAAAGACTTCCTGAACACACACATATAGATGCTTTGGGACCATTATTTTATTATTGAAATCGATATTCCAAATATTCCCAAGTGGAATTTGATTCAAAACCCTTCTAATTAATTAAAAATAGTAAAAGAAAACCCGAAATGATTGAAGAACCGCCACTTTTCTCATTTCTGGAGCTTTCATTTTGAATCCACGCCATTAGTCGTATAAATTTATATGTCAGAGAGAGCTTTTTTCTCATTTGTTACGATCTGTCAGTTTTTCTATTTTGCGATTTAGTATGGAAATGAAAACTAAAATTGAGATATCATTGCTGTTTTAAGCGGTTTTTCATATTTTTTTGGACCAAAATGTTTTAAAGTGTGTTTGGAATCGATTGACATTAACAAAATAAAAAAATAGAAAAAAATTTTTTTTGGCACAATCTGTTAATGCCAATCGATTTCAAACACATTTTAAAACATTTTGGTCCAAAAAAATATGAAAAACCACTTAAAAAAGCTCAATATCTCAATTTTAGTTTTCATTTCCATACTAAATCGCAAAATAGAAAAACTGACAGATCGTAACAAAGGAGAAAAAAGCTCTCTCTGACATATAAATTTATACGACTAATGGCGTGGATTTGTATAAAACGTTGTCGCGCTTTTTTATACCATCAACTAGTTTTATACAATTCATAATGAAAGCTCCAGAAATGAAAAAAATGACGTTTTTCTTTTATTTTATTAGTTTTTGAAAGGCGTTCAGATTTTCCATATCTGGTTCAGGATTTTTCGAGTTATCGTGCATTCAAAAACCAGATAAAATTACTTTTGGGAATTACTTCAAGATCATGAGAACTAAGCTGACCATCTACGAACTTGAACCCAAAAACGTTTTTCCTCGTCGAATACAACCAAAACTTCCAAATGTGGTTTAGGAGTTCTCGAGTTATCGTGAAATCCGAAAGCCAGACAAAAATACTTTTGGGAATTACTTCCAGATCATTTGTCCAACATCGACCACCTACGAAATTGACCTGAGGAAATTTATTCCTCGTCGATTAAAAGCAAAATTTCCAAAGTCGGTTTAGATTTAATCAAGTTATCGTGCTATCAAGCGTTAAATACATTTCAGTATTTTCCGTTTTTTGCTAACATTTCATACATTTTACTAAATCGATCATAGTGAACGTATTTTATGATATATGACCCTTGACTTAACAGTCAATGGAATAATATTACCCAGTATTATCGCCCAGAAGATGTAAATTTTGTCCAGAAGATGATAATATCAACCAAAAGATAACTGTATTGCCCAGAAGACGATAATATTGCCTAGAATGTGATAATGTCGTCCTCAAAATTGTGTTTCATAATTCCAACCTGGGTGATAATTTCTGAGCAGTAATATCGCCCTCACCATCTTGGTTTTATCGTTTTCTGGACGATATTATTGTATTCTGGAGGAAAATGATCACTTTTTCAATAGATAATATTATCTCCGAGCGATAACGTTGCCAGAACTGCACATTTTCGAGATCTAATAAAATTGGTCGTTTTTAATGCATCAATCGAAAGTGGACACCGTGGATAATTCTTTTTAAGTTAAGCATTTTTTTCTGTTACATTCGTCTTTCTTCTGCGATAGAAACTGTTTCCAGCTGGCTTAAGCGAATATTTTAGCCGCCACAGAAGTATTTTTCGGTTGTCTGAGTGTAATATAGCATCTTCAAACGAAATTAAAAAAGAAAAACACGAAAAACAAATTCATCACAAACCTATTTCCAACCCGAATGAAAAGTATATGATTAGTGGAAATGTCCAAAATAGAAAGTTTCGTCAAAACACCGAACACAAAAATTATGAAAGCTCTATTTTTAGAACCAGAGAGAATAAGTGCCAGGTCGAGTTATAAACAAAACGTTGTACAACGTAGAGTAGAGGTGATAAACCATTTAACTGAATGACTTTTAACATTTTCATTTTGTAGACAATCGCATAAAAAAACGAAAAGAAATTAACGATATCTAAGTAATTATACGTGTACAGCACGTCCATTTGTCTACGTTTTGCACGAAAGAACAAGTCTCATAAATTGTCTTACATGTAGGTACTCAGCAGAAATAACGTAAAAGATTCCATTCTGAAATGCTTAGTTTTGTAAGGTCATTGAAGTTGCACTTAAAATAGCTTGTTCTCTGAAAATGTGAAAATTATTGCTGGGAACTTTCACCTCAATTTTAGATAACCAAATCGTCCACTGTCTAAATTCCTCGAATCGTCTGTATTTACACAACGCATCTATCAAAATACACACACGAAATTTCGAAAACCGACACATTATCTGCCAAATTCACAAAAATCCAGTAAACCACGAAACAGAAAATGTGTCTGTGTTCAAAATTCCATGAGTGTATAATATCATTTGATTATTAGCGTAGTTTGAGGCAGCACAAATCTCCCAACAGTACTACTTTTTGGTGGAATTTTTTCGAACTCTATCAGGGCCTAGGTAAAGGTATTTATTGAAATTACCGAAAATTGCCGAAAATATAATTTCGAACATAGCTAACGCCGACCCGTACGAAACACCTATTCGTATCAAAAGCCTTTAATGTGAAACTCTTCATTTCTCTTACTTCATTTTCTTCTCTGCTGAAAAACTATTCTCCCTTTAAAATCACTTACATTATCCACTCTTTGCCTTGTTATCATATACAACTAAATTGCCGGAGGCAACATAGACAGCCCCGTACGAAGTCAACTTTCATAAATTCCTATTTAAACAGCTATATACCGCTATATTTACCTATATTTCACTGTAAATAAGCATTTCACAGAGGAATATGCTATTATATAGCCCTATATGCCTGTATATAGCTCAATATAGCTGTATATAGGTATATATAGATGTCCATATATGGAATCCCTGAAACCCCTCACACTTAACACATTATTTCCATGTTAACAGAAACTCTCTAAGTATCATTTTTCCCAAGATATTTCTATTTTACTAAAATCCAATATGGCCGCCGGCAGCCATTTTGTTAGGAAACCGAAAATAGTACCGACGCTTTACATTCGTTAATACCTTTCAAACAAAAAAAATCATGGAATTCGGTCAAAATTTACTCGAGATATTGTCAAAATACACCACGTTCACTGTACTTCCGAGTAGCCAGGTAAGAGCTCACTCCAAGAGACCTAGCTCACGCTCCGGAGAACATAATTTCATAAATTTTTTTTCCCTGATTGGTACGGTCAATACCTATCTAATAAAGCTAAAACAGACGAAATATGTTCAAATGTGGCCGACCTACAAGCAAAAACTGCTTGCCGCCCTGTGCCTGTTCCACACCAAGGGGTCTAACTCACGAGTCGGTCATCCGATTTCCATAAACTTTTTTTTTGTCGATCGGTATTGTAAATACCTTTTATTTGACGTATCACTTACAAGTTTAACGTTTAAATGTCCGGAGATATCTTCGAAAAACCGTAAAGCACTTATTGGGCCACAGCTCGGGAGGGGTCGATCCAAAATCACTCATCTTCGAACTTAGCCTGTCTTTTGACATTACCAAACGGGAAAAAAAAGAATTTTCAAAATCGGATGCGTTTTACTCAAGTTATCGTGCAGACAGACAGACGGACAGACGGACAGACGGACATTTATTTTTTCGCGGATTTGGCATCTCTAGACAACCACAATAGGTTTCCCCTTACTCAGGGAGTCCAATTCGACGTGTTACAAACGTATGCGTAAACCTATAAGACCCCAGTACTTCGTACGGGTCTAATAAATTGTGGTAAAATCAGTAAATTTCGGTGATTTTCAGTGGTAAATAAAATTACCAATAATAGGCCCTGAAGTAAATATAAAGAAAAACTCTAATGTTAGTGAAGGTGAATGTATAACATTAACAAAGGGTGATTACAAAGCGAATAATAGAGAAAACAGCGCAGATCAGATCTTGGGACGATCTATATTCTGTCGATGGGCAGGTATTTCGATAATCCTCTAAGGGTTTTCAGAACATTATCCAAGGATTTTCTGAGGATGTTTTACTGATTTGAACTTTCAAATGATTTTTTTTCTAATTTGCAAGGAATTTCTTCTTTTAATCTGATTTTCTTGAGACTTTTAGACGATTTTCTATGAATTTAAAGATTTTCTTGAGGTTTTTTCTTCTCTTTAGTCATAAAGGATTTTCTTTGAATATTTGCCATCGTATTCTGTGGTGAAACACAAGCATTTTTGCATGCTGTGTTGGGCATACACTAAATGTTGATTCACATTATTTCATATTAGACGAAGAAGAGAGATTAAAGTTACAAAGACAATTATTAAAGAAATTAACGTAAACCATACGATCAATATATAAGGTGAAGAGCTCGCAAAGTTTCTTAGTTTTCGGGACATCGTTCATACTCCAGCTTAGATTTATATATTGGTTATGACGTTAACTTGGAATGAGTCAAATCCTGACATTTTTCTAAATGCTAAATGACATTTCTTCCAAGTGAGGGTCTTTAAGCCTGAATACTCAGTGTACGAGACATAGTGTTAGAGAGACAATGTAAAGTGCTTCTAACGGTCCACCAATAATTTTCTGTTGAAACCAATAGTTTGGACTCCATGCAGTGTGACAGCTTGCATATCCATGTCAATAATTTTTTCAGACGTTCTCACAATCTAGTTGATTCCCAATTGGTAGATGTCCTCATTCATCATTTTGCAGGTCTTCAGATAATTACGAAAAATTATTAGATTGAGAAAGTATTCATCAATTCTGACGCACTGCATTAGAACACTCCGAAAATCAAATAAAATGTCATCATCGTGATCGCCTTTTAGAAATGATAAAAAAATTGTATCACATACCATCAAGTCCACCTCTGTTGTGCCGAAACACATTTAAAAAAATATCTAAATTACATCACACGAACTACTCAAATACTTTCATCTGAATCAGTTTCGAAGAGGCCTCTGGCCTTTATTCATCGCGTAAATTGAATTTGCAAGAGAAAATGTTTTCCTTTTTATCAAAAAAAAAATTAAAGTGATCGCGAATGAGTGCTCGATAAGCTATTAAAGTTTATTTTATATGACGCATATTGTGCTTCTGTGGACATTAACAATTGAAAATTCATTGAAGAAAAAGTTAGTTGAAGCAAAAGAAAAGAAATAATTTTAACTTATCCATCACTTTCATGATCATTCATTGGATTCATCGTGAGATTATGTAATGAATTTATAGTGTGGGCGGTCGCGTTTTAATTTTAAACTGAATCCAAGAATTTAGGAAATAAGAAATAGCAAGACAGTCTCGACAGATTTTTTTTTTATTTTTCTTTTTGTTTGCATTCAATATATATTATGTTACTTGTTGCACTATAGAACGAAATCTTTGAACTTTAAAGTGGTGCAGATTGCGTTTTGAGTCACCGTATCCGACGAGAAAAGATTTTTCCTTTCTTCATTTATTCAAATGTGCAGTGCATACTTCATCGTCAAGTGTTATTACTTCAAGCGAAAGGAAATTATATTTTCTATTTCACAACTTTACGTTTCAAGGTTAAGCACATTAAGCACCATACTCATTTTCCATCGGCCACATATGTTAACACATAATTTAGTGTGAAATTGAGTAGCTTTTTAAAAGATAAATAGAGGAATTCTTGTGGAAAGTATAAAAATAAAACGAAAACAATTGGTGAATGTTTATCGAGATGTTTTCAGTATACATATAGCTACTGTGCTTGACATTAACGTTTAGTGTTAAGATGTAATATTCTCTCGCGTAAAAACTTTTTTTTACTTTACGTGGAAATTTTCCATTTCCATAGTTACCGATCATTACCATTTTAGTCCCTGCAAAAATGATCCTTTATATGTGGACCAATTTCGGTTCATTTTGCTATGTGGAAATCAACTTTTTCATTGGCAGGTAGTAGAACCAGAATACATTGGATACTGCTACGTACTTCATTACTTCGGAAACAACTTCATGACACTCGTAAACTCACTTCTTAGCTTCTGAACAACTTGCTCCGGCAACTGTTTTTCGACAATTATTGTAGGTGTATTCCTCACCTTCGGCTCGGAAATACAAACTCTACACCCTTGTCGAAAAGACAGTTACCGAATTTTGTTGCTCAAAAATACACTTGTGAATTTGATTTTATCACAAAATTGTTACCTCATTACTTTCGGAGCATAAACTAAAAAGTTGAAAAGTTCAGTTTTCAAGTGACATTGATCCAAGACGAAGTCGAGGTCAACAATCAGACGAAACTTGACTTTTCATTTTTATCCCGAGTTTTGTAATGGATTTTACATACTGTGATTTCCCAAACTAATTCTCTGGTTTTCCCTAGTGATGTAAGCCATTTTTGACCCACGGAAAATCCGGAGCATGCACAATATTTTGGTACACTATGGTTAGATACACTATGTTTCCAGGATTTATTCTCTGCATCTAATGCCGATACGTCCATAAAATGCTCATCCAGTTCGATAAAACACCTTTATTTTCCAAAACTTAACAGAGCCCGGATCTGATAACGTTACCTCTCGATATCAATCCTATCTATCCTATCTATCGGAGACTTCATTCTAAAAGTCCTAGCAGTAAGAGAAAAATATAGACTAATGCTTAGTTTCCAATTACCAAAAAAGTACTCCGTGTGAGAGACAATAGTTATTTATCTACCAAGGTAGGTATGAAGGTATTTTTTCGCACTAGATGTCGATTGTCGACCCGAGGCGAAGCCGAAACACAGAAATACACGTATACAGAAATTCATTTGAACGATCAAGAAGGCTTCATTATAATACACATTGCAATGTGATGTAAAGAAACGCGTTGAATGAAATCGAGTAGTCAATGCTTAGTATATACGCTTCAACAATACGTTCGGTATAATTGTGTGAGTCTATAGCCGAATGGCTCTAGTCGCTGCTTTGTGTTCAAAAACCTTTTGGTGTCGGGGGTTCGATCTCTGGTCAATGCAAGATTTTTATTTATAAAAATTTAGCCTTCGTTGAAGGTAATAGGTTCTTTAGTGTGCGAAAAAAGATTTGATATCGCACTGTGTCCAGGAATACAGTGAAACAAATACCTTCAAAACGACATTAAATGGATGCATAGAAAGGTGATGATTATGGACCGGAATTGCGAAAAATTGATTTTTTTCAATTTTTTCTTTGTTTATGTGACAGTTTGCTCTCTCACGGAGTAATTTTTGTTGATTGGAATGGACACTTAAAAGCTCAATTACGGTCAATTGGCATATTGCAAGCACTTGTTTATAGCAAACTATCGGTGAAACTTGGTGACTTATTTTTAAGCTGCAATCACAGTTTACCGTTTTGGGTCTCCGTTTAAAAAATGCGCATGCGCAGAGAGAGAATTCTCTCTGAGCGCATGCGCAATATCTAAACGGAGATCGATTCTAAGAGCGTCGTGGCCGAAAATGACTAAGTTTTACCTCCGTGGGCTCAAAAATATTTACTAAAGTCAAAACAAAAAAAAATATTTAACTTTTTTTTGGTTGTTAAAAGTTGTGCGGGGGTACAGTTGATATTCGTTATCAGCGAGGTTATCAGAAAAGTTTGCCTTCACAAAAACTCATGCTCAGTTTGATTGAACGTACTTTGGAAATCTTACTTTGGAAACAAGCAGAGAGCGATGAAGGTTGCTCGAAGCTACATTTTCCACTTATGATACTAATAAACTAAGTATAATAATCCTTTTTTCTTTCTATTTAAATCAAATGAAATATTATTTGGAGTCATGAATGGGTACGAAATTTTCCCTAAAAAGCGATTATTTGTTCCAGTGGCCCGAAATTTCATTGTTTCAGTTTGTTTGTTTTTACACATAACCCATGTTCGGAGGTGATCTATATAGTTAGTTTTTCTCGTATTAATGCACTGTCTGGTGTTGTTCATAATTCGTAATTTGAATGGTGTTTTTTTAACCAAGGAAGGATCCTTTATTGATACATAGCATCGATCGAAATTGAATGATCAAATTAATCAATCCCTATTAAGCCAATTGTACCGTGTACAGTGTCATATCTGAGCTAGCAAGAATCCACGCCATTAGTCGTATAAATTTATACGTCAGAGAGAGCTTTTTTCTCCTTTGTTACAATCTGTCAGTTTTTGTATTTTGCGATTTAGAATGGAAATGAAAACTAAAATTGAGATATCTTTGCTGTTTTAAGTGGTTTTTCATATTTTTTTGGACCAAAATGTTTTAAAATGTGTTTGGAATCGATTGGCATTAACAGATTGTGTGAAAATATTTTTTTCTATTTTATTATCTTGTTAATGTCAATCGATTCCAAACACACTTTAAAACATTTCATCCAAAAAAATATGAAAAACCACTTAAAACAGCAAAGATATCTCAATTTTAGTTTTCATTTCAATACGAAATCGCAAAATAGAAAAACTGACAGATCGTAACTGTTAAGATTTGATGATTCTGCACAGCGAAATAAAAGACGATCTTTACCCGGTGGAGGTACAAACAAGAAGAACATTTATTGTCACATATGATTACGACTATGTACAACAATATGACTAGACCGATATGTCCATATGAACAACATTGAAATATGAATTCCTAAATTCAACACTCTCCCTGAATGAATATTTCAATTCTTGTCAATAAACTAACGAAAAACTCTCCCTGAATTGGAAAAAATTCTTTCTCATCACAATTCAAGGTAAAAAATAAATTCTTTGTGAAAAAATGTTGCAAAACATTAAAAAAAACACAAAATCTTCACACAATAATAGCGTTGAGCGTATCCTTCGATCAGACACTTTTACCGATAATGAATCTCTCATCTCAGACCCCAATTGCTCGTCGTCATTGTACCGAACATCGTATTCCAAATTTGCATAATCGCCACGCCCAATGTTGCCAGTTTGATCTAATCATCGTTACAATCAAAGACGCCATTTCTCCGGTGATTCATACGACCGAATACTTCCCTTCTTTGACCACATGATTCGCCTCCAAACGCAGACACACAATGAATCGTCTCGGATAACTCCAATGTTTCTGACTTCTTGGCAAACGATGTAACCGCCGATATTGATATTTTGTCCTCATACGCGCGACGAAATTTAATCGATTTACACAGCTGATGAAACGTGACAACCTTCCATCGCCGAATTACACCTCTTCGTCGCCTAAATCCTTCTTATGACGAGATTCTAATTGACCAGATTCCAATTGAACATGCGGTTTCCGAAACATAACCTCATTTCGCCGGAACCACAATTTCTCCGGATTGTCTTGTTCAATTTCATGTACACTGTCCATCGATACGACGCCACCATTTGTACGACCAAAACCATTTGAACAGCCAGCTGAACGACCCAATTTTATCGCTTTTACATCAATTTTCTCCTGAGGATGCTTATCGCCGTTGATTCATTCGGTGTGACCGAAAAACCTTCCAAAATCACGCCAGATTTTACCTTTTTCGTCGTCCGAATCTTTCTCACACGGCACGCCACCATCCATTTGAACAATCGAGCGATCCAATTTGACCTTGCCTTCACACAAGATTTCGCCTTGATGATTGCCTTTGATTCACTCGGTGTGATCAAAAAAAAAACCTTGCAAAATCACGCCGGATTTTACCTTTTTCGTCGTCCGAGTCCTTCTCACACAGCACCATCCATCCATGATTTTTGTGTTAAGCCCTTCTGTCGTTTTCCATTCAGCGTTTCCTCGCAGTCCAATACAGTTTGCACCATTTTCGCAGATCCACCAGCCTTCAAATTGTTCTAATCCATTTTGATTCGATGATTTTCAATGAATGTGCATGAGTTCCTCGCGAACCAAAACCACAAATTTTCCGAATTTCGTGCTTTGCGTTTGTTGCTCGAGCCATTCCCTTTTGTTGCTTTGACGATTTCTCACAACAATCCGCAGTCATCGAAAATTTTTACAGTTGTCCTCGTTCGCACCAAAATTTTATCCGATAAAATCGAAAAATTTTCTTTGCAATCGCACACTATCCATGCGGGTAAACGATTTCGAAAAGAGAAAAAAACTCTCTCTGACGTATAAATTTATACGACTAATGGCGTGGATTGAAACTTGAATTTTAGTATATTTTCAACCAGCCCTGTTCAAAATGTCGTTCAAACTGAATGGTATAAAAATTTCCCTTGCCTAAAATCGCTTATTCCATTTTTTCACGCTGAAGTGCGGAATGAAATTCAAAACGGTCGGAATGAAATTGAAGCGTGTCTGTGTTATAGTCCGTGACGTATAGGTCAAGCATTTTCAATATCAATATCGGCGTTCGCTTATTATACTAATTTCGTTTCATTGCTTTCAACGGAGTATGGGATTTCTGTTGTAACATGTCATTTGGTTTAACGATTATTTGCTAATTTATTGGAACATTAAAATCAAATAGTATGCAGACGTTCCTAATGCAATGACTTAGTAATTTCATATTTTATGATGATGACGCAGACGGTCAGAAAAAAAATATACTCTCGCTCCGAGCAGAACACGTGATATCTTTCTCAGCGTAAATAATTCGATATTCGAATTGAAGTTACCATTTCAACAGTCAACTTATTTTCAAAGGGTGGGTAATGAAGTTCGAAGGAAATTCATCCATAGAAACAAAACAACGTAAAAGATAATGCCATCAAAAGTCTTTGTCATTTACAGAACTATATGAACCAACGTGAAGCATCAAAAGGATGTGATATTTTTGCATTGTAGACACCTTTCGTCGTTTTTAGGTCTTTTTTCCATAGGAAAAAAGGACCTATTGTGGGCACTTCATCTGTCCGTCCGTCCGTCTGTGTCACAAATCAAATGTGATTGATAAAAGTTAGAATTGAAATGCTACTATGACCAAACCAACACCAGGCAAATCAATTATTATTTGTTATCTGGTAACCGATCGCTCATAGCAGACATTGCAATTTGAAAGTTTGGTAGTTGTTGGTAGTTAGACCCCCAAACTATATAGCAGCAAAGATGTTTCTTACTCGAGAGACGCACACCGACTGACGAAATTACTCTGCCTGCTTGCCTATTTATAACACAAATATTTGGTAGTTGACTACCACGGTGGTAAATTACAATGCTACTATGAGCGAACCAACACCAGGCAAATCAATTATTATTTGTTATCTGGTAACCGATCGCTCATAGCAGACATTGCAATTTGAAAGTTTGGTAGTTGTTGGTAGTTAGACCCCCAAACTATATAGCAGCAAAGATGTTTCTTACTCGAGAGACGCACAACGACTGACGAAATTATTCGGCCTGCTGGTCTATTTATAAATCGAGTATTTGATAGTTGACTACCAAAGTGGTAGTTGACTACCAAAGTGGTAGTTGACTACCAAAGGGGTAGTTGACTACCAAAGTGGTAGTTGACTACCAACGTGGTAGTTCACTAATACGGATGTTGTAGATATGTTTACTGTTTGAGAGCTGCACACCGACTGATGAAATTAATCGGCTCGGTTGCCTATTTATAATTCCAAAATTTGGTAGTTGAATACCAAAGTGGTACTTGAATGAGTACCAAGCTAGTAGTAAACAGAAATTGAAAAAAAAAATGAAAAAAGACCTCACCAGGCTTCAGCCGGTCTATTCTTGTTCGACGTGTTGGTACTGTGCAACAAAGTGCCCTGAAAAGTTTCGATTTTGAGTTAAAGGTCTCACTATCTACACTGACTCTTCAAGAAACTCTCTTATACGTACAGGACTTTTCTTCTTTGTTTCATTTTTTATCAAAAATTTCTTTTAAACGAAAACTTTAGTGGTAGAATTCATTGACAGAAATCATTAGAATGTCATCTGCAAACCTAAAATGGTGCACCAAGTAGCATTTCAGAAAAAAAAACTTATTCGTTAGAATAACGTTGTAGCAACGTTGTCACAACGGTTTTGCAACCGTTGTTGCCCGGTTATAGTTTATCCTAGGTCAATTAACCGTTGGATAACAGTTAAACAACGAAAAAGTTAAAAATTTAAGGTAGAGCAACTATAATTTTTAACTTTTTCGTTGTTTAACGGTTATCCAACGGTTAATTGACGTAGGTTAAACTATAACCGGGCAACAACGGTTGCACAACCGTTGTGGCAACGTTGCTACAACGTTATTTTAACGAATAAGTTATTTTTTCTGAAATGCTACTTGGGACTAGCGTCATTGAAACATAAATTGAATGAATAACAGTTTACGATTATTTCTTTTCAGATTTGCATAGTGCAAGAAGCAGTTTTTATTGTAGGTCCCTTCGGGGCGCCTCGGATAATTTTTTTTATTGTTCGTTCTTGGAAGAGCATCCAAACATTAAAAAAGGACGTTAATTTATATAACAATAGAAGGTAAACTAAGTTTTTTTTTCTATTTTTGAAATTCATGTTTGTTCCGTCTATGCGCGCCAGAAAACTCGGAAACTTGTAAATGTTATACGTTTCTTCCAAGGTGAAATGAAATGTTAAACCGTCATCCATAGTTATGATCAACACTATTAACAATGTCAAAAAATCTAAAAAAAATAAGTTGTGGCTATGGTTCTATAATGGATGACATCGGTTCGTGTTCGGTTCGTTTTGTTCGGCTCAACCGTTGCTTGGAAGAAACCTATACAGATTCAAATGATCAACTTAGAACGTTTATGTTTGTTTAAAAATCAATATTCTTTTAAAATCGATCAAACTTATTTATTTGCTTTACTATGATACCATAAAATGCAACAATAATACAGATTATTTACCCTTTAGTCAAGTGCGAGTTGTCCAAAAAAGCCGTTTCGCTCATATTGAATGTAAAAAGCGATTTTATGGTTGATTATCGTAGATGGATCGACCAGTACCTCAAATCGCGATGTTGCCAAGTTGGGATCAGCCTGGTTTGGTCTAAAGAGCCGACGTTGCCTAACACTTCTTTTCGCTCTATGAAATTTTGATTTTTGAAAATTTATTTAAAAATATAAAATGAAATATTTTTTACATGGTTCCATGGGCGAAATTATTCCAAATGATGTCTATTTTATGTTAAAAAAAACATTAATTACTTTAAAAAAAGCATTTACTGGATTTTCCAGATTTGCACATTTTTTTGTATTGATGGGCGCCATCTTGAATTACAGCGCCACCTGCATTATTTTTTCAAGCACTTATATTTTTCTCGTATGCAGAAAGGTTCAAGGAAAACAAGATTTTTTTCCCACTCAATTCGGATCAAAATTCAATTTTATAGAGCCGAAAGAAGTTTTAGCTGACGGCGGCTCCCTGGCGCAAACCAGGTCGATCCCAGCTTGGCAACATTGCGATTCGAGTTGGTGGCCGACCCACTTACGATAATCAACCATAAAATCGCTTTTTACATTCAATATGAGCTAAGGGACAACTCGCGCCAGACTACTAGTGGCCTTTTTCATTCCAAAATGTATGTTTGGCTAAGCCGACTTGAATGGTGGCGGGACATTTCCACACCGTCAATATCGTCAGGAACGATATTATCGTCTCAAAATCGTCCAAAAAAACGATATTATCGCCCAAAAAATTTTCATCCAGGACGACGATAATATCGTCTAAATTGAAAAATTCTAGAATATTGTCTGGACGATAGTATCGTTTTCTTGTCGATATTATCGTTCAAAAAACGATATTATCGTTTTCTGAACGATATTACCGTTCTAGAAAATCTAATGGATATTTTCGTTTTCTGTATCGCCCAGGACGATATTATCGTTTAGTTTTGGGTGGTAATATTGTCCAGGGCTCAATTTTACTCAGAGGTGCAGCAAGAACCGAATTCTCTTCCAAAATATCGAAAAACAATTGTCAGGGGAAATCACCTACACATCAGTGTTTAGAAAAGGCGTTTAGTTCGTCCCTAAATAATTCATCTTTTTACGTAATGAATACCAACTTTGATTGTACATAAAAAGCGTTTTAACACGCCGAGCGATCCGGCCCATTGCCCCGGAGCGAAGTGGAGGGCCGCAATGCGAGCCGGGCGCCAGAACGGTGTCGGAACTTAGGAGTTAATTTTTTTTTCTCGCATCGTCTCATAATTAGTCGGTGTAATTTTTCTATATAAAATTTAAATTTACGGAACCAAATGAACCAATTTTTAATATATATTTGCCGTCTATAAAAAGGTGTTTATCTACAAGATTTTGTTTTTCGTCTTCAACAACTATCCAGAACGATAATATCGCCCAGGACGATATTATCGTCTAGAATTTTTATTTTAAATAAATTAAAAACGATATTATCGTCCTGGACGATATTATCATCTCAAATTTAAAAAAATAAATTAATTAAAAACGATATTATCGTCCCAAAAATTATCGCCCAGGCCGATAATATCGTCCAAAATAACGATAAATTTGTTCAGAAAAAGAAAATAACGATAATATCGTCCAGCTGATATTTTCATCCAGGACGATATTATCGTCAAAAAAACGATATTATCGTTTTTTTGAACGATAATATCGTTTTTTGAACGATAATATCGTTTTTTAGACGATAGTATCATCAAAAAAACGATAGTATCGTCCAAAAAAACGATATTATCGTTTAAAAACGATAATATCGTCAAGAAAACGATAATATCGTCAAGAAAACGATAATATCGTCCTGAAAATATTTTAAAATTTATAATTTTAGACGATACTATCGTTTTTAGACGATACTATCGTCTAAAAAACGATAATATCGTTTCTGACGATATTGACCGTGTAGTTATGTCGCCTCATCGACTTGAATTATACCAAATTTGATTTTTTTGCGTTTATTGTTTTTTGACACTCAAACTCTAAGTCATGTTTCATCATCTATAAAATATAAATTTTGTTAACATGCTTTTGTGTTCCCTTGAGTCGAAAGTGGCTTACTACAACCTTTAGGAAATCAATAAATAGTATTTTACATTACTAGGGATAAAAAGATGAAAAGTAGAGTTTTCGTGTGAATTTTGTTGATCCGAGGCGAAGCCGAGGTCAATAAACACACGAAAACGAGACTTTTCATCTTTTTATCCCGAGTTACGTAATGGATTTTACATGCTGAGGGCGTCGAAAGAAGTGCTTAAAACATGAAAAGTACGGTTTTCGACGCATGTAGCATGTAAAATCACTTGGTACACAATAGCATTTAAAGTTCATTACAGAACTCGGGATAAAGATGAACAGTCTCTCATTTTTGTTAGTTCATTGATCTCGGCTTCGCCTTGGATCGACAAAATTTTGAAAAATCGGATTCAACCGATTTTTTATCGTTTGTGACCATACCGCTCATTGTTTCTGTTATGTAAACCGTTTGCGATTGAGAATAAATTAAATTTGTTCAAATCCAATTTTTGCGGAGAAACCATTCATGCCAAACATTCCACAAAGAAACTGCACTTCGATATCGTCCCAAAATTAACGTAATATTCTTTTATCTTTCACTCTTCCGATTGTAAATGGTATCCAAGCAATAATAATCCAATCAGCAGCAGCACAACCCTTGTACAATTTTTGCCCATCAATTACCGAACTTTAATCTAATTTTTTTTTTTTCGAAACCTTCTCATCTCCATAATATTGTATTCGATCTATTTAAGCAGCATTTCCGCTCTATGATTAATCGTTATTTAATGCATGAAATTAAAAATAAATGAATTTTCAATTCAAATCCATAACCGTTTAATTAGGATTATTATTTTTTCTTCTTCTCTTTTTCACTTAAAATTAACCCATTATAAGACCCTTGTTTGGTGAGATATTATTCATATTGGAACACAAATTTTATTTTCCATTACCACAAGCATAATTACATAAGCGAAAGTCTAACTCATCCGATGAACATTGCTATTCTTAAACGAAAAACTTTTCCACAAATCCCCTGAATACATATTCGTTGGGTCTAATGCGGTATAACGAGTTATGCAGACTCTAATAAATTGTCTTGAATAATTTGATTAAACTTACAAAAAAAAAACAAAATTCATGAACTAGAGAAAGCACAACATTTCTGGGTTGATAAACACTCGCAATAGATGGCTTATTGTCGTATGATACACTTTGCGCCAAACCATTTTATATATATTGTTGACTTTAAAGTGATAAAAGTACACATATGTTATGTGTATATCAAGCCAAATCATAATTAATATTTCCCATGCAATAGCCTTTCATACAGGATGAGAATAATTCATAGCTTTTTCCGTTGGAGACAGTTTATGATTGTTGTGACGAACGTTTCTTGAAGGTGGCACTTGCAGTTACTAATATCACGACATTTTATTATGTATTTTCTATGTATGATTCGTACCTTCTTTGCATATGAGCGCAATTTTCTTCAGCTCAACTACCGTCAGAGCAGCCTTGATAAATTTAACTACCCGACTCAAACATCTAACTTCATCAAATTGACGGCAGCACTTATAGCACTTAAGACCAATGGCTGACATTAAAGGCTACATTCGTGCGTATTTTATTGCATTTTTGATGTTATCTTTTTGTAAAAATCGGCAGATTGCTCAATTTTCGCCGCAGGCTGCGTGTCATAATACACATCGTGAGCCTAATCAAAAACCCCATAAAAATCGGTATGCACCTATGTCCAAATGTTTCTTTTGACGCGTTGGATTCTGATCCGCGCCTTCGGCTTAGGATCACAATCACCAACTCGTCTAAATAAACATTTGAACACAGATGCATAACATTTATTATCGCACACACTATGTTTGTGTTGGTACTTATGATTGCGTCGAATTACGTTGAAGAGCCACGCATCCAATACGTCAAATGCTGCGTTCGGTAATAATACTATTCTTTATGATTTGAAGTAGCCCCAAATGTTCATTTCTTGAAAAATAGTTTTTGAAAAGGCAACAGAGCGTACAAATGAAAATACAAGCGTCGTGACAACAGCAGTCAGTATACGAAAATTCTTACATTTTCTTGTTCTATCTTAATAGTTATTTACGCAACTGGTCGCTTCGCTCGTTTGATAACATCACATCTAGTGACAAAAACTACCACTTTCGCAACGTGTTGCATACAACGTTTTCTGCAACAAGCTGCGAAAAATGAACTTTTGAAATGGAAAACATAACTCTACCTTTAACATACATTCTACTGTATGAACGATCAAGTAGACTGCATTTATGTACGCTTCAAAAGTTGGTTCACTGCGATTATATATCTCAATAGCCGAATGGTTAGAGGTGTTTCTCGGTAAGTATTGGGTTTTGGTGTCGGTGGTTCGAAATTTGGTCTGGGCAGAATTTTTATTTACGGTTATTCAGATATTCAGAAGGAGCGGTGAAAAGTAAATGCATTTCACCACTAGTGACAAAAACCATATACGAAAATCCATTTCACAACTAGTGGTGAAAAGTAAAACATAAAAAACGGGATATTATATTCTACCGATACAGTGAACGACATCTCAAATGTCTCACTGTCATTTTTTTCAGAGAATGTCATTGTGAATTTGCAATGACACAATAAAATTCTCAGAAAAATTTGACAGTGAGACATTTGAGATGTCGTTCACTGTAAATTAATTCAAAACTACCGATAAAAAATAATAAATGACCGATAAATACGGTACCGATAGAAAATAATAAATTATCGATAGCGAAATTCCCAAGTACCGATAAAAATATTCAAAACTACCGATAAAAACCAGAGAAAAAAGACCCTTCGATCGCCACCCAAATCACGCATGAAAAAGTTCAGTTTTCGCAGCGCAGTTGCAGAAAGAAGTAGTATTTATATTTAGATTTTTCTTTTTGTAAATACACACACAGTTATACGAAAAAGAAATGGAAAATAGTCTAGATTATGGCGGATTATCAAGTTACAGATGGGATACTTTCTGGCGAATTTTCTTTTCCGGTAATTTTGTGAGTTTTTGAAAACGAAACGGAATGATGTAAAGACAAAAATAAGTTGCAAGGATTTTAAATTCATTTAAACTAAAATACAAAAATAATGAACTTACAAAAGAGTCTGTTGCAACGTAACAGCGTGTGGCTTAGTTTTATTATCATGGAAATGGAAAGATTGTGCAAGAAAAAGGTATTTTGATGATTACGAAGGAAAACAACTGATGGTGATAACAAGTGATCCAGTTTCAAACATAGTACAGGATATGACGAACAAAGAGCTACAGTTGACGCCAAAATTAAATATTAATCACTACTTATGACGGTATAAGCTGAAATAGAAAAGAAACATGGCCGTGATTTCCTACATGAATATGTCGTTGGCGTTATGTACACCAATCTTGTTCTACATATAATACAGATTCTGCTGTTTTCTTGTTAAATGAGCCAAGAATAGTAGAGAAAAAAAATCAAATATTTTGATGACCACTGACAGTTTGATTAATTTTTAGTTTATTACCACATCAGTTTTGCTTTGCTCGGTATTACTATAAGTTACACAGGGATGCTTCTCAAATTTTTGAACAAAAAAGTGAAAAGTTGCTTTTTTTAAGTGAGTAATTTCGGAAAAAAGTAAGTAACTTTAGGAGAAAACTGAGGGTCAAAGTTAGGACGTCAGAAAGCGATGTCTATTGTTTTCCCCACTATTTTTTCATATATTCATTCTTCTTCTTCTTCTTCTTCTTTAGCCTGTTTGTATCCACTGCTGGATGTAGGCCTCCCCTAAATTTTTCCATGTTGTACGATCCATTGCCACTTGTTGCCAGTTCGTGTGTCCATATGTACCTTTGATGTATTTCTTTATTCCGTTTGTCCATCTCTCTGGTGGTCTTCCGACAGGTCTTGTTGTGGGGGGTCTCCAGTCCATGACGGCTTTGGTCCAACGGTCATCTGTCCTTCTTGCAATATGTCCTGTCCAACTCCACTTTAGAGACGCAATTCTTTCCATGACATCAACGACTTTTGTTTGTTGGCGAATCCATTGGTTTGTTATTTTGTCTCTGAGTGTAATTCCAAGCATACTTCGTTCCATGGCTCTTTGTGCCACTCTCAACTTATTTTCAGATGCTTTGGTTAATGTTAACGTTTCTGCTCCATATGTCAACACTGGAAGGACACACCTATCGAAAACTTTCCGTTTTAGACTATTATTCATTTTGCTTTTGAAAATCAGGCTGAGTTTCCCGAAAGCTGCCCATCCAAGACCAATTCTACGCTTGATTTCTGCAGTTTGGTTGTCTAGACCTAATTTCAGTTTGTGACCAAGGTATACATAGCTGTCGACTCTTTCAATAACTGTATCTCCAATTTTTATTTGTCTGTCGTCATCAATGTTTGTCATGATTTTCGTTTTAGATAAGTTCATCTTGAGACCAACTTTATTAGCCTCTTCATTTAACTCTTCTAACATGACTTGTGCTTGGTATAGATTTAGTGCGACTAGGACAATGTCATCTGCGAAACGGAGATGACTAAGGAATTCTCCTTTTATGTCAATTCCCTTTTTGTTCCAGTCTAATTTCTTGAAAACACTCTCCAGGACTGATGTGAACAGTTTCGGTGAGATGGTGTCACCCTGTCTTACACCTCGACCTAGCCTGAATTTCGTCGTGTTCTCATGAAGTTTAATACATGACGTAGCATTTTCGTACACATATTGGAGCACCTTGGAGTACCTTGAGTCCACTCTACATTCGTCCAATGAGTCCCATATCGACCATGTTTCAACTGAATCAAAAGCTTTTTCGAAGTCAATGAATATCTAGACTATGCTAATCTTGTATTCGTTGCATTTTTCAATCAACGTTCTCATCACTTGTAAATGATCGTTCGTGCTGAAACCTGATCTAAATCCACCTTGTTCGACTGGTTGGTAGAAGTCGAACTTTTTCGTGTTCCTTTTTGTGATGATTTTCATGAATAGCTTGTATTCATTCTATGACAGTGTAAAACTGCTACAGTCACCACAGAGTAAAGTTAACCAGGCAGGAGCGCTGACTTGACTAGGGACCTGAATAATCTAGTAGCCCTATATTTTTTGCGAATAAAATTTTTCAATTTATGTCAGTGTTCATTTGAGTTCATTTTCATACAGTGCATTAGGTCCCTTATTTAACGTTTCGAAAATGAACCGCTTCTGTCCGGTTTATTTTACTCTGCCGTGCTACATAAAATCTTGTTGTTGACTTGTGCCTAAACTGGAATTTTGCGCATACAATGTGTTGTCAACCTCGTCTTCACCTCGGGTTGACAATTTTCACATCTATTGCGCAAAATTTCCATTTAAGCACATGTTAGCAAAATAAATATTTTTTATACCAACATCGAAAGTTGATATTTTCGCCCGCATATGAGGGTCGAAAGTAAAAAATGCATCCCGCATTTTGAGGGGCTGTATTTTTTTACTTTCGCCCCTTGTCATTTAATGTACTATTCTACTTGCGGCAACTTTTGTCTTCATTGTTTGAACTTAACGTCTTGTCAAAGTATTTTGTATTCTACAATCCGTAGGAAAGTAGCTTTTTCCTGTCCACAAATGACGTAGCAATTTTGAATCCCAAGGCAACGTAAATGCAATTACATCATCGATCTGCAACTCATTTGAAATTCTTTTTTCTGCTTTTTTTTGTGATTGTCCCTCGTTGTATTCATTTGCAGATTGTTTGCATTATTTATACAAAGATGAATTTAATACAGTCAACACAACACAGAAACGCTTTGTATTATACTTGTAAGGATTTTCTCTTGGATATGCACTGCTATAATACAAAAAGACCATTCTCTCATCGTAATTAATTTTCATTCTTTTTACAACGTCGAAAATCCTCTGCTCATTTTCCATAATCACAATCTATTATCACAGGAAATTTCGGCTAATTCAAAATGAATGTTTGATAATATAAAGGAACATTGTATTTGAGTTTGTGCCAAAAGCTTTTTACAAATGAATTTTGTCAGTTAGCGTACACCTTCCCAATTTGTAATTTTCGACCCTTTTCAAAAGCATAGCGCTATTAGGCTGGTTTAACCGCACTGTTAACGATTTGAAAAAAAAAAATTCTATATTATACGTACAAGTACATCTAATTTAGACACACTTAAGCCGAAATTAAACAATGAAAAATTATTTCTCTTAAGCGTCCTTTTTAATTATGCTCAAAGATTATTCCGAAAATAACGAAAATTCTTTTGTAAATAGAATTTAGTGGGTCAATAATAATTACACTGCAATAACAACAAAAAAAACGTTGAAAGTGCTGCTATATATTGTGCCGACTTGGTTGTGCTCATATATACACGAATGGTGAAAGTTTCCATTATTATATCCATGGTGGATATTTTGCTATTGTGCTATCTTATAAAATATACTAAATTAAAATTAAAATGATCAATTCTGAGTGTATCGTGATGCGAATGAAATGCAGTATAGTGTTACATACCGACCATTTAAACTCTTTTTATTACATTTGTATGGTCTATTATCTGTAAACAATCCACGCCATTAGTCGTATAAATTTATACGTCAGAGAGAGCTTTTTTCTCCTTTGGTACGATCTGTCAGTTTTTCTATTTTGCGATTTAGTATGGAAATGAAAACTGAAATTGAGATATCTTTGCTGTTTTAAGTGGTTTTTCATATTTTTTTGGACCAAAATGTGGTTGGAATCGATTGGCATTAACAGATTATGTGAAAATATTTTTTTCTATTTTATTATTTTGTTAATGTCAATCGATTTCAAACACACTTTAAAACATTTTGGTCCAAAAAAATATGAAAAACCGCTTAAAACAGCAAAGATATCTCAATTTTAGTTTTCATTTCAATACGAAATCGCAAAATAGGAAAACTGACAGATCGTAACAAACGAGAAAAGAGCTCTCTCTCTCTCTCTCTCTCTCTCTGACGTATAAATTTATACGACTAACGGCGTGGATTCAAATGCACACGCATAAGCTCACCTTCGAAATATCAATGTGCGCGCGCAAGCTCAATACTTGTTTTCAAATCACGACTCGCTAAAAATCTTCATAATCGATCAGAGAAATGATGACAGATGGCGTTGAACAGAGAAAGAAATTCTGAAAGATCGTCAATGTGAAAGACGGATTTTGTCTTTACAGTCTCTTAAAATCAGCTGGAGTAACCTTCTGCTATGGTGAAAATGGTGAGAACACAGCACAAATCTTTTCCATTACAGCCTCGTTCATGCATATTGACACATGAATGTATTAACGAGAAAGAGACAGATTTCCCTTTATCAGAGAGAAAATTTTTATTCCTCGTGAAAGAGAAGTAAAGAACTGGACCTTGTTAAACTAAAGATTTTTTTTCTTGTACAGAAATCAAGATAAATTCTATTTTTAATTGAAAAATTATTTTAATGAAATTTTTTAAAGGTCAATTACGTCCTGAAAGATTTACATTTGTATAGAATAAATGTATATGCATGTAGCACTCGTATAATACGGTCCAACTAATTATAGAAAGTTTAACACACAAAACATTGATTTCAAGTTTATCCGAACGGAACGATTCAATTAGTTTTTTGTATAGAAGTCGGAGTTACGAAAATACAGATTTTCCGTTAGTGTTTGTCGGTGTCCGGTTTGTGATATTCATTTGTTAACTGAATTCGAGGTGAAAAGCATTAAAAATCAGTTAAATGTGTCTGTGCTAGCAATAATAAGGTCAGGAAAATAACAACAATCATGAACTCAAAACAAGATTGTACTAGTCACAAAAGAAAAACTAGATTCCAAAGTAAAGCATCACTTTATGAAGACGATTGTCGTTCGTCCCCTGCAAAAAAAAGTAGATTAGATGGGGAGGGCTACCTATTTCTCAGTTTTCTATGTCTATTTGAAATTAACAAAGGAATATTCACATGCAATGGAAAGGGGGAAAAAATGGTCGCTTGAAACATCCATAAAGCAATAACGTTACAAAAATGTATCAGCCAATTCTCCTTTAAAAACACATTCATTGTACATTAGTCTACATAGCTTCTGCTTCACTAAAGGTACACCTAGCTTCATTTGGGTTCACGTAATTTCATTTGGATTCACCTAGCTTCACTCGGAACAGGAAATACGATTCCGCAGGAAGTCCGATTCGCTAGCAATTTAGATTTTCTAGGAATTCTGATTCCACAGGGATTCCCTGGAATTACGACTCTCTGGAATTACGATTCGCTTGGAATTACAATTCCCAAGGAAATTGTGATTCCCTATGAACTAAAAAAACATATAAAAGATGTAAAACATTGTGTCCGTGTCTTCAGTGTGTCAGTGTGATAAGAAATGTCAGTGTGGCTAGGAGTGCCACTGTGGCTAGGAGTGCCACTGTGGCTAGGAGTGCCACTGTGGCTAGGAGTGCCACTGTGGCTAGGAGTGCCACTGTGGCTAGGAGTGTCACTGTGGCTAGGAGTGCCACTGTGGCTAGGAGTGCCACTGTGGCTAGGAGTGCCACTGTGGCTAGGAGTGCCACTGTGGCTAGGAGTGCCACTGTGGCTAGGAGTGCCACTGTGGCTAGGAGTGCCACTGTGGCTAGGAGTGCCACTGTGGCTAGGAGTGCTACTGTGGCTAGGAGTGTCAGTGTGGCTAGGTTAGGAGTGTCAGTGTTGTTGAGAGTGTCGATGTGTTAGTTTAGTTGAAATTGTCAGTGTATCCCGGGTAACAGTACTATTCATATGCATGACATGCACATTTTTAAAATTTGTCATTAAACTTTCAAGTGGTTTCCACCGATTTTTTGGACGAGAAAGGTGACTAAGACCTCAAATACGTAATTCTCATAATTCGAAACACCTAAATTTTTCTCAATCCCCTCCTCTCTTGAATCTGGTCAAATTACTTTACATGAAGTAGATGATTATCTCTTGTTCAATAAAATTTTCACAATATTGTTTGTCTCATTAAATGCAATTTCCGCAAAATGTAATATCCTTTGGCTATATTAACGAGAAATGTTTCGAATTTTGTGCACCACATGCCATATTTCAAAATAAACCAACTCGGTGTTTGGTTTGGCGATATAGCGATAACTTTAACTGAAGTATTCACTGGTGCACAATCAGGTTGTGCTACCTGTAAACCCATGTAGCCAACAACTGCAGTCTAAATGGCATTTTCATAGAAATTTCGTGTGTTTATCCAAATAATTTTCAATCTGTTCCCACATCATTAGACTGATGTTACATATTTAATTGACGTGCACTGCGTGAATATACTGTGGATTGTGTAGCAAGCAGGAATTAATCTAGTTAGTAGTACTTGTGGCAACATAACCAAGAAGGTAACACACTTATTTATTCAGGTATGCATTACAATTTACTGGAGAATATTTTTGAATTTGCTTTGAGTTTAGATTTTAAAATAATTTAATTTGATATTATGTTTGTGACCAATGGTCACTGACCAGTCTATCAGCTGTAATTTGGAATCACTTTTGAGTTCCATAAGTCTTGTTAGTACACTTCACTCGTAATCTCTCGTTATCGTTGTAAAATCCATTGCGATTCTTTTTCGTTCTTCAGAAGTCAGTGTTATGTATATCCGGCGCTCAAAAAATATCTAAAAATAATTTCGACCCAGTCCTATTTGACATTATTTCGCCAGTTTCCATGTGACTTAAATTCTAGAAAACTTCTGGACTATTATTCAATTTGAAATCATAAATACTATTCCATGAATTGTAAAGAAGGCGCATATACTTAAATAAAACAGGAGGGCAAATCCCTTTCCCTAATTCTTTCTTTTTCATATTTTCATTTTTCTTATGGATTTTCGTCCTTATATGTTTATCCTTGTGGAACATTATGTTTTTTGTTGATACAAGTTTGCTTGAAAAATCCAACAGTATAACGTTTCAGGGTGGAAAACCACATTTTGCTTCCATTTTACTATTATCGACACTTGTACTAATTTATGACAAATAAATTGTTATTTGCTTACCAAGTCGCAATAAAATAACAGTTGTAAAGAGAAAAGACTCTTGTTCATCCCATAGGAGAAACAAAATTCGCTAAAATAAAAATTTTCTCACCTAAACTGTCATCAGATAGATAGCGTCAACAAAAGAGCGTAAGGGCAGATTCCGCCAACAACGGTCTGTTGCATTACAATTTTTAAGACTGAAAACTCTATTTTCAAGAAAAAATCGATAAGGCGACATAACTACACGGTCAATATCGTCAGGAACGATATTATCGTTTTTTAGACGATAGTATCGTCTAAAAAACGATGGTATTGTTTTTTGGACGATAGTATCGTTTTTTAGTACCAAAAAATTTCATCCAGGACGATAATATCGTCTAAAATTATAAATTTTAAAATATTTTCAGGACGATATTATCGTTTTCTTGACGATAATATCGTTTTTAAACGATAATATCGTTTTTTTGGACGATACTATCGTTTTTTTGATGATACTATCGTCTAAAAAACGATATTATCGTTCAAAAAACGATAATATCGTTTTTTTGACGATAATATCGTCCTGGATGAAATTTTTTTGGACGATAATATCGTTTTTTAGACGATAGTATCGTCCAAAAAAACGATAATATCGTTCCTGACGATATTGACGGTGTGGAAATGTCCTGCCACCAAAAAATCGTAGTTTCAAGCTAGACTGATCTTTCCTCTATTGCCTCAAAGTGTCAAAAATTTGATCTGAGGTAACTGGCAATACAAAACTATTGCAATTGGCAGAGGTCTGTGTTGCTTAGACAACCCTTGCAGAGGAGTTCCAAATTCTTGACAGCGTGTAAAGGGAAACACCGTTGATTTTGGTTGATGTTTCATTTACGTGAGCTTCAAAATCCTATAATTAGCGTTCAAATTCAGTTAGATTCTTACAGGAATTTAAACAAAATTTTCTTCACTTTGATGCCTGTGCTAGGCTACAACAACTGCGATAAAAGACCGGGTGTTTTGTGAACTAACCTAGATGAGACTAAACAAACAAATTGAGACAAGTACCAATTCACGATGGTCTCAATTCAGTTACGCGTTCACAACGCAGATCTAAACAAAGCGAAACAAATTTATGAAACCGTTGCATAACAGATCGGTTGGCAAATTTCTTTGAATTCACAAACTTACAAATGAAACGAATCCACCCTATCTAACTCACTACCCGGTTCTGTCGTAGATTTACGTTAAACTATGAATTTATGACTCATTTAACACTCGTTTAGGATAAACTATAATTACTTCACGGTTACGACGTGTGATTTCTTTCTTCTTCGGTTTTAACAATAAAAAAACATGGCCTCCGACCGTCATCCGCTCTACTTTCTCGAACGCAATGTCAACTTTCGGTCGTTTCGATTCATTCGCGTATTCGAATCGTTTGTGGCGTCCAAATTCGTTGACAGTCTGCATTTTCAAACCCATATTATATTCTACGGCGATCTCCTCTATCAAAATTTTTTCTCCTCCAATAACGGATTTGTTCCATAGTTTTTCACGCTCTATCGTTTCCAGCAAGTTTTATTCGTTCACCATAGAAACTCAGGCGTCCGCTGATAGACGATTTTACAGATTTTGACAATTTACCATCAGCGAACCGCCGAGTTCTGTTGGAGGACAACCAAAATTTTCGGAGATGGAAAGAGCCGGAAAAACTGTGGAACAAATCCGTTATTTAGCAGAATTTTTTTTTTAAAGCGGAGAATTGCCGAGGCTCTAAAGTTCCAATTCAAAAAAATATTCCCGTAAGGTTATTCATGCCGCACGGATGAAATTTTATAAGTCAGAACTAGGCCTTCGCGTGGATGGGTCAGGCTCTTCATTGAAAAATTGGTCAATTGATGTCTCAAAATGTGAGACTCTCATATGCAAAAAGAGTAGCGCGACTCTCTTTATATTTGTTCGATTCCACTCCATTTTCTGAATTGAGTCCTTAAAGTTTAAAGTTTAAACAAGGGAAAAACAAGGCCAGAATATTTATACTAAAAAGCAGTAAAACGGTAATAGTTATTTGCATTACAAGTGATAAAAAGTTGAAAAGTAGAGTTTTCGTGTGAACTTTGTTGGTCCGAGGCGAAGCCGAGGTCAATAAACACACGAAAACGAGACTTTCGACCCTAGGGAAAACAAAAGCATATAAATAATATTTACTGAAATTATCGTATTATCGATACACGATGTAGAAAATATTGTCCTAACTTATGCGAAAAAGCTCTACGTCGAATTTGCTTCTAGAACTCGCCTCCAGCTTGGGCTTGATGCTGGAAACATCTTTTCTTTTCTGTATTACGTTATGAGGTAATCAGGAAGAAATTGTTCATAAAATAGCAACCATGTTGTTACTCTATTATGTCCATCCATCTACGAACTCAACCTCAAGCACCTCAGACTCAAGCAAAAATTTTGAAAATCTGGTAAAAATTACTCAAGTTAACATGGTAACAAAGAGAAACTGTGTAGAATTAAGCCCATCTATTTGATTCAATATTATTCATCTACGACCTCGTCCTCAAAAACTTCATTCTTCGTTGATTGAAACAAAAATCTTGAAAATCGGTTAAGAATCACTCGAGTTATTTAAATTACTTTCATAAGCAGACCCTTTTTTAATCAGATTCGAATAATTTTCAGTTTTCAATTCATGTCGAACTTGAATATTCTGACAAAAATTCAGCGCAGTATAGTTACTTTGATAATTGAACACAACGCAAACAAAAATGTTTCGTAAAAAGAGCACAAGACCAATGAGTGGTGCTGGTGCACGCTGCCTGACAAGTGTGCAACCCTAAGATCATTATTGTGGTTCAAGGTGAAAATGATTTCAAATTGTTTGAGATAGTAAGCGAAATGAACAGTGGCATATTCAGTTTCTAAGCGCCATTCTTAAAAAAAAACTAAAAAGCACGCAGACTAGAGAATCCAAAGCAAATTTTTTGGTAACCTAAATATGAATAATTGTTCCAATTAGCAAGAAATCTCTAAATAGCATGTAGATAGAAAACACTGCAACGCAATTTTAAAATACTAAGTATCTCATTTGTTAGGCGATATTAACATTACAATAAAAGAAAACCGAATTCAAATGGTGAAGTTTTCTTTACAGACAATTTCCCATTAAGATCACAGTTGCGATTCGTTGAATCAACAAAAGGTGCGCTAGTATTTTATCGGAACGTTAATCAATAATGGCTAATTGTTTTCACTAAGCGTAAAGTGATTCAATTTAGAGCTTTGTCTTGTGTTCGCACTGTATCTGAATATTTAAGATACTTTTGCATCCTGTTTCTCTATTGTGCCAGAAATACAGTGTGCCGGTGCTTTAATCGCCAATTTAACGACGTATCATAAAGTGTGTTTTGTGAATACAATTTGTGAAAAGCCGAATTTACGCACACACCACATTAAAATTCAACAAAAATATTGAAAATCTATTAAAAGATCGTATGTGTGTGTGTGTGTGTGTATATGCACATCGGTATGATCATCACCGATATGATGATACACATAACATAAAGTGTTGGTAATTTTAGACATTGCGATTTAAAATGAAAATTCTATTTTCGTTAACGCGGAGATTTTATTCGTTCTGAACATTGCGATGCTGAATAAACATTCACATTTTAAGCGGTCCAAACTTTACCAACGTATATCGGAAAATAAAAGTAGTCTTAGGATTACACTTCTAAAATAAACACGCATGTCGCGCTAAATGAACGCAGTGCGATTTTGTCTATATTCAAAGAAAATATTAAAAAGTGTGTGTTACGTGAAAAGTGCATTTTCGTTGATTTTATGCTGTTAAAAGATACCGCAAATTTTTGTTAATACGTATTTAAAGACTGACAGTTTTGTTTTTTATATTTTTCATTATACTCCAACAGCAGTTCAAACAAAAGTGCAATCAATTAATCTTATTTTGAACAAAAAAAAGTTACTCAGCTCACAAGTGAATTTGATTCTTTTAACACACATGTAGTGTGTGCTAGTAACATTTCATAAATAACTTTTACTGACTGTGTTACCAACAAATAAATCCTACTGCATATACCACTAGACAATCCACACTAGCCGTATAATCACAACTTTAGTTTTTTTTTTGCAAATAAGTAAAACACTCGTCCGGGTTTAAACAATTCTGAATTATACAGAGAACCAGTGTTCAGAGAACAGACACCAGTGTATGCTAACGGAGGAAACTGAAAACTTTTTTGTGTGTATTACATTTTACGAATTAATTTGACAAGGAAAGGTGGTCAGGCTTAGCCGTCATTCCGACCTGTAAAACCTTGTATCTTTTTAAAGTACAGATAACAAATTACAAATAAAAAATTTCTTCCAAAGGCTTTTCTGCGGAGATGGTTCCCATTATGCAACTGGCGTTGTATCGTTGTATGGCCATAGAAATTTTTTGTATCAGATATGATTTTGATTTTTTATCTCCGCTAATCTCTTGTAATTTTGATCCAATTTTTTCTATGAAATTTTTTGATTCTGTACTCCATGGGCCCATGGTTTCTACCGCGAAAGCTAGTAGAATATAATTATTACTAGAAGTTAAATTAGAATAATGTTTATGTTTGTTAAATGCTGCAGTATTAGCGAGTTCTCCAGCCTTTTTAGATGTTTTCGATAGATAAGAGTCGGCAAAGGTGTCTACACAAGTAGCGTCCCAAACGAGGGGTTTTCCTTTGAACCAAGGTGTTAACGTCACGCCATCTGGTCTTTTACCGTCATTTCTAGATAAACCTATTGGTTCTAATTTGTTAGGAACATGCAATGATAAAAGAGCACGACTAATTATATCATTAAGCTCTGCGTGACGTTGATATCTTCCAGCGCTTTTCTGGCAGCTGAGGCCGTGTAAGCCTTTTGGAGACACCAGAGATCCACATATGCAATGATGTACTGAACATATGTTACATCCTAGACGCAACCCAATGCAAATTCTGAGAGAATTATTGTCCATGAAAGTTCCAATATTCGAAGAAGGAATTGAATGTAGCCAGGCGTTAGATTCTTTACATTGTAAAGCCTGAAAACGTGCTAAATCAACCTTAGAGGTAAATTTTAAATTCGTTTTGATTATTCGTTGAATGTTGATCAGATCCCAAGCCTTTTGTGAGGACTTCAAAGAAGGTACATGAACATTGAAACCTTTCCATTTCTCTAAAGCTTCATCGAATCTAATGGAAAAGGCCTCGTCGTGAGAATTTACGATACGAGAGACGAGGCCCTTAACACCAAATGAAGAGCTGAGGAAAGCCGGTAAGGAAATGTCCTGTAGTCTTCTTATTCCGAGACCACCAAAGTTAATAGGCAAAGTAGCTTGTGTCCACTGTTTGTTATCTAAATCAACATTCAGAATCGTTTCCAAAAGTTCTTTGACTTCGCCATCATAAGCTGAAAGGAAATCAGCAAATTTCCAAGCAGGAGACGTTCTCAATAAATAAGTTAATTTCGGAATAGCAAAACAGTTACGTAAAAGGTATAATGACGTATGTGAATTCAAAATTTTTAAGCGTTCAAACATAACCCTCAATTTACTCAAAACTTTTCCCGCAAATTTGAAAAAACCTTCTTCGAAAATTGGCGCACCGAGCAGATTCAAATCCTCCTTAGTTACAATGCGAATGCCAGGACAAAGATCATTGAATTTCGAAACAATTTCTTCGTCAACTGAGCCTGAACAGAAGAACAATTCACATTTCGACGGATTTATCTTAAGACCAATTTTATCCGCTTCACTGATCACTGTTTCGAGATCGTGGTATACTATTTCCGGATCATCGCATACGGTTCCGTCATCGAGGTACCAGACGTTCAGTTCACTCTTTAAACGTTTAATTAACTTGTGTATGGTTAATGAAAACAAAAGAGGACCTAAAGGGTCTCCTTGCTGAGTACCTATCTGAGACAATATTGTATGTTCACCGAAAAATAAAAGTGAAGAATTTCTGTAGCATTGCCAAAGATAAGGATACAGAGAAGGAAACACTTCTTTTACCTCATTCAACATAGCATCTCGCTCAATTGAATTAAAAGCATTTCTAAAATCTATCTTTAAAAGGACCTTAAACTTTCCAGCGTTAATTGATAAAAAGCTTCTAGTCGCGTGTACCGCAGCTTCACAACCTTGCCTGGTACCAACTCCCAACTGAAGAGGATACAGAAATTCGTGAGCCTTTTCGTTAACGTGTAAACAAGCGACTTTTGAAACTAATCGTCTGATCGATAGGCCCATTGCGATTGGGCGGATTCCTCCATCTTTCTTCATAAGTGCACAGAGAGAAGCACCGAAGGCGTATTGACAAATTGCATCATTAACTTTACCACGAAGGATAAAATTGGTAAGTTCCGTTATAACTGAAAGAGACTCTTTTCCTGCGTCAGCGGCTGAAATTGAAATTAAGTCTTTAAAATATTGCGGATAAAAACCGATGTAACACGTCTACCATTTGGGAATTTTAATTTTGGTAACATAAATTGTATGCTTCTGGTGTCGCCGTTTGCAGTTGAGGTAACTAAGCATTTAGCACATTTTTGAAAGAAGAGGATTTAAGTGTAACAGAAAAAGTCTCGTCAAATTAAAAACAATTTTTAAAAAAAATATAATTTTCCAACATTTTTGAATCGACGCTCTTATAGCAGATGTGAGCTTTCCAGTACGAGTGAGAAATTTTCAATATCATTCGCATTTTTGACAAAAAATATTTCTGTTTTCCGAAAATCGTTGACGTCAGTAATAAAGACCGCAAAACCCATATTTTGGCACATTTATGTATTACGCAAATAATACGGAAATTTCCCAAGTCGATGATGAGTTTGACCGGATTTCATTATCGCCCAAAACCACTTACAGTGGTGGTGTGATGCAAGTCCTGTTATCCACTTACAAAAGAACTGATATCGGTGTAGGTGACGCTTACAGAGTCGACACGCAAAAAGATATGCGTCACAAATGGCAGCTGATGAGGATAGTACGCGAACGTTTTATCAACAAATATTACCCGAAAAACTGTAGAAAGAAAATTATAAAAAAAAATTGCGTCAAATTGGCAGATGATTCGGCTTTCTTCCGCTTGAATTCCATTCTTTAAAGCAATATATTTTAAAAATTACAAAAATTTTCCTTCCTCAACATCTGCCACTTGTGACGCAATTTTTTTTTTATTATAATTTTCTTTCTAAAATTTTTCTGGTAAGATTTTTTGTTGATAAAACTTTCGCGTACTATCTTCATCAGCTGCCATTTGTGACTCATATCTTTTTGCGTGTCGACTCTGTGAGCGTCACCTACACCGATATCAGTTCTTTTGTAAGTGGATAACAGGACTTGCGTCACACCTCCACTGTAAGTGGTTTTGGGAGATATCAGCGCTTTTGTAAGTTTTGATTTTTTAGAATTTGGTCGCAGATAATAGACAATCATATTGTGCAGTTTGAACGAAAATATTCTTCTTACAAAACTGTATAACTTTCTCTTTGATCTGAGCCTTCCACCTTTCATTTGACGAAAATCGAAAATTTTACGAAATTCAAAAATTTGACGAAAATCGAAAATTTGACGAATTTTGAAATTTTGACGGAATTTGAAAATTTGACGCACTTAAAACTCTCATAGCTCCCAAATAAGCGAAAACCATGAAACACGCATCGACCAGAATCTAAAACTCTATAACTTTGTCTTTTACACGAGGTTTCCATCTGCCGCATTTTACGAGTTATGGCTGACATAGCTCGCACTTAAAACGCTCACAGCTTCCAAATGGACGACTTTTTAGGAAAACCATGAAACACGTGTCGACTGAAATCTGAAACTCTATAAATTTGTCTTTTAAACGAACTTTCTATCTGCCATATTTTCTGAGCTATGAGTCCTATAGCTCAATAGCTTAACACGCTCATAGCTTCGAGATTATAAGCGTATCAGTCCTGCGGAATTTTTTTTTGTCAAATTTTTCAGTGTGAACGGACTTGCGTCATGGCCCTTCACTAACGTAGGGCCATGATGGGGGAAAGTAGAAGCGGAGGGGGAAAAGTCAAAAAAGTTGTGTATATATGTTCCTCAGTCCTGCGGAAATTTTTTTTTTTGTCAAATTTTTCAGTGTGAACGGACTTGCGTCACGGCCCTTCACTAACGTAGGGCCATGATTTTAATACTTTTATTAATGTAGTGATTATATATGTGGCAGCTTCGATCAAAAGTCGGTGTTTCCCGTCTGCCACAGTGACATTTTAAACGTCAAACGAAAAAGATATTTGAGATATAGTGATAAAAAAATTATTTTCCCCAATTATGTTTCTTTCTCTAATTGAATTGAATAGCCTATTGTCTGACCACTTTTAACAGTTTCTTGGGTTGACATTTAAAACGTCACTTTAACCATTAAGGCACAATAGTGGCTTTGCTCTAATTTACTATTTTCACCTAGCATTTAGCATAATAGTCATTAATACGTATTGCAATTATTGATTCCTTTTTTGTATCTCGACATCGAATTAAAAATACTTCTACTCCATTCTATATTTATTCAATTAGTTTTACTGTGAGAAAATTCAAGAATTCTACATAAAAGACAACGACGATTATTTTTCTTTTTTGTCTTTTTTTTTAATAAATCTCATACAAATGTGAACCCGGAAAATAAAATTTGAATGAAATTCTTGGCAAACATGCAGACTACCAACGATTTTCAATGCACAGCTCGCTTTGTAGCGCGTGGGTGAATTTTCATATTGATTTGAGAAGTTTATAAATAAGGAAAATCTGCTTGAAATTGAATGAAAAAGGATGTTGTTTCGGTTCTCCAAAACATCTTCGTACTTTTTGTTTGTACTCACATTTGATTTTAGCTATATAAACCGTTAGCTCCTTTGTGTATACACCCCCTTATCAATAACATTGACTTGATGGAATGGATATAATATTACATTTCTACGTCCTTTCAATTTATTATATTACATTGATATTACATTATTTATTGTTTTTATCATCCCGAAATTCATATTATGGAACTTGCAAAATAAATAACGGTTTATTTACCTAGTACAGCAAGCATTTTCTTCTCCATAGAATAACAATTTTAACCGTTCTCAGTATAATCTTCATTATTATTTTTCATTCAAACGTAAGACAAAAAAGAATATTCATACAAAACATTTGGTCGATTGTGCGAAACCCCATTGTAGTCTTGAATGAAATCTGACTCTGAATCTGAATTGTGAGCTAGGCTCGCTGCTCTCGTGTCACTAAATTTTTTTATTTTGGTTAACTTCATTAATCCAATACACTGTATCTGTAAAGCAAAATGTGGGTATTAAGATTGAGTCACTTTATTTATTAACGAATGATAAAATAAGTGGGTCGACTCCACATGGAGTCGTGCACCTAGGCCGTCATTGGTTCAATTGGCCTGTTGTGCTTGACCATGGTCAGTAAGTGACTATTTATTAAGGTCATGTTAGAGCGATTTACTATCGCAATGTTTGCATGCGATGTAAGAAAGTATCGTTTTAATAAATACATTTTATTGCCTGCCCCATGCGAAAATTGACTATTACACGGCTGTTTACCCCCTGCGAAAGTGATCCATTACACTAGGGATATTTGGGGTTTATTTCAAGTTGACAGTTCTTTCAAGTAAAATTTGCCTTGCTTTCATTTTATCTTTTTTGTTGAATGAATCGATCGATCGAAAAAGAATGTAAGAAATGTCGCTAAAATAACATTTGATAAAAATATTGATCGATGAACACAGTTATTTCAGAAAAACTTGTTACGCAAGTAATCTGGTTACAACATACTTTTAGAAGAATTCGCAACACAGAATTGTCGGCCATATTTATTGTAACAATAATTTTGATGTTGCGAAGTAACACTTTATGGCCACACATTTCGTTGTATTTTTCACTTGTAACACTAAATGCTTTTGCTTATAGTACAAACACTACACTTTGTTGCACATTTTTTTGAAAACATTAAAAAGGACTAACAAAATAACTGCACAAACAATGCGCCTTCATCGATACTAACTGCGAAAAACTATTCAATGTCAACATGTCACCAACGCAATTGTAACCACTGTTGCGACAATACTAATGTAACACGAGTGCTGTTTTCGGGATCAATTTTTTAGGAGACGTGTAGCGTGTGAGCCGATTTCGTCAATACACTAGATTTGTTTGTAAACGTTTTATCGGAAGAACAGATTTATTTCTGTTTTGTTGCTGTTGGTTTATTGAGATTTCTGCAGAACAGCCGTGTAATAGTCAATTTTCGCATGAGCAGGCAATAAACCAGAATACGTTGGATGCTGCGACGTAATTCATTGCTCTCGGACACAATTTTGTAGAACTCGCAAACTCACTCGACAAGTGTAGTTGCATACCTCGCCTTCGGCTCGGATATGCAAACTCTACACTTGCCTCGAAAACAGTTATCGAAGCTTGTTGCTCAAAAACTTACTCGTGAGTTTGCTCGTATCACAAAATTGTGTCCTTGTGTAATGAATTACTTTCGCAGCATCCAACGTAATCTACTATTGTCGATGTATTCCGGGCGAAGCCGGGGTGTCAACTCTAGTGAAGGATAGTTACGTTTTTGTTAACGAAAATATAGTAGTGTTCCTGACGATATTGACCGTGTGAAAATATCGTCTCTCCGTGACTTACGTGAATTTTCAGCTGGAAAGGAATTGGTTTCAGTACAGCGCATATGTTGATTGATTAATTTTATATCTTTTTTTTGCTTCTTAACTTGTTACGGACTGATATCATCTGCTGTCGATAATGATTTTACAAATAGACGACAGGTTCTGACTAATATCTCATAGCATGTCCGAACTTTCAAATAACTATTTTGACGAGTGGGGGAAGAGGTCGAGTTTACGAACTAATTAAAACTTGAAATCGCAAGTTTTTGCACTGCGTGTATTGAGTTGTTTTAACTGTTCTTGAAACTATGTCAGTCACGCTGCATATAACTTCTGCAGTGATAGCTTATCGAAATTATGTGGAATGCCAATTGTTTTGCATAATGTGACCACTGAATATTTTGATCTAAATTATTCAAGTTTTCAATACGATCCTACACTTGTGTTCTTTCATCAATTGTGCTTGTATCGGACATAAGCAGCGTTGATTTTCCATAACCGAAATAACATTTAATTGATTTCCTCATTATGTGTAATTTGAGTGTGCAGCATTTCGCATAATAACTCATTTCAGAGATGCTGGAAATTACTTGACATATTTCAAAGACGTACGACACTTAATTGTTACAGGGACAAGGATCCGTTTCATTCGTATACGTACATATACAATATTACATACCTTTATTCAAGACATGTTTAATAAAACTTCATTTGAATTAATGGTATTACCCATTTGTGGTATTGCACCGTCGGTTGCACCACAAGAATTTATTCGTAAGATGCATTTAGCCTGTGCTTTCGGCATAACCAAAATATTAATCTGACATGTCATGTGGGAATAAACAATGATTTCTGTAGCTCTAAAATGTGTAGTGAGAAAAGGGAAGCTAAATTATTGGTTTGAGATGCAGTGCTATTTGTTATTTTATTCGAGCATTTATTTTATGCGAAGTGTACATTACCCCCTCTTATGTACAAAATACATTCGATATTTCGCTAGTTAAATCGCTAAAATTCTTGTGAGGTTGCATTGTTCTAAAATGTGGAGGACAGCAGTTAACGGCAGTTTACTTTATTACCTATTCCAATGCCTAATGCAATCTTCTAGTGACAGTTAAGGCCCGTCCGTCATTGGGAAATGACAGGACAGTTTCCCGAAAATATATGTAAAATTTTATCACAAAAATTCACCGAAAAAATTCAAAGAAACTCACTTCTTATGCCTTCCATTGTATTCGGGCATAGTCTATTTAGGTCGCCAAGGCATATTTGAACACTAAACACTTTTTACTCGATGTAAAAACAAAAAGTTTTTTTTTGTTTTGTCGCGACAAAAACACAGAAAATATTTCGACACAACTGTGACACTCCGCTATTATAAGTACTAGAATGAATGTTTGCTGTGTTCAATTCGGCGGTAAAATATTTTCATTCAAAAAAGTGTCGGACATTTGAAAACAATCATCAAACGGTTGACAAAGGGTAGCGTATACATTTAATAATGCTCATCGAACATTTTTTAAAGCTTTACCAGAGCTCAGCGGACATTCTTTCAACAATGGGAGAGCATTTATTAGCCTCTCGTAAGACTGCGCTGAGCGTAAGTAAATGTTCGTTCCTCTTAGTAAGCTAAGAAGACTTCGCGAAGTCTAATTATGCCACCTCTTTGAAGGCTGAGTTCTAATAATTCTCCGCTGAGCTCAAATAATTCTTCACTGAGCTTTAACAAACCCCCGCTAAGATCTAATAATTCTCCGCTAGGCTTCAGTAAGTGTCCGTTTCCGTTAGGCCTAAGCAAGTTGCATAAAAGCTTAATGGAGCGAATCGGACGCTCAGCGGAGATCTGCCAAAGCTAAGTGGAGTCTTATTAAATCAAAGCAATACTTATTAGGTATCCGCTGATGCTTATTGAGTGTTCGCTTAGCTTCATTGCCGTACTACAACGTGCTATGGTCTGACGGACTCTTACTGAAGCCTAGCGGAGAATTATTAGAGCTCAGCCGATATTTTTATTCAAAGAGTTGGCATAATTAGACTCAGCGAAGTCTTATTAGCTTACTAAAGAAGTGGGAGAGGTTACAATTTTAACAAATGTCTACCATCGTTGAAGTGTCGTACACTTTTTTGAATGAAAATATTTTACCGCCGTAGTGAACACAGCAAACATTCATTTTAGTACTTATAATAGCGGAGTGTCACAGTTCTGTCGAAATATTTTCTGTGTTTTTGTCGCGACAAAACAAAAAAAAAACTTGTTGTTTTTGCATCGAGTAAAAAGTGTTTAGTGTTCAAATATGCCTTGGCGACCTAAAGAGACTATGCCCGATACAATGGAAAGCGTAGGAGGTGAGTTTCTTTGAATTTTTTCGGTGAATTTTTGTAATAAAATTTTCCATACATTTTCGGGAAACTGTCCTGTCATTTCCCTCTATGACGGGCCTTTTAAGAAGTGAAACACAAATTTCACAGTCGGCGACTTTTTAATGAGTGACGCATTTTGTTTCAGCTGATCCATTCATACAAAGAAATGTGTTATGCTTGTTTATACGTGTCAACAATGTAAAACCGTGTAAAGATGTAAGTCACTGCAGAGTAAAGTAAAGCAGGCAGGAGCGCTTGATTGGAGTAGGGACCTGAATAATGTAGTAGCCCAGGGCCTATTATTTGGGAAATAATTCCCAAAATTCCCAAATATTCACAAAGATTGAACTGAATTAAAGAAGTCGTCTGTAGAGACGCAGACGTTTTTTCACTCAGGAACTACCCTTTGAATATTTGAACGATCAATGGATATTATCCTTATAAAATTTCTAATACAGCTATCAAAAATTAGTTAATATCACATTTTTGTTTTATGTAGGATCTGATATTTCTAGTCCCACAGACTCTGACAGCTGTTATATTGAATGAAATATTTGAATTTTTTCCCAGTCGAAATTTTTGTCGCACACATGTAACGACCAGTTTACTGGGATACAAACCAAAAAACCATTCAATATCAAGACTGTCAAATCTGTGGATCTAGAAATTATGTAGAATCTGTTGAAAACGAAAATGTGATATAAAGTAAATTTTTTTAAGTGTATACAAAATGACCTGTTTTAAGCCGATGAAGGAAACCCAAAAAAGTGTTAAGTGCAATGAAAATAACACTTCGCTCATAAGGAATATGCATTGACATTGCCTAATCACGTCAAGCATATTACGTCCGCGGTTCCAAATTTTTGCTTTGACTTCAAAAACCTTGTCATCTAAGTCCCTAAATTGATTTCTGATAAATTAATCTGGTTTTAGTCGGCCATGATTCTAGAAAAGAGATGATCCAGTAGAATTGAGTCCATAGAACGACAATTTATTATTTTCTATTGTCTTCTCTTCAAGTCTGCTGATATAAATACGCTTTGCTACTTCGCGAATAGATGTCGCTCATGGCTTATTTTTTGGTTATCGATTTGGAAATATTTGATAATTTTGTGAATATTTGGAAATATTTGTGAATTTTTGTGAATATTTGGGAATTTTTGTGAATATTTGGGAATTTTTGGGAATTTCGGAAATATTTGGGAAGTAGAAGATTGGAGAAAAGTAGACGATAGAAAATACCTGCTGTAATGCCGCTGGATATTCCTAAATCACTCGTGAACAGCTCAGAGGGATTCTTTTGAATTTCGACTGACCGAAATCGGCCCCATTTTTTTCGGAACTTTCTTATATGTAGTAGTAGTATATAATAAAGTCCCGGAAAAAATAGCGCCGATTTCGGTCAGTCGAAATTCAAAAGAATCCCCTCTAAAATAAACTCCTGATGGATGACATTAAATGTCAGTGGCATTTAGACACGATTTATAAAGCCTGGTTGATAACAATACAAAAAAAGAAGCCTAACATTTTGGCATAATATATTCAAAAGGATCAATTATTTGGGAATTAATTCCTAAATATTCCCGAAAATTCCCAAATATTTCCGCAAAATTCTCAACTATTCCCAAAATTCCCAAATATTCCCAAAAATTCCCAAATATTCCCGAAATTCCCAAATAATAGACCCTGGGTGTAGCCATATTTTTTGCGAATAAAATTATTCAATTTATGTCGGTGTTCATTTGAGTTCATTTTCATACAGTGCATTAGGTCCCTTATTTGACGTTTCGAAAATGAGCCGCTCCTGCCTGATTTTTTTTTACACTGCCGTGTGTAAGTCCATATTTGTTTGTATGAGTGGATCAGCTGAAAAACAGGTGAAACAAAATGCGTCACTCATTTGAAAGTTGCCGTCGCCCACTTTTATTCATCTGACAAAGTAATTTTCTAAGTTGACAATGAAACTTTAAGCGCGAAACAAAAACTCACAAAGACAACAAAAACCACAAATAATATAATGTACACCACACAAGAATTACAACTAAATAGTGGCTTCTATGTGTGCTGTGCTATACGTGCAACTACAAAAAAAAAACGTATAATTGTCCTGACAGAACAGAATGAAAACTTTTATATCCTTTTCCACATAAGCTACCTTATTATTGTACGATCGTATGCGGAATAAAAAGTCTTTTCTTATTTAACAATAAACCAAATCTGAAACGTAATGTCTTTGTTCCAAAATTAACCCAGTTTTTCGGTCGGAAACAAAAGACAGTTTAAAAATGTTGTCATTTAAACAAAAAAGATAAAATGCGTTCATGTTCGTTCATAGTTTCTTTTGTTGAAGAATATCAAACAGAAATATCTGAGGAATTGGTAGATAGCTAGATAGGTTTTTGTTGAAAAACGGAAAAGTTTACATGTACACCATACGCTGGCTTACGTATATATTAGTGTGGTTTTCTGTTAGTTATTTGATTAGAAGTTGCAAATGTTTTTAGTAACAACACATTTGAAAGCGCATTCACTAATTCCCTTGACTGTAAGTCAGGGTCTTATGCCGGAAAATATCCTAAAATGTTTGAATGAAAAGTTGTATGATATGTTATGAAAAACGGAATTGTTTGTCCCAATATTTTGCTTGTAAACACGATAAATTGAGTAATTATAACCAATTACCAATTTTATTTTTTTAATCGACGCAGAATTCAATTCCAGAGGCTAAGTTTGAAGATGGGCTATGTGGGATTAAGGATCTGGAAGTTATTCCAGAAAAACAGTATTTCCCACTGTTGGAAATTAAATCAATCGAAAAAGATTACTTTGATGGAAATTGATTTTGTTGGTTAGTTATATCCATCTATCGCCCAAAACCACTTACAGTGGAGGTGTGACGCAAGTCCTGCTATCCACTTACAAAAGAACTGATATCGGTGTAGGTGACGCTTACAGATTCGACACGCAAAAAGATATGCGTCACAAATGGCAGCTGATGAGGAAAGTAGGCGAAAGTTTTATCAACAAAAATCTTACCAGAAAAATTTGAGGAAGAAAATTATAATAAAAAAGTTTGCGTCAAAAAGTGGCAGATGATTCGGCTTTCTTCCGTTTGAATTCCATTCTTTAAAAGAATTTATTTCACAATTTTAAAAATTTTCCTTCCTCAACATCTGCCACTTCTCACGCAAATTTTTGTTATAAATTTCTTCCTAAAATTTTTATGGTAAGATTTTTGTTGATAAAACTTTCGCGTGCTTTTCTCATCAGCTGCCATTTGTGACGCATATCTTTTTGCGTGTCGAATCTGTAAGCGTCACCTCCACCGATATCAGTTCTTTTGTAAGCGGATAACAGGACTTGCGTCACACCTCCACTGTAAGTGGTTGTGGGCGATATCAGCTCTTTTGTAAGTTGTGATTTTTTAGAATTTGGTCGCAGATAACAGACAATCATATTGTGCATATTGCATATTGAACGAAAATATTCTTCTTACAAAACTGTATAACTTTCTCTTTGATCTGAACCTTCCAGCTTTTATTTGACGAAAATGGAAAATTTTACGAAATTCAAAAATTTTATCAAAATCGAAAATTTTACAAAAAAGCTCATAGCTCCCAAATAAGCGTCTTTTTAGGGAAACCATGAAAACCGTATCAATTAGAATCTAAATCACTATAACTTTGTCTTTTACACGAACTTTCTATCTGCCATATTCTCCGAGTTACGGCTGACATAGCTCGTACTTAAAACGCCCGTAGCTCCCAAATAGACGACTTTTTCGGAAAACCATGAAACACGTGTCGACTGAAATCTGGAACTCTATAAATTTGTCTTTTAAACGAACTTTCTATCTGCCACATTTTCTGAGTTATGGGTCCTATAGCTCAATAGCTTAACACGCTCATAGCTCCGAAATTATAAGCTTTGATAAAATTTCCTTCAAATTAGTTTCTTAGAATTACGTCCTTGACATACCCTGAAAATTTCAGCCAAATCCACCGGTAAATTCAAAAGTTTCGTTGTAACAGAGTGACAAAGTAACAGAGTAACAAAGGTTGGTAAAATTCATCAATTTCAAGATGTATGAAAATACATTTTTCCATACAAATTTCTACAAATTTCCAAGTTTTGAAATTTAATATCTCGGCCAAATCTTAACCTTATGAGGCGTGTGATAGCTCGTTGAACTCGTATGGACGCCCAGATTACGAATAAAATAAGTGGAGGTAGTAGGAGCGGAGGGGGAAAAGTCAAAAAAGTTGTGTATATATGTTCCTTAGTCCTACGGAAATTTTTTTTGTCAAATTTTTCAGTGTGAACGGACTTGCGTCACGGCCCTTCACTAACGTAGGGCCTTGATCACACATGATTGTCAGCTATCACGGCGATAGTTTTCTATAACGGTGATAGTTTTCTATAACGGTGATAGTCAGCTATCACGGGCAAAAGTAGCAGATTTCACGCCATGACATAAAATATTTATAAAATTTAATGAAAAACCATTTTCTGAATCGATATTCAAATGTATGGAATGACACTAAAAAACAATCAAATAGAAAACTTTAAAACTCTCACGAGTGTGAGTAATTCGCACGAGTCGTGCTATTTTATTCATGATTAACGGGGGGCTTCCTTTTTGTACTTAAGTGTAAGGGAAGAACGTCTACCATTTTATATTGCACCAAAGTGAAAGAGTCCTACAATCGTTCCACATTCGCTTCTTTTACTTTTGATTAGCGTTAGCAATAAGACTATGAAACTGAATAATAGAGAACTTACACGAGTGGGAAGTTTGCGGGCAGAGCGGAGCGAGGGCCGTAACTCACACGAGTCCTTAACTATTTATGATTTACTCAAGCGAAGGTTTTTATATCAGTTATTTGTGATGTTTCGGAAAATAAAATGAAATTGATTAAAAATATATTGAAAAAATTGTCAGTCAAGTGACCTGACCCGCCCAAAAGGTGGGCCTAGTTATGTTATTTTGGTACTAAAACTAGAGAAAAAAAATCAAAATTGAAAAATTACCAGTCTTGGACGATTGATTCGGGACATTTTCACTCCGTTCGGGCAACAAATCGTTAAAAATGCGTCATTCAAGACAAATAAGTATTACGTGATAGTTATGTATCACATGGAGTGCTAAGTACTTTATTAGTCTCTAGATGTGTAATTATAACATGAGGCCACAGGCCGTGCGTTATAATACACATCGTGAGCCTAATTAAGTACTTTGCACCGAGATTCATACAACGTTTTATACCACATATGCACCTAAATTTTGCAAATTTTGCATATTATGATCCTGAGTGGCATACATTACTATTACCGTGCGAAGCAATATTAGAAATAGATCGTCACTCAATTTCCTTTACTAGGGAGCGAAAACGGACTTCGTCCCTTCGTAAAGGAAAACGACGTACTACACTCGGGAAATAATTTGATATTTTGTATCCAGATGAGGAAATATATACTATCTATGAACATCCATTTCGATATCGAAATGCTGACTTTTTTAGTATTAAATTGCGAAAAACGTTTTCTTATACTATCGCACGTTTTCAGCATAAAGACGTCCTGAAACCATGTCCACATAATAATCACGTAAAATTAAACCGTGTTAAATAAATACGTCACCATTAAATTATAAGTATTTTATGGTTTTTGAAGATAAAAAAAAACCTATTTCCATGGTGCTGAAAAATTATTGTCATTAAAAAATGCGCGTTGTTTGTTCGTTGTAGGTTTCATATTTTTATGTTTAAAACACACCAGTCTACTGTTATATGGAAAAGCTCTGTTACTCTTTTTTTTTTTGTTAATAATGGTAAGAAAAACAAAGATATCACAACCGCTGAACCGACAACGACATTGTCCAAAGTGATAAAATATGAGAGCTATAATACGTTACGAGGACATTCATAAGTCATAATTAAAATAAAAAAATTGCGGTAAAACTGGAAGTGTGAAAAGGCACGATTTACCTTAAACTGAAGATAACCATTCATTATTTTTTATGCACTTAATTACGGAACATATTTTCAAAGTTGACAGAAAGGGGACATAAAGTCGTACATTTCGTTTTAAATGGGTCAGGCGGGCGTCTTTTTTTGTCGTGTATATACGGAGCACACTAGGATAGCTATCTTTTTACAGAAATATAAAGTTTAAATAATTCTTGCCGCTGTATCTTTAATATAACCCACCCTCACCCATACCGAATTATCAATGAGTATGTAGAAGTACATTTGAAGTATGTAACATGTTATGCGCTGTCTTTCAACGGGAAAATAAAAATTTGTTGACTTATTTTTACAGCAGCTGAGTTCCTTCATCCTTCAACCCTTAGATGTTTTGAGGGATTCTTTTGAAAAACCGCCTACCGAAATCGGACACATTTTCCAGAGGACTTTTTTGTATGTGCCTAGAAATGTATTCTACCCAAAAAGCCAAAACCATTTTCAAAAAAAATCTTCGAAGCTTGTGTGGCTGGTCACGGTTGGTTTGAAACGAGATTAAATAGGGACCGCCGACCACCAATAATTTTTTTTCATATTTATAATGAGTGATGGACAAGAACATCACACAGGAAAAAATTAGCTCGAACCCCTGAGCCGTTTCTGAGAACCAGTGGATGCGCTACCTCAAGCAGTCAGACACAGCCTGACCACAAATTTTATGGGGGATCGGTAGAGGGAACAATTCTAAGATATACTGTGTAAAAAATATTTCTTTCGATCATCTGCTCTCGGAGCAATAACAGTTGAAAGTCGAAATTTCACCATTTTCGAAGAGGTTCGAAGAGGATTTCACCATTTTCGCTTGACAAAGTGACCGAGCCAGCCAGTCCAGATTGATTCTAGACGCGGTTAATAAGCTCTTTCGAATAGCGAAAAAAAAAATTTGAAAATGTTCTTTTAAGTTACATTTTCAGAGAAGTTAATTTTTCCGCTACCCTCGGTGAAATTTGGCCACTTCTGTACCTTTCTGGCAGCCTTATTTCAAACTTATTTGCGCCTATTATTGTAGCCTGATGAATAAGCTTTTCAACGATACCAAAAATGACATACTTGATCCACAACAAGTGCTGTTAAGATGTTTCAGTTTTCAATCGAAGTCACTCTACTTGCAAATCTGGAGCCCTCGAAAACGAAATTATTAAATTTGTTGTTACCTTTCTCATGACACCTCAAACGACCATGTACGGCTCGTGTAACTGGAGAAATTTTTGTTAGAAAAGTGCAAGTTTTTTATCCCCACACAAGCTTCGAAGAATTTTTTTGAAGGTGGTTTTGGCCTCTAGAGTCGAAGTCCGATTTCGGTAGGCTGTTTTTCAAAAGAATCCCTCTTTATTTATTTAACAGAATCTTATGGTTCATTCGCTCTAAAATTGGAGTGCGATAAGAAATACATGGCGCAATAATATTAGCACAATTTCATTCGAGCGCAATTCCAATACATTATTTATAAATAAAAAAAAAATTCTGCCAAGTTCTTGGAAGGTGGAATTGTAGCAAGAACCGATGCAACATTTCCGCGCTGAATTGAGATTGCTAAATGCTGGAACATAAAACTAATCGCTCTTTTCTCATGAGTAACTTCAGCGATCTTGCTTCTAATTACTTGTATTAGTTTAATTGCTTCTTTGCCAAACACAGTGGACGTCCCTGTGGCGACTGGAATGAAAATAAATTGTTCTCGCAAATCGACCTTCGTACTTTCGTACTAATATAACACGAATGTATAACGCTGGCAATATTCCCCGGTATCATATTGTACTATATTTCTACGTATTTCACACCAGCAATCATAGTCGTATATATATATCTATTATTCATTCGTTCGTTTCCGTTAGCATCTGACGTATAAAAAGTACGTGTGTGCATCTTCTAACTAATCTACATAAATATGAAGCTACGCCGCCATCGCAAATTTATATTTAAAGATTATGACTTGACATATTTCCATCTTTTGAGCAATAATAATAAAAAAAGAAAAAAATATTTATTTCAAATTTCCCCATAACGTATCATCAAACCGGATGAAGAATACTGAAAAATAATGTTTTTTTCTCTCTCTTTTTGTGTATTTACAGTGAAATATGGAGCAATTTGAACAACTCCTTACCTGTTGCGTCTGTCTTGACAGATATCGCAACCCCAAACTACTGCCATGCCAGCATTCATTTTGCATGGAGCCATGCATGGAAGGACTAGTTGATTACGTACGACGACAGGTAAATATCTATGCGATATATATGTTTGTATGAATGTTGAGAATGTTGATGCTGAAGCAGTTTTTGTAGTTAAAAAGCTTATGCATAGGATATGGTGATGTCCCATATATATTAAATGGGAATGAAATGATATATCATCATAAGAATAATGCTTTTAGAGGCGACTTATTGTGACAAAAGAATGTAATGTGTAATAAAAGCTAAAACGTTTGGTGAGAGTAATTTGTATCCGGTTGCTCAAAATTTATTATTCATTTTCAGTGAGCTTATTTTAGTTCGGAACATATTTTTTAGAGTTTTAAAAGTCATCGATGTCCCCAGTCAATAAAGTGTTTCCAGGCTATGATATTTTGGCACAAATTTGTAAAATCCCTCAGTGAATTCAAATTTCACGCCAAAATATCATTAGCACTTAATTGACTGGGAACATCAATGCCTTATAAAACTATGATAAAAATCTTAAATTGTGTTTTCTAAAGACGAACACACTGGAACCTGAGACGGTTATTTTGTGCATACTGAGCTGACGCATTGAAATCATAATTTTGAATTTACAGCCTTGTGACCGAGCCTTCGAATCCAACCTAATCACGAAATTTTTGACAACCGATCTACTGAACGAAATTTTTTTCTTCCTAAAGAACCGAGCTCAGAACCCGTACCCGTCAGGAACGTTTCAGAACATGATTTCATTGATTTCGAAAAAAAAATATTTAAAAAAAAATCCGAACCGAACCCTACTTCATTTTATTTACCCGCCGAACCCTACTCATAATTAGGAACATAAACCCGAACCCGAACCGTTTTTGCAAAGGTTCGGAATCCAGCTTGTGGCTAACTTAATTGTGGCTGATTACCGTGTCGTTCATCCTGAAATGATTCTCAACCAGAGGGAAAAGAAATCCTGAATATGTTGATTGGAGGAACATTACTCAATTTAAGAATTTTGCATTCTGAAATAATTTAGGTGTGCTCCACTAAACACTAAAAAACGAACTTTGTATCGCTGTTAAATGTGAGACCCCAACATTATATTTCATAAAACACCCTAATTTTGCACAACTAGATTCACAACAAATTTATATTTTTTCGCAATTCCGGTCCATAATCATCACCTTTCCATGCATCCATTTAATGTCGTTTTGAAGGTGTTTATTTCACTGTATTCCCGGACACAGCGCAATATGAACTTTTTTTTCGCACGCAGTGCGTTATCAACTTTTTTTTCGCACGCTAAAGAACCTATTACCTTCAACGAAGGCTAAATTTTTATAAATAAAAATCTTGCATTGACCAGAAATCGAACCCCCGACACCAAAAGGTTTTTGAGCACAAAGCAGCGACTATAGCCATTCGGCTATAGAGTCACACAATTATACCGAACGTATTGTTGAAGCGAATATACTAAGCATTGACTACTCGATTTCATTCAACGCGTCTCTTTACATCACATTGCAATGTGTATTATAATGCAGCCTTGATCGTTCAAATGAATTTCTGTATACACAAGAATTTTGGAACAAAATGTAGGCGATGTTTTGCATTGGAAATTTGATTATGGCCCGAAATTGCGAAAAACGTTGTATCTACCACGGTAGGTATGCCGGTATTTTTTTCGCACACGACGTCTTATCGACCTCGGCTTCGCCTCGGGTCGACAATCGACATCTAGTGCGAAAAAATACCTTCATACCTACCTTGGTAGATAAATAACTATTGTACAATCGTCGACCTGCATTTTACAATTACGAAAGGTTAATTTTGCGTGAATACCCCAAATCGAAAATATATTGACTCACGTAGTAAATTAATTTTTGGATTTGAATTGGGCCATTAAATGAAACCGTCTCGTTGAAAATGTTAATTTGTAAAAATGCAAAAGATATTTCTGTTTGTGTTGTAGCATACGCAACATTCATTCCTGGTGGTAATTAGTATCCTTTTGAGTTTAACATTTAATTTTTAAAGAACGGGTTATCTATATATAAATATCAAGAGGTACATAATCACACGTATTACATCTTAAATTGCTTGCACGTTCCTATTTTAATAACAATGAAAAGCAGGGTGTCTCGGGTGTTTTTTTTATTAGCATTTAACAAACAAACAAGAATAGACCGGCTAAAGCCTGGTGAGGTCTTTTTTCCTTTTCATAATTCGAATATTAGCAATTGATTTTTCTATCAGCTATGTATTTTTTCAACGTGCAACTCCGATACTACTCTCTTTTTAGCCTGCAACTCCGATAGAACATGTTTTTCCAGGGACTATTTTAGGGAAAAAGTTTTCCCGATTTTCCTAATTTTCCTGATTTTCCCAATTTTTCCTTATTTTCCTGAATTTTTCCGAATTTCCTTATTTTTCCCGATTTTACGTTAATTCTAAATTACACTTCAAAACTCTCTTCCAGATTTAATGGGTAAATAAAATAAATGGTTTGATAGTGGTGGACGATTTCCTGAAAGTATTTGTTGTCATCTCAAAGTGGATTGAAACCATCGAGTCCTTTTTTCTCACCAATGAAGATAATACCTTGTAGTGAATAGCGAACTAGACCTCCATCTCGATATTTCATGTTATCTAAATACTAATGTAAGTCTCTTAGACTTCTTCAATTAATAATAAATAAAATTCTATCTGAAATCACATAATGAGTACTGATGAAACGATTTTGTTAGTAAAGAAAGACCAAGAACCGCAATGCTTGATCAGCCGCGAAAATTAAACGTATGTCTGAGGTGCTCTGTCGCAAGGAGTACTGGGGAAAAGTCATTTTTTATATGAACTTTTTGTACAGTAGTGAGATCAAAGTAGTGCGTAAATGGATGTTCATATATGACGTTTGGAAAAATGAAGATAGAATTCCTGTACATAAAATCTTGTTGCTAACTTGTGCCTAAACTGGACTCGGCTTCACCTCGGATTGACAATTTTTACATCTATTGCTATATTGCGCAAAATTTCCATTTAGGCACATGTCAGCAAAATATCGATTGTTAAAATGAAGCGGAAATATAGAACCGCAACTTTTGGCTTTTTATATTCGGCTGTCCGTTCCGTTGTTTGAACTAATTTTCCGAAAAAAATCGTTGCATTTTTGAGGCATAAAGTAGAACAATTTTTTAGTTTAAAATAATGACCAACTAAACACAATTTCATTAAATCGCAATTTTGTCCATAATCAAGGTGAACTCACTCGAAATTCATTTAACTAGATACTCCAGAATCATAAGCTAAACGTTCCAGTCAACCGCTACCTCTACATGACAAATGATAACTAATCAAAATCTAATAACTCGGTCAGGATTATTATCTCCATCACTTAGCAACCAGCAACCTTTAGCAATCGGGGATTTAAATACTTCGTTCGGTATCGGATAAAATTCGTCTAGACCGACAGGAAATCATTGTAAGAAGTTGCAAAAGAGTTGCAGACGTTAAGAAGAGTTGCAAAAGAGTTACAATTTTTAGTGATTTAATAATCCGTCTAGATTTAATGTCTAAATCTTTATAGCATTAAACAAAAGAGGTCAATTTTATGTTTTTTACCATTTTATGGTCAGGAGACCTGTAGTATCTGTAATAATTGAGTTTTCAATCTGCAAACCAATCGGAAAACTGACGTATTTATTGTAATTAAACTTGTTCAGATCTCTGTCAATTATTCTCAAGACCCTATTAGCGACTGCCACTTCCGTTTTTATTGAAAGAGCCTTTCAGCTCCGATGTTATATCTTGAATTTACATTTTCGAAAACGACTATATCAACTGACATGAAAGTTATTCTTAAATATTAATGATTAACTACTACCTCAAGTCTCAGTGACAAATCACTAAGTCAAGGATGTTAATCATTTTAAAGATCACCCCTACTGTCCCGTAGTAAGCCAGCTCTAAATTCCATTTCGTATTCTAAATATGACGAATATTGAAAACATCAGCGCAGAATATAATTCAAACCAAATAATTTTTTTCGCTCTAGCTAGTTAATCCTTCACAATGAGATTGTGAAATTTTGGTAAATGTTTCGAAATTGCAAACTTCTCGTTGTTGCTCAAATAAAATAATCTAGATTGACTGATGACTTTACAGAACACCCGAATATATACAATTAGTATAAAAACCCCGACAACTGTGGCGGCTGACAACTGTGAAATGCAGAAGAAACGAATATTGAATTCAAAATGCCTAGGTTTACGCAATAAAAAAATTAATTTTTTATTTTCTCTCTAGTTTTTCCTATTTTCCTTATAATTTTCCTCAATTTTCCCGATTTTCCTTAATTTTCCCTATTTTCCTTAATTTTCCCGATTTTCTCTAAAAATTTTCCCTAAAATAGTCCCTGTGTTTTTCGCATGCAACTCTTATGGGTGGCTTGCCTCTCGTGTTTTACTTACCAGAAGAATCGATTTAATGTGTGTTAATGTGTAGTATAATACGTAGCGCCGAAAAAGCGCATCGCGTCTATAGCAAGTTGTGTGAACTGCAAAATACAAGTTCTCTGTAATAACTATTCATTAAAATTTTAGGTAAAATGTCCTGAATGTAGAGCTGAACATAGAATACCGTATCAAGGTGTGCAAGCATTTCCGACAAATGTAACCCTTCAACGCTTCTTGGAATTACGTATGGAAATTACCGGTGAACCTCCAGATCCAACATCCGGTAATTAATTTTGCTTTCCACATTGTTAGAATGTATATGTGTGTGTGTTTGTGTGCGTTTTATAGACGAATAGATTGTTTTATGTTCATGAAATAGAACGTATGTCAGTCAGGGACATTTATTTTATTCCTTATTACGTTTTATTTGTCGTAAAATCATACATATATCTAAAGCAACATTGTATCTGTGAAAGGAAATAGTTTATTCTGAAGATGTGTTTCAATGGTTATGTTATATTATTTGGAAGAAAAGAGGGTGTAATAATAAACGTATAATAGATTATGCTGGAAAAGACATACAATCTTGTGTGTGCGTCTCTTATATGTCTCATCCATTGAAGATCATTTTACATCACATTGTATCTTGAATACACAATGTGATTTTTCTATATAGAGAGAATACCATCAGCGCCTGTTGTACCGAAAAAGGATGCGGTGTAGGATGGAGACGAGCGAGTTGTGAATAGCAATAATATGAATGAAGATGAAGAAAGGAAATTAATTTTTTTTAAAACGCGTTTTGTGGCTTTTATTATTGTTTTTGCGAAAATCAAAAGAAATTTAGACAGAAACATAAACCCATTTCAGTAAAATTCAAATTTGAAATAAAACTCATTTAATTATTATGCATCATCGTGGTGACTCCACCATTTGGGTGGGTCAGGATCCTTGACTGACTGATTTTCCCAATAGATTTTCGTAACTGGTACAGAAATACTATAAAATGGTCTTGCTTTATCATAAATCAAAACAAAATTTTCAGAATAAACAAAGTGAACTTATTGCAGCTACACATAGGGACGCGAGGGACACCTAATCCAAATTTTTCATTTTTTTCTTCTGTCAAGTTTGACAGTACAGCAAAAGAAAATTTGTAATTAGGTCTCCTTCGCGTCCCTATGTGTAGTTAGAGTTATTCATCCTCGCTTCGCTCGAGTCGCAAAGTTCACATGAATTTCATTCCTAATCGAATTAAAAAACTAAAGAAACGTTTTGGTCATAAATTCATTTTCGATCATAGGCAACACATTTTTTAACGAACATTTTCGAGTGATTTGTTGGTATAAGACCCATGACTCATTCAAGGGAATAATACAAATACAGAGTTGTAAAAAGCGACAACAAAGTTGTTGCATGCAATAAATTGAATTAAAAACAATCTTCTTACCATGGAAAATGGGAAAAGTTTTATCGCTTTTTCGTTGTTGTTGTTGCGGGTTATGGAAACATTTTCCAATTTTTTTTTACAACTTAATTAAAACTCACTTGAAACTGCGGGAAAGGGCCTTTTAATTTCGGAAATCCATTAATGGTTGTATTTTGATTTAATTTAAATCAAGTAAATCCAATCGCGACAATCTAGAAATGACAAAAAAATAAAATCATTACCCGTCCATAAATGACCATATGTGCCACCAAGTTCTAATACAAAAAATTCTATACAAAAAATGGAAGCCACGTCAGCTGTCAGTTAATTTTTCACCAAATTAGATGTTGCATTTTTTCAATATTATTCATATTTCCGATAAAATTAAAGATTTACCCTCGCAAAAAAGTTGACAAAATAATTTAAATGTGCATGTGTGTATAGAATAAACGGGTTAATGAATCGTTTAAATCGCTTGCTTTTAGAAACAGTATTCAAACCGTCGTCGAACAATCCAAAAACAGTCGTCGACTGTGTAAAAAAAACAGTCGATCGACCTTTTTAAAACAGTCGAATCGGCTGTTTTAAAAAGGTCTTTTGAGGGCGCCCACAAAATGGTCGTCAGACTAAAATGTGATTTTCGCGGAAAATAATAAGATTTGATTCGTGCCAGGTGGATTTCCAATAAGAATTAGGGTAGATCTAGCGAGTTGTCCCATAAAACCGATATGTGTCGAAGAAAATTGTAAATTGGTAAGACTTTTTAAACAGTCGTTACCGTGATGATCGCCGCGGGAACGACTATTTTAAAACATCAATAAATTTACAATTTTCTTCCACACATATCCGTTTTATGGGACAACTCGCTAGATCCACCCTAATTCTTATTGGAAATCCACCTGACACGCATGAAATTTTATTATTTTCCGCGAAAATCACATTTTAGTCGGACGCCTTTTTTGTAGGCGCCCTCAGAAGACCTTTTTGAAACAGTCGATCGACTGTTTTAAAATGGTCGATCGACTGTTTTTTCAACACAGCCGACGACTATTTTTGTATTTTTCTGAAAGTAATTTAAACGACTCATTTAACAGTTTACGCATGCACAAATTTATTTTATTATAAACTTTTTTGTTGTTTTGTTGGGGTAAATCTTTAATCTTATGCGAAATATGATTGATATTGAAAAAATTTAAGATTCGATTTGGTGAAAAATCAACTGACAGTTGATTATTCTTCCTTTTTTTATTTTTTTATTAGAACTTGGAGGCACATATGTAATGGTCTTTTATGAACAGGTGATTATTCTACTTTTTTGTAATTTCTAGCATTTCGCGATTTGATTAATTTTAGCAAAATTAAATCGAAAACCAACTATGAACGAATTTTAATCAATTTTTGAATTTAAAAAGCCCTCTCCCGCAGTTTCCTTGTAAATACAGTTCCAATACGGAGTCCAAGTAGCTACAAATGTGTTTTCTTTTCATAAATTTGATATTATTCGTTGAGGGTTGATTGAATTGATCAAGGACGAAACTGAATTCTGGAATTAATATTGCACGTCAGGCAGGCCTGGTCTGAAGGAAGAGCATTTAAAATTTGTAATAAAAATGTTTTTGTACATTTTTTGCACATCCGATAAGAGTTATCAGTGTCCAGAATACCAGTCGAGTGCTTAAGGGAATCTGTAATCTGCGTGTTATATTATTAGGTAGATTGCAATTTTCGCCTATAAGTTCACGTAAAACTGCGAAAGTAACTCTTCCACTTCCATACAAAGTGTTATTATAACCTGCATGATAGGGAGAGAAATTTGCTTTTGAGAACTTTTTCGATCCAAACGATGAATGCTTTAAGATTTTACTGTTTTCAGGTCAAATTATGGAGCGCTGTAACGTTTGTTCGGAAAAAGCCTACCTGTCGCCTTGTGCTCATTGCGACAAGAAAATTTGCGAAGATTGCAAGAGTGCCCACATGGATATTTTGCGCAGAGAAATCACCAGAATAAACAGTCAGGTATGACGGATTAAAATCAAAAATGTTTATGTTAGCATCGTCTATAACCGGTGTGCAATTTATTTGGCACAGATTCGGCGTGGCGTTCATAGGCTTCAAGATTCGTTATCTATAGTTGAAAAGAATACGCTCAGCTTGCAGACTAACTGTTTAAGTGTTTCCGAGGAAGTTGACGAAGTGTACCGACGCATGAGCAAAGCTTTAAAGGATCGTGCCGAACATTTACGATCAGAAATTGAACGTTACCTTTCAACTGAACTACGTAACCTTACGGCTCTGAAAGACAATCTTGATTTGGAAGTGGCAAATATTCAAAGTAACTGCGACGTAGCTGACAAATATATCAATGACAATGTCGAATGGGACGACTGTGAACTGATGGATACGAAAGAAATTTTCTTGAGGACGGTCGAGTTTATCAGAAATTTCGAATACGAAAACACGGACTATAATCGTCGCGTTCGGTTCTTTATGGAGAAAAATCCTAATGAACTAGTTACCATTGCTGCTACGTTTGGTGAGCTTCATGTGCAACCACATTCGGTAGCTCCTAACACAAATAGCAACAGCTCACTACAACCACCATCAGGACCTGGTTTGATGAGATCGAAAAGTGATCACCGCCTTGCCACACAATTTAGGCAACAAGAAGAACGTGGATTACGAGATGATGATGAACCAGTTTTGGGTGGACGTAAATTTGGAGAGCGTCAAGCGAGAGCCACCGATCGATACAGCGGTGGTGATGCCGGACGATACGGACGCAATGACTATGATTACGGAAATGACTATGAACCGGACACCACATCAAGATCTACGAAATCAAGATTCCGCTCAAGATTCGTTCGAAGCCACCAAAATGACGACAATTCTGATAATGAGCAGGGTAGGAACGTTCGATTTAACGAAAAAGACAAGGAGAAAGAACGTGACCGTGTTATTGATACGGAAGATGTCGCACGTGGACACTTAAGTGGAATTATTCGACTGACCGATTCACCACGTGTAATGAAACGTTTACAAGAACAAGAAAAAGGAAAAAAGGAGAAAAAGATCGAAGCTACACCGGCAGCGAAACCAGCTGTTGTGAAGCGAGTCACTGCCGCCGCACCGGCAGCAGCCCGACAAATGTCTGAAGATGAAATAGATAGAATCAAAAGACAAAATAAAGGCTCTTCGGCGTCGACTGCAGCAGCTGAACCTGATCGTCCAACTACTGAACGTGTCGCTGCATTGAAGAGCAGAACCACGGCGGGTAGTGAAGATAGTGACAGCTCTCCGTCATCGCCTGTAAGACGTACACCACCCCAGGTCGAGGTGAGTTTTGATGATGATTGAAAGATTGTGGGAATGGTGGTGAATAAGAGAAGAGCTGTACGATAATTTAACTTTTCAATAAAATATTTTGCGATCAATAGTCGTTCCATTTAGAAATTAGACGGCAACGTTTTTGTGGACCAATCGAAAACTTTCGATAATTTTTTCCGATGTAGCCTACAATGAAGTCTTCATGGTTAGCTGTCGCATTAGTCATTTTTCAATTAGATTAGCAATACAATTTCGATCGGTCCTAGGTGTAATATGTAAGATACTTATAATTAAATAATGTGAAACTGAAACCTGAAACTAAAAATATCGAAGATGGTGGGTGAGAGATTAATCATGTGGAAATCTGATATCCGTTCTCGGAAAAATCATGTCCTTCCATGGTATCGTTTTTATTAAATGTAGTATGCTGTAATAACATCCCACGCGTCTTTTTCTTTTGTGTAAGAAATTATATAACGAACCAGAATATCACGGTATACAATCTGCGAGTTCATATTATTTCACTTTATTCCAACAAAATTGCAGAGATCTGAGGAGTTAGTGATAATAGGGACGAAAGAAAATTTAACATAGATTTTGATTACTTTGTCTCAAATCTCATTCAAAATAGAGATGATTGGACATACCAGATTTCTGTGACCATAACGCCCGATGCCCAATATATTTTTTTAAATAGCCCATGCCCAATGTCCAAGAATGAAATACCTAAGCCCATTGCCCAGACCACAAACTTTGTTTAAAAATCACGCCGTGTTGAATTGTTAAAATTTCATTTTTAAGTAATGGTGATACCATACTAGTAATGTCTATCGGTACCACTTTCGATTCCACAATTTCGGAGCACTGCTCATAGCATGAACATAGAAAATATTCGGAGACTAATGAAATCACAGTAGGCACCGCGTTACTTTTATAAAGATAGATGCCTTGTTTTCATTGTACGAGTTAAAACCTACAATAGAAGCAATCCTAAGCGGTAGCCCTTGACACTAAAGTCTCCAGATTTCACACCTGTCAATTCAGTTTTCATGCTAAGAGCAGTGCTGTGATTATTCTATAATTGAGTCCGTTGGGGTCAAACGTAGGTCTATTCCATCTGTCAAAGTGACGTTTTAAACGTCAAACATTACAAACGCTGTAAAACGGTCGGTAATTTCGTTAATTTCTTCCTTATTTTTTTAAAAATCCAGTAAGTGAAAAACAATTTAAGAAAAATCAACGAAATTACTGACTCCTTAAAAGATTTCTTATGTTTGACGTTTAAAACGTCACTTTGACAGATGAAATAGACCTAATTTTGATCCCAACGGACTCAATGGTTTTATGAGAGAATGAGAGATACTTTTTCGCCGTTGTTGACTTGGTAATTTTGATTGGTCTCGCTGTATCTACCATTTATGCTTAAATATACTCATCTAAAGTAGGACAGTTAACCACTAGGACTTCAAGGCTACGATCAATAAATAAATATTTCGAACCTCCGTTACTTATTAGGATGTTGTGTGCCTGTTTTTGGTTTTTGCTTGTTGTTATTTAAGGCTAATCATAGTCAGTTTTTATAAGGACGGAGGGACGATAGAAATGATTTTGAGAAATAATTTTATTGTGAAAAGAATCGAGCAGCTCCAGTTGATTTTTAAGGACGTTTTTTTAGTGAAAGATTTTTCTTTTCATCCGTTTTTGTTAATTGACAAAGTTTGTACCATGAACAAAATTTAATGAAAAATAAATAATTGTAACTTCTAAGCATTACAATAAAATATCGTCATTATAAAAAAAAGTATGAATAGTAAGATGTTAAGACACAAGAATATACAATTTCGAGTTTTATTGCTTATTTTTCGCATTCTCTCGTGATAAAAACGTATAAACGGTGAGACAATTTTTATTCAACGCAAAAAGGAATGACTACAAATTAACGATGAAATATTATCATCCTTCTGGTGTAATACAGAATGGTGAACATCCGTCATCGGTTTCATATTCTTTTATTGTGCTTTGATGAATTTTATGCAAAAAAAAGTGAGAGATATCTTTGGCAAGCCGAACAAAAAAATTACCGAACATAAATTCCATAATATTACGACATCAATCATATCCTTGCATACATAAAAAAAACAACCGGGAACACATAAAAGAGAACACGCACACTAGAAGCGATAGGCATCAGGATGTCATTTACTGTTTTTTTTTCGATACATCAACCAAATTGCAGACACCGGATATGAAAAAAAAAATTACGAAACTGTTTCAGATATAAATTTTTCGGCGAGTTAAAATAACATTCATATTTATTAAGTAGCTTAAATCAAACACAGAGTGATATAAATCGACCGTTTTTCCTTGTTACATCAATCATCGCTTGTGTTGTTCTTGTAATGTTTTCATTTTTTTTCTACTTATTTATTAAGTTTAGCATTTATATTGTATTTGTATTTTTAAAAAGGCTTCCACAGATTTGACATTATGAGACTATGACCCACACACACACACACTCCAAATCTGATGCTATCATCAGTCATAAACACATGAATTATTTATCAAACAAAAATAATAAAAAAAACAAAATTATCGCACATTTTTGGCTTACAGCTTCCACATTATATGTGTATTTTATGTATACCAACAAACTTCACGTTGAATCGGATTTTTTTTTTTAAATTTCAAAAACAAATAAAAACTTAATTCACGATACACATCATCCATAAAGTCATTTTTGTCAGGCCGACAGCGAAGATTCTGATGGCTCAATAACGTCTCCTCAACAGCCAAATAAAACACCAGGTTCGCATGTAAAAACTACTCGTTCAGCTAGTAGTGATTCGTCAACGTCCACCGAGAGCTCAACATCATCGTCAGCTGTACGTAACACGGGCGCTACATACACAACGAAAGAAGTCAAACAGAAGTTGACAGCAAACACGAAACCAGAAACATCGGCCGTTCGAACCCGACCCGTTACCGAAGCGCCAACCTCAACGTCAACGGTTCCCGAGAAGAAGCCGTTCCAAAGTCGATTCTTACCAAATCATCAACAAGATAAGAAACAAGAGACTGAATCATCAAGCGAAGAAGAGACGTCTTCCGAGGAATCTGAGGAAGAAGAGGAAGAAGAAGAAAAAACGCCAGCTAAATCACCAGCTAAAGATTCTGCATTAAAGACGGACATTGGACCGTTGCTAGCACGCAGTTCAAATGCTCGTGACTCACAAGCCGATAGTGCACGTCGCATATCAAAGGATGAGAGTAGTTCACGTGGCGGGTATAGTAGTCCAACAACATATAGTCGTGGGTATGAGCGAGAGAGTAGTCCCAAATACACAAGGACGAGACCGACGCGAGACCAATATGAAGAGCCAAAATATGGATCACCAACTACCGGAACCAGTGGGTAAGTTGCTACATAGCACAATCGTATTCGTTTGGATTTTTCTAACTTCAAACAAGCTTAACAAAACCCTATTCTATGTTTGACTTTTCTGCATTTAGTTTGCACTACCGCATTACATCAAATTTGTATGATAAACTTTAGCGAATGCATCAGTAAATATATGCATTGAATTTGGTTAAGAAAACATTGAGGAAAATCGGTTATCCATTTGCATCTGGTCGGTCGCGAATCGTCAATCATTATTCCAGTCGGGGCCAAATAGTAACAGTATTATACTCGCATAAGTACTCGCACCCGCGTATTATGTTTGACTCTATTAGCAAGTGAACAATCAGAGACGCATTTCGCATACTGACCGTCTTGAACCACTCAAGACGGCTGTAGGTTAAAATAACCCCAATAAAATATCGACGAGACAAAATAACTACAACCAAAATAACCCTGGTGAAAAAAAAGAGGACAAAACACTGATAATTACCCATAATATTTAGGGTCAGTCTCGAACTCGCTTTCTTATAATTTAGAAGCGGCGAGCTTTTTATCCTCGAATATAGTCGATATCCTCGAATATAGTCGATATCCTCGAATATAGTCGATATCCTCGAATATAGTCGGAATCCTCGAATATAGTCGATATCCTCGAATATAGTCGATATCCTTGAATATAGTCGATAGACTCGAATATAGTCGATATCCTCGAATATAGTCGATATCCTCGAATATAGTCGATATACTGGAATACAGTCATATCATCGAATATAGTCGATATCCTCGAATATAGTCGATATCCTCGAATACTGTCGATATACTGGTCATCTCGTCAGTTTTCAAATAATTTTTTTGACATTAGTTATTACTACAACTCGTTATTTTGGTGTGGTTATTTTGACCGAATACCTCGAATTACCTCGAATATAGTCGATATCGTCGAATATAGTCGATATCCTCGAATATAGTCGATATCCTCGAATATAGTCGATATCCTCGAATATAGTCGATATCCTCGAATATAGTCGATATCCTCGAATATAGTCGATATCCTCGAAAATAGTCGATATCCTCGAATATAGTCGATATACTCGACTTCTGTCGATATACTCGAATATAGACGATATCCTCGAATATAGTCGATAGACTCGAATATAGTCGATATCCTCGAATATAGTCGATATCCTCGAATATAGTCGATATCCTCGAATATAGTCGATATACTCGACTTCTGTCGATATACTCGAATATAGACGATACACTGGAATACAGTCATATCATCGAATATAGTCGATATCCTCGAATATAGTCGATATCCTCGAATACTGTCGATATACTGGTCATCTCGTCAGTTTTCAAATAATTTTTTTGACATTAGTTATTACTACAACTCGTTATTTTGGTGGGGTTATTTTGACCGAATACCCTCCGAGTCATCTGTTTTTATTCCGTTTTGCCTCCGTGTACGTTACAGTTGTCATTTCAAACAATATGCTCTATTGTATGAAATGCCAAAGGTCATGTACACGGAGGCAAAACGGAATTAAAACGGATGACTGTGAATAATTGAGACTAATGGTAAGGAAGGGCAGATCATTTTATGCCTTTTAACCGCGATCATCTGATTAAGCTGAAGTCCAAAGATAGTCATTCTTTCATCAGTAATAATTAAACATCAGGCAGAAGAACAATAGACTTTGACTCTGAGGGGTTTTTGACTGATGTCAGTGTGCCAGAATCCCTAAATACATCCAGAATCAGTAATCCTTGGGAAACGATAGGAAAATCTCATGGGATTGTATTTATGAAAACCTTTGCCAGCGAAACTTACAACTTTCAACTTCTATAAGTTCTTCTATCTGAACGAAACGATGATCTATGGAAGTTAACGTCAACGTCATAATATAGAGAATTTTTTTCTAAAAGATACCTGATAAATTCTATTGTAACTTTCGAATTTTCGTAAACTTCATGTACTTCTGTTGGTATATTCCTATGAAGAGGTACCACTGTGAACTATTACCAACAAAAAACTTTTCATCACTAAAAAAACATCTTAACGACGGAGAACTGAATGCTCAAATAACCGATTTGACCTCAAGAAAACCCTAATTATTTGTTGCAAATAGAGAAATAATAAAATTCGCATAATTAAATGTATAAACAGCACCAAATCTTCTACAAATAATTCCAGCTATACCAATAATACAGGCGAAGATTCAGATAGCAAATATGGGACAGGTCGTTCACGCTACTTGGCTTTAAAGGAGCGCCGTAGTCGACTTGCTCGTAGCAGATCGACTCATACATTTGGCAATGATGACGAAGATATCGACGAACCGATGTCACCAACAACAACATCCCCAAATGCTTATCTTGCTTCCAGGTGCGATCCTCATTACTTAAATAAAGTTGATGAATTTTGTGGCTCAGAAAATCTCTTAACGCAATTCATCGTTCAATAAACTGCCAACGAAAACGAACGGAAAGAGGTTTTCCCGAATGGTCAAATGAATATGACAAATTTTTTGAAGGTTGAATATCGAGAATGTCCTGAGCCTGAAAAATTCATCGAAACAACATAGAAACAACATAATACATTTTCCTCTATTTCCACTTTATTGATCTGCTGATTTTATACTTCTTCCGTTTTTTTTTGTACAAATTCATACCAACAACGACACACCAAGATAACACGGTGAAATAGTGCGCTAATATTTCAAAAATATTTCGTCCACAGTTTTTATTGAATTGGTTTTCCTAACGTGCCAAAGACGTGTGCTCAGCATTCATAGTAGATTGATTTGATTAAAAAATTTGTGCGATTTCCCAATTTATTGTTAACAACAGTGTCCATGTTTATCAAACTACCAATTAAACTTATTTCTACTTAAACCTTTTTCATTGCACATGTGGACATTGAATAACTAAAAAAATCTATGTTAAAGGTATGGCACATCATCATCATTAGGTGGTTCTGATTTGTCTCGAAGTCGTTCATCTCATGCACTAAAATCACGTGAAGCTTCACCAGTGAGAAGTAGCGGCGGCAGTACAGAAACTGATAAGGACGGTGCCGCACTTAGCTCATGGGCTCGATATTTAAAAAATAAATACGGAAATCGTTCCACTAAAGATGCTAGCAGAGACGCAACCACTGCAGCATCCTCTTCATCAGCAACACCATCCAGTTCATCAACATCTGCAGCAAGACGATTAAGTCTTGGATTGCCATTACGGCAAGCAAACGAAGTGGCCAGTTCTGATGATGATTCAAAAAACGGGCTAGGCTCCCCTATCTCTCCTACGGCAGCAGCAGTCGGTATTCAGGTCGTAGCAGGTATCTCCCCTAGGACACAATACTTGCAAAAACGTAGACAGCTGTTCCAATTGGGTGGACGGGGGAGCGAGCCCGGATGTTTTACATGGCCGAGGGGATGTGCTTGCGGACCAGATAACAGCATTGTAGTAGCAGACTCATCCAACCATCGGGTACAAGTTTTCGATTCAAACGGTATTTTTGTAAAAGAATTCGGCCAATACGGCAATGGAGAAGGTGAATTTGATTGCTTGGCCGGAGTCACAGTAAATCGCATAGGACAATTCATCATTGCGGATCGTTACAATCATCGTATTCAAGTCTTAGATCCGTCTGGCAGATTTTTAAGAGCTTTCGGTTCACAAGGCACAGCCGACGGAAAATTCAATTATCCGTGGGGTGTTACAACCGATGCGCTTGGTTTCATATATGTGTCAGACAAAGAAAATCACAGAGTTCAGGTACGACCACGTTTAGCTACATGATCAAAGTACAAATTTTCTAACGACAATTGTTTTCAAATTACGATCAGGTTTTCCAATCCGATGGAACCTTCGTTGGTAAATTCGGTACCAGTGGTAAAGATGAAGGTCAACTTGAACATCCGCATTACATTGCGGTTTCTAACACGAACCGAGTAATTGTGTCTGATTCGAACAATCATCGTATTCAAATATTCGACGTAAATGGTCGTGTTTTGTCTGCATTTGGTACCGAAGGATCCGAAGAAGGACAATTCAAATTTCCACGGTAAGCAAATGACTATGAATGTTTTTAAGTGCTCAAAAAGCTCCAGAATATGATATAGGAATGTTCTGAACTGATCATGTAAGTTTCATTGGACCGACTTTAGCAGATCGCATCATATTTTCAAGCGTTAAAAAAATTGTCTGCGATCTCTCGCAAGGCTTTTCGGTGTAGCGAGTTTGTGAATATGATACCCCGTTAATATTGAATTGGATCGTAAACCACTCTTGTGGAATTCGGAAACAATGTTATTGTCTTACAGAAGCTATCACGAGAATACAAAGCGAATAAGTAATGAGCTCCACCTTTGATCCATTTGTTTACCGTCTCATATAGCATGTACCTGTGCACCTACTTAAAAAATCAAATAATAATTTTCATAAAATAACAGAGTTGACTTAACAACAAGAGGAACTATATTACACGTAAAGTATACTGAATAACTTGTGTACGATGCGATGTTTACACAATTCCATCATTTATACCTTAAACTACCCTATTATGAAGCACAGCTAAACTATATACGACTAATCTCTCAAAACAAAACTCTTATTTAAATGTTGTTAGTCAAAATTAAATTTGAACTTTATAATTAATTTTCATCCCAAAACCGCTCTGACACACACACGCTCAGCACACTTGTTAAACAAAGTTATTGAAGTGAAGAGGCATTTTGTTATCAGAAAATTGTGTTGTCGTAACTTCTAATTGATTTATAACTATACAACAACAAACATCGTAAGGAACCTCGACTCAAGTGTTCGTTGTAAAGTACGAATGTGTGCTACAATATATTTTGGCTAATTCACTTGTCGAATTTTCATCATTTAGGAAAAAGCAAAAATGAAGCAGTAATACCACAGAAATATTTTTCCATTGCTGCTATCATCCAAAACAAATAACCAACAATAAACCATAGAGGTAGACTACCTAGAGTAATTATGATTCGAAATTCATTGAAAAATTATATCACACACACCATTAAAACGAAAACGTCAACCTTAGTATTCTTTTGACATTTCGAGTCCCTTTACTTTTGACATTAAGAGTCCACTTACTGTCTGTACACGAAGCTTTCACACACACATTCAAAAATTTGATTTTTCATTTTAATTTGTCAGTTTGTTCTATTGAGAGGGCCCTTGCAATAAACTGAGCTCAAGATGAAGTTTTTACTTTTTGGTGGAATTTATTTGTTTCATCCGTTCGATTCGTTCCACATCATATCAAATTAGAGTAGCTTTTCTCTTTACATTTCTTCCGTTCCAAACGTGTGAGTGAAACGACACTCTTCACATCTCTGTCAACTTCGCAATTTGTGTAACGGTTAACAAATAAAACGGCAGGGCATAAATTCTCATGCGTTCGTAAATCCAAGTATCCGTAACTTGACAGTTGTGTGTACAAAATCCCGTAAGAACTGTCAAGTTACGAACGTTTGAGAATTGAGGCCCAGAACTATTACTAGAATAAATGTTTATTTGAGTTTCGTTTACAACAGAAACTGACAAAAAGCGAGGGAAAGTTCAAAATTATTGACGCATGTTTAAAAAAAGGCTAACACGGAAATCTATCAAATCTTGGAAAATGTCACAGGTTGGGAAGGAGTCAAGACTAAGAGTTGTACACTGCATAGACTCAAAATAATATATTCGACAGAAATTCACTTCAGCCCTTAAGTCATAGTAAATTGGCGTCGTCGTTCGCTGAAAATATTTTTTTTTTCAATTCATTTGTTAATCCACTGATTCAGTTACATTCAAATTCTGAAGCGCAATTACGGCGTGAATTACGTTTTCGCAAATGGAAACAATAAATGTGTGTAATCTTTCGAATAGTCATTAATAAAATCGCTTTGGTATAGTGCCCAGCCCATTATGGCTACGATTTAAATACCTCGATAGGATTAGTCTTTAATATGTTATTTGCATTGGAACAAGTTAAACCACGCGAAATGTTCATTACATATATTCAACATTAATTCGGCGAAAGCTTTCAAAATAATTCTATAATCAGAACTATAGAACAACTGTCCGATGAACGACAATGGATCCATTTATTTAGATTTTTCTATATTCAGACCTCCCATTTGTCCGGAATGTCCAACTTGTCTTTACTTTCGAAAATTTTTCCTAATTTGTCCAACTTGTCCTAGCTTTTCAGCACAAAATTGAAAAAATTTCGTTTTAATACTTATTCGAAATTTGGTATTAGAACCCCCTATTTTATTTGATTATTTCAGGCAATTTAAAAAGATCAATCTAGCTATCTATAATGTTCAATGTTTATAATCCAACTTGTTCCACATTCGATACCAACGCTACTGTGCATTTGAGAAAATTTCGAAAATATTTTTGCCTAGACCTAGATTTGACCTAGATGTTTGGGCCTATCAAGTATGATTTCAACGAATAACTTATACCGTAATTTTTCATTATGTTTTTTTGCAAAATTACTTTATACGTTGTACGGTATTTGCTAAAATTTTGGTTAAACGTGATAAGGTCAAACTACCTAATGATTCGTCATCTATAATTTTACACACTAAAATTAATAATTGTCCAACTTTGTCCTAACTTTATGAAAAAAAAACTGTCATAACTTTTTTTTTTAAATGTCCGGAATGTAGCAAGGTTCTGAAAGAACAGGTTAAGACACTTACGAAGGCGGGTGAAACACAAATCTTGACAATTCAGACATGTATATTGTTTGAAAAGTCAACTTGAAAAAAAAAATTTTTTTTGTTAAGTTGAAATCGTCATATAAAATTTTCCAAACCTAGTTTACGCTACAGGAAAATTTTGATCACACCGCCTTCGTGATCAACTCGAAAGTGTCTTAACCTGTTCTTTCAGAACCTTGCTATGTAGGACACCTAAAAAAGTAGCGGGATGCCTGTATATTTGATGAATAAATGTAGAAACGTAGAAGAAACCATTGGATTTTCCAAAGTATTAAACATCCGACTTTTCTCGCTAATGGACAACTTTTATTTCATAAACTTGATTCACCGACGGTTCGCCTACGAATTATTATAACAAACGAACCGATTCTCCTCAACACAATCGATGATATCGTTCCATAACATAATTCCAGAAAATAATTGACGTTGCCAATTATACTATTCCCACATACATTTTAGAGATCATTTTCGTAACAGAACATCAAATTTGAACAAAACAGTTTTTAGCAAACGTGTGAGAATTTTCTTCTTTAAAAATGAAATTCCATTTAACTTCGCTTCCAATTGTCAGTAGAAGTTTTTTTAATTCTTCTGAAGAAAAGACATTGTCAACGAATGACATGTCCGTCCAACCTTTCTGTAATTAGATATTCATATTTAACGCGACAAAATTTGTTTAGAGGGATTCTTTTGAAAAACAGCCTACCGAAATCGGACGCATTTTCCAGTGGACTTTTTTATATGTGCCTAGAAAGGACTTCGACCCGAGAACTTAAAGCCACTTTCAAAAAAATTCTTCGAAGCTTTTGTGACTGTTGAAAGGTGATCAAAAACCGAAAACTTGCACTTTTCTTACCAAAATTTCTCCTGGTACACGAGCCGTACAGGGTCGTGTGGGGTGTCATTAGAAAGGTAATCACATGTACTATTGAGCCGAATAGAGACTCATTGGTTTTAAAATTAATCCACACTGAAATATGTGCAGTTGAAGTTTTCAACAGAAAACTTGCACTTTTCTTACCAATATTTCTCTAGTTACACGAGCCGTACATGGTCGTGTGGGGTATCATTTGAAAGGTAATTTTATGTGCTTTTGGGCCAAATAGGGTCTTATGGGGGTTTGCAAGCATCTACGATGAAATATGAGAAGTTGAAATGTTTAAGTGCCCATATTTCATCGCATATGCATCCAAACCCCATAAGACCCTATTTGGCCCAAAAGCACATAAAATTACCTTTCAAATGATACCCCACACGACCATGTACGGCTCGTGTAACTAGAGAAATATTGGTAAGAAAAGTGCAAGTTTTCTGTTGAAAACTTCAACTGCACAAATTTCAATGTGGATTAATTTTAAAACCAATGAGTCTCTATTCGGCTCAATAGTTCATGTGATTGCCTTTCTAATGACACCCCACACGACCCTGTACGGCTCGTGTACCTGGAGAAATTTTGGTAAGAAAAGTGCAAATTTTCGGCTTTCGATCACCTTTCACCAGCCATAAAAGCTTCGAAGAATTGTTTTGAGAGTGGTTTTGGCTTCTAGGGTCGAAGTCCTTTCTAGGTACCTATAAAAAGTTCCACTAGAAAACACGCCCGATTTCGGTAGGCTGTTTTTCAAAAGAATCCCTCTTATCCTCTAGGTATCCCAAGCCTAAGATAGAACGTGTATCGAAGATAAACAAAATTGTCCATTAGTTCTGTGCATTATTACATGTTGCTATATATAAGGTCATGTTAACTAGAGTTCACAACTTATTGTTATCATCACGGTTTATAACAGACGGCTGTGTGTCTGCAAAAGATTCTTTTATTTCCAATGAAATCCTCGACAGAAAATTCAATTTCCTATTGTAATGCCTATAGGTGCAATCGAAGTGAATATATGATTATTTCACGACATTCTTTTCGTAATAAACACTACAAAGAGTTCAAACTGGAGCATTGCTTTATGCACTGCAACTAAGCGACAGACTTCATTTGCATAGCCATATTAAATATTTGTAAACTTCATTTTCCTTTACGTAAATCCTAACGTGTAATATGTGAGATATTTGAGATGTGAAGAACCCAACTAAATGAGAATTTGCATAAAAGGTCGACGAAGTAAAAACACAAAGAATTTGATGTTTGAACTTCAAAGTTATGCTAAAGTTTCTTTGCGAGTAAATTCTTATTAGAACACTTTTTTTGTCAGAGTATTTGGAAAGAAAAAGTGAGGAAGTCGTAATTGCTTTAGAATTTATTATGCTTATCTAGAAAATGTACATGGTGCACAAGGAAAGTAAAGTATAAAGTAGAAAAAATAATATTTTGTTTCGAAAGACTTTCAAAGAATTTTTTTTATTTTACTTTTATGGTGTATGTTAGCTAAATGTATCACATCGTAAGGATTGTTTCTTATTAAAAAAAAAACTTTGTAACTTAGTTTGAGGTTATGTTATGATATGTACATATATTGTAACGATATTAGACATCTTGAAAAAAGTTTCAAACTTTTGAGTTACAATCACAAACTTGCATTTTAACTTTGACTTTAGTTTGCACGTATTTCTGTGAGGGTAATAAAAAATGTTTATGAGTTGTTACAGGAAAGTAGGTATACGTAAAGAACTCACTTTACTATATTATGAGGAATCAATTTACCAAAAGGAAAGTACATCTCTAGCAGTGAAAATTTAACGAAGAGAATAATAAAAAAAAATACTTCGCGTTTGATTGAAAGTTTTATAGTTGCAGCAAACTCAATAAAAAGAGTGTTGGCCAGGAATTTTACCTGCTGAAATATTAAAAGTCGGTTCGTATTATGAAATTTTTTTTTTTAAATCTTTCGCTTGGTCTAATACAGTTTATACTCAGTGTATATGCGACCAGGAATTGTCGATTTCAAAAAATTGACGAAGTAACCGCTACTTTTCTATACTGAAGTTTTGGAGTTTTTTTGTGTGATCCGAGTCAAAGCCGATGTCAATAAACACACGAAAACGTCACTTTTCATTTTTATCCCCAGTTATGTAATACTTTTCATCCGTAGGGTTGTAATAAGCCACTTTCAACCCTAGAGAAAACAAAGATATGTGTAAAATATATCATCCAGTCAATCGCAATATGTCATACCCATGAGGTTTATAATTCTGTTAGGAGTATTGATTATTTGCGATTTATCTACAGAAGCGATATGTATCATCAATTCGATCGTTGTTGCATTCAGATGTGATGAAGTTATTATCGTGTGTTGTATCCATATCAGCCAAAAAACCCCTTAAGGCCCGTCATTGGGAAATGACAGGACAGTTTCCCGAAAATGTATGGAAAATTTTATCACAAAAATTCACCGAAAAGATTCAAAGAAACTCACCCATGATGCTTTCTCTTGTATTCGTGCACCGTCTCTTTAGGTACCCAAGGCATATTTAAACACTAAAACACTTTTTACTAGATGCAAAAACAAAATTTATTTTTTGTTTTGTCGCGACAAAAACACAGAAAATATTTCGACACAACTGTGACACTCCGCTATTATAAGTACTAGAATGAATGTTTTCTGTGTTCACTTCGGCGGTAAAATATTTTCATTCAAAAAAGTGCCCGACACTTCAACGATGGTAGACATTTATTAAAATTGTAACCTCTCCCACTTCTTTAGTAAGCTAACAAGACCTCGCTGAGTCTAATTATGCCACCTCTTTGAACAAAAATATCGGCTGAGGTCGAATAATTCTCCGCTGAGCTTTAACAAACCTCCGCTGAGCTCTAATAATTCTCCGCTGAGCTTTGACAAACCTCTAATGAGCTCTAATAATTCTCCGCTAGGCTTCAGTAAGAGTCCGACAGATCTTAGCACGTTGTAGTAAGGCAATGAAGCTAAGTGAACACTCAATAAGCATCAGCGGATACGTAATAATTGTTGCTTTGATTTAATAAGACTCCACTTAGCTTTGGCAGATCTCCGCTGAGTGTCCGATTAGCTCCATTAAGCCTTCCTGAAACTTCATTAGGCCTAACGGACACTTCCTGAAGCCTAGCGGAGAATTATTAGATCTTAGCGGAGGTTTGTTAAAGCTCAGCGGAGAATTATTAGAACTCAGCCGATATTTCTATTCCAAGAGCATAATTAGACTTCGCAAAGTCTTCTTAGCTTACTAAAGAGGAACGAACATTTATTTACGTTCAGCGCAGTCTTACGAGAGGCTACATTTTTAATAAATGCTCTCCCATCGTTGAAAGAATGTCCGCTGAGCTCTCGTAAAGCTTTAAAAAATGGTCGATGAGCAATAATTTTCTACGCTACCCTTTGTCACCCGTTTGATGACTGTTTTTAAACGTCCGACACTTTTTTGAATGAAAATATTTTGCCGCCGAAGTGAACACAGCAAACATTAATTCTAGTACTTATAGTAGCGGAGTGTCACAGTTGTGTCGAAATATTTTCTGTGTTTTTGTTGCGACAAAACAAAAAAAAACTTTTTGTTTTTGCATCGAGTAAAAAGTGTTTTAGTGTTCAAATATGTATTGGCGACCATAAGAGACTATGCCCGAATACAATGGAAAGCATAAGAGGTGAGTTTCTTTGAATTTTTTCGGTGAATTTTTGTGATAAAATTTTACATACATTTTCGGGAAACTGTCCTGTCATTTCCCAATGACGGGCCTTAGGGTAAATGTGACGCAAGTCCTTTATCTTACTTACAAAATAACTGATATCGCTGAGGGTGACGCATTGTGCGTCGTACGCAAAAGTTTTATCAACAAAAAATTGACCCAAAAAATTTGTGAAAGAAAATTTTACAAAAAGAAATTTGCGTCACAAGTGGCAGATGATTCGGTTTACTTCCGTTTGAATTCTTTCAGTACAGTTTTCAACCATTTTCCTAACAATACGTTCCTCAACATCTGCCAATTTTTTGGGTCAATTTTTTGTTGATAAAACTTTTGCGTACGACGCACAATGCGTCACCCTCAGCGATATCAGTTATTTTGTAAGTTAGATAAAGGACTTGCGTCACATTTACCCTTTAAGGGTTTTTTGGCTGATATCACCACTTTTGTAAGTAAGTCTTTTCGTCAACATCAAAAAACCTTATGGAAGTTAAAAAATTCTAGAGAAATCAGTCTGAATCTCAAAATCTAGAAACCGATCTTGGAACACCTCACTTATATCGAAAATAACCCAAATCCATCAAAAAATCCGATGGAAGTTAGGTAGTGCCAGAGGAATCATCTGTCATCCCAGAATTTAGGGACCAACCTTGGAACACCTCATCAATGTCGAATATAACCCAAATCCATCAAAAAATCCGATGGAGGTTAGGTACACTCGCGGAATTTTGAAAATCGACACATTTTCTGTTTCGTGGTTTACTGTTTTTTTGTGAATTTTGCATGTATTTTTATATGGAGAAATCAGAAACTCAAGTAAAACACAGAAACAGAAAATGTGTCGGTTTTCAAAATTCCGTGGTTGTACTCGATGTACAAAATTGCACCAAAAATACACCTAAAGCAGCATTCACAATTCGACAGTGGGGAAGGATCTAGCCGAAGACTAAGCAAAGCGGTTTTTCACTCTTTCTATGTCCTTGCACTCGGATCAGAAGTCATTTTTTGAATAACCTTCGGAAAATTTTATTTTAGTTAAAAGGGGCACCGTGAGAAAAACCATAGAACTAAAGAACAAATCGCACAAAATTCTCCTTTTACAAAAAGGTCTCCGCTTGGAAAACAATTAAAAGAGAGAACTGGTTTCAATGTTATCTTGAAAACGACGCAGCAACCAAAACGGAGTGACTGCGAGCCGGTTCCAAGGCTGTCCATTTGGCTCTACGTTTAAGTAACACTTCGATTAAACAATTGAAAAGAGCGTCGAAGTGCGATGACAGCTTAAGTATGATGGCCATGAAGAGATTTTCATTAAAACCTTCGATTTGTTGTGAAATTGACCATCTGGTCTTTCAAACAGCTGCTTTTTTACCAGATAGAATTTTTCCTTATCTGTTCCAATGATATACTATGTATACCAGCCATTCCCGTACGTAGCACGAATGTTAAATAAATAGCAAAAAAAAAATTGATGTTATTTTGTGACCAAAAACGAACCGGAATCCTCTTGTTGTTCCTCTAGTTGTATGATTTTTTATTAATATTTTTCTTAAACATAGAAAAACATGTATAATATGATGTCATTTTTGTTTCATTTAAAAGGTAATTGAACATCGAATAGAATGTTGTTGAAAAAAAATTTAAAATTTGGGTCCTTGGACTAAGGCCTCTCCACGGCCCTAAGTGTGTTTTGCATATATCTCGAGTAAATTTCGTCCGATTTTCCTAATTTTTGTTTCATTTGGAAGGTAATCGAAGGCCGAATATAATGTTGTTGAAAAAAAAATTAAATTTGGGTCGTTGGACTAAGGCCGTAACTAGGCCTTAGGCCTCTCAATAAATTAAAATTTTAGGTCAACTTGAAATTTGTGTTACATTTGAAAGGAACGTCGTACGGGGCTTCGTAATTGCGCTATGCGCAATTTGTAAGATGTACACATTTCATAATAATTTGACTTCAACTAGGGTGACAGACGCACTGGGGTCACGTGCGCAATAGATGTACGGGTTCGTACGGGGCTCAGTCGCAGCAAACGCTCCGACTGTTCTGACGGCTCGTTTTTTTAGAAATTAGTTTTGTTATACACTTATTATTAGAGTCGTTTCCCGCAGCTCAGTTGCTTCTGTGGCTTACTCGAAAAATTAATAATCTTTAACATTATTTCATTAAATTGGGATCTATTGTATATTGCTCATTACATGGTTTATTGATACAATGACCGTAATGAAACATGATTTTATTTCTCGTGCGCATATTGCTGGTTGAAGGGAAAATTCAAAGCGATGAATTCCAGCAAAATGTTAACCCTAAAATAGTCTTTTATCCCATTTACAGGGTATAATCGGGTATGTGTGTCAACGAATTTTGGTTTAAAGTTGAATTATTTTCATTGTCCATTTTACGGGTCATTGACCAATTGAAATGTTTCTAATGATTTAAATGCACTTAGGCGGCACAATGTGTAGGGGGAATAAAGCAACTACAAGAAAATAAGTCGAGCATCCTTAATTAGTAGCACATCTCATAGAATATTGTGCGAAACAGTATGCTTTATCCCAACTTATATTTGGTTAATTGGAACACCCTCAAACAATGATATTCTTTATTATACGCAGCACGAAACAAAAATTATGTTTTTTTTTTATTCTCTCTACTTGGAAAACAAACCCCACATTTGAGCGCAAAACAAATCCTGTTCGCATACTTTTAGTTCATAGTTTCTATAAGTGAAGGGTGGTGCTGCTATACTGCTGTTATGTTGCCTCTCATAAGCGGATTTTATTTTGCTCATTACATCTCCTTTGTTGATGCTTGTATACAACAATATTCTTATATGCCGTCAGGTTATTTATATGCTTCCGCATGGATTTTTTCCCTCTTTTTCTTTTGTCCGTTTTTCTTTTTCTTGTTCTTCTTTGCTAATTTGACAGACAACCTGTCAGCTAGCAAAAAAGAATTATGTCCTGGAGAAAAAAAAAGAAGAAATTCTTAAAAGACGAAAATTATGGAAAATGGACAATTCAATTTTCGAAACTGGTTGTTGTCGTGAATAATTCAAAACAACCCTATCTGTACAACGTGATTGTTCAATTCGATTTATTATTTAAAAAGAAATAATTTTAAAATTCTGCTAAAAGATGCAATGTAAAAATTGGGACAGTTGCTATTGCGATGAATCTCATTATCGTCTTTGTCACTGTTTGAAATTTCGGTCTTAGGTTTCGCAATATTCTGACACGGTCCCGTAACAAACGCTTCCATATCATAAATAGTTATTTATGCAATTCAGTGATGATATTATGCAACTTACGCAGCCTGTGTAATTTCGTATGAACGTATTTCATCACACTAGTGCGACATCTTTGATATTTATTCGATTTTCTTCATTGCATAAAACTTTGTATTTGACACGAATTGTATGCTGGTATGTTATTGCAGACGATGTAATCGAGTGCGATAATAGACGTTCAAACGACATTGCACACAGGCTGCGTAAGTTGCATATTATATCATCACTAAATTGTATAATAGTTATTTATGTAACAAGGCTTCGCCTCGGGTCGACAATCGACATCTAGTGCGATAAAATACCTTCACTTCATGCGATTCGTGTTGCATACAACGTTTTATGCAATTCAGTGAGCGAATTCCACGCACACACCAACTGAACACAAATAAGTCCAATTTTTTTTAGCCCCGTACGAAGTACGAAGGGGCTTATAGGATTACGATGCCGTGTGTAATTGATGGAATTCGAAGCAGACGGTAAGGGCAAAGTGTTTGCCTATGTTTATAGATGACGAATACGCAATAAAAATTTGGGCCGTCTCTCCGTCTGTCCGTCTGTCCGTCACGTCGATATCTTGAGTAAATCAAATCCGATTTCAAATTTTTTTTTCCCCTGAAAGATAGTCAAAATAGTGAGGCTAAGTTCGAAGATGGGCATATTCGGGTCGGCCCTTCGTGAGTTAGAGCCACCTAAGTGATTTAAGGTCTTTTGGTGATATTTCTGGCAAAATAAACGATGGAAATGTAAATGACACGGCAAATGATAGGTATTGTCAATACCAATCCAGGGAAAAAAAGTTTTTTAAAATCGGGTGAGTGGACCGTGAGTTAGGGCCTTAGAAGTGAAAAGCTACTAGGGCCGTATGTGTATTTTACATAGAACTCAAGTAAATTTCATTCGTTTTTTGTAATTTTTGTGGCATTTGGAAGGTAATCAAAAGCCGAATAGAATGTTGTTGAAAAAAAAATAAAATTTGGGTCCTCGGACTAAGGCCGCTACTAGGGCCCTATGCGTATTTTACATACAACTCGAGTAAATTTCATCCGTTTTTCGTAATTTTTGTTTCATTTGAAAGATAATCGAACACCGAATAGAATGTTGTTGAAAAAAAAATAAAATTTGGGTCCTCGGACTAAGGCCGCTACTAGGGCCCTATGCGTATTTTACATACAACTCGAGTAAATTTCATCCGTTTTTCGTAATTTTTGTTTCATTTGAAAGATAATCGAACACCGAATAGAATGTTGTTGAAAAAAAAATTAAATTTGGGTCCTTGGACTAAGGCTGTGCCAAATTACCCCACGCCAATCAATCATAGTTCACTATATTCAACTTGTTTCTTTTCTCCAAACACATTTGATTTGTGATGAAGTAACCACAGCTGCATATAGGTTTCTTCCAAGGCCGTTCAAAATGTCCATCGTCATCCACAGAGAAGGCAACACAACCTCACTTTGACGTTTCAACGAACAAATTTTTTTCAAATTGCGGTTATGTTTGCTTCTGTGGATGCTCTCGTTCGTTTTCGGCTTGTCAAAATTCGTTTTTACCGTACGATGGAAGAAACCTATACGCGTGGCTCAATTGATGTGTATATTATGAGCACATGCCACGTTGATGATTCTGATTGGTTTATTTTCAGTGCGATAAATTTTTTTTCGCACTGCTTTTCGCGTCATATTTTGAATGCACACAGGCAGCGTAAGTATCGAGTTCGCTCACTGAATTGCATAAATAACTATTTTATCTATCAACTAGATAGGGTTGAGTGGTTGGTTGGTTCACTCACATATATGTGAATACATGACTGAATGATGGCAGCGTGCGAAAAAAAGTTGTTTTTTTCGCACGCTTCTTATGGATGAAATAAACGAGTCACATTATAAACAGGCAACAAAGAGTTCATTTCCGTGTATTGCAAAAATTTAAATAAGAGTTCATGTGCGTGCACAGTACTTTTATAATGTGTTCTGTTATGTGTAGTTGAGGGTTATATTATTTTGCAGAAACAAAACAAAAATTTAAGTCGACGGATTGTGACATTAGTTTTTTGTTTTTAATTTTTAGTGGCGTTGCTGTGGATGACCAAGGATACATTTGTGTAGCCGATTCAGGAAACAATCGCATTCAGATATTCCATCCTGACGGAAGTTTCTTGCGTGCGTTTGGCTCGTGGGGATCGGGTGATGCAGAATTCAAAGGACTCGAAGGCGTAGCTATTATGTCGAATGGAAATATATTGGTTTGTGATCGGGAAAATCATCGTGTGCAGGTTTTTTAGTAAAAATGGTAATTATTAAATTATTGCTCAAACGTAAACGCAATCTATGGCCCCATCAAACTGTCCACTTATCATATCAATTTGTATACACAATTTCTGTACCTTTATACTAACGTGGAGGAAAATAATTGGAAATTACTTGTATCACTATGATCTGGCCACAAGTTTCGAAGTTTTAGCAAATGAGTATTTTCCCCGCTGAGTTGTGAAAAAACCTATTTTCTGAGCTGAAACTTCGGAAGCCTTTGTTGTAACAAACGTTGTCTTTACCTCGAAAAGAAAAAGAAAATTGCATTTTTGCGAGTGACTTGAACAACACCCTCGAAATGCCATTTTCAGCTTTTCTTCAGTCGATGAACAAATAACTCTCTCCGACGATGACGACAACAATGACAGACTTAACCCGTTAATTCCGTAGTAACGTTTCGTTGTGATGTCAATTCGTAAACCAAACTATTTACCAAATTCTTCCATGGTCAGTAGATGTAAGTAGCTGTCTATTTCGTTAACTTTCGACATATAATTTATGGGTTTCAAAAGATTACAATAGACAAATAATGCAAAGAATTAGATTGATGAATCAATCGAAGACCTTTCTAAAGTCTGAAAATTTCAATAAACTTAACTCAAGATAAGTCTTTCCTTTGCGTGGGTTTTGTTTGTTTCACATGCATTCCATCACATGACAGTATCTTCTCTCTTTTCATTTCTTCCATTCCACGCGTACGGGTGAGTGCATTGACTCGCTTTACATTTCTCCAGCTGAAAGCATAGCAAAAGATTCGGAACGAATAAGCCTGCAGAACGAAAAGCACGTAAAAACTTTATTTGAGTTAACTTTAGGACATTAGGACTTGGCTGGAATTTATGTGTAGCATGTGGTATGGTATCCCGGGAAAGCTGAGAAAAAATCTGAGTTCTATTAGGCTACCAATATCAAAAGCAAGACAGACAATTTCAGGTTTAATTTCTTTCTTCAAATTCACCGTTGTTTTGCATTTTGCCGTTTAGATTTTTAGGTGTTACCTCTGTTATTTTGAATTTTTCATTTAAATTTGTTTTAGTGCCAAAACCTCTACTTTAACGTTACTCTTTTTTCTTTCAATTTCAGATTATTTATTACAACAAAATATTAAATCATTCAACCCCATTCTTTACGCAATTGCTTAATTTTCATCTAATAATCTAACTTCGCTAATTTATGTAATTTTCATTGTCTTTTTTTCTAACGAGAGGATCCAACTCAACGACCTTTATATTTAAAAAGAAAAGAAATTCTTTCAATTGAATATGAATTTTATTGCGATAAAACTCGAATATTGTAATATCACAGTACGAAATTTAAGGAAGAAACACTTATTTAACTTGTTTAAGATTTGTAAATACAGCTCAGATGAAAATTGACATTTTCAACATCTATTGTTCTTTTAAAACCAATCATTTTTCAACAAATTTATTTTTCACTCCGACAATTATTACGAAACCAATCTAGAATAAGTCCATTTTACCTGCAATAAAATGTGATTTTATGAAAAGAGAAATATTTTAAGAAAATTGTCAGCCATAAAATTGTTTAAAACCATTATCAAAACGTACACCGACCCAAAGTTTTTTTTTGTATCAATAAAAAGAATGATGTTACATTAGAGTGTGTTTGATTATACGCAATGACAATGGTTAAAAATCATTATTGCGTCTTTTGCGCGTCCATGATCTAACAACAAGGGCCGCCAAGGTCATCGAGGTGGTTTGAGTTGAGAGAAGAAAAAAGAAAGCAGAGACGAACCTTAGACTTTGTATTTTACCATACATGACTCGGAATTGAGGCCAGGTTAAAGCGCCTTACATCGCATGTAATGATTGATGTTTGATTTGTTTTTCAGCAATCAATAATCAGAGCCATCTGTCGTATTATCAAGTAATTATTAGTCCCGTGTTGTGTATACATGAGCGGGAACAACCTAGTAGAAGATATCTTTGTTATACATCCTCAGCCGATGGCTACAGTCACCGGTAAATAAATATATAAAAGATTAAGACTCGAAACCCCGTTTCTTAAAATACTTGGAAAGAGGAATAGAATCGTGGTATGTTTGGGACTTAGTATTGCGGAACTTGGCCATTTCTCGTCTATACACTCAGTGAATAATATAATCTGAAGTCAATCATAGCTCGTACCATACGCTGTATTCGTGGAATGGCAGATCCGACCTTGAACTTAACTTTCACGCAGCAACATTCAGCCAGCTGAAATGTCTTCAAATTTACCTAAAACTGGCTCAGGTAAAACTTTAAATAAAACTGGCGCAGGTGATGTGATACGTTTGGGATCACTGAAAACACCCCTAGCTGAAATGCCTATGACAAATTTCTAAATGAAGGAGGACAATTCCGAGTTACTTTACGACGACATGAAATTGTTCCGGTTAGAGTTGTTGCTGGTTGTACCTGGTTTATTTTCTATTCAGGCAGGCGCAGACGGGCACAAAACGGCACAAACTCTCGTTTAGCCAAAAGAACGACTTTTTGAGTCGATTCTTTTTCGGCTACATCTGTCATGCAAAACGAAGCGAACTTTTGGATTTCCTTTGGTCTCACTGCTTTTGTTTGAAATTGAAATTGATGAAATTACAAAAACGACCATGACTTTTTCAGAGAAAACTTGACATAATTTTAGTGTCATCAGAAGGTATGTGTTTCACGTTTTCGATGGTTCAATGGTTAGTTTATGTTCAAATATTTATCGCTGGTGGTTGGAGAACAAACATGTTGTTTATCTAATTTGCGGTTACGTATGTGAAACAAGGGGATATAGAGGAATTGCCAGCCACTGACAGTCATACGTATATCGCATTTTTCTTATTTTTCTTGAACAGCAACAAGGTCAACTTTACATTATAGTAAGTATAAATCAACCAGTTCAGAGACTTACATTATTTAAATTTAATATTCAAAGTTTCAACATTCTGAACTATCAACGACAACACCTGCTACATTCAACTTTTTCTTAACTTTTCATTGTAACGAAGAGTATGAGAAAAAAAAACTTCTCACCATAAAAATTTGTTTCTTCTTTGTGTCAGTGTTCGTTTCTTCTCGTTTTTTTTTTAAATATTCATTTTTAAGAGCTTACAAACAATGAAGTACTTTTCACCTGAACTTATTTTATTCGTACTCCTTCGAAGTTGCACTTAAAAAGTTAAAATCTTGGTGAATTTATTATATGGTTAATTGACACTTCCGTGGTAGATTATGTGATTCAAATTGCATAATAGTCTCATAAGAGCGAACGTAGAGAATTGCAACAAGAGGGAAGAATGTGGTATGGTTTTGCTGGAGTGTAACGAGCATTTATTTGAATTATTCGAGTTATATATAACTTTCTAATCGCCGTAACATATGAAATACTTCTCTGTTAATGCAGAGAGTGTCAGTATAAGGTATTTGACCTAGAGTTACAGTAGCGAAAACCTGACCGTGTGTTGCTTGTGGAAATTTACAAGCAAAGAAATTGATAGCACAAAGATATTTATTTAAAATTAATTGTTTTTGGTTTGATTAGGAAGCCAAATGTTCAATCTTCACCTGAATAAGGTTTGCCATTACTTCCGGATTTCAATATATTTCAAGAAAATGACGTGCAAAATTAAAAAGTGTCACGATACCTCAAATCGCGGTCAACTACCTTAGTCTTTTTATAATGCCAAAAATTTAAAACAAAAATTGAGTTGTACGATATCCACACACGGTCGTTTCGCATAAAAATTATACGCCGCGCCATTTGATACCCAGACGTTCTGCTCTTCTTTTCCGATCTCAAATAAAAATGTGAAAAGGAGATTTTGATGATATACTCATAGTTGTCCTCGTCCCGTTGCCAAATTGTAACGTAAAAAAGTCTCTGAATTTGTTTCAGTTTCAACGCTATGATTGATTTCAGTGTTTAGGCTGTTCATACATATCTGATGTCTCTGTAGATTTACAGTGACTCCAAACGCTCTGGTTAAGAGCGCAACGTTTGATCTACTACATGACATTTTGCATAGAATTTTAGCAACTACGTTGTGGATGGTTTTTTCACGTTTCAATTCAGAATTGTCGTAGCTGTTTGAGAATCTGAATATTTCAACTTTGTTGGCTGAAAAAGACGAGATTTTAGTTGACGTCTGTGCGTGAACTCAATTTACGATTAAATTTACGCTAAAGATGCCCCGAATGATTTTTGAAGGATTTTGCAACTTCAGAACGGCTGGTAATGAGACCTCTCAATTTGTGAATTTGAACTAGTGATCAAGCCTCACTTGGTGATGTTGTAGTATCGAATTTCGGAAAAGCGAACGTTGGATTTACGAAGTCTTTAAAGGTTCAGTGGTTTAGTGATTTGTGAATGTTCAGTGATTTTGAAAAAAAGGAGAAAAGATTTTTTTAACCGGTTTTTTGGGTGGTTTTGCTAAAATAGGATACACTCATCGTTTCATTACAATCAACATGCATGACACTCAAAACATGCTTTGTTCTAAATGAAGGATGGGCAGCACCACATACGTTGTTCTAATAGAAGGATAGGTAACACAACATACTTTAGCTCTTATAAAAGGTCGAGTAACACGTCACGCCTTATCCTGATAATGGATGAGGAACACTACATACCTTGTTCTGAGTGAAGGATGGGTAACACAACATACCTTGTGTCTTAAAAAAGAACAGGTAACACTACTACACGCTTTGTTCTAAGTGAAGGATGGGCAACACCACATACCCTGTTCCATGTGATGGGTAAATGGGTAATACACTGAAACTTTCAAAGACTTTACCCAGAATAGTGGGTCACAACACTGACAATAACATGATCGAAAGCTGTCGTCACGACTAGAATTACTTTTGTCAATTTGCTTTACACGTCACTACATTAATAACGTACCTTGTTCTAAGTGAAGGATAGGTAGCACTACATACCTTGTTCTAAATGAAGGATGCGTAACATAACATACCTTAGTCTTAAAAAAGGCGGGTAACACAATGTTCGGTTTGTCCTGATTTAGGAATGGCTGCACTACATACTTCGTTCTGAGTGAAGGATGAGTAACACAACATACCTTGTGTCTTAAAAAATAACGGGTAACACTGCTACACGCTTTGTTCTAAGTGAAGGAGGGCAACACCACACCCTATTCCATGTGATAGATGGGTAATACACTCTTCTGATTAAACGCTATCCAGATTTGAGTCACTACACTAACTGAATTGATACTCTGACAGAATCAGTACATTGACAAAAGGCACTTTTCGTTTTTCGTTTTCCTTTTGGTTTTTCGTTTCTTTTCTTCTTTTTGTTAGTGACCGTGCGTTTTTTTGTTTTAGATTAGTGACCGTGCAGTTTTGTTATTGTCAGTGTCAACGTTTTTGATTTGTATAGTTTTGTGGTTTTTAGTTTTCTGATTTTGTGTGAAAGCGTGTGGATTGATACGTGCGTGAGCTGGTAGGGTGAGCGAGTTTGAGTTTGTTTTACTTTAAGTCTTTTGTTCTATCTTTGTTTTTGTATTTTGATTTTTCTACTCGATGTTTTGCTTTGAATGTATTTTGAATGAAATGAGTTTTTTCTCTTTGTTGTGCTACGTTTTGTGGGTATATTTTCATAGTAGCTTCTCACTAAGTTTCGAAATTTCATCGAAAGATGACAAAACTTTTATTGTAAATTTTCAAATTACTAGTTCAATCAGAAAATTTACTGCTGTCTTGTGAAGGGTGTTGACATATCAACTGAGGATGGTCAGACCACACTGACCAGTGACCGATGTCAACACCTGAGGTCGAAACAGCAATTCTGTCTCAAGATTCACTTCACGTGAGCCGTGGGAGGGAAGAGAATCGATTTCCCTGTTTGTTTTCAATGATGTTTCTAATGTTCATTTAACGATTTACCCGTAGGCACTTCAGCTGGGGTTAATTTTTCAGTAATCCGAAACATCCTGGTTAAGGGCGCAACTTTTGATCTACACGGGATCTTCAACCAACAATAAAGACTAAAGCAATTTCGTTTTAATGTCTCAGTAGTTGCCCAGAATAAAAATAAAAATGTGAAAAGGAGGCTTTGATGATTTACTCATAGTTGTCCTCGTCCCCGAGCGTAAAATATGTATGCTCAGCCCGTTGCCAAATTGTAACGTAAAAAAAGCCTCTGAATTTGTTTCAGTTTCATCGCTAGAAAAATCACCATGATGTACCAGCCTCAAAGTAATCGGTGATGCTTGAAGCAGCTTCAGGCCGACCTGTTTATTTTCAGGTTAGATTTCTTAGAAACCTAAACTAACGTCTTTGAAATAAGGGACGTACTTCGTTTCATACACACGTGAACCTAACGCGGAAAGATTCGGGCTTTCAATTTCAAGTTTCCGGTCAAAGTGTTAAACTCTAAAAAATGTTAAAGAAGTCAGGTGCCGTGCCAGTGTTTTTTGTATTCTTAGGGCGTTCTTGGAACAAATTTTGAAAAATAATGATTAAAGTTATAAAATTGGTCCACCAGGTCTAAACTGAGAACTAACATAACATATCCTCAACAATAAATTGTATTTTCTCAGTGCTGGCTTAAAATTAATAAGATTAATTTAAGTTCTTCTTCTCCGTCTTTGAAACAATCATAAAAACTTTCTTTTGAACCGTGTATCAAATGAAGATTTATTTTGCTTTATAAACTTTTTTATTTTTTACATTTCGTTTACCTTCCAAAGTCGACCACCGTAGTTATCTTTTAATTTCAATTCAAACTGAGTTATTTGTCCGTTGCACAGGTTCATTTATTTGAGAAGTATAACGTATCAGAAAGTCAATTGAAAATTAAAGTCGGATCATTATAATTTGATCGATTCTACTCATTTAATTCATTTTTAAATAATTGTAGTTTTCGAAGAAATCATTTCGAAAACATTACAGTATAAAAGCTGTAGACGTGTAGACACGTGCATTTGAACGGATTACCCGCAGGTATACCGCCAGTAAACAGCTCTAATGCGCATGTGTAAGCTTTTATACTGTAATGTTTTCGAAATGATTTCTTCGAAAACTACAATTATTTAAAAATGAATAGAATCGATCAAATTATAGTGCTTCAACTTTACAAATGAGTAGAAATTTTCCACGACAATCGAACCTAGAAAAATTTAACGAAATTCGAAAATTTGTCGAAAATTCGAAAATTCGACGAAATTCGAAAATTTAACGAAATTCGAAAATTTGACGAAAATCGAAAATTTGGCGAAAATCGAAAATTTGACGAAAATCGAAAATTTAACGAAATTCGAAAATTTGTCGAAAATCGAAAATTTAACGAAAATTGAAAATTTGACGAAAATCGAAAATTTAACGAAATTCGAAAATTTGTCGAAAATTCGAAAATTCGACGAAATTCGAAAATTTAACGAAATTCGAAAATTTGACGAAAATCGAAAATTTGGCGAAAATCGAAAATTTGACGAAAATCGAAAATTTAACGAAATTCGAAAATTTGTCGAAAATTCGAAAATTCGACGAAATTCGAAAATTTAACGAAATTCGAAAATTTAACGAAATTCGAAAATTTGACGAAAATCGAAAATTTGGCGAAAATCGAAAATTTGACGAAAATCGAAAATTTAACGAAATTCGAAAATTTGTCGAAGAAAGTAATTCTCTATCTGCCACCATTCAAGAAATATCTCCAAAACCCCAATTGACCCACCCATTTCCAACTTTCGACATTTTTCACATATGCCCCTCTGTTCTACTCGTAAAACTCTGAGACTTTGCCGAAGAAAGTAATTCTCTATCTATGACCCAAAAAATATTAGTCCTTTCATCCTACGCTCGAGTAGCTCAAAATTTGGTCACTCTAATCACTCTAGCTCAAACGAATCTGCCCTGATTTTTTTAATTTTTTTTTTGTTCGAATCGTGTTACGAATACCTTTCATTTGATGGGTCGCACGCCTCTGTAGGTTTCAATACAGCTAAGCTACAGCCGAAAACGCGTTCCCGACCCTCGAAAACCACACTCAGAAACCACTTCGAGGCCAATAAAACAAAATTCTGGTTTTTCCTGGGGTAATGGCGTATCACATTTTCATTTTTATGCCCACCCTGAGGTTCCTGCAAAATTTCATGGAGATTGGCTGACTAGTTTCCGAGATCGACCGTCGATAGATAGACAGATAGAAACATATTACTCTGTATGAAAGATTTTGATTGTTTGGGAAAAGTCAATTTGGTGTATTTTCTATGAAAAGTGCCAATTTCAAAACGATGTATCTCCGGTAATTTTAAAGCTACATAGTCGAGTGATAGCTCGTTTTGCTCGTATTTGAAGCGCGAATAAGATAGAATAGGATTTGTGGTGATACAGGCCAAAGGAAAGAAACTTAAATTCTCGCCTATATAGTTGCCGCGTCTCAAAAAATTTTCTTCGTTATTTTTTTGGAAGTTAGACTGCGTCAAGTCCTCCGCTAACGCTCCGGACATGATGTGATCAATAAAAATAAAATCAAAATATAAAAAAAACTTTTTCCGAAGTATTATCGCTCAGCAGATATTGGTCCAATTGAAAAACTAATTACCTTGCCGGGCTCCTGAGATCGTTCGCTACACACTAGCACTTTGTTTGACCAAAATCCGTCGAGGTAAAATTTAATTATTTCAGGTGACGGTTGCCAAAGTAATATCATTTTATATTTACGCAATATATTCAATTATACTCCATATGCTGGATATACAAGCGCATATCCAGTATAAGAAAAAAGAAAAGAAATCCCCTATTATATGATACCATAGAATATTACCAGCATTAATACCCTTCTGTACATTACATGTAGCACAGCAATAAAATACCTACCTTGGTAGAGAATGGTTATTTTGCACATTATGATGCTGAGTTGCATAAATAACTATAAATTATACAGTGTTTATGTAGAGCGAGATAGAAAATCAACTCGGGGTCTGCTGTATTAAATAATACAAAAGAATCTGGCAGCAGATCCCGAAATGGAACAATAAGTTGTCGTTTCGCCATCTCTCTCACTTAAACACTCTATAGTAGTCATTTGCAGCGCCCATACACAATGAACGTAGACACTATTAATGGAAACTGATTTAAATGCTAATATTGCAATCAATTTACATCGTTACATTGAATCGTTTGCGTAATACCCTTTCGTTAAATCGTAAATAGGCAATTTACGCTTTGACTGATTCAGTTATCGTTATGTTCAATTTGCCAAAAAGATATCCGAATCCATTTCAATCTTTGATGTTACTTCACAAAGATACTGTTGTTTCGTCATAATAATTTATTGGCATCTGTTTCATAAAACATGCGTTTTCCAATTAAAGAAGAAATCGGCGTAATTAGTCAAGATAGTCTTTCGACACTACGCTCTTACAACTGCATTGAATTGAGCAGATTTTGAATTTTCACAAAAATGTTGGCTTAAGTAGTAGGGAAAATAAGCGTTAGAAACCCATACATTCGAATTTATGTACAGTCAGCTGGTAAGCTGAAGTAAATATTGATATATGTATATGTAACACGGTAAAATGAAGCGGTTGTTGTTTTGAAAATACAGCGGAGTAAGAAAAAATAATTCAATTTATGTCAGTGTTCATTTGACTTCATTTTTTATACCAGTGAATTAGTTCCCTTATGCTTAGTTTCCTCTTACCAAAAAAAGTACTCCATGTGAGAGACAAAATTGAATTTTTTCAATTTTTCTTTGTTTATTTGACAGTTTGCTCTCTCACGGCGCTCTAACGGCTCTCTCACGGCGCTCTAACGGCTCTCTCACGGCGTACTTTTTTTAAGTGGAATGGGCACTTTATTTGACTTTCCAAAAATGAACTGATCCTGGCTGGTTCATTTTACTTTGAGCAAGAAACACGCGATAGCTGATTCTGTTTCCATAACATTTATTATGCAACGTAATGTATCTGTTTCACAGCTTAAGGGTCGTACTGTGTTTGGTCCATGGTAAAATCTCTACTTTCATTTTAGTTCTAAGAAATCTAGGAAACACGAACACTAGTTTTCGGTACGTTTGTATATTCTGCCATAATTTGCAAACAAAATCACATTTTTATCGATTCTTTCATTCATTAATTGTATCATGCGGAATTATCAACCATCACGAGATGCTTCGAATTATGTCTTTTTCATTTATTTTTTGTTGTATACAGACAACCAATCATGTCCCGATTTCCGAACATATTTGTTTACCACACCACCGACGCCGAAAGCAGGTAGAATTCTTGCAATACGAGCGAATGCCGTCTTCAAGTACTCTTGTTTAACTCGCAAAATACGATCCGAATAAGTGAGTGAACGGTCTGGTCGGTTGTATCTGTCTAAGCCATGCAAATGTAGTGGACACGACAGGAATTGCATCATACATGGTACTGTTAACTGAGCCAGGTTATCGGCATTCTGTTTGCCTATGTGTAACCGTTTATCAATTGCTCGTCCAACGATCGGTGGTAACGTGAATGATGCTAAAATCGTCATTGAATCTCTCATCGCGAATAGAGCAAGACTGATGGACGGAAACGGTTTCGGATCACCTACTCCAAACATTCTTGCGTAAGCTTTGTCCTTGAGTACACTTAGCGTTATGTTGGTTGCCGATGAGCCAATAAATTTCGGAACGGTCGGTGATGTTTTCGATCGTTCAGAGATTGCTTCGATGGAATTAGCCACAATGTACGTTCCACCATATACACCCCAAATCATCAGGAAGGCTGGCTGTCTGAGAAACTGTACGGGTTTACGAAACAGTGCCTTGAACCCGTTGATAAGGCATGAGGCTAGTTTCTCTTTACCACTTGCATTTGAAACGATAGCCTTGTCGACAATAGCTATAACTGGTGCAACAGTAAAAGCTGATAGAATACCAGCCGTCCACTCAATGCCTAAGCGCATTGGTAACGGTGATGTATCTTCATTATTATTCATATTTTGTTTGTTCGTTTATTCAAATATTTTGGTACGGTAGTACTACGTAGTACCGTACTACGGAACACAGGTCATGACAAGCAACCGTTACCGATTTTCCTCAAATTATCGATAAACTTTTCGGTGTGAATTGATAAAATCTTTTCAATTTTCTTCAGAAAAACGTTTTTCCCGATATTCCAAACGTAAAACACTTCAATGTTCAACAGAGAACTTTATTTCACGCGGCGAAATACATGCAATTGTCGGTTCGATACAATATTCAGAACTGAATTAGCAAAAGACCAAATTAAAACATTCTCTTGACAACAAAACAGCATCAACTTTCTAATAATAAACAATATGATGATGTATTATAAGGAAGTTCAGATATATAAATTCACACAAAATTGATTTTCGGTGGTCAAGGTTTTAAAATGTCTAAATGCTGTTACACTCTTTCAAATAATATACTTGTGTGTATTACTTATTATTATTCTGCCAAAAATTTTCAACAAATTTTTATTTTCGATTCCTCATTTGTTGAATGGTTGCCAACCGATTTTCGAATTATTTGACTAGTTTCTTTCAGATCCTATTGTCGTGTACTATAAGAAAATCATCTATTTTTTTCATTTAATACGGGATGGTTCCACATTGTATAAGTTTTCACTAAACTATTTTGAACTTTTTCGTTTCTGTGGCTAAAGTTTCATAGGCTCAACGAAAACCTCTAAAGAGAAAAGAGTGACGCAGCCCGTGTGTCAACTTCTATAATAAATGATATCGCTCGGCAGAGCCTAATATTTGGTAATCGTTTTTGGGAATTTTTGGAAATTTAGGGAATTTTTGGGAATTTAGGGAATTTTAGAGAATTTTTGGGAATTTTTTGAGAATTTAGGGAGTTTTTGGGAATTTTGGAAAATTAATAAAATTATAAATAAATAAAATAAATAAATTATTTTAATGATAATTTTGGACTAGGATTCTTTTTAGAAGACCATCGTTTGGTGTTAAAATGTGCTAGCTTTTTTTTTTTTAAATTGTCACATAATTAGCGTTTATTTAAGAAATTTGCATATACCAAGAAAAGGTGGTCAAGCTAAGCCTTCATCCCAACCTGTAAAAACTTGGATCTTTTCAGATTACATTATAAATAAAAAAGGTTTCGCCGCAGGAATTGTTCCCATTACGCAACTAGCATTGAAGCGTTGAATAGCCAACGAGATTCTTTGTGTTAGATAAAATTTTGATTTCTTGTCACCAGTTAATTCCTGCAACTTCGAACCAATTGTGTTGATGAAATTTTTTGATTCTGTACTCCAAGGACCCATAGTTTCTACTGCAAATGCTAAAAGAATATAATTATTAGATAAAGTCAAATCTGAATAATGTTTGTGTTTTTCAAGCGCTGCAAAATTTGCGAGTTCGCCAGCTTTTTTAGATGTTTTCGACAAGTATGAATCAGCGAACGTGTCTACGCAAGTCGCGTCCCAGACCAAAGGTTTTCCTTTAGACCATGGCGTCAAAGTTACTCCATCAGGTTTCTTTCCGTCATTTCTTGATAATCCTTTTGGTTCCAGGTGGTTTGGAATATGAAGGGACATAAGTGCTCGACTTATGATTTCATTCAATTCTATATGACGTAGATATCTGCCTGCACTTTTTTGGCAACTTAATCCATGCAGACCTCTTGCGGATACTACAGATCCGCACAGACACGTGTTTACCAAACATATATCACAACCTAGTCGTAAACCAATACAAATTCTTATCGAATTACTGTCCATAAAAGTTCCAATGTTTGAAGAAGGAATTGCATGAAGCCAAGCATTTGATTCTTTACACTGTAGTGCTTTAAAACGAGCCAGATCAAGCTTCGATGTAAAAACCAGTTCTTTCTTGATAATTCGTTTTGTATTGATCATGTTTTGTATTGATCAAGCTTTTTGCGAAGTCTTCAAAGATGGCTCTTCAACATTTAAACTTTTCCATTTCTCCGAAGCTTCATCAAAATTAGCAATGAAAGGCACGTCTTGAGAGTTTAGAATTTGAGAGACGTGACCTCCAACACCAAATGACGAACCAAGGAAAGCAGGTAAAGAAATGTCTTGAAGTCTTCTTATTCCAAGACCACCTTCGTTAATGGGTAAAGTCGCTTGCGTCCACTGCTTGTGATTCAAATCTACATTCAGTATTACTTCCAAAAGATCTTTAATTTCATCGTCAAATGCTGCAAGAAAATCTTCAAATTTCCACGCTGGAGACGTTCTGATTAAATACAGCAATTTTGGGATTGCAAAACAGTTTCGGAGAAGGAATAATGACGTATGCGAATTTAAAAATTTCAAACGCTCGAACATTACCTTCACTTTGCACAAAACTTTTTCTGCAAATTTCTTGAAACCTTCTTCGAAAAGTGGTGCGCCAAGCAGACTTAAATCTTCCTTAGATACAACCCTGATTCCAGGACAGATTGCATTGAACTTTATATACGTTTCTTCGTCAACTGAGCCCGAACAGAAGAATAGCTCGCATTTCGATGGATTAATTTTGAGACCAATCTTCTCTGCCTCGTTGATCACACATTCAAAATCATGATACACTATTTCGGGCCCATCGCACACACTGCCGTCATCGAGGTACCATACATTTAATTCGCTTTGCAGACGCTGAATTAATCGATGAATAGTTAAAGCAAACAATAAAGGACCCAATGGATCGCCTTGCTGAGTTCCTATTTGCGACAACATGGAATGTTCACCGAAAAATAACAGAGAAGAGTTCCTGTAACATTGCCAAACGTATGGATACAGCGACGGAAATGTACACTTCACTTCGTTCAACATCACATCTCTCTCGATTGAATTGAAGGCGTTGCTAAAATCTATTTTCAAAAGGATCTTAGACTTCCCTAAATTAACTGACAAAAAGCTTCTCGTTGCGTGAACAGCTGCTTCACATCCGTGTCTTATCCCGACACCTAATTGTCGGGGGTAGAGATAATTACCAACTTCATCATTAACTTGGGAACAAGCCACTTTGGAGACCAATCGTCTGATAGAAAGACCTACGGCAATAGGGCGGATACCTCCGTCTTTCTTCGTGAACGCACACAATGAAGCACCAAAAGCGTATTTGCAAATTTCATCATTCACTTTACCACGAAGAATGAAGTTGCACAGTTCTGTTATGACTGAAAGAGATTCTCTACCAGCGTCTAATGCTGAAGCAGATATCAAATCTTTAAAATACTGAGGGAAAAAACCATCCATACCTGCAGCTGAACCACTACCAAAATTTAAATGTCTCTCAGTCCGAGTCACAAAAATTGACACATATTTTGAGTTTTCTCGGAGGTAGGTTGCATCACCGCAAACATTTATATTTTTGCTGAAAGCTAACACATTTTAACACCAAACGATGGTCGTACGTTTTCTAAACAGAATCCTAGTCCAAAATTATCATCAAAATAATAATAATTTTGCCCTGAAATGTACAACAATTTAGCCATTGTATATTCCTCTGAAATGCTCGTAAAACATCAGGAAAAGTTCAAAAACCTTTAAAAACTATGAACAAGCAAAGAAAAATATTTGGGAACTTTTTTTGTAATTTTAGGGAACTTTTGATAAATATTTCCTAAATACTTGGCTCTGAAGGGTATAATTCTCGTGGATGTACTCGCACCAGCCAGGGGTGAGCAATTTTTAGTTATTTTTTCCATTTTTGTAGGCCTCTCCAAAGCTGACATCAGTACAACATTACAATAAGTTAAAATAATTATTCTTGAGAAAAGGTTTTCGGGACCCTCTGACATGCTTTCAACTTTGAACGCTTTAACCGAAAATAATAAAAAAATATTCGAAAAAAATGAAATATACGATTCTCTAGAATTGAAAGACCAATCTAACGAGCTATCACTCCTTAAAATCGGAGACCGCTTGTTCCCCTATCACTATCACCTGCAGTTTTGGCGATATGCTGCTTAAGATGTATTTACCGAGGGGTAATCACTGATTTACTAGCTCAGTAAATCACGGTAAATCACGGTAAATCACAGTAAATCACAGTAAATCACAGTAAATCAAAAATGAAGTTTCCACTAAATTTGAATCTATTTACTTCAATTTGTATTAGTTCATGAAATTTATCCTATATGTTTACGGCCACGATACTTCGAAATGTAATCCAGTGACAATTAAAAAATTTTCAAAAATTTTTCAAAATTTTTTGTGATTTACCGTGATTTACTTGATTTACTGATTTACTAGTGATTGACCCCCTTGGTATTTACTGTATTTTCAATATGTTTTGAAATATTTGTTGTTGTTTTTTGGGACATTTAGGGAATTTTTGGGAATTTAGTGAAATTTTAGGAATTTTAGGGAATTTAGGGAATTTTTTGGAATTTTAGGGAATTTTTTTGGGAATTTTGGGAATTTAGAGAATTAATTATCAAATATTACGCTCTGTCGCTCGGGGTGACGCTTTCAGCTGCATGTGCAGCAAGTGCTTTACATTGGAAATGATCACTTTGAAAAAGCAATGTCTCCAGTTTCTGTGCACCGATTCACACTTCAAAGCTTTCTCCTCTCAGAGAGCCAAGTTCTGGTTAACAATAATTGGCAATTTAAATCAAAGGGGGCAGAAATTTGAGATTCATGTAAATTAAGTCAAGTTAGATTGGTCTAGTACTTCAATTTCCATTCAATATGTAGTCGACTCAATAGCGCAGTGTGTAAGTCGTTAGTCTCACACTGAATTATTGTGTTGGAAGTTCGTGAGTTCAAAATCGCTGACACATTAATAAAAAAAAATATTAATGCGATATTGATATATACGAATGCAAATGGTGGGAACAAAAGCTCTTCAGTCGGCAGTCAGCAAGCGATTTAGTAAGGTGCTTGGCTACGTCGTAGAAGACATTCTCAAAGAAGTTCTTAGGTCTGGGGGATTATCATGGGAAAAGAAGCTCTTCAGTCACCAATCAGCAAAGGTACGAGGGACGCTCCGAAAGTTTCTGGACTAGGATATTTCTGAACTAGTTTTCAGTTATACGATTCACATGGCCTAATCCTATGATAAAACAAAAACCTCTGCTGATGGGGACTTCGCTCCCCTTCCGATCGCCACCTCAAACAGATTTTTTCATCTTCACACAGGTTTTTGTTAACTAATAACTCAGCTATCTAATGACCAAAAAATCAGCAAAAACATTTTCAAGGTGAGGGCTAAAATTAGTTTTATCTAGTTTGGGTCTTTCAAGACATTCACTGATATCTGTAAGAAATCATTTTTCTATAAACGTGAAATTTTGAAGTGATCATCTTGGACACATTTAACCTAACTAATCATTTTTGAAAAAGAAAAATCATATCGTCACTAATGCGATCTCAAGTTCAGTCTTCCGAACTTAGCGTTTCCCTTATGTGAACTTCATGTGTCCCACACATCTAACCCACAAAACTATGTCTCATGAAAAAAAAACGAACCATGTCGATTTAACCCTAGGCTTTAATTTTCCTGACAAATAAGTTCAGTTACGTCCTGAAATTTGTGAAAATAAGAACTCATTTCTTAGAGCCACCATTGAGGTTATGTTTTACATGAATTTAAAATTTCTATATTTTTCGGGAAATAGGTGAGCGATTTAATTGCAATTTTTGATGTACATCTCTTGAACCAATGAAAGTAAATGGATAGGTATGGCCAAACGTTCAAATTTGTTCTAGCTGGAGCACATACGGATTTGCATGGCGCCACCCCAAACGAACTCATTTCTAGTGCAAATTTCCACTAGAAATGAGTTCGTTTGAGGTGGCGCCATGCAAATCCGTATGTGCTCCGACTTGTATGGACTGGCCATACCTACTTATCTACTTTCATTGTCTTGAACGCTGTTACATCGATTCAATTTCATTTTTCGTCATTCAAAACATTTTAATATCTGTGAAATCTACTGAAAGTGGTGAAAAATGTTGAAAATGCAGTGTTCAATACGGAGGTCCTTCGTTGGGTGGGCTTACAACTTATTTAGGTTACTGCGATGTGATTTATATTAGAAAATCCTCTAGTTTAAGAACAAAATCGTTTCGAAAGATTAACTTCATCAGTAATATCCGAGTCCAGAAACTTTCGGAGCGTCCATCGTATATAGTAAGGTGCTTGGCTACGTCGTTGAAGACAAAAAAGTTCTCAAGGTCTGGGTTGCTGAATAACAGATGCTACCGTCAAATAGATCCAATCAATGGAATGGAAAACTCACACACGTTCGGCTGGTTGTCATCAATAGTAATAAATTAACATATCAGTTAAGATTGTACTATAGCATACCAATAAAGGTGTCAAACCATGCTTCCATGTTTAAAAAAAGAAAAAATCAATATGTGAAACGTTGTGCCTATAGATTAAGATTCGGGTTTACTATGTCGGTGGAAGCAAAGTATATAAACACTGAAGGTAATGCAAACCCTCAGCGGATCAGAGAAATGACGTATCTCTTCTTTCAGGTGAATTCATTTTTGTAATGTTGCCATCATCATATTTTCTTCTGTCTAATGTTGTTGCACCTGCTAACTTTGTATGGAATCGAATTCAACTCACCACTAGCTGCAACTTGAAGCAATCGAATCAATGTGTTGCAACATAACGAAATTATATTCACCTGAAAGAGATCCGCGCGTAACTGTGCATTTGCACTTCCTTCAGTATCTATATAGTTTGGGTGGCAGCGCGTGGTTTGTCACCGAGCATTCTGCGTAACCTTCCTATGAAAATCTTGAATTTGACAACATCACGTGTGGCAACGTGTAAAAAACAAAAATCAAAACCAACTCAAAACTGGTGGCGATCTACTTGTCATACGGACTCATCAACAAATTCCTGAATCTATTAGGTCATCACAGACTTTTCATTTTGTATAAGCAGCATTCTGAAAATTTCTCACTAAACGTTTTCAACGTCAGTTTAATTTTCCATTAGAATATGTTAGTTGTTAGATGTTATTATGTGAAGCTCATTCACTTAAAAAATGTACAATCTTCAACATCGCATTAAAGTAAAACGCTTAAATAAATGCAAATTCTCGTTGTGCCATTACAGCTTTTATTCAATTAAAAAAAAGATAAAAAACTAGAACAATTACAATTTACTACTAAAGGATAAGCGGAAATGGATTTAAAAGCTAAAGAACAGCACACTGGAAAAGATGTTCGCGATTTAAAAACTTTTAACAACTTTTAATGAATTTTGTTGGAGAAGGTTCCGTTAGTATGAGGCGGAAAAAAATCAATTTGTCTCGGTACAAATTTTAGCGCACGTAATGAACAGTTTTTATCGTGATAGAAAATGTAGATTATAATAAACCATGCCTCTTAATGACGAGTTTTATCTAATTAAAATTTAATAAAAATCGTAAAGATTGAATTCAGTCAACCAAAATTAAATGAAACACGCGCGTAACAAACTGAAAAAAAAAGTTCCACTTTTCTTGTTCTGTTTCTTTCTATTTTCAGAAAAAGGTATAAACGGTTTTAATGAATTAGTCGTTTTATTACTTACTCCAAACTCATTACCGTCTGTCTTACACATTAAAGAGTAAATAATTCAAATATGAGTGGCAAAAAGGTATTTCGTGTACGTCTTGATATAATTTGGATACGAATTTAATTTTATGAAACTTTTACAAAAGTGTGTGCTGCTACCGTTAAACTTAAGCGCGCCCCAGGATCACTGACTATAAAAGTCTTTGGCACTTGGTAAATCCGACGACCCCGGATTTGCTTGATACACCTTTGCAGATGGTTCCGAAGTGTCGTTCACAAGAAAAGAAATGTATGCAAGGTAACCATCCTTTCTGCCAATGAGTGCTAGCGAGGTATTATAATTTTTGGAAAGTGAGCGACATTGAGCTGGAAAAAATCTGTACCCTTTACAATGCGACATTGAACGACAAATACCATCAAATACACAACAAAAACGTGCTTAACCGTGTAAGTGGAACATATGAAATTTATGATTATTACTCTCCAAACGGGTTCGGATCAATATTTTTCAGCTTAAAGATGCTGGTTTACTACATGTCATATCTACTGATTGAATTAATAAATATTGATTCGTTTTAAGAGTATGCTTCATTTGCAGGTTAAGCACGTGTCTGTTGTGTAGTCTGATGATGTTTGACGTCGAACACGGCGTTTTTAAAGTGAATAATTTTTTTCAAATTGAACGCATCATGACTTCAAAGTCTTATTGCTCGACAGACATCAGTCAGACTGAAAAACAAATCCTGAGATCGTTCGCTACACTTTTGCAAATTTGTTTAACTAAAATCCGTCGTTCGTCAAATCCGTCAAATTCTCCTATTGTTTTCATGTTTTCGTGCTTTTCGTCATGTCAATGATGTTAAAGCATTTTGACAAATATTTGTAATTACGAGCGCATGCGAATCGGGACACTGGTCGCACTCCTTTTTCATATTTGTTAGTATCGAAACCAATTCCCCTGTCCCCTCTAGTGGAATAGTATGTTACATTTGGTGCTGCGGAGGTAGTACATGAGGGATCAATTTGTGGTACGAGCGGAACTCACAAGTATGTGTTTAAGCACCAAGGTTTGAAAACTGTTATTTTGACAAGGGTAGAGTTTGCATATCCGAGCCGAAGGCGATAAGTGAAAAAACAAACAATCTGTTGTTGCATTGAAACGTTACACAAACGAATATAGCTAATTGGCGAAATTGGCTCACACACCACACACATACACTTTTTTTAAAATATTGATCCCAAAAACAACAGTTGTTACTACTGTAGCAGTAGTATGTTCTACTTTAACGTCACTGTTGGCTTGGTGACATTTTGAATTGTTTCTGGAGATGCTACATATGGAAATTTTGCGTTTTTTGTTGCTTTTGTTGACATTAAAATTTTTGAAGTGAAGTGAAGACATAATAACGTAAGCAATAAAATGGGTAGCCCAATTGCATGTGGCTTGGCCACGAGTGTTCGTTGACAACATTGAAATTATTTTTAAAGCAATGGCCGACACATTCATTTCTGCTTTTATTGAATATTTTTTTGAAAGTTGCAAAGGTTTTGCCTAAGTTATTGTGCAAAATTGCAGCAAAATTTATTAGGATCATAACGAAAGCAACAAAAACTGTTTTTGTTTCAGTGTTTGAAAATTATAATGACGATAATCTTGTAAGATGTAGGTAATGTACTATTACCTCACTAGTGAGGTAATAAACTTTCCCGAACGGACACAAAATGTGTACATAGGTAATAAACGATTTCCGAGGGGGGCATACATACATGTAATGTTAATTTTCCGGAGGGAACATGCATTAAAATTATTTAATCTCGATATATATGTACAATCCTTGCGAATCGTCAAAATACAGACTTTGGACAGATCGACAAAAGTCCATTCGAATAACACGAACAATGTAAGGCTGATTGTATGTAACAACATACGGTAAAACATATATATGTCTTAAATACCACTGATTGTTATACTGCAAATGTGGAAATAAAGTCAAACATTTCTTCTGACATTTTACTTTCATTCGCCAACGAGCGAAGTGGCAAGACATACTACATATATGTGTGATTTTTTTGACATCTTTATACACACTTCAAATAAAATTATATGATCCAAACCCATCATCTATAAAGTGACAACATAAACCCATTCCCTGAGGCATACTTCACAATCTCTTTTATATTACTGGCACACGTACCGATATATTATTTTAGTGTGACGCTATGTACAGGAGTTCATCGAATTGTCTTCTATTCTCATCGTATACAGCAAATGTATAAAAATTTAGTTTTCAATTTTATCGCAAAGAAAATAACTCAACGAACAGAAGCAACCCAAAAGTAAAACCTACATCCCTCCACCCTTCACCATAATATGGCTTGGCTTGGCGGATGCTTTATCCGGAGCTTCCTGTGGTGATTTATATGGCACCTTTTAAGAAATGTGTTGTGTACGATTTTATTGGTATCGAAATACTTTTTTTTTGTAGAATACCAAGACGATTACATTGTTTGATTGTTTTTTTTTTATTCTTCGTTTCGTCTTCCTTCGGATTAATGTTATTGTTATGTCTGTTGGATACACGTTCAAAGGGTGATTTTTGGTAATTTTACAACAGAAACACTTGGAAATCGTTTGGTGTCAATGACTTTAATATTCAATGCAATGGCATCTTCGAATTATTGAATAAACACAGCAGTAAACGAATCTTGTATTATTGTTTCGATTTCGACGACCGAACATTGATTACTACCAGGGCCGAACTGGCTGTCAAAAGGTGGAGCGACCTTGTAGAACAAAGGCGCACCGCACCCTAAATAGGCGCTAATATATAAAAAAAAGCGTCAAATTGGAAAGGCTCATCAGGCTTCGCCCTTAGATGAATTATTCCTAGATAGGTATTTCGTACCTAAATAAAAAAAATTTAAAATGGGGTAAAATGTGTCCCCAACATCAGTTTGTATAAGATGCCAAAATCCAAAATTATCATCAAAATAATAATAATTTTGCCCCGAAATGTAGGCAAGGGTCGAAAGGTGGAAGTTGAGCAGGGAGAGTGAAGACGTTTTAATGTGTGCTTTGAATGTAATCAAGGAGAACGAAAAGGGAGGATTAGGGTCTGACTTACAATCAAATCAAACCAAAATCCTCACGTCCAATGTTCTCATGGGATCGCTCACAGGAGCAAGTTTTGGTTACTCAAGTCAAGTCAAGTCAAGTCAAATCCAAAATTATCATCAAAATAATAATAATTTTGCCCCGAAATGTAGGCAACAATTTAGCCATGTGTAGACTACTCTTATCCATTGGAATAAATTACTCCAAGTTTCCAACTTCATCGCCAAGGTAATCGTTCCAATATTTATTTTTTTTTTTTTTTATTCAAAAGATGTCGAATTTTTCGCGCTAATTTGCCCACCAATTCTCACGGTGAGAATCTCACACTATCAAATATTTCGTTTTTTATGTCGGGGACTTTAGGTAATTTAGGTAATTTTGTTCGCAATTTCCATTTCCAGTCTATATATAATTCGTCTACAGGCTTTGCCCGATAGCCCAGTATAGCCAGTGCGGAACTGGTAACTTACATCACTACACATTCAATCAATTTTAATTATCCCCAAGACTGACCTTGGTTGGTTTTGTAAACGGAACGGGAACACAATAAGATATCTCCATCAGGAAAATTCGTTAACTGAAAAATAATCTTTGAAACATAAACCAATCAGTTTGAATCAATTATTATTGGTGAAATGTATGGAACCATAAAAATTTTATTGTCTCGTAGAAAGGCCCTTTTTTGTCTATCCATCATATTAATGTTCAGCGTTATTATATGTGTTCGCATGTATCTCTATGTGTAACCAAGTAAAGTGATACAATTTTTTTTTGCTTCGTTTACTATACATTTTATATTTTATATATGCGATGTCGTATCGTCGACACAGTGAGTGCGCTACGATAAATCACACTTTTTAAATCTGTAAATCCGTGTAGTCGTTGGAAAGCTAAAGGGATTTTTCCTATCGTCATCATCATCCTCATTTTGGCTGGTATTGTACGACTACATAATGCATACATTGGCAACATGATGCTGGGAACTTACTTCGGTTTTTTTTTTAGTTCAGCCAATTGTAACCGTTTAAAAAAATATATGGGCAACTTACACTTCCATCTACAACCGTACATAGATCATTTTATGAATGTAAGAAAAAAAAAACGAAATACTTTTTTCTGTGTTATAATAAATGGCACGTGATAAAAACCTTTTTACCAGGCGGGGTTATCATTTTTAACAATATAAAAAAAGAGAAAAATTTTCAACACCACTGTTTTATTCTGCAATTTTAAAATAAAAAATCTGCTCAATAAATTATTATATGGCCTTGCCGACCCCATTTTATATTCATATTTCGTATTAAAAGAAACGCCTGAAAGTATACGAAATCACAGTGCGTAGGATAAACGAAAATAAAGTAAGGTATTATATAGAAGGGAAGCATTAGATTACAAATAAATTGCATTTATCTTACATGTGCCAGGTAAGTTGTTATTATCCTATATAGTGGGCTGATGATATACACACACACACACACACATTACGCGGTTATATGCCATATGAGAACCGCCTCGCATGTGTACCTTCGAACGCTTCCATTGATTGTGATGATAAAATAGTGATAGCGTAAAATTCTTATTGAATTTATGTAAATATGTGTAACAACTCGAGGAGTGATTCAGGAGAAATCCTTTTTCTGTGCGATTTATTACATTGTCGGATAGGGCGTATCGAATTTTGAGAATTTTAAGGGTAGCGATAGCCTGTGTGCGGAAAACGTAGATCATTGAAAACTAAGTCCAGGCATATGGTTGATGGATCCGAAGGTGCCCGGGAAGAAGTCCCACCGGACGACTACTGTTATGGAATATTATGTGCACTTACTGGCCAAGGTTACCTCGACTCAGCAACACCGGTTACAGTGTCTGCACTGGCTTCGTGGGCGACGTGGGTACACTTAAAAAGTTCATTCATTAATGTTGAAATAGTGGTTTCGGAAGAATCGCCGACCGGGACAATGCCTAGTGTACTGGTAGTACTCGACCTCCTCTACAACCTCATGCCAAAAGCTAAACTTAATAATTTGTCTCTCAGGAAATATAAGTCAAAAACGAAAACTTTCGATGTTAGAAAACCTCGACAGACACACCTTTTGGACCATCGGTTTCTTTGGCAGTTTTGTAGAGTTTTTAACGCTCTACATCCTGCTAGAACATTGTTTTCAGAAATACTCTTAACTTTCCGAGTTATGACCATTCGAAAGTTAAAGTCGTCCGGGGGGACTTCTTCCCGGGCACTTTCAGATCCATCAACCATATGCCTGGAATTAGTTTTCAATGATCTACGTTTTCCGCACACAGGCTATCGCGGCCCTTAAAATTCTAAAAATTCGATACGCCCTATTGTCGGATTCTGATCAATTTGTTACTCAATGAGTTGTAACCGTTGATGACTCATTATATTCTTTCATTATATTGTTTTTTTGATGAACATTAAACAAAATTAGAGCAATGACTCAATTGCAAAGACTACATAAGTCTAACGTTCCACAAATTCACGAGCTACGATACCATTCGGGCCACCATTCACTTTTCACTATAGAGTCAAAAGCCTCCAAACCGACAGTAATTTTGAACGATACAAAGCTAATAGTTGAAAAATCCACAGAGGGCGAAACCAATATTTTACACGACACATCTTCAGCAGACGTTATTACGTTCTTCCGAATTAAGTAATTGACAATTTGTTCCTCGGTAACAGACGTTTCAAAATTGGCCACGTAAACTACTTTGCAGGTCTCACGGTTCGGCGAAACTGTACGTTGTGACTGAATGTGGCCAGTAGACGAATTACTAAGCACTTCAGCAAAAGAACTAGAATTAGCTGACAGGCTTGTGCGTTCCGATGGATCCTTTACAGTATCATCAATGGAATTACGCTGTGGGCTGGATTGATCCATTTGAGGCAGGAGTTTCCACAATTTTCGACTTGTCTTACGTTCGCTGATGAATTGAGTTGCGCAACATTGGGTTGCGAGATTACAGATGTCAGCCGATTCGATTTTCGGTTTTCGGCTTTACGTTTATTGATCACTGATTGATCGGCGTTTCTAATGTGTTCTTCGGCGCTATTCGATCGGTTTGGCAACATTACGGGGCGATGACGATTCGGCTTTGCATTTGGAAATGATTTCTGTTGGTGTTTGGCAGCAACTTGCGAGCGTTCGGGGGATGGTAGAATTGACTTTATTGAATGGCTGAGATGAAACGTTAAACGAGCGTAAATTATAATACAGCGTACACAAAGTCAAGCATTTTGTTTACTTTTGGTAAATATTTATCGTGCAGTTGCTCGAATCACCGAACTGAATGGAGCATCGCATGTACCGAACTGACCGGAGGAACTGTAATATCCGAATTGACTGGTGGAACTGCAATCGCCGAATTCACTCGTGCACCGTCGACATAATTGACTGGCTCAACTTCTTACATTTGTCCAACCACCGAACCGACTACAGCAGTGTCGACAGAAATTATGTTGCTCGCAGAAGATGTGGCCGCATCACTTACATCAACTGAACTGACTGTTGGTGTGGGTAGGATACCCAGGTTATGTCCTGCAATTATTCGTTTGTTGTTGATCGATGTCTCGATATATTTCTCGGCCATGCTTTCGTTCATCCAACCGCACTGTCTTCGCATATCACTTAAACGCTTTTTCGTAAATTGGTGCTGATTTTTTAGGTAAAAAGTTCCGAAGTCGTCTTCGGTCTCGGATCCGCTCATTTTGCTTTTTTTTGCAACACTAAATTATTTTACGTAGTCGACACTCAAAATTGAACTAGAATGTTCATGCGTCGTTTGCGATTATTTGGTTTCTGTGCAACATTGATTTTTACATGACGGCCATTTTTATTTCCGTAGAGTAATTTTCATTTTTATTTATTTTTATTTAAATTTGTGTTTCGTCTCGGTTTCGCCTCGTTAGGACAAGCTTACGAGTGATGAAAAGTGAAAAGTGAAAATTTCACTTTTCATCACTCGTAAAGAAAAATACTATTATCATTTAGAAACGGTTTTTAAATCATTTGCAATGTTCACAATATCTTTATTTTGTATTGAAAAAATACTGTTATATTCACTAAAATATTACAGGGCTGCCACTCCTCCTAAAACTCCTAAAAAACCTAAAATTTAAAAATCCTCCTAAATCCTCCTAAAATCTCCTAAAATTCCTAAAATGGAGTTGAAGACTTAAAATAAGATTGGTGCTTATACAACTCATACAAATTTCGCCTGCGGCGCAACGTTTTTCTCTATTTGTTATTTCATTTCATAGTTTCCTACATCGTGTACAATACGTCCACGCAAGTAACGCACGTAAGTTTATATTTTATACAATCCTAGCGAGATTCAGAATCACCTTCATATGGGTGGAACCATCAGTTCAGGGACATAGATTCGGTGGCCCTTCGTTTTTTTACCACCGTTCGAAACATTGCTTGGTAAAAGAGAAAATAGTGGTTTTTTAATGACTATGAAACGAGGTATTTTTTAAAGACGATTTTTTAAACAAAAGATAAACACAAACACAAACATAAACACAAAAGATTAAATAAAGTGTTACCATTCGTCATCTTTTCCGCCCATTGCTTCTTACTTTCGAAAATTCTAAGAACATCAGTTTTTCACCACACGCCTTCTTTCGTCCTCTTTCTTCAGTATAACCATCTGCTAAGTAAATTAAACGTGGCTTATACACTTGAAGTGAAAAATGTTAGCTCGCTCCGCTCGCATTGGGTTTGGTAATTCTTTCTTTTAACAAAGAAAATTGGGTGTAGGCACGCTTTTCATTTTCTACTCCATACAGTCTTGAAATAGTTATTTACATAACAAGGGGAAAGTAATTTTATTTGGCGAGTATGCAATGTTGTGCTGGCGTGTAGATGTGTCAGATTTTACGATTCTGCAATTTGTATATTGGAAAGTTTTGAAAAAATTGCCATACAATTCTGGGTCGAAAAGTAATCAGGAAAATTGCCCTGAGATTTCACTGTCCAACATTTTGAGACTATCTTGTCGAAAAGCAGAAAATAGTTACTTACATACGCAAAGTCTGCTGTGGATGGTATACTTTAGGGAATTTCGCGAGTTGCAGCCCGACCGCACATGGACCAATTTTCTAGAATTTTTTTTGCAATTTTGTCCATGAAAACGACTAAGACAATGAATTGAAGAAATGATTTTCATTTTGAAGTTTTCGTTGCGTGGAAATGTCCTTTTTTCAAAAAATGAAAATTAGTAATCCCAACCGATTGGTACTCCTAGGTAATGGGATAAAATTAGTAGTCGGTCTATTAAACACAGGGTATTTTAATCGAAGCAATGAGACACCCCTCAATTAAGAGTATGTTTGACAGAAATAATTTAATCGAACGAGAATGGATTGGCATTTGCTTCCCGTCTCGTTCAACGGTTCAACAGCATCTCTTAAAATCTATTTAAAATCTATTGGTCTATAGACCAAAAGCTATTTTTAAATCCATCAAAAATCTCCTAAAATCCTCCTAAAATCAAGCTGAAAACCTCATAAATTCCTAAATTAGGAGGGATTTCATACCGTGGCAGCCCTGATATTACCATGGACCTTGCCCTGTATTCGCGATTAGCACGAAATTTAGATGACACCACTATATTCGTAAAATCTGAATATCGGACAAAAGTGTGTTCGATTTATTTCGGCCACGTGCCGCAAATCGCCGTCGTTGCATATCGCCAATATAATAATAAATATTTTTTTCCCCGACGCCTTTAATTTGATTATGATATTTACGTTTTCTTGTAGAATTGTGACCTCGGATTGTCACATCGCATAAAAGAGACTTTCCAGCTTTCTACGACTTCATGTGACTCACTTCAGACTTCAGTAGATCTCGGTAGATCCAAAATGTGTTTTTATTGATATAACGCCTAAATTTGTGTAAAAACCAATTTACTGACTCTGAAGTGCGTCTATCCTCTGAAAATAGTCTTTTAATAATAGTAAAATAGTATGGCCATTTGCACACCGTTCAAATAGTCTCCTTAGGCGAGCCTTTTTCTGATGTTAATTGGTATTTCAAAACTAAAATGTCTGTGTGTGTCTATCTTACACATTTTTACCAATAAATGTAGTCTTAAACACCTGCGTATAATGAAAGAAAAAGTTTGAGTTATACAACAAGTGCAAAAGTTCATAAAACAACATGCACACATCTGCTAAACAAAAATTACGGTAAAATCAATCATACAAAAAAAAACAATTATTCTAATTCGAAAAACAAGCGTGTATATTCTCAACCGACAATACTCATTAAAAGTAATCTAAAACATAGCTAACGCCGACCCGTACGAAACACCTGTTCGTATCAAAAGCCTTTAATGTAAAACTCTTCATTTCTCTTACTTCAATCTCTTCTCTGATGAAAAGCTATTCGCCCTTTAAAATCACTTACATTATCTTTCTTTGCCTTGTTATCATATACAAATAAATTGCCGGAGGCAATATAGACAGCCCCGTACGAAGACAAATTTCATAAATTCCTATTTAAACAGCTATATACCGCTATATTTCGTGGATTTTCGTAGCTAGTCTTGGACAGAAATTCAATTTCACTCGCCGCCCGCACGATCCAATAGCTTTGAACGAGATTTCGCTCGCGTTTGAAAAGTTGATACAAGAAACCAATCAGTATGGCCAGAAAGTTATGCTTGAACGCGACTTGAAGCAGCTATATGATGAGATGAAGAGTTCTGCAAGAAATCTTCAAGTGGAAGACGTTACGCATGCGCAACATTTCATACGACAAATGTACGAAAAAACTGAACTTTTTCTCAGGGAGAATGATGATGTGATTGTTGCACCATCCGATAAAGGAGGAAAAACTGTCATTATGGATAGAAGGTCATATGAGGAAAAAGTCCAGGATCACATAAAGCTAAACCTTTTGAACCATACTTACTTTCATTGGAAAAGTGGATCAATTGAACAGTGTCGTACTATTCTCGAGCCGAAGTACGACACAATTCGGATGAAAATGAACCCATTCTTTGCGGCCGACGCAGCGAATGGTTTTAAGAATGTGTGCATGCCGTTAAAGCAAGAGCCATATATGATCGCACGTCTTTATGCACTCGTCAAAGTTCATAAGGAGGATTATCCTGTTAGACCGATAGTGTCTGCACCGGATTGTTGGGCCAAGGATCTCTCGTTGTGGATACTGAAAAAGTTAGAATTAATATCGGTGTTACTTGATGATTTCAAAGTCAAGAACTCGGAGGGATTCATGAAAATGATATCAAATAAGATACTGAGGTCCAAGATCATCGGCTAGCAACGTGGGATTACGATGCGATGTTCACGAATGTCCCATTCCAGTTTGTAAAACGGATTATTGTGCATTATTACTATGAAGTATCAAAAGAAACTTCGGTTCCGGTCGAGCTCTTCGTTGAAGCTGTATCTTTCCTTATTGAGTTTTCATGTTATTTTATATTCAACGGCGAGATATATAGGCAAACGAAGTGCCTCACTATGGGTAACATGTTGTCACAAATGCTTGCGGATATCGCCACCAATTATGCAACGAAGAGAGCCGTAGATAGAGTCGGAATGGAAAACATCTCGTTCTTAGGGAAATATGTGGACGACTTCGCCGGAGCGATGAAGGAGAGTCATATTTCAATGTTTGAAAATGAGTTGACGAACGTGATAAAAGGTTTAAAAATAAAACGGAAGGACGAGTCGTCAGCTAATTCTGTGACTTTCTTGGACATGATGATAACTAGGAAAGATTGCCAATCGGTCGTGTCAAGGTGGTGGTCGAAAGAATGCAGTGCAAGAGTCATTCTGAATTATCATTCTTTCCATCCGATGAGCATGAAACGCAACATTATCGAAGAATATATTCGGCATGCTATAAGGGTTACATCGCCTGAGCTGATGGCTATTACGGTCAAAAATTTAAGGTTGATATTGAGAAGAAGCTCTTATCCAACTAGTATTTCGGAACCGATTCTCAAGATCCAGCTATCAAAACTTGGAGGATTATTCGTGACGTCAACTTATGGATCACCTGATGACGTTGTTGATGTTGAAAGGGAAATTGGATTTGAAGACAGGTACGCACATTTGAAGAAAAAGGATGGAATGAGAGTGGACAAGAACATGCTACATATTCCGATGCCATTACACGATTTCGGTACGATGAAAAAGCTAAAGAGTATTTCGAGAAATAACTTTGTACGGTGCAGAATAGCCCCAAGAACGACGCGATCGAATAGAGACAAAGTGTTCTCGAAGTTGAAAGATAAGATGGATTTCACGAGCATCCGGTTTGCGATTTTCGAATTGAGATGTCGGCACTGTTCATTCAAGGAGGTCTGTCGCACAAACAATCAGGATTTGATGAGGACCATGAATTTTCATCTCAACCGGCCAGGGTCACTATTACGGTCGCATGTAGAAGAGAACCCAAACCATGTAATCATAGACCGTCCTATGGCCATCAGAGTGTTTAGATCTTCGTACGATCTAGGGTTGGTGTATTCGCGAGTCAAGTAAGATTTGGTTTAATGAAATAAAAGAAGAACAATGATGATTCTTTGTTGCTTTTATTTTGTAGTAAAGGTTGAGCCTGGACCAGGAGCACTGACTTGTGACCAGAAGTCTATGCCGCCGCGAGAGGTTTCCCGTGGTTTGCCGTGACGGTTTTTTCTGTGGATGATTCATAGTTTTAGGTGATTGTTCTGTAACCGGAGTCTTCGTTCGAAGTTTTCTGTGGCGAATTGTCTGTAGCTTACCAGTGAGACGTTTTGTACAGCAGGCGAATTTAGCGAAGACTTTCCGTGAGAATCATTGGTGTGTGTGACCCTGAGAGTTGTGACGAGTTTGGTTCCCTTGTTGAGTGATCGGTTGATCGCATTGCCTTTGTGAAATTGGTATATTTTGTCAGCGGTGTTCGAACGGTACAGTTTGAGTTTTCACTGGTTTCAACTTTTCGGCTGGTTAAACTTACGTTTGCGGTTTTCAATTTTCTGCTTGATTGGTGTAAGAAGGAAGAGGTACCGAGTCTAGATGGCCAGTTCCGAAAGTGGTGAAGTAAAGGTGAGAGATTTTCTTTCTTCTTTTCCTTTGTTTGTCAGTTTTGGAGAATGAACCTTGCCGGTGCATTCTCTTTTTTGTTTTTTCTTTTTTGTTCGTTAATTTTGGAAGACGGACCTTACCGCTGCGTTCGCAGTCGAATTGCCTTTTGTATTATAGTTTCCTTTTGTGTTGCAGTCTTGTTGTGATTTTGAAGTTGATTTTGACGTTGATTTTGATTTTGCTGCGTTTAGGGATGAATTTCATAGCAGCTTCCAAGAATGTCCGAACTTCCATCAGTCGATGGCAACTAATCTGAAAAAACTGAAATCACTTGTTCGATAGTAAAGTTTTTCGCTGTCTTGTGTAAGAGGCTAGCGGAAGCAACTGAAGAGGGCCAGTCCACGCTGACCTAAGACCGCCGCTAGTTCTCGAGGTCGAAACAGCTTTCTTTGTCTTTGTTACCACTTTACGTGATGTACGGGCAAGGGAAGAGTTAAGACTCTGTTTGTCGTCCGAAAAGAGCTTTTATTTTGAAGTTGGAAGTGTGAAGGTGTAAGGTGTAAGGAGGAGTTCAGAGTTTGGAGGTCTAGAGAGTGGTTGTAAATGAGGTCAAGGTCAAGGTCAAGGTCGGAGGCAATATAGACAGCCCCGTACGAAGTCAACTTTCATAAATTCCTATTTAAACAGCTATATACCGCTATATTTAACTATATTTCACTATAAATAAACATTTCACAGATGAATATGCTATTATATAGCTCTATATGCCTGTATATAGCTCAATATAGGTGAATATAGATATATATAGATGTCCATATATGGAATGCCTGAAACACCCCACACACATAACAAATTATTTCCATGTTAACAGAAACTCTCTAAGTACCATTTCTACCAATATATATCACTTTTAATAAAATCCAATATGGCCGCCGGCAGCCATTTTGTTAGGAGACCGGAAATTTTACCGACGCTTTACATTCGTTAATACCTTTCAAACAAAAAAAAAATTCATGAAATTCGGTCAAAATTTACTCGAGATATTGACAAAATACTCCACGTTCACTGTACGGCCGAGTAGCCAGATAAGAGCTCACTCCAAGAGACCTAGCTCACGCTCCGGTGAACATAATTTCATAAACTTTTTTTTCCCTGATTGGTACGGTCAATACCTATCTAATAAAGCTAAAACAGACGAAATATGTTGAAATGTGGCCGACCTACAAGCAAAAACTGCTTGCCGCCCTGTGCCTGGTTCACACCAAGGGGTCTAACTCACGAGTCGGTCATCCGATTTCCATAAACTTTTTTTTTGTCGATCGGTATTGTAAATACCTTTTATTTGACGTATCACTTACAAGTGTAACGTTTAAATGTTTGGAGATATCGTCGAAAAACACTTAGGCACTTATTGGGCCCCAGCTCCGGAGAGGTCGATCCGAAATCACCCATCTTCGAATTTAGCCTGTCTTTTGATAATACCAAACGGGGAAAAAAAGAATTTTAGAAATCGGATGTGTTTTACTCAAGTTAGAGAACGGACAGACAGACAGACAGGCGGACATTTTTTTTTCACTGATTTGGCATCTCTAGACAACCACAATAGGTTTCCCCTTACTCAGGGAGTCCAATTCGACGTGTTACAAACGTATGCGTAAACCTATAAGACCCCAGTACTTCGTACGGGTCTAAAAAAATGGAAAGAATAAGAAACTAGCAGCACGTTCTTGTGCCACTTTGATTTCGCTTGACTGTAGAACAGACCCATCAATCAAATTAATTTATTGTTTGGTTTTGGCTATTTTACTGTGAATCAAGGCTAAACTCAATTTACCACACCCGTATATATATTACACAAAACACCTGCGTGACTAACCTTGTTACAGACAATTTAATTCCGCTTTTGACACGGTTCACTTGCGTTTGTATTGTATCTGTTCCTTAATATATTTAACTTTTAAGTGTTAAATGTGTTGAGATCTATGCTCAGTCAGTATAAAATTTGCAGTAGTATTTTTAGAAACAAAAATAAGAAAACAAAAGTTCAAAGTTCTTGAGATTCTCGAAATACGAAAGCTCGAAAATGTGTCGTCACCACATCTTAAAATTCTTGAAGAAATTAGAAATAGAAAGAAAGATAGAAAGAGTCAAAATGAATTGCTTAAAACGTTCCAGAAATTCAAATACGTAAACGTCACGAAATGGATTTCAATCTAATCCGAGATTTCCATCATATCAGCACAATATAATTGCAATTCATTATCCTTTTACTAATATGCTTAATACACTTTCCTTATCTGAATTTCAGAACTAATGAACAAATTAAAGAAATATATTTGCTAAAGTATTCGCAGCAATTGTTACCTTCACTCTCTGTGCGTAACGCTACTGTATAGTGTCGCTTGAGTATATATTTTATAATTGTTGACATTACCATAATCTATTCAGATATATGATACAGTCTGTAACAAGATTAAGTGGCATCAACAAACTTAAGATGTCTGCTACGGTAAAGTATGTATAATAAGTACATTATGAGGTTAACAACGAATTTCTCGAGATTTATGCCATAAGAGTAAGCATTGAGTTACTGTAAGATGGCATTTAATATCCATAATGATAAAAGAGCTTTTTATTATCAAAATTTACCTCATAGAGCTGACATTTTAAGGCTTATGTGAAAAGTGCTTAAAGTTTATTTCGAAAATTGTTGTCAAGTTGTTGTAAAACTCATAATCGTTCCGTAATTAAGGATAATAGCAAATATTGTGATATTGTGTGGCAGACCTTGTGCATAATACGAACGCATCGGAATCCTTTTTTTTTGGGAAGCGAATACCAAATCAAACATTTGGCGAACCCAGAGGTAAGATCCATTGCTACTAATCACAAATTGATGATATTTAATAGTATGTTACATTGGGTGCTGCGGAGGTAGTTCATTACATGAGGGATTAATTTGTGATATGAGCGGAACTCAGAAGTGTGTGTTTAAGCACCAAGGTTTGAAAACTGTTATTTTGACAAGGGTAGAGTTTGCATATCCGAGCCGAAGGCGAACAACAATTAATTGTTGATTGAAGATCCAGTGTAGTTCAAACGTTGCGTCCTTATACAGGACGTTTGGAATCACTGAAAATACCTCCAGCTGAAATGCCTATAAATGAAAAGCTAAAACAGAAAATAAATTCACAAACAAAGCCAACGCTTTTCCCTTTCCCATGGTTCACGTTTAGTGAATGAAATGAGAAAAAGAAGACTGTTTCGACCTCGAGAACTAGCGGCGGTCCAAAAGTCAGAGTGGACTGACTATCTTCAGTTGCTTCCGCTAGCCTCTTTCACAAGACAGCAGTAAATTTCCGGTCGAATAAATATTTGAAAATTTACATAGACAAATGCCATCTTCTGATGGAAAGGTTGGACATGAGAGTAATGCTACTTCTGAAAAACCCAAAGCGTAGCAGACAAGAGTCAAAACATTCAGCGAAAAAATTCACTAGCACTCTACTTACTCACTCATCATCATAGAAAACCATCCACAGCCGATTCGCTCATTCATCCGTTCATTCCTTAGGACACAAAAATCGAAAAATTCATCCGGAACTGTAGGTTTGACTTCAAATCCGGTACAAAACGGTATGCTCTGGAAATCTTGAACTCATCCGTAGCAAGCAGGAATACTGAATTCGCAGCAAACGAACACAACATTTGTTTAACTCAATTCAAGCACGGTTGAAGAAAAATTGATCGAAAAGAAAATTTCGTCAGACTTTGAAATTGTCCTTTGGTAAAGGCGACTATTCTGAATTTTCTTGAGCTACCAGACCAACAGGAAGTGAAAATTCGATCCAACTCTTGAATCGTTTTTTGCCATTGTTCTTTCCAGCTTTTGATTGTCAATTTCCTACTTCGTCAAAATCCGCACTTGTATCTAAGGCATTTGTACTGAAGGTGGTTAGTGTAGTGTAGTGACCCATTACTTTGGGTAAAGTCTTTAAGTGATACAGTGTTACCTCAAAATAAGGTATGTCGCGTTGTTCACGGATGTGCAGTGTTACCCGCTCTTTTTATAAAGAGCAAGATATGTTATGTCACCCATCCATCACTTAGAACAAGGTATGTAACGAGAGTATCGTGGTACAAAAGTAGTGTGGTTCATATGTGTGGTGGAGAGTAGTGTGCAAACGTGTTAATATCTGAAAACGGAAAAATTCCGAAAATCCGAAAACGAAGGTAGAAACGCGAGAACCGATCCATCTGAAAATCGGAAACCTGAAGACGTGAATATTCCGTAAATCTGAAAACGTCAGAAAACCACGACAAATCAATTTAATAACTTAAGTCCTAAACTTCGTCTAATGTTTAGCGAATAGTCAGTAGCGTGGTATCATCAATCGAGGTGATTTTTAGACCCGTACGAAGTACTGGGGTCTGATAGGTTTACGCATACGTTTGTAACACGTCGAATTGGACTCCCTGAGTAAGGGGAAACCTATTGTGGTTGTCCAGAGATGCCAAATCAGCAAGAAAAAAAATGTCCGTCTGTCCGTCCGTCCGTCCGTCTGTCTGTCTGCACGATAACTTGAGTAAAACGCATCCGATTTTGAAAATTCTTTTTTTCCCCGTTTGGTAATGTCAAAAGACAGGCTAAGTTCGAAGATGAGTGATTTTGGATCGACCCCTCCTGAGCTGGGGCCCAATAAGTGCTTTGCGGTTTTTCGAAGATATATCCGGACATTTAAACGCTATACATCGAATGAAAGGTATTTACAATACCGATCGACAAAAAAAAAGTTTATGGAAATCGGATGACCGACTTGTGAGTAAGACCCCTTGGTGTGAAACAGGCACAGGGCGGCAAGCAGTTTTTGCTTGTAGGTCGGCCAAATTTGAACATATTTCGTTCGTTTTAGCTTTATTAGATAGGCATTGACCGTAACCAATCAGGGAAAAAAATTTATGAAATTATGTTCTCCGGAGCGTGAGCTAGGTCTCTTGGAGTGAGCTCTTATCTGGCTACTCGGCCGTACAGTGAACGTGGAGTATTTTGACAATATCTCGAGTAAATTTTGACCGAATTTCATGAATTTTTTTTTGTTTGAAAGGTATTAACGAATGTAAAGCGTCGGTACTATTTTCGGTTTCCTAACAAAATGGCTGCCGGCGGCCATATTGGATTTTACTAAAAGTGATATAAAGTGGGAAAAATGATGCTTAGAGAGTTTCTGTTAACATGGAAATAATGTGTTAAGTGTGAGGGGTTTCAGGGATTCCATATATGGACATCTATATATACCTATATACAGCTATATTGAGCTATATACAGGCATATAGAGCTATATAATAGCATATATTTATCTGTGAAATGTTTATTTATAGTGAAATATAAGTAAATATAGCGGTATATAGCTGTTTAAATAGGAATTTATGAAATTTGTCTTCGTACGGGGCTGTCTATATTGCCTCCGGCAATTTAATTGTATATGATAACAAGGCAAAGAGTGGATAATGTAAGTGATTTAAAAGGAAGAATAGTTTTTCAGCAGAGAAGAAAATGAAGTAAGAGAAATGAAGAGTTTCACATTAAAGGCTTTTGATACGAATAGGTGTTTCGTACGGGTCGGCGTTAGCTATGTTTTTTTAATGGATCAATGGCAATAACAGGTTTTTTTTACAAATTTTTCCAGTGCAACGCCCGCATGGTTTTTTCGAGCCTCGGCCCTGACTTTTGGGGTTAAACTTTAGGATTAAGCTAGGTGATTGTCGATAACATTAAATAATTCAACATATTTGGCGAACATTTCGTTTGGTTCGTGACAGTTCTTTGGATCTATAAATTGTGATTTTAAGCTTTGATATCGTTATTTATTCAACATTATTTCAGAGACGATGCTTTTACGGATTTCACACCGAATTGGTTGAGTATATGAGATTTGAATGAAAATGCTGTCTGAAAGATACAATTTATCAAAATTTGAATTAATCTATTTGAATGAACTAATTTATTCCTGACTTGTAGAATATCTACAGTAGTACGTGAATTCACATTAATATGGAAGAGCATTCACATGTCTCACAAATAAATATGTAAGTTTTGTTAACGTAAATACATAATAAAATATTCTCGAGAATCGGAAGTTCAACATGAAATATGAACAAAATATTCCATTCAAGAGTGAATTGAATTATTTCATCTCCTGAGTTATTATAATCATGAATGAGGGACATGTTATACACATGCATCACACTCACTCATATAATATTTATTTGTAGGTACACATTGCTAGAAGTTCTTGTGATTCAACCGATTCGACTTATCACTCTTAGTACTGGCATCTCATGTGCAAAGTTTTCAAATTGAATTTGTGTATAATGTAGTTATATAACATTATGTATATACATTTTACACATACGTTGTAAGTTTGATTACTTATTTGCTAAGATCGTGTTTACTTTATTTTACGTGCTTCTGGTCGGTAAATGCAATTTTTTTTTAGTACACTTTTCGCATTTACCGACCAGAAGCACGCAAAGCACTGTACTAACGAGGTTCCAAATTTTTATTTTGACGAGTGAAGATATTATGGCCCGACCTGAAGGGGAACATCGGAGGAGTTAATTCTCTTTGCTGTTTTTGTTTTGTGTCTTTTGTGTCATAATGCATGTAAAATTTTGTCACAGGCGTGATATCTATTCCGAGGGATTCCACGCAAAGTTTAAATTTTTGGAGTACCCGATCTTCTGGGAATGTTGCTCAATTTGCTGGTCACAGAGAGAAAAAACACGTTTTTTCTTTTTCTTTTAATTCGACGTTTCGCCACTATTTAATGGCATCTTCAGGAACAAAACGATTCTGCAAATACAATAAATTTTGCATATCGTAACTAAAAACTAGAGAACGCAATCGTCACATTCTATAACCACTGAACAATTTGGATATAGAAACTTACGTTAAAAGTGAAAATTTCCAATTGGGAAAATTCTTTATCTTCTTTCGGTTCGACTTCTTACTACAGAAATTTGAATATGAAAGAACTCGTAAGACATGACAGGCAAAAAATTGCCGAACAAAAAATTAAACCGAACAAAACAGTGTTGAAATACACTTTGTCAAAAAACATGAACCGCTCAAAAACGCGGGAAACTGCAAAAAACAGATTTGAACCTTAATCCGAAAACTTAACATCTAAAACGTTATGATACACTTTGCTGATACTGTCAACATCCTTCCGAAAATTCATCGAGCTATTTGTCAGAATGTTTAACGATTCAAGTATTCTTCTCTTGAACTCATTAGGTTCCATCATCAAGATTGAAGCGTTTGCGAAATCGGGAGCGTGTCCATCTTGGAAATGACGAACCAAAGCTGTTTGACCATTTTTAGTTTCTTCTTCGTCGTTTGATTTCTTCACATCATTTTGATGCTGTCCGAGTCTGTCACCAAACTTGTTACCCGTATGACCTATGTAGCAAAGTTCGCAATTTATTTTTGAGAAACCGTCGCCCCAACATGGAATCTTGTAGACAACGTTGCACGTATCTAGTGCGTTGGTTTTGTCTTTCAGTGGTGAAAAATTGGATCTGTTAGTCTTGAACGGTCTGTAGGCGACCCTCACGTTATCCAAACCTTCACATAATGCACGACCAATATTTACCGAGCCAGATGAAATATAGCTGATACCTTTGTATGTAATCGGTTCCTCTAAAACTGTGCTCAGTGTTGAGTCACGATTGTTTTTCTTATGAAAAAACTTTCGGGTCCCCTTGTTGATCATATGTGCTGGGTTGGCTCCCAGAAGATCGGGTACTCCAAAAATTTACTCTTTTGGTCAAATCAACATTGAACCAAAACATCTTGGTTCGTTAGTGTTGCAGTGGATATGTTGAGAAAGATGTTGTTAGACTGAGCGAAAATAATACTGTGTATTTGGTATTTATAACATAAATGTCGTACAAAACAATAGCGTTATTAGTAATGGAATTTGCTTACTAATTTCCTTTATACCGTCGTCCGGTGCTATTGCACTCTTCATATTGCTTTTGCTTACAATGAAATATTGCACGATTGATATTTCAACACTTTCCCTTAATGAATATTTTAATCCTTCAAAATTTTTCATTATACAATGCAAATATCAGTTCTAACATATTTCATTATTTTCACAGAAAATCTGATACCATTCAAAATTTAGAACTACTTTAGATTCCTGTGATTCAGATTCACTCAGATTTAAACTCAATTTTTCCCAGATCCATTCTGCAATCACTTTTCCTGAATCAAATACAATTTCTACGAATTTACTTCCCGCTTTCAATTTTCAATCGATTCGATTACGCGAATTTTCCATCAATTTACTGCCCCTTAATCGAATACCTCAACAAATGTTGCATATCAATACGTCTCCCATAATGGATATTAAACTCATTTAATCTTCAGTACACTATTAGATGCAACATTACTATCCTCAGTTATCATTCAACAGGATAGCTTCAACACAACAGCCCAATGTCTTTGACCTGCCCACTGTTGATTCGATCAATTGCATTTGACCAATGCATTTGACACTAGATATAGTAGACATTCTCTTGCTTTCTAAAACGATACACCAATGTATTAAATTAATAAATTCCAATTACCTCGACGTCCACACAGTTCTTGTTTTAATCATCAAATTTTTGCATGTGCCAACTAAATTGTTGCTTGTACCAACCAATTTTGCTGCTTGTGCCAACCAATTTGTTGCTTGTACAAACCCATTGTTGCTAATTTTTGTGTTGCGTCCGACGACCAACCAATTTTTGGAACAGCACTATTTCACAACTAACATTTGCTTTAGTCGCGTTGCAGGTTTTTTTTTAAACACAGCGTTGGAGCTCGCTGCTGTTTTTTTTACCACGTTATTCCCCATTTCAGGATAACGTTTGACCCCACTGTACAGCCATTGTCCAATAATCTCGTTTATGTCCAGCTCGTCCTGATCTAGTTCCATTCCATGTACGTCCACTTGCAACATGGTCATTTCTATGACTTCTTCAGGTTAGCATTTTTATTGACCTCGATGACTATCTCTACAGATTTCATTTATCTGTCCAGACAAGTCAACTCCTTTTGTAGATCAGTGATTATATCTCCTCAGATTTCTCTTTATCTGTCCAGATTTTTCACCTCCAACATTTCTGTAGCTCAGTGATTATATCTCCTCAGGTTTCTGTTTATCTGTCCAGATCTATCACTTCCGATGCTACACCATGCACTTTGACCAGCGCATTCTACATTACGGTTGGCTATCCTCAATGAAATTTCTGTTTCAGCATCACAAATTTTCGATCCTTTTGTCCCAACCTTCTTGACCATTCCACAGGCCATAGATGACAATCTTCGATTAATTTGTTTTCCATGCCAACAGCCAAATCTCCACGTTGAACAACTGAGCGAACAAAATCCAATTCACCGTCTGCACAACTGTTCCTTGAACTTAATGCCAAACGCTGGTGATGATTCCCTCAGCATTCTTTTGATCAGCCATTTCGAATTTACGTAAATGATCCATCTCAAAGTTGTTTTTACTGCGTAAAAACCAACGTCTTTGTTGCACATAGCCACTGGTCCGTCCATAACCTGTTTTTACGTACACGGCACATAGCCAACGTTTGGTAGCTTTTCGCCACTGGTACGTCACTGACCATTTTTCACTGGAAACTGGTTCTTTGGTTCTTTGCTTGCTTGAGCGACCATATCGGTTCTTCACTTACTTGAGTGACCAGTCAACCTTTTTCCTAAAACATGATATAACATAGGCTTCTAAATTGTTCAACCGCTACATAACTGGCATTTCCTCAAGTTATCTGGACGGATTTTCGTCTTGAGTATAAACTCTTGACCCAGCGCCGTTACTCGCTGTTACCTTTTATTTCGATTGACAATTATTTCAGCATTTGTATTCACATCTCACATTTGATAGACTAAATTTCTCCAATCAGCCGACTTTTACTCTAAACATTTAGTAAACACTTGATTGGTCTAATTTTCTATCGCGTTTTACGTCCGACGACGGGCTCGTACTAGTACTACGACAATTTTCAGCCTTTTTCATTTAATTTAAAAATTCACTGAAATCCGGAAATCCTTTACGATTTGAATAACTTCTAGGTCGTATATTTCGCACTTATTTCGATTTACTTTTAAAAATCTACTTCTCAAGGTGACATGGCTCATCCCGTCTAAACATTTTCCGTCTTTTGCTGACTACAAATAATTGCACTTTTTTACTATTGCAATAGTCTCGAATGTTTTACACAATTCACTTGTAACCTCATCAATGAATCTAACAATTCGCCTCTATTCACAATTTAGCATTAGATCTGTGATCCATAAATTCACTTCTAATTTCGATTCAACTACCGAATAAAAAACATCAAATTCCATTGAAGAATTTCAGCGCACAATTAAAAACACAAAACACTTTTGTCAAGTCAGCACAATCAGCGCAACCACGCTCTGCTACCATGTTGCAGTGGATATGTTGAGAAAGATGTTGTTAGACTGAGCGAAAATAATACTGTGTATTTGGTATTTATAACATAAATGTCGTACAAAACAATAGCGTTATTAGTAATGGAATTTGCTTACTAATTTCCTTTATACCGTCGTCCGGTGCTATTGCACTCTTCATATTGCTTTTGCTTACAATGAAATATTGCACGATTGATATTTCAACAGTTAGAGCAAAGTTTAAAGTAAAAAAGTGTAAAAGTGAGGAAAAATTGCGAAAATAGTTGCTTTTCTGGTGAAAAAGCTGGTAAGAAAGTGAGTTTTTAGGAAAGTTTGAACCCTATTTTACGCGAAGTCAAAGATTATTTTACGAGTAAGTTTCTCCGGGATGAATCAATAACTGATTAGAATTGCAGATAACTTTATTTTAACGCAATAGTTTTTACCGTCTTAGCAAAATATTTTGAAATAAAGAAATTAACGAATTTCATAGACTTTTATCAAGCGTGGGAGAGGGGGCAGAAGGATACGTCCAACAAATCAGCATTTACAAAATTATGAAGCAGACTACAAATTCGGTTGAGGAACGAGGCTTAACATTGCACACAAATCGGTAGATAGAATTGATTGATTTTTCTTGCATTTTTGTTACTGTCTTTAATACGTAGGAGATTTAAAATTTCTGGCAGAAATTGTAGAAAATGTATAGACGCCAGGGCAGAAGCTAGGTCGACGGAATTTTCGTTTTCAGAATCATACCTTTTGGATGAAGTTTTGTTCTGGTGGTTTTGTTCTTGTTTTTATGTCAATTTAGGATGCTGACTGCAAACGAAACTATAGTCTTTAGCTATACAGGTCAATAATGAAGCCTAACGTTCTTTACGATTGTGCAATCCTTCTAATAAAATTAAAAAGAGATGCACTGTATAGTTTTGAACTCTTTCAGTTCGTAATTTCTCTATTCTGTTTTCTCTCTTGATAAGGATTCCAAAACGGTATATTAAAAGAAATTTCAATAAACTAACCATTTTTAGAGATCAGGTATTTTTTTTAAAAGTTTTGTTTTTGTGCCCGAACTCGTAAAAAGTGAGTAAATGGTTTGAAAATCATGTCCGGAGCGTTAGCGGAGGACTTGACGCAGTCTAACTTCCAAAAAAAAGAACGAAGAATTTTTTTTGAGACGCGGCAACTATATATGGGCGAGAATTTAAGTTTCTTTCCTTTGGCCTGTATCACCACAAATCCTATTCTATCTTATTCGCGCTTCAAATACGAGCAAAACGAGCTATCACTCGACTATGTAACTTTAAAATTGCCGGAGATACATCGTTTTCAAGTTGGTCATTTTGATAGAAAATGTACCAAATTAACGTTTTCCAAACAATCAAAATCTTTCAACTTACTCTGTATGTTTCTATCTACCTGTCTATCTATCTGTCTATCTGTCTATCTGTCTATCTATCGACGGTCGATCTCGGAAACTAGTCAGCCAATCTCCATGAAATTTTGCAGGAACCTCAGGGTGGGCATAAAAATGAAATTGTGATACGCCATTACCCCAGGAAAAACCAGAATTTTGTTTTATTGGCTTCGAAGTGGTTTCTGAGTGTGGTTTTCGAGGGTCGGGAACGTGTTTTCGGCTGTAGCTTAGCTGTATTGAAACCTACAGAGGCGTGCGACCCATCAAATGAAAGGTATTCGTAACACGATTCGAACAAAAAAAAATTAAAAAAATCGGGGCAGATTCGCTTGAGCTAGAGTGATTAGAGTGACCAAATTTTGAGCTACTCGAGCGTAGGATGAAAGGACTAATATTTTTTTGGGTTATGAGAGATAGAGAGTTCGGCAAAGTCTCAGAGTTTTACGAGTAGAAAAGAAGGGCATTTGTGAAAAATGTCGAAAGTTGGAAATGGGTGGGTCAATTGGGGTTTTAGAGATATTTCTTGAATGGTGGCAGATAGAGAATTACTTTCTTCGTCAAATTTTCGATTTTCGTCAAATTTTCGAATTTCGTCGAATTTCGTCAAATTTTCGAATTTCGTCAAATTTTTGATTTTCGTCAAATTTTCGATTTTCGTCAAATTTTCGATTATCGTCAAATTTTCGAATTTCGTCAAATTTTTGATTTTCGTCAAATTTTCAAATTTCGTCAAATTTTCGAATTTCGTCAAATTTTCGAATTTCGTCAAATTTTTGATTTTCGTCAAATTTTCGATTTTCGTCAAATTTTCGATTATCGTCAAATTTTCGAATTTCGTCAAATTTTTGATTTTCGTCAAATTTTCAAATTTCGTCAAATTTTCGAATTTCGTCAAATTTTCGAATTTCGTCAAATTTTCGAATTTCGTCAAATTTTCGATTTTCGTCAAATTTTCGATTTTCGTCAAATTTTAGATTTTCGTCAAATTTTCGATTTTCGTCAAATTTTAGATTTTCGTCAAATTTTCGATTTTCGTCAAATTTTCGATTTTCGTCAAATTTTTGAATTTCGTCGAATTTTCGAATTTCGTCAAATTTTCGAATTTCGTCAAATTTTCGATTTTCGTCAAATTTTTGAATTTCGTCGAATTTTCGAATTTTGTCAAATTTTCGAATTTCGTCAAATTTTCGAACTTCGTCAAATTTTCGATTTTCGTCAAATTTTCGATTTTCGTCAAATTTTCGATTTTCGTCAAATTTTCGAATTTCGCCAAATTTCCGAATTTCTGTTATAAAGTGTTATAAAAAGCAGTGTTCTAAAACTTCTAAAACGACTGATATCCCAACAAAAATCTCTTCGAGAAAAGTTTTGAAGTACAATTTCTAAAATGAATGATATCGCTAGAGTTGACGCTTTCAGCTTCGTTACGCAAAAATTAAATTTTACACCCAATTTTAGTTCAAACAAGCTGGCTTAGTTTTTCTCATCATCTGCCAAGTAATTTTTACCAAAAAAAATTGACTGGAAAAAATCAAAATTTTACCAAAAAAATCTGCGTCGCATGTGGCAGATAAATTTTCTTGCTGGTCTGTTCCTGAACATTTGCCACTTTGCGACGCAGATTTTTTTGGTAAAATTTTGATTTTTTCCAGTCAATTTTTTTTGGTAAAAATTATTTGGCAGATGATGAGAAAAACTAAGCCAGCTTGTTTGAACTAAAATTGGGTGTAAAATGTAATTTTTGCGTAACGAAGCTGAAAGCGTCAACTCTAGCGATATCATTCATTTTAGAAATTGTACTTCAAAGACTGCGTCACACTTTTCTCGAAGAGATTTTTGTTGGGATAGTTGAAGATGAAGAAAGTGAGAAATCAAGCAAATAGTTCCTCACTTTTTCAGATGTTGGAAATAGTTGAAAAAATGGAAAGTGACACCTTTGGACACTATCGTTGAGAGACCAAAAATTAACAATGTACCGGAGAGTGCCCCAAACTTTAATTTTTTCACACAACAATGGACCACCGACACACAGAGATCGATTATTTGTGTCTGTGAGTTTGAGTTTGTATTTTTCAGTACTTGCAAATGATCTTTGGAGTAATCTGCATGCATTTGTGATAAATTAACCGAAATTAGTTCGTGATTTTGAATAACGTTATTCGAGTAACCGAATTCATTTCGGATAATAATAACGTTATTGGGGATGCCTGGCACGAAAGTCTACCGTCCTTAACAGATACGTAAATAAGTAATGTCACAGGAGCAAATGCACGATTGTCATATTTTGAATTAAAAAAAGGAAATATGACTTTCTTGTCAGTGGTGGTGTGTGTGAGAAATTCAACCACACTTTTCTCAAAGCTAGCCTCAAAATAGTAATTTTTTTCTTTTGTTTGATTCGAATTTTTGATGTTAGCTCTGTGAAATTGATGTTTAATTTGACGTGTCAAATGATATTGGCAATGATCAATTCAAAAAAAAATGTACCTTAAAATTTAACAACTTTCGGCACATGTTATTTTGAACCATTTAAAACAAAATAACAGTACGAAAAGATATATAATTTATAGTTGCAACTTACCCGTAAATAACAAGATGTGTTCACAAGAGCTATGAATTCCGAACATTTATTTATTCGAAAATGTTGATAAATGTCGGTTAGAAAGGAAAATAAAGGCTATCCTTTTCAAACATCATTAGAAATTTAGTAGAACATGAGGCTGCTAAAAATAAATAAACAAGAAAAAGGCAACGGGTATCAAATATTTGAATTATACTAAATTTTGTTTGTGACGCGTGGCACGAGATATGTAAGTGCCTGTAATGTTTTATCGTTTTTCTTCTAATGGTACACAATTCTACAGAACATGCTGCAATTCGAAGAAACATCGTTATATAAACTGACTTTATGCAACTCAGCATCATAATGTCCAAACTCGCTGAAATCCTTGTTGGAATCTCGATGTCATAATAGTTATTTATATAACAAGAATCGTATAGTAGGGCGTATCGAATTTTGCAAATTTTAAGGACCGCGATAGCCTTTGTGCGGAAAACGTATATCATCGAAAACTGTGTCCGGGCATGTGGTTGATGGATCCAATGGAGCCATGGAAGAAGTCCCCCCGGGCGACTTTAAGTTTCCGAATGTCATAATTCGGAAAGTTGAGAGTATTTTTGAAAACAAGCCACTCTTAAAAATTCCATTCAAAAATGTTATAAAAGTGATTTCAAGAGTATATCCGATCGGGACATGCCTAGTGTACTGGAAGTGCTCGACCTCCTCTACCACCTCATACCACAGGCTAAAAAAAATCATTTGTCTCTCAGGAAATATAAGTCAAAAACCAAAAGGTCACATTTTCGATGTTAATCAATCTTGGCAATGGCACCTTTTGGACCATCGGTTTCTTCGGTAGATTTGTAGAGTTTTCAAAGCTCTACATCCCGCTAGAACATTGTTTTCAAAAATACTCTCAACTTTCCGAATTATGACCATCGGAAACTTAAAGCCGCCCGGGGGACTTCTTCCATGGCTCCATCGGATTCATCAACCACATGCCCGGACACAGTTTTCGATGATCTACGTTTTCCGCACACAGGCTATCGCGGTCCTTAAAATTTGCAAAATTCGATACGCCCTATCGTATAGGTATATTATCGCACTAGATGTCATATTGCCAATCCAAGGCGAAGCCGAGGCTGGCAAGACATCATGTGCGATAATATACCAGCAAATGGAAAATGGGAAAAAGGAAATGCAAAAACGGGTGATGGTAATATGTTACAAATGAGTGAATCAAAAACGGGTGTAATGGAAGAGTGCTATTATTGAGTAAAAAGAAATTCGCTGTGGCAGATGTACGTTCAGCAAACTAACTATAGAAAACTGATCTGTGAATAAAAGCTTTTTGGATTTAATTATCCTATCATTTTTCTAATATTTTTCTCACACAATTTTTCAAGTTAAATACAGAAACATTGAGAGAATATAACGAAATCTGACGCGTAAATTTTGTGCAGAAATGTAGCTAAAATATAGACGAATTTCTATTGTCGATACTCGTTACAACATTACACCAGTGAGACATTATGATAAATTGTGTCTTCTTCCAGTATTGTGCAAATGTGAGCCTAATCAATATTTTTTTCACATAAGGAACGTAAACATGACACATAATCTGTCTGAATCAAACGGAGGAAAACGAGAAAAACCATTGACAAATGTTTCTAAAATAGAAAAACAAACATTTTTACGTCATTTAATCTATAACACACTCTCTCTCTATACGTATACCACCTTTTCATTTCTGGAACTGAGTAATATAACAAATATATACCGTACATAAAAATGAGTTGGGAAAAAAAGAAGAAAACCTCCCCAAAAATATGGTTCTGGAATGTTTAGAAAATCCTCAACATAGACCGACCAAATACAGAAACAATATTTTCTATTTTAGAAAATAAGAGCAAACACTGCTGTTGTCGTGTGCGTAATAAATTACGTACAATACAACTGTACAATGTTTTACTTGTATCGGTATATGGATAGGATAAAAAAAGAACCACAAAAAAGGATATTAAAAAAAAAACAAATAAAATAGCAAAAGAAAAATGGGGAATTGTTTAGTGTGTTCTTTGCTCGGATTTTTTTTCTAGTGCTGAAAGTGAGTTATAATATGCCGTTAACGCTAAACTAGTGTCATTTATATATTCTGTTTGTTATATCTATTGTTTTCCTTTTTCAAAAACTCATTTACAAAATGAAAAGAAAATAGGAAAATGTGTGAAAATATGTCTAACCTGTGTTACATGTCAAATGAGTTATAATGTTGTCGAAATCGGTGTTTGAACACGTGTTAGAAAATTAGGATTCGAGAAATAAAAAATGGCATTTTCGATGGTAAAAAAATCTTGGACTGGCATATCTGCTAGAACATTCCATTAATTATTTATTACTGTGACACGTTTAATACTTGGCGACCTGTCCTCATGAGACGTAATGCAAAATATTTCTTTTGTGCGTTCCTGTCAAAGAACAAAAAGAAAAGTTTGAATTTGGTGAAAGCTTCAAATCTTTGGTGACAGAGAGTCAAATTATTTGTAAGAGGCTCACTTTGAAAATTGTTTGTAAGGCCACTGTAAATCACGAATTATTTAACCAAAATTGATCTATACCGTTAATCATCGTACTCCTCGGTTTCATAATAGTCGTTTGAGACCAGCGTCACGACCCTCATGCCAAAGTGGATCGACGAAACTTCATCTCTATGTGGTTATCATAAAACTATTACTATTACATAGCCGACATAGCACATCCATTTAACGGGGTCCGCTATCTTGTCGATATATATAACGTATATGTACGAAAAAAAAGGTAAATTGGCTTCTCTCTTAAGCCTGTCACGTATAGTAACCACCTCGTCTTTCATTCATTTTTTTTAAAGCTTTCATGTGTTTGGCACACATTTATTTTCAATAAAACTATTGTTATAGGCTCCAGTAGTCAAGCGTTACTTTACAATCTTTGACAGGAATTACTCTTTGCACATTTTGAGAGTGTTGTGTTATAGAACGGAAGATTCTACGGATTATTGGCTCTCTAAATAAATTGTTATCTTCAACAGCGTTCCCTCATTTATTTTCTATGGGAATTTCGTGCCACGTTTCATAATCTTCAAACCATATTTAAAAAAAGGAATGGGAAGAATCGATTTATTTACGACGATATGGCGGTGAACCGACGTTACCGAGCTACCCCAAATAAGACGTGACATACTTGATTGCTATATAGTCTTTATTGTTGAATGGTTAAATAAAACTGGAAAGAATTAAACTACGCGACTTTTCTTGGCATGCTTGTTAAATCAAAAATCATTATTTCAGCTTGTAGGTAGGTGAAGACGGTGCGGTGTTGTAGTTTCGACTACAATAATGAAACTAGGGAATGCAATACCACCATCAATACCGGAAACTTCCAATACCGAATACCAGTTTTTACCGAAAAATACCGGTATTAATACCGGAAAGTTTTTAATGAGAAAATGTGAACAAACTTTTGAATAAACTTTTAAAAAAAATTACTTTAGAAATTATATCTAAAAAATTGACGGTACATCGTTTTGCACCTTGTATGCTCATGAAAACTTGATACGACCGTACTCAAAGTTAAAGATTAACATTTTGAGCGCATTTTCCAATTAATTGTCAAAGTTTTAGCGAGGTTGAAAAATTATAAATTGGGCTGTATGATGCAAATGAGAAGAATTACATACAAATTCTCTAAGAGAGATCACAATTTTTTCTTCAAAATTATTCCTCGCGCAGTGATGTCAACTTATCATTTCTCTGGTTGATATAGATAATTTAGAGAATCCTTGGCGTCACACTTTGTGCGTAGCAATAAGCGTGATACCGTTATCTGTTTCAAATGTTAGCAACGAATTGTGTAAAACTCAGAAGCATGATACAAACGTGGTGTGGGACACGCCTTCTACTTAGTGTTTAAATTTGCCTTAAATGGGAGATACGCCAAATGGGTTTTCCTAGAGAACGTCCATAAACGACGTTCGCATTATTCGAGACTTTTTAGACCATCCTCCTAATACACTTGTCCAATACCTATAACATATTGAGTGTCTGCAATTCCTAATCCTTTCTCAAGGCACGAAAGTGGACTTCATTTATTAGTTGAAACTAACTAAAAGTCTAAAGGGCTAAAAGTCAATGATGATCAGTGATAATATTCTATTCAGTTGTATTTAATAGAAAAACAAACTATTTCTTCCTAGTGATTTAGCGGTTTGAGTAAAAGTGACCAGCGCGACGTAAAATATTCCCCTTTCACGATAGTTTCGTATTTAACAATGTGATAAAGTCATTTTAAGAAAGGTTGATATATTCTTTGGACAATAAATTGTTTGAAATCAATTAAGCATTTCATGTAAAATCCAAAAATGGACTCGAATTTACGGAAGCCAAAAGGATTTTGTTCAAAACCTCTCGTTTGAAGATAATGAGTGCATTTTTTAATGTTTTGCTCCACTGTTCCCTCGATCCCCACTATTTAAATTCTTTGATTTATTCGCTGATACATTTAAAATTAAAACTTTGATGCAGTGAATGGGGTATTTTAGTTTTATCCTGACATAACAGATTAAGTAATTCAGCCTCGATTTCCATAGTTCTGAAATTTTTCGAGTAAGTATCCTTTGTTTTATTATGAAAATTCCTGTGAAAATATGGTTTTTTACGAGGCTGCTCTAATGTGTAATTTAATGCCCACTCTAGAACGTATGAAGACCATACGTATTTTTACTTAAATCACTTTTTCGTAACAAAATTCTTCATTTTAACACCGCTTCGAAATACCGAAAATACCGGTATTAATACCGGTATTGAAACTCAAAATACCGAATACCGGTATTGAAAAAAACAGTCCGGTATTGCATTCCCTAAATGAAACATAAAAGGGACCTGTGTGAAGCCTGTTTCTTTTCATATGTCGACATAATCTCTTGTAATGTTAAAACCCTAGCTCTCTTGTAATGTTAAAACCCTAGCTTCCATGAACGAATTTTGACAAAATTTCTCTCTTTGGAAGTTGTTGTAAGTTCGCGTGATCAAAATTCATTATCGGTCAACGTTGACCGATAATCGATTTACAACTTACAAAAAAATGATCAAATTCGGTTGCTTAATGCTGAAAACAAACGAGGCATTCAAAACATGTTTTGGTCCTTGTTTTTATGGCGAAATTGTCGCAACTGTCAAATAAAGTTAGAAATTTCTCTATCGAAAATTACGATTGCTGCATTTGTCAATGAAAACTAGGACCAAAACACGTTTTCAATGTCTCGTTTGTTTTCAGCATAACTAATCTGAGGAAAAAACTCGGGTCTCTGAAACGACTACTCGAATATACAGAACCTAACAGCGCCCCACCAACAAATTGTATAGAGATTTTTACAGTCAAAACAATCTCAATATTCTAATTTCTCAGTGTACCACCTCATTTTCCCAGGGCTTTAGGACCAGCCCACTTTGCCTAAACCAATGACATAATAGTGTAATAGACAGGAATTACGTAGACGAAATCGTGAAGCAAAAGTAAACTCAGTGTAATATACATTTGATACACACACACTTACACATTCAAATTAATTTTGACAATTTCATTAAATTGTTGCTGACTTTTCGAAATGAACTTTTACCACTTTAAAGGAAAATTCTACTATCAATAACACATAAACTGTTCACTATCTAATAACACACATTTTCTAATCAATTTTCTTAAACATTTTTTAATTTTGACGATGCGATGTTAACACTTTTATTATAAACTATATATGCGTGACTACTGAACGTGAAAGTTTGCAAATTCAGCCAACTGATTGAATTCTCCGATCGTCGAAATTACTAATAAATTTTTTTTCGATCGAAATCGAAAAAATCACAAAATTAGTTCAATATTGGGGACAATGAGAGATTGTTTATATGAAATATAAATTTCAGTTCGATAAATATTTAATTGAACACAAAAGAAATCCTTTAAACCAATTTCGAAGAAAAACTGAAAATGCAAATTTTCTTCGCGCCTACATTTCAAAATAAGTACGAAAATACGTAAGTACCATAAAGTTAAGGTACTCACACACACAATTGAATATTTCGTATTTGTTTTTGCTTCACCTCTTGAACAAAATATTTACATAGAAGGCCTATCTATCCCACTATTATATCATTGGCCTAAACTGTTCGAAGAGAAGAAAGATTAGAACTGATGTAAAATGTAAAAGATAAGTACAAAGGGAGGAAGGCTGTAGTCTGGCAAAAACCTTCACTACTATACGCGGGGAAGGAGTCAGAAAAGTGTGAAAGTGTAATCGTGTTGTTAGCGTTATTAGTCGACCAAAAAAAACTTGCAGGTATGATAATTCAAATAATCGAATAAATGTCACGACAATGTCAGATTGATAATCAAAAATCAACACGAAATTCGATTTAAATTCCGAAAATATCTTTCAAGTACTAACGTTAACCTATCGAACAGTCTTAACCCTCGCCTCGATCGGCCGACTTCACAAACAGCCTATAAACAAAAGTTTACAGCAATTTGCACATGAAGCACAACGGTTAGCACCCATAAAGCTGTCGAACATGTGAACAATAGAATCACAAACGATAGAGCAATAGAAGAGCTGCTATGGTTCTATTGTTTGTGACAAATTTCTTAGTGCAATGGTCGGCGCTTCGTGACAAAGTATTTGTCACTAGTTCCGGGATTGGTTTCGGTAACTTGTGCCAAACGTAATTGACAAGCTATCACAAATCCATCGTTTTTATGTTATTCAAATTGTAACTACCAGCATTAAAAGCAAGTCCCAATCATATTAGAATACCGGGACTGATGCCCAGAAACAAAATTGCTACTCCATTTATATGGATCATAAAATCAACTATTTGCCATAAAAATCTATAATAAATCGTATACCTTTTTCGTAATAAAAATCTCTCTCAATTTACTTGATTCACTCTATCAATCTATATATATCTACTGTACATATTATATAACGGCTGTGTGTAACCAAAAAAATGTTATACTTTATTGTCGAAAACATTATTTTTTTCCGATTCTTAAATCAACTCAGAGCCATTTGCTCGTTATACGGTTGCAAAGCTTTGATCTAATTAACTGCAGCCCATTTGTTCTGAATACAGATGAGGAAATAAGGAACAATACTGGCCCATATATTATATAAAACCAAGTAAGAGTAAAGACACTCTTCGCAATGGTATACGTTGGTGCTTTATGGTAAAGGTTATACTAACAAATTATATCTATAACTATACATCAATGTATAAAATATACTTATATATGCCACCATATACAATACAGTGAGAATCGTAAGGGTTATGTGCCTGGTATGGTAGATACAAGAATAATACAATAATTAAGGATATTGAATTGGAAATAAAATACGATTGTGAGAATAAGTAATTGGATCAATCAATAAAAACCAATGCCAATTTCATTACTATAATGAAGCGAAGCGGTTTTTATTTAAATTTTCCATATTACTGTTGTTTAAACTTGAGCTTTGGTTGTCCTATTTTCGTTTTCTGTCGAGAAGAAATTATTTGTTTTATGAACAATAAGTAGCTACCTACGTTGTTGACTAGGTTGTTGGTTTATATTCGTTACAGTGGTTCCGCTATTGCGTTCGTTGTACGTATATGTATATAAGTGGTACGTATATTTGTATGTTAAATTTGCAACCAGTTCCGTTTTTAAACACTTCAGATTTAATTTAGCTTTCGTTGCTAAATGGAAAAAAAATACTTCAAACCTTGACAAATTTTTCTGAACATGCGGATTTATATAAAAGAAGCTTTATTACGTCAATCGTCTTTTCAAGAGCGCAGGTAATTCGTTTCTGAACGTAAATCGTACTAATTATAAATAATAAAAATCGTTTTGGTTGGTAAGGGAAAATTGTCGCTTTCTACATTGTTGATGATTTGAATCAAAAGCTTAATTTGTAGTTTAAAATTGATAATTGTCGAAGCGTGACATTTTATTCGAAAGGAAAATTTGTTTTTGACGAGAAAAATGATGAAAAAAACTTTTGTTTTCCGTAGGGTCCAAAGTGGAAAAACAAAAAAATTGGTTTAGGTTCAGAAGCATGTAATAGTAGATTACATTGGATGCGGTGGATGTAATTCATTACATGAGAGATCAATTTGTTATACGAGCGGAATTCACAAGTGTGTTTTAAGCGCCAATGTTTGAAAACTGTTATTTTGACAAGGGTAGAGTTTGTATATCCGAGCCGAAGTCGAGGTATGTAACTACCCGCGTGAATGGGGCTAGCAATAATAGTAGATTACGTTGAATGCTGCGAAAGTAATTCATTACACAAGGACACAATTTTGTGATACGAGCAAACTCACGAGTAAGTTTTTGAGCAACAAGCTTCGGTAACTGTTTTCAAGGCAAGTGTAGAGTTTGCATATCCGAGCCGAAGGCGAGGTATGCAACTACACTTGTCGAGAAAACAGTTACCGAAGCTTGTTGCTCAAAAACTTACTCGTGAGTTTGCAAGTTCTACAAAATTGTGTCCGAGAGCAATGAATTACGTCGCAGCATCCAACGTATTCTGGTTTATTGCCTGCTCATGCGAAAATTGACTATTACACGGCTGTTCACCAACAAAACAAAAATAAATCTGTTCTTCCGATAAAACGTTTACAAACAAATCTAGTGTACTGACGAAATCGGCTCACACGCTACACGTCTCCTAAAAAATTGATCCCGAAAACAGCACTTATGTTACATTAGTATTGTCGCAACAGTAGTTACAATTGCGTTGGTGACATGTTGACAATGAATAGTTTTTCGCAGTTATAGTATCGATGAAGACGTATTGTTTGTGCAATTATTTTGTTAGTCCTTTTTAATGTTTTCAAAAAAAATGTGCAACAAAGTGTAGTGTTTGTACTATAAGCAAAAGCATTTAGTGTTACAAGTGAAAAATACAACGAAATGTGTGGCCACAAAGTGTTACTTCGGAACATCAAAATTATTGTTACAATAAATATGGCCGACAATTCTGTGTTGCGAATTCTTCTAAAAGTGTGTTGTAACCAGATTACTTGCGCAACAAGTTTTTCTCAAATAACTGTGTTCATCGATCAATATTTTTACCAAAAATTTTTTATTTTACCGACACTTCTTATATTCTTTTTCGATCGATCGATTCATGCAACAAAAAAGATAAAATGAAAGCAAGGCAAATTTTACTTGAAAGAACTGTCAACTTGAAATAAACCCCAAATATCCCTAGTGTAATGGATCACTTTCGCAAAGGGTAAACAGCCGTGTAATAGTCAATTTTCGCATGGGGCAGGCAATAAAATCCTTTTTATGACCTCTGAAGAAATAGTATTTTACATGACTAGGGATCAGGCAGATCATGGAGAAATGCAGAGAGTTCAATGTTACTCTACACCATTTGTTTGTTGATTTTAAAACGGCATATGACAGGGTATTTCGGAGGAAACTATGGAATGCGATGGTGGAACTTGGTTGCCACAAAAACCTTTTTCATTTGGCAAGAATGACTCTGTCACATGTGAGAGCCAAGGTCAGAATTCGGAACAATCTATCTGATACCTTTGAAACCTTGGAAGGACTTAGACAAGGCGATGGACTGGCAGCTCTAACATTGTTCTGGAGAAGGTGATAAGAGAAAGCGACGTGGAAACCAGCAGTACAATCTTCAGAAAGTTGAGTCAGTTGTTAGGATATGCTGATGACCTAGACTTAATTGGACGGAACATTGACATCGTTAAAGAGAATTACACGAAAATTGAAGATGCTGAGTGCTGAGTTCGGTCTCAAGGTCAGTGAGAGAAAAATCAAGTACATGACAACTTCATTGTCTGATAGCAGACCAACGGACCATACGCTGGAGGTGAATGGAAAACACTTCGAGACTGCCGACATCTTTATTTACCTTGGGTCGCTGGTCAATAGTGATAATAGTATCGGAGAGAGTTACTACAGTCTTCAAAAACCCATCCGGTCAAAAACACTCAACCGCAACCTTAAGTGCGAATTGTACAGTTCGCTGATTCGACCAGTTGTACTTTTGGTTTTTGGATCGCGACTGGAGAACGTTTGCGCGGAATAGGTCCGATTGGAGAAGATTGCTGGAAGAGGCCAAAACCAATAGTAGGTTGTAGTGCCCGCCTAAGTAAGTAAGTAAGTAGGGATAAAAAGATGAAAAGTAGATGTGTAAATTATTGATCGGCGCAGCTGAGGTCAATAAACAAAACACACGACAACGAGACCTTTCATTTTTATCCCGAGTTATGTAATGGAGTTTACATGCTAAGGGTGTTGCAAGTAATGCTTGAAACATGAAAAGTACGGTTTTTGGCGCATGTAATGTGTAAAATCCATTAAATGACTCGAGTCGAAAAAGACCAGAGTTTGGGTTTATCTTTCCATCGACACATCGCCTTCGGCTTAGTATCACAATCACCAGCTCGTCAAAATAAACATTTGGACACAGGTGCATAATATTTATTATCATTAAAAAGTCTAGGTGTATGTATGAGGTGACGGGGTATTGTAACACGAGAAAACACGCGTGTTTGGATGCTGTTTGAAGTGAAGCTAGTCGTTGGCTTCACTTGTACAGGTGGAATGGAAGATGGTGATGAACAAAATAAATATGTGGAACAAATGGAACGATGAAAACACACAAAGTTTACGGAAAGTAAAACATTTTTCTGAAGTTAAGTTTACATTCGTGGAAACGAATAATTTGCAGAATATTCAACGGCATAATTTATCCTGAATAAAACTTCTTGATAAGTAAGCCCCTTTTGCCCCGAGCAAAGCCGTGTATTAGAAAAGTATACTTGCACATAATGTGAAACGATTTTCGACTCGTGCTCAAGCGTGAAATATTCAGCGTGTGTGACTAGATTTAGCTCTAACTGCATATTGATTTTTCAATAATTCATTAGATACTATTCATTTAACAAATTATCCTCAACAAAAGACATGTTTTTCCTAGACAACCTCCTATGTCCGTGTAACTTTGCCATTTATCGAACTATAGGTCCCATCTTGTGAGTGGGTCGGGTCCCTTGACTGATCCTATTGTAATTGGATATTCAACTAATTTATATTAAGAGTCAATTCGCCAATTTCTCAGACAATTGGAAAACAAGCTCGCTCCGATATGATTGAGTTGTAGCTCATTCGATTCGTCGTTTAATTATAGCGAACAGGCATCTGCCATTTTTTTAAAACAACATCCAGTTTGGGTCTGTCATGTGATGGCAGAGGATGGTTAAAACACTTTTTGAGCAATAACTTGATGACGGAGGAACCAAATAAGCTAAAACTTTGTAGGACTGTTGGCCTATCCACGGCCGACAAATTGAGCCCACTCTGATGTCCGCACTCACCACCCATGGCCAGCCATCAGTCTTTGACTCTGACTCTGATTCGGATGGAAGGTTTAATTTTTCGAAGAATTCTTAAAAGGAAAATTACTCTGATTTGGATAAAAAAAATTCAAAGTTTACTTGGACGATGTTATCGTTTTGTTAGATAGACGATAACATCGCTCTGGCCGATATTTTCGTTTAGGACGATATTATCCTACAGAAAACGAAAATATACAGAGGGATTTTTTTGAAAGTGGACCAGGCTCCGTCGGAGCTATTTTTTCGCGGCGGTTTGTTCATATTCCCAGATAGCCCTTGGCCCCAATAGTCCAAAACCCTCGCCAAAACTGCTGTCGTTTAATTTTCATATTTGCGTCTTGGCTGATGGTGAAGGTGCAAAAGTCGAAAAAAGGGTGTTTTTATACGTGATTTACTGCCGCTACAGACAATAGACACACATGTGTCGCGGCTCGTTGGATAGGTACTGTCCAGTAGAACCGGGGCAAGCATAGATATCTTACATGTTCTGTGCCATTGTTCGAAAATAACAAAAATATTGTGTCAGTCAAAGGCCGTAAATTTTGATGAACTTCAAAAGGTGATATCTCGCACCTGGAGAATGTTTATGGTTAGATCATTGGATGCAGACATCAAAAACAGCATAATTCGTGTATTTTTCTAAAATCAATATTTTGCTTTCGAGTGAAGGAAGACATTTGCTTTATACCCAAAAAAAGTATTCTGAAACCTTTCACATCTATGACAATTGAGGTATAATTGTAGAGCCGGGTTAAGCCTCTATCAGGGCAACCACTGATCTGTACAACAACAGTCACCAGGTACAAAATATCACCTAATAAAGCGAATCAAAATTTCCGACCTTTGACTGATACATACTTTTTGTTATTTTTGAATAGTGCTTGAGTACACATTTGATATCTGTCTTTGCCCCGGGTCTCCAGGACAGTACCTATCCAACGAGCCGCCACACATGTGTGTCCATCGTCTGCAGCGGCAGTAAATCACGTATAAAAAACACCCTTTTTCGACTTTTGCCCTCACATGAATTTTTTTAGAACGATAATATCGTCCAAAAAACGATAATATCGTCCAAAAAACGATAAATCGTCCAATAAACGATAATATCGTCCAGACAACCGACTCATGACCACAGCATATTTTTATGATAAATTAGAATAATCCAACAATTTAGAATAAGAAACTTCGCGTCTAAAGGTTGGCAATCGACTCATGACCACAGCATAGTTTTTTTATGATAAATTAATTTCACTCGTCGGAGTTGTCTAATGTTAGATTTGACTGATTGATTGATTAAGCCAACGCACTTCAAGCAAAAGTTCTATTTATGACAGCTGCCAAATAGAGTACTTTTTGTATGAAATTTTATCCCCACTCTTTTTACAGTGTAAAATTTTGTATGGAGCACTGTCAAGATAGAATAATCCAACAATTTAGAATAAGAAACTTCGCGTCTAAAGGGTGGCAATCGACTCATGACCACAGCATAGTTTTTTATGATAAATTAATTTGTCTAATATTGCAATAAGTTACCGCTACTCTTGTAGACAACTTCACTCGTCGGAGTTGTCTAATGTTAGATTTGACTGATTGATTGATTAAGCCAACGCACTTCAAGCAAAAGTTCTATTTATGACAGCTGCCAAATAGAGTACTTTTTGTATGAAATTTTATCCCCACTCTTTTTACAGTGTAAAATTTTGTATGGAGCACTGTCAAGTTTCAGTACCCTATTTAGAATACCATTATATTTTCTGGCAAAACTTTCGACAAGTTGATCACACATAGCTCATCTTGACCATCCAAATGTCAAATGGATAATTTTGGGAACCTTAATTTTTCACTATTTTCTCCAGTCACTGGAGAATAACACATTAAATTATCAACAGAATAAAATCCTGTTTTTCTGGAATAATTTCCAGAACCTTATCCCGACATGGCCCATCTTCCAACTTAGCCTCAGGAATCCCGTTCCTCGTCGATTAAAAAAAAATCATCAAAATCGGTTAAGAATTACTCAAGTTATCGTGATGACAAAGAAAAATAGGTTACAAACAATTACGTTTTTCATCACATTTCATAACATTGTTAGGTTACAAACATTTTATGGTATTTTCTGGCGTAAGGCCCTTGACTTTCAGTCAAGGGAATAATCACACAGTTGTGTGAATTTAAAACTTTTTGAAAACTTATCGCAGTTTAATTAAATTTCATTAAGCTCCGTTTTTCTTTTCCCGTTTACGTATTCTACGAAATTATTTTAGAATATAAAGAGTGCAGATAGAACTTTAGAAAAAAAAAAGAAAGTTTAATTGGAACCAGAGTTTTTCAACAAATTCTATGAAAGACGCGTGTGTGGAAGTGTAAATGAATAGCCGAATGAATCGGAATAAACCAGTGATCAATTTAGTTGTGATTATTTTATTGAATTGAAAATTTGATTTGATACATTTATTTACGCAACTTAGTATCTGTCAAAAATGTTATGGAGAGTGATTTCACTCTAGTCAAAACAGTAGGAAAAAGTCATCAAAGTATTCCTTTAAATTAAAATTGGTCACATAAGCCTTGAAATCAGTATAAATACAAGGTTTTGTATGGAAGAAGGATCAGAATAAACACAACTACTGACCGGGCAACATGCCCTAAAGTAACGAGTTTTTCTCAAGTAGATGCACTGGCACATGCGTGTTGGGGAGAATATCCCTCCAGTACAAGTAGAACCATCAATGCAGCGGCCGACGAACAAAGAAGAATTTGTTAAAATTCTTGACAGCATCATAGTACGTGCATAGTTTGCAAACTTTAGATGCCACCGTTGCATGAATCTCGGGGCGCAGTGTATAAGTCAAGACTTCACATTGAATTATTGAGAGGGATTCTTTTCAATTTCGACTGACCGAAATCGGTGCTATTTTTTCCTGGACTTATACCTAGTTAGGCCTTGGTGCCCAGTATGGAAACCTCCCACAATATCTACCAAACAATGTAAAATTTAATAGACTTTTGTTGGAACATATAAAAGGATGTATTATTACACTACGATCTTGTGTCGGCATTTTCTTCGTGAAAATTGGTACTTTGACTGGTACAATTATTATTTTCCGCTACGCGCCGCACCCTTCGTTGCCAATCGCCAATAGTTTCAAATAGATTGGATATGTGTGGATTGTAACGAAGGAATATAACGTTTTTAAATTCGGATTCGAGTTCGAAGACGAAGAAATAGTAAGCGCATGAGATCCACATACTCTATGTATGCAGGTTTGAGTTCCGTTCTATTAGCATTTCCTGCACAATCAATAACACATTGACACATTTACGCGACGAAACGGCGAAACAAGTCGATAGAAAGGAAATTCTGATAACCCAACGAACGTGTGTAGAGCATGCATTTAATTAGATCAATTTTTCTAAAACAATGGTTCTGGAAAATGTTGGTGATGTTCTCAACCAATATTATGTTGTAAGCACCTCCATAAATGGGCATTAGAAAAGATATGAAAAATGGACCGAAAATAAAAATGAAGAAATCGTTTCTATTTATTAACGAGGAAGTAAGGTTAGGCTAATAATGGCCTAAAAATAAGAATGGAATTTTCAAAAGTTGGAAAAAACCCATATCTGTGTTTTAATATATTTTATGCAATTCAGTGAGCGAATTCGATACTTACGCAGCCTGTGAGCAGTGTCATATGAACCAGTTTTGTTTCATCCAAAAATCAGTGCGAAAAAAAATTTATCGCACGCTAAATGAGGGCGAAATAGTTATTTATAGCACTAAAAATACATCGACACAATCATAATCATATATTCATCAAATGTAATAACAACTGTTATGAATACTGTTGAAACAACTGTTTTTGCAACAGTTGTAACACGTTTTTCAGTAGGTCAATCTCAGTTTCAGTTTTTAGCCCCGTACGAAGTACTGGGGGCTTATAAGATTAATATGCCGTTTGTAACACGTCGAATTGGAAGCAGACAGTAAGGGCAAAGCATTTGGTTATGTTCATAGATGACGAATCCGCAATAAAAACGAGCCATCAGAACAGTCGGAGCGTTTGCTGCGACTGAGCCCCGTACAAACCCGTATATCTATTGCGTACGTGACCCTAGTGCGTCTGTCACCCAACTTTGACCGTAAGCCTATTGCGCCGGTTAATGTAGTTAAAGTAAAATTATTATGTAATGTGTGCATCTTACAAATTGCGCATAGCGCAATTACGAAGCCCCGTACGACGTTCCTTTCAAATGAAACAAAAATTTCAAATCGCCCTAAAATTTTATTTTTTTGAAGGGCCTAGTATCGGCCTCAGTCCGAGGACCCAAATGTAAAAATTTTTTCAACTACATTCTATTCGGCCTTTGATTACCTTCCAAATGAAACAAAAATTACGAAAAACGGATGAAATTTGCTCGAGTTATATGTAAAATACACATAGGGCCCTAGTAGTGGCCTTAGTCCTAGAACCCAAATTTAATTTTTTTTCAACAACATTCAATTCGGCCTTTGATTACCTTCTAAGTGAAACAAAAATTACGAAAAACGGATGAAATTTACTCGAGTTATATGTGAAATACACATAGGGCCCTAGTAGCATTTCACTTCTAAGGCCCTAACTCACGGTCCACTCACCCGATTTTAAAACACTTTTTTTTCCTGGATTGGTATTGACAATACCTATCATTTGCCGTGTCATTTACATTTCCATCGTTTATTTTGCCATAAATATCACCAAAAGACCTTAAATCACTTAGGTGGCCTTAACTCACGAAGGTCCGACCCGAATATGCCCATCTTCGAACTTAGCCTCACTATTTCGACTATCTTTCAGGGAAAAAAAAAATTTTTGAAATCGGATTTGATTTACTCAAGATATCGACGTGACAGACGGACAGACGGACAGACAAAATTCTTATTGCAGATTCGTCATCTATGAACATAGGCAAACACTTTGCCCTTACCGCCTGCTTCGAATTCCATCAATTACACACGGCACCGTAATCCTATAAGCCCCTTCGTACTTCGTACGGGGCTAAAAATGTCCGTCCGTTCGTCCGTCCGTCCGTCCGTCCGTCCGTGACCCCTCTAGCTTGAGCAAATCACAACCTTTTTTCAAAATTCTTTTTTTCCCCGATTGGTATCGACAAAAGTAAGGTCAAGTTCGAAAATGGGCATGGTAGGGTCGGCCCTTCCAGAGCTAGGGCCCTATAGGTGTTTTTCAGTCTTTCGACGATATCTACCGAAAGACGCACGCAATAGCTGCTTGTGATATATCAAATGAAAGGTATTGACGAGTAGAACAAAGTTGCTGAACATTGTTTTTGGGTAAGATGCAACGCGAGCTTGTTGGGAGGGCTCAAAGGTCGTTACTCGGCCCTAAGTGTTTTTTGCACATAAATCGAGTAAATCTCATCCGATTTTGCTAGTTTTAGTTTTTTATGGAAGGTAATTGAATACCGAAAAGAACGTGACGAAAAAAGTTTCAAATTAGGGCCCTTGGACTAAGGCCGCTACTCGGCCCTAAGTGTTTTTTGCAAATAAATCGAGTAAATCTCATCCGATTTTGTTAGATTTAGTTTCATTTGAGAGATAATTGAATGCCGAATAGAAATGATGGCGAAAAAAGTTTCAAATTTGGGCCCTTGGACTAAGGCCGCTACTCGGCCCTAAGTGTTTTTTGCACATAAATCGAGTAAATCTCATCCGATTTTGTTAGATTTAGTTTTTTATGGAAGGTAATTGAATACCGAAAAGAACGAGGCGAAAAAAGTTTCAAATTTGGGCCCTTGGACTAAGGCGGCTACTCGGCCCTAAGTGTTTTTTGCACATAAATCGAGTAAATCTCATCCGATTTTGTTAGATTTAGTTTTTTATGGAAGGTAATTGAATACCGAAAAGAACGAGGCGAAAAAAGTTTCAAATTTGGGCCCTTGGACTAAGGCCGCTACTCGGCCCTAAGTGTTTTTTGCACATAAATCGAGTAAATCTCATCCGATTTTGTTAGATTTAGTTTTTTATGGAAGGTAATTGAATACCGAAAAGAACGAGGCGAAAAAAGTTTCAAATTTGGGCCCTTGGACTAAGGCCGCTACTCGGCCCTAAGTGTTTTTTGCACATAAATCGAGTAAATCTCATCCGATTTTGCTAAATTTAGTTTTTTATGGAAGGTAATTGAATACCGAAAATAACGTGGCAAAAAAAGTTTCAAATTTGGGCCCTTGGACTAAGGCCGCTACTCGGCCCTAAGTGTTTTTTGCACATAAATCGAGTAAATCTCATCCGATTTTGCTAGATTTTGTTTCATTTGAGAGATAATTGAATGCCGAATAGAATGGTGGGAAAAAAAGTTTTAAATTTGGGCCCTTGGACTAAGGCCGCTACTCGGCCCTAAGTGTTTTTTGCACATAAATCGAGTAAATATCATCCGATTTTGCTAATTTTTGTTTTATTTGAGAGGTAATTGAATACCCAATGGAAAGTTGGCAAAAAATTTTGGGTTTCTAAAATAATGTCGTAAATTGTTGGTTTTTTTTGAGAGGTACTTCGTACGGGCTTTCGTAATTGCGCTATGCGCAATTTTAAAAATGAACACTTTCAGTAAATTTGATCATGCCCAACTTGACTTGCATTTTGGTAACAGACGTATTAGAGGGTTGTAGACGTATTAGGGTTCCGGGCGTATTACGGCTACGGACGTATTATGGTTACGGACGAAATAGGATTACGGGTCGTACGGGGCTAAGTCGCAGCAAACGCTCCGACTGTTCTGATGCCTTGTTTAGTGAAAATTTTGTTTTTGTGGTTTGTTTTGTAGTCTTGGGGAGTTCGCTTACTGAATTGCATAAAATGTTGTGTGAAACACAAATCGTATGAAGGTATTTTATCGCACTAGATGTTGATTGTCAACCCGAGGCGAGCCGATTCTTTTTTCATAAATAACCAATATTGTATTCAAAGTGCCAAATTTCACATAAAAAGTAACGCCGCCCGGATATTTTGAAAATCGGCAATACATAACTTTCAAATTGAGAAAACAAATCATGAAACTTTATTATCATTTGCACTGTGAGTGTGAACACCCAGTATCACTTTAACCTAAATACAATGCAATTGATAAATATTAACATTTTTTTAAAAATTGATTACAATGTTGATACCGTGTGGCAAAATTATCTGTTAGCTCTTAGTAGTTGTGGAGTGGAAAATATTATTGTCAGCAATAGTATGGTGTTGCATACAACGAGCTAAAAATACACACGAGGTGGATAAGACATCGAGTGAGTTGAGAGTACCAAAGTATGTAAATACTGAAGGTAACGCTAACGCTCAGCGGATCACAATCACAAACTCCAAGATGGGCGGAGGAAATGCCATTGAGACGCGCGGTATAGCACAATGTTGTTGGAACTGCGTTGGTTAGTATTGAATTGTGGCATGTGTTCCGATCTAACACATTAAATTTGACTTTTGGCCAACGGTATAAAAATTCTGTTCACCTGAATCTACGGATCCGTAAGTTTTTGCATTAAGTGTAGTTTCCACTTGAAAAGAGCACTCCGTTTAGCCTCCGTCTACATGACAGTTGTAAAATAGAACAAAAGAACTGTCACGCAAACGGAGTGGAAATTGAATTTATTTCTACTACACTTTATACTTTGGTAACGACACCTCGCTAAAATAAAAAAAAATGTGCCAATTCTTAGTGTGAAATGAAGAATATGTTCGATGATAAGATAAGATAAAAGTTTGAATTTTCGTTTAAATCAGCTTGCGGCAGTTTATTCTATTTATTCGCGAGGTTACTTACAAACATTTATAATGGAAATGAGTTTTACCAATAAAGTCATAATAGTCACTGGTGCAAGCAGTGGAATAGGAGCTGATGCGGCTAAACACTTTGCCAAGCTAGGCGGAAAGCTGTGTCTTGTTGCACGGAATGAGAAACTTCTTAAAATTGTTTCTGAAGAAATTATTGCGTTTGGATCGTCAGAACAGCCATTAGTCATTGTAGCTGATGTGACCAAAGACCCAGAACGAATAATACAGGAAGCAGTAAAACATTTTGGAAAGTTGAACGTGCTGGTTAACAATGCAGGCATTTATCAGCTCGATAGCGTGATCAATTTCAATATTACTCAATTTGATGCCATGTTAAGCACTAACTTAAAAGCAGTCGCAATATTAACAAGTTTGGCCGTACCATATTTGGAAAAAACGAAGGGAAACATTGTGAATGTCTCAAGTGTTGCTGGAATGAGAGCAATTCCGGGAATGTTGAGTTACTGCATATCTAAAGCAGCACTCGACCAATTCACAAAATGTGTTGCTCTTGAGTTGGCGCCCAAAGGAATTCGTGTAAACTCAATCAACCCGGCGATGATACGTACACCAATTTTTGAGAAAACCGGAATTAGTGCCGCCGAAGCTAACGAAGAAATGGAAGCTGGTAAATATACGCACCCAATGGGACGAATTGGTGAACCAATAGAGACATCAGAAGCAATCGCCTATATAGCAAGTGATTCCGCATCGTTTATTACCGGAGTTTTACTACCCGTTGATGGCGGATATATGGTGAAGTAGATCGGATAGAAAAACGAATCGAGAAACCTAACAGATCGTTGCGCGACGACATAAGCCCCGTTCGGAACTATAAGAGTAGTGTAGACCTAGTGAGATCCTACGGCTTCTGATTGTATATTGCGGTACATACATACTAGGTAAATGGGCTCGCATCACATTTGCTAATATCTCCACTGGTTTTATTCGAACTCCTAGACGCAACGTTGTGTTGTTGTTTCTCCTCTCAGAGTCTGGTAATAAATATTATTCACCATATTATGATACATGTTTAAGTCCAAGTTTAAGTTAACTAGCTACTCTCTTGTTCAAAAGTATTCGATCATTGTGTGTTTTCAGTGTAAATTGACAAACTTTGGGAGGGCGAAAAAAATCAAAATGGAACCGGATTTTCACGAAAGATGGCGCAGTCGATAGCTTGATCCTTAATCCTTAAAGGAAAAATATAAAAATTATTTTCACCAAATATGAAAATTTCGAGAATTTTCCATTTTTCCGAACGTCTGCATAGTCGGGGAACAAGTTGTTCTCGAAATTTTCAATTTGGTGAATTTTTTTTATATTCTTCCTTTAAAGATTAAGGATCAAGGATGTATTGATGTGGAACGTGTGGATCTAGGAAAAAGAAGAAGTCGCATAAAAATTACTAACACTATTTTGAGCTTCCTGTAAAATTCACGGCTGAAATAGTTACACGCAAATACACACATGGTTGCAGTGCAGGATATTGAATGTCACTAGGAACAAAAAGGTGTCGATTTGTCACAGGTGGTTCAAGGATGGAAGCGCTTTATTGTAAATTGAATTGGTTATTTATGACATCAAGTTCAAAGAACCAAGGGTTCGTGTCAATTTTACACATCTAGCGCCTAATAAAGTACTTGAAACCGAGATTCATACAACGATTTATGCAACGGAGGCATCTAAAGTTTGTAAATTTTTCACATTATGATGCTGAGTTGCTTAAATGCACCTCCGCGTTTGACAGATATCATGCTATCATGATCCACTCCTTCGGCTGAGGATAACAATCTCCCACTCGTCAAAATGAAACATATGGACAGAAGTGCATAATACATGTATTAACGGCATAGGTTACTGCACGTTTGGTCCCTTCAACTCGCAAAAAAATTAATGTTATTCGATTGGATGAAAGTTCCATAAAAACGTCTGTATTCATTGTATTTGTATATGTTTCACATGTTGTGGTACACATTTCATCAGAAACCGGCCATATGTATACTTGTATGGCATACGATTACCAACCCATAACGCACGATAAATAATCAGGGAATCCTAATGTGCTTTTAATGTTGGTCTTTTGCTAATGATGTTATAAAGATAATGGAATACCTCTACTTTTTCTATGAAGAGAACCGACAACAAGCAGCAAAAAAAACTTTACGATCTTACATTAAACATTCAATATATTAAGCTCTTAAATATTAATAGCATTTTCTGTAGTGGAACATTGTGTATTATATGGTTCTTGTGCAAAGGAAGATATACGGAAAATTTTACCGAATTCAGTTAACAAGGGAATCGTTTATCATTTTTAATATTCCACTGTTATAACTGAAGGAAATATCCTTGCTTTATGTTAACATCGTTCTATCTCTTCTCAACTACAATGATTGATCAACTCTGATGAAGGAACGTAACCGGTAGAAAAACTTTGCTGAAAAGAATGTTTCAAATACCAACAAATAACAACAAAATATTGAGGAAATATTATGTAAGAAATTCCATTTTCTTTCCGTCCTATCGACGAAAAATTATTATTTTAAGAGGGGTCTGCAACACCTGCAAGCCACTATCGAGAATTTTAAACAAATCCAATCCACATTACATTCCATATTTTTGGCAGTTGTCAAAAGTACTGTAGCTGCATATATTTGCGGGCTCTTTTTCAAATACCGAATAAAGCTTCAAGTCAAGTTCAATTTTTGCATTGATCAATTAGTTTACTGCATGGGAATAGAAATGAGCCAAATTCACTTGACACAAACAACAAATACAACGCTGGGAAAAAAGAGACAAATGATGGAAATAGTACGTCACAAGAATCTTATGAAGGTATATTATCATTATCGCAATATATGTCAGATTGCCAATCCGAGGCGAATCCGAGGCCAATCTCACATCCATTGTACAAAACATTCCATTTACTAGGAAATTAGCAAAATAGTTTTTTCCTAACTATAGGTAGTAAATAGGGTTGTTTTGCGCACTAGATGTGAGATTGCCAATACGAGTCTGTCAGTGTGTAAATTTACTTCATTTAGAAACTGAAACTGAATTATAAATATTTTGACATAAATAGATACATTTTTCTCGTGCAACTCTTTTGCTGAGCACCCATTTTGCAATTTTTTTTCTTTGCAAATCTTGTGGTTGCGTTCCCCCTCGTCTTGTTTCCCCTAAAAATTTATTCAATCGTTTTTTATTGACATTTCATTTACCATAATAAAATTACATGGGAAAGTGTGTTAAACATCATTTCACTAAACGTATCTCGATATTATAATAAAGAACTTAGCATATCATTTTTCCACCTTCCCATGCATGAAGCATATACATAAAATAGGAAGAAATATAAAATCGTATTCATATAAAATTTATGGCAACATTATTATGGAGGTCAAACGGGAAATGTCAGATAGTTTTTTTTAAGTTCGAAAATTTAAATATTTCACGGACTATAATCGACATTTTACAGCACGATTTAGCATATCGGTATTGGTGTTTAAACTGTTTTATTCAAAAAGGTGAGGTAAAGTTAACTTTTCTGCATGGATTCAAAACTTTACCTCAAGTTTTTTAATAAAATACCGTACTTGGCAATGAGGTAAATGATGGAAATGGTACTTCTTGTGTGTTTACCGACCTCGGCTGCGCCTTGGTAAGTAATGTACTATTACTCAAAAACGTGAGGTAAAGATAACTTTACTTTAATGTGACGAAATTTTACCTCAAGTTCTTGAGTAATAATACATTACTTATCAATGGGTTACGCCTCGATAGGCAAATCTCACACAAAAAGTACCATTTCCATCATTTACCGACATGTTTACCGACTTCAGCTACGCCTCGATCGGTAAATTTCACCCAAGAAGTGCCATTTCCAGCATTTGTTCCATTGGTAAGTAATGTACTATTATAATAACTGTCCAGTACAAGTAAGTACAGTTTACCCATTACAGCGTTCCCCAGGGAGTAAGACAGTATTTCATGTTGTAAAACTTTGGTTTCCTTTGTTGAGTAAAATAGCGTACGTATAAGTACATGGGATGATAATGGAAAATGGATTTACTTGGCTGAGCGATAGCTAGAGGGCACGGTAGCACAAGCACCCTCATATCTATTTTCCTATATTTCTCCCATAGATAGGTAATCTACTATAATCTATCATATTCTCCTACGCAAGCAGTAAAAGCTGTTCAAATACTATAATAAATCTGCGGTAACGTCCTTGGAAGTTGTTCTTTGCGATCTAAAGTGAAATCCCGTCAATTAGGAAATGTGGAGTCGTAATTTGCAATGATGTGTAGTCTCTTACAACCCATTGAGTTTTAACTACCGTCCACGTCCACAGATCGAGGGCAACATCACTAAAGAGCATATCTCCGATATCTCAGAAACTACTGAACCGATTTTGATAAACTTTTTTCTTCCCTGAAAGGTATTAAAGAGTTATGAATTTCCTGGATTTGATGGAAAAAATTAAATTGTATTTTGTATGAAAATTTTCTATTTGAAAATATGTTGCATTTTTTATGATTCGCTTAACATGTCCGTGTATGAAGTAAAGGCTAGTCTCCTTACATTGGGAATATTTTTGCCACTGCCTGTTGAGACGTGGCAGATATTAACTGACTTTGTTGTTGTTAACATTTACATTGCACTAACGTCTCTCAGGATTGCGACAGTGGCCTATGTGAGGGAGGTTTTGTTGTGCGTCCTACATAGAGTAGATAAAATATTCTGTCGTTAATAAACGAGTTCACGTGTTTGTGAAAGATGTGAAAGTAAAAATTCGCAATCGCAACAAATGGTTCGACAATGAGCTAAATAAAATGCGGTTGATGAACGAACGCCATTACACGTTGGCTGTGCTAGACCCGACGTACCAAAATTGGAAGAAATATCGATTGGTGAGAAACAAGTACCAATCCGCTATTCGAGAAAAAAGACGACACTACATCGAAAGCAAATTACTCAAAGCGAAGGGCGATTCGAAGGAGACATGGAAAATTTTGAAATCGCTGCCATCAATGGCAAGAACATCAACGATAGTGTAGAGATCGCACAGAAACTGAACGAGTGTTACGTAAGCAGTGTAGTTGACATTAGCACTAGCATCGACATCACCGTCACTACGGAGATACCACTTGGTAGTACTACAGCGATATTCGGCTTCAGCCCAGTTGACATTCAGTACCTAAACGTATGAAGAACAAACGGGACACTGATTTCATTAGTCCGGGTATATTGATTGATGCATAGCCAATTATTGCCACAACCGTGTGCCGAATTGTTAACCAATCGTTGGAAGACTCAATGCCTCACGATTTGAAAACGGCTAAAGTGAATCGACCAAAGAAACCAGAAGACTATCACCCAATCAACATGCTTCCCACATTGAAAAAACTGATCGAGACGGTGGTAAAGAATCAAATAATCGCTTACATTGTGGAAAACGATCTGCTGTCTACATTGCAATCTGGCTACCGTGAGTGTCACTCATGTGAAACGGCGTTGAATTTAGTACTCAATAAATGGAGTGATATTCAGGAAAGTGGCGATGACATTTTGGTTATATTCTTGGACCTTAAATGTGCATTCGAAACTATTGACAGAAATAGATTGCGTACTAAGTTGGTTTCGTTTGGTTTTTCACCCAGAGTAATCAAATGGTTTGAAAGTTACCTGGAGGACCGTAGTCAACAAACTCGAGTAAACGGTTGTCCATCGAAGAAATTCAAAATGACCTCGGAGTGCCACAAGGATCTGTCCTGGTAGCCATTTTGTTCATTTTATACATTAACGATATGCCGTCACAGCTGCGCAGTGCCTTCATTAACTTGTTCGCGGATGACACTCTAATCTATCTCCATGGTAAGAATTTGGATGCGATGCGTGATCAAATGAACAGTGAATTGCGGAGAATGGTTACGACTGAATAAACTAAAGCTCAACGTCAGCAAGACAAAGATGATGTTGATCAGAGGATCATCGACGTGCACTTCAATGAGCTCAATCTTGATGGATGGTGAAGTGATCGAAATGGTTCAAGAATTCAAATATCTGGGAGTGATAATAGACAATAGACTAACATTCAAGGCTAACGTCGATTATGTGTGCAAAAAAGTTTCAAAAAAGGTGGTAAATTTATCACATTGGATGCTCGAATCAACATATACAAATCAATAATCGCTCCACATTTCGATTATTGTGCAACTATACTGTACCTCTGTGACGAAACATCATTCACCCGGAAGGCTACAAAGGCTACAAAACCATGCAATGAGATGCTAGAGTCACTGAACCTGTTGAATGTTAAGCAGCGAGTGCATGAAACTACCTTGAAATTCATCCACAAGCTGAAGTTTGGTTCCCTACCCAATTATCTGAGCGAGATGGTGCCATTCAATTGTGATGTCCATAACTTCTCAACGAGGTCGAGAAAGAACCTTTGGTTCACATGCGAGAGAAGCGCGAAAGCGCGTAATTCAGTATTCCATAAAGGCCTCATTGAATTCAACTTATTGCCAAGTGAAGTGAAGAACGAGAAGAGAGGAGGAGTTTTGAACAGAAAATTGAGGAGGTATATAAAGGACGTCAGCATAAATTTGTGATTTTTAAGAGGAGACGAAAGTTGATTAGAAATTGACTAAGAAGTGTGACTTTTGCTGTAGTCCCTTTTTTCTGTGATTTTATGTAAACTGTATTTATAATAGCAAATTAGCTAAATAAATGATTATCTTATCTTATTAATCATTAGTTCAGTCTAAATGCATTAGAGTTTCTACTCTCAGTGTTTATCGCACTAGTGATAAAGTTTTTTTTCGCACTCATATAAAACTACGTGCAATAACCTTCTTCATTACGTTATTAAAAACAGTTCAATTACGTTCCAGAATTGCATAATAGTTATTTATCTACCAAGGTAGGTATGAAGGTATTTTTTCGCACTAGATGTCGATTGTCAACCCGAGGCGAAGCCGGCTTCGCCTCGGGTTGACAATCGACATCTAGTGCGAAAAAATACCGGCATACCTACCGTGGTAGATACAACGTTTTTCGCAATTTCGGGCCATAATCACCTTTCAAAAACTTTCATGCGTTAAAAAACCTTACCTTTCCTTATTAGTCATTTGAGGACGCCAGCTTTTTTGGACAAAAACGATAATGTCCAACAATAACGATAATTCCCAACAATAAGGCCCCGTCAAAAACTTACGGATGCGACCATTGTGAATGCATACACAGGGACAAGTAAATTTTCTATTTATTTTTGATTTTTATTCTAAAAGTGCGTCCGGATCTACATTTTATTACTGCAATCCGTAGATCTAATTTGTAGGAAGCTAACGAAAATTTACTTGTCCATATGTATGCATTCACAATGGTCGCCATTTTTGACGGGGCATTATTGTTGGGAATTATTGTTATTGTTGGACATTATCGTTTTTGTCCAAAAAAAGCTGGCGTCCTCTATTATGTCAAGTTCCGTCTGGGCTACTATGTAGACAAATAAAAAATCCCAACAAACAGACAAACGAACAAACAAACATTATACTCGATTATACTTTATATTATGACTTGGCGGGGACGATTTTCTTCAATCCTTAGTTTTACATAGGGCTTTGTAGTCATCATATTTAATATAGTACCGTTGATTTATGTGTCATGGAGAATCAAACTGCTCTTCCACGAAATTGTATTATTGACAATAAATAACGAAGATACTAAAGTTTGATGGTGTACACTGTACGTACAGAGCCGTTAGGCATAGTAAAGTTTATATTGTCAGTATGCAAATACATAACTTTCATCTAATAAGTCAATTCCACTATCTGCCTACTTCATGATATATGATGTATCTCCGCTTAAGTTTGTAATATTATATTTCCGCCGCCCCCAATCTACATATTCTACAGTTATCTACAATTCAGCATCTTCAAACACCATTTAATATTTAATCCGATAAATCACTTGAGTTTAACTGGTAAATGGCAAATCCCGATAGGTATTTACACGTGTAAAATCAATACATTTACAATTTATGTTTATAGACGTAGCATCGTTAGAACCATTCGAATGGAATTTTATAATATAAAAATAAATAAATATCACGGAATCGCATTGCCTTAACAAATGATCTTTTTTGTGTGTAGTTTGATAATTTCTATTGCCGTTCAGGTCGATTTTATTGCTTAAAGATTAGGGTGACGCAGCTTAGAAATTAATCCGATTTCTGACACCACCCAATAGAGAATACAAATTTTTGAATCATTACATTGTAGAAAAAAATGAATGCTCTTGTCTTCGAGTCCCACATGCACAGAAAAAGCAAGATACCCAATCGATCATTTCTGAATCCATTGGCTTACAGGGAGTTGCGGGAATCGTTAATAATTTTTACAGTGGCTCATCATTACAATTGGTTAAATCCTACATTTAAAAAAGATAAAAGTTGAACTTGCGAAGATTGTTCTGATGCGAATCACATTTTTTCACATTTCCACATTTGATTGGTAATTTTGTTGTGGCACTCATAAATAGTATTTCTATCCAAGAAATGTGACAAATGTGCCATATCTAGGCCGGTGACAGTCAAAAGTGGTCAAAAATTGACCGAAAAGTGTTTTTTTCTGTTTTTTATGCTAATTTAGCTGTAATCGTATTTCTTATTGTTTTCTTGCGATGGAATCAGCAACTAATTTATAGTCACTGGGTAAATAGTGTCACTCTCAAGCTTTATGCAACCGATGTAAAGAAAGTTTGAGGTCAAATATCTCCGAAAAAGAGCAAAACATTAAATTCCTTTGGACTGGTCTTTTTAAAAAATGCTAACTTAACACTTTCACACTGTCGGCTTTATTGTCCATTTATACTTAACAGAACAATATTCGCAAGTTGGTTATTGGTTATTCGTTTTATTAGTTATAAAAACTATTTAAAATCTCAATTTACATTTGATTACATCAAATAATTAATCATAATTCATCTTTACATATTCATCACTGTAATCTTTAAAATGTTTCATACTGTCACTTTGTCTCACATCCCTCGGGATTTGATTATACATTTTCGCACCATCGAACATCAGACTCCTCTGCGTCGAACTTTTCCTGAATAGTGGCAGACGGAGCTCACCATGATTTCGCAGGATGTAGGATCGTCCTTCATTGGATTGGAAATAGCTGGTTAGGTATTGAGGTAGCAATCCTTTCTGTACTTTGTGAATGAAGATCAAGGCATCACGCATGGTTTGTTGTTGTACGGATATGAAGTTCAGTTCGGCCAGCATTGTCTTTATATGCGTTCTGCGTCTTTTTCTCAAAATTATACGCATACACTTATTTTGCAGTGTTTGTATCCTATCAATGTGAGACTTGTCAGATAAAAACAATATCGTCGAGCAGTAATTAATGTGGGGCGCTACAATTGTATTATACACAAGTAGTCTAGTTGACTTGTTCAGTTTACCAGAAATCCTTCCGAAAAAATTCGTTTTCTTGGCCATTTTCTTGCACACGTAATCACAATTGGCGTTGAAGTTCAATTTTTCGTCAATTATGCAACCCAAATACTTGATCTCTCTCACTCTGTCTATCCCGGCGTCACCGATACTTAATTGGTTTACATTCTCAACACTTTTGTGACCCAACACCATGTACTTAGTTTTCATCGCATTCAGTTTCCATTTATTCACATTCAGCCATTCATTAAAGTTGCTAAGTTCACTGTTCATTTTGTCAACGAGTTCGTCAATTTCTTTACCCACTACATAAATGGCAGTGTCATCTGCGAAGAGGTTGATATTGCACATTCGAAACACTGATTTTATATCGGTAATATACAACGAAAACAAAATAGCCGACAAAATACTTCCTTGAGGAAGTCCAAGTTCGTTTATCAAAGGACTTGATTTGCATCTGCCGAATCTAGTTGTTTGGTATCGATCCGCCAGATAGTCAGAGAACCATTTCAGTTCCACTCCCTTGACACCGTATCGCTCTAACTTTTTCAATAGGACAGCACGATCAATCGTTTCAAACGCCCGTTTGAAATCCACAAAAACCGCCAGTACAATGTTTCTGCTGTCTATTTCACATTTCCAGTCTGCTATGACATAGTTCAAAGCCGTTTCACATGAGTGGAATTGTCTGTAGCCAGACTGTTCGCTGATGAGGATGTCGTTTGGTTGAATATGCTGTAGTAGTTGTTCTTTAACCACCGCTTCGATGATCTTTTCAAAAGTTGACATCACGTTGATTGGCCTAAAATCCTCTGGCTTTGAAGCTCCAGCAATTTTTTCAATGCTACCACCATGGAGTGTTTCCAACATGCAGAAAAAATTCCTTCTCTAAGCGATTGGTTCACAATATCAAGAAGTGCTTTCCCTTTATAGCTCCACGAATCCAATACGAATTAGACGTTTACCCCATCAAAGTCTTTTTTATTTTTCAAATTTTTCACTACTTCAAGTAACTGTTCCATCGTCCTTGGCTGAAACTTGAATTCATTTGGACACAACTTTACACCGTTCGCATCAAACACACTGTTACTGTTCTCAATGCTTTCGTGTATTTCATTCACACTGTCTATAAAGAATTTATTGAATTCGTTTGCAATTTGCAGTTCATTTTCTTTAGACACTTCGACCTCATTGTTTCCAAACTTAACGTATTTCGTACGGTTTTTTTTCTTGTTATTTATCAACGACTTTAAAATTCGCCACATACCTTTTTGGTCTGATTTGTTCCTCCGTAGATCCTTCATGATGTCCATTTTGCTAGAGTAATTGATTTTGTTTACGTACTTATTTCTCGCTTGTTTGAACAAATACCAGTCACTTTCATTGTCAGTCACTAGGGCCGTATGATAGAACACGTCTTTGACTCTTTTTTCAACTTTTATCTTTTCTAAATGTGGGATTTAACCAATTGTAATGATGAGCCACTGTAAAAATTATTAACGATTCCCGCAACTCCCTCATTATCATCATCGAAACTTGTGCGAACATTTTCGAACAAGCATAATGTACAATTCATGCGTTTAGAATTGCAATTGAGTCCTGAATTGAGTTTCATTTTGAAACAATTAGATTGATAGCATCGTATTGATTGGTCATTGGTCAATGGTGTGGCACGCAACGGGTTTTGATACTCTAGCTCCAGCATACCAATCGTCTGTTTAAACCGGCCGAATCGCGAAACAATCAACCAATATCAAATGAAATCCGCTTCCAAAGTTAGTGGTGGTGTGCCGAAGCTTTTTTTATCGACTAAGTTAACTGAAGGGGATACAAACAAAATTGTATTTATTGAAAAAATATTGGGTAAGTTGGTGACAGTACCGATTTTTGTTTAAACTGAGACTAAGCTCAGTGAGTTTTTTTTGCGTGAACGTTAAGCTCAGTATAGATCTCGTGCGCGAATCGAATGTTTCTTGCAAATTCTCGCTGATCTAGTACGTTGAAGCGAAAAATGACAGATCGAAGCGAAGGAATGGCCGAAAATAAGAGGAATAATTTTCTTTTTGTATAAACTGAATTATAACTGAATCTGGCCACTTGTGAATGGATATGCAAATATTTATTAAATCAAAAATTTTAACTTTCGTTGAATACTTTGCATTTTCTAACAGAAGTTTAATAACCAGGAACATACTTCGATATATTTAGGTTAACAGTTTAAAATAAGCGGAACAAAAATTAAAGTTTTATATTTCGCATAACTTTCCATCCAAGAATTTTGTAGCAAAGTTTATTTCTTGCAAATAAAAATTCTTATTTTACATCTATTTCATTCTTTGAATTTATTATTTTCTCCACGACCGACAATATTCTGTATCGGAGTGAATCTATTCGTATCCTTATTTGAACTTATTTGAACCTTAAATCGTGTCTGAAGCGCCATCTTTAATGTGAATAGAACTACTTTCAGTGTATTCGGAAGTACGCCCTTGTGGATCAAATAAGGTACACAATAGATACTTTTCTAACTACAGCTGGTTTTGTGTCAGCTGGTGAACATTCTAGCGATTGTTTACTTTGTGTTTATCTTGCTCTTTATGTGTGCGCGTGTCTGTGCGACAGATAACATACGATAAATGGAGATCGGACTAACAATGAAATAAACACCAGCTGATACAAAACCAGCTGTTGCTGAATCGGAAACCGAAATTATTTATTCCCTGTGGTGTTTAAATATCTAGACTTTGTCGCTTATTTCCAATGTCATTTAGGTAAAACGGTATTCCTAACTTATACTAGAAGGATCTTTTATAGCGAATTAGATTCCAGAACTCGCCTCCGGCTCGTGCTGGAAAGCTCTCATTCGCTAAAAAAAAGCCTTTTCGCGTGCGTTTGGAAAATATAGGACATAACAGTTGAAAAGTTGAGTTTTCGCGAGAAGTTCGTTGATGAGAAGGGAAGTCGGGGTCAATAACCACGCGAAGAAGTGACTTTATTTTTCGTTCGAGTACAATATTTTATTCCGTTCATTCCAATCCATAAGTTAGGTCTCATACGTAAAAACCAGTGCCGCTTTTAGCTTTTGGGCGCCATCGGGCAATTGGAAAAATAGGCGACTATTTAGTAAAGCTAAATTTTTTTTAAGGACCTCGGGCGCCATTTTCTTCTGCTCCACTTCGGGCGCCACGGGCATTTGCCCATTTGGCCCATATGGACAAGGCGGCACTGTCTGAAAACTGGTGTAACATTTAATTTATAGATAGAACGTTATACCATTTGTTAAAATCGAAGTATTAACTGATGTTTATTTTATACACTGTGACGGTACTGTATGCCAAACAGAGTATTGGCAAAACAAGCTTGACTATTTAATTTATTTATGTACGATCCCAGATAGCTTTTCCAAAAAGTTTTTCTACAAGATTTATCTAAAACATTATAAAAGAAATTCAGAGTTGAAATGATTATCAAGGGAATATTGCTTTTGTTGCCTGATGGGCTCTATGCGGCAGCAAATTATTTTAAAACAAAAATCTTTGATGCGATGACATTATTTCTGTATAATTTTTGCGTTTTTTTTTTCAACCTCAAGGGTGTTCCAACTACAGTCATTTCGGTTAATATTTTGGTTTAGTACCTATTTGAGTTAAGCATGAAACAAAATTTGGATACAAAGAAATTGTAGATAATATTGGCTTGGCTACGTAATTAAACGCTAGGGGTGTGATTTAAAAATAATCGATTTTCATTCAGTTGAGGGCATGTGGATTTCATATTTTTCAATGGCTTTTCACGAAGACCTTAATTACCGGAAAAATTCCTCTAATCGCCGGATTCACTCTCTGTGTTCTTTTAATTCGTTTTACATTCGGCGAATCTGAAATAAGTTGTTCATTTCGTTTCATCTGTTTTTAAGCTGACCCACTCATCCAAACGACACTCCTTTTACTTCTGAATACGGTTTTAATGAATGTAACTATTTCAGCCGTTGTATCAAGACTTAGTCATAAATAATAAAAATTCAGGTACAGGGCAGGGCAAATTTTGGAATTCCCAGTTGACTATATTCCACTGAAATATACCACTTAGTTCTAAAAAAGATCTCCAAAGCACACAACCATTGCGATTTAAGCTTGGTATATACATCCAGCGAACGAAAAAGTTCAGTAATATTCCACTTCCGCCGGCGGAATGTTTTGTGGAATTTGGAATTTGTGGAAAGTAATTCAGATACATTTTTCAATCTCCTATCAATTACTTACAAACTAAACTTCAAACTAAATTCGAACACCGTAAGATTTTTTAGAGTTTCTAAAGTCATTAATGTCAAATAGCAAAAATGCGTCCGTTTCAGCCTTTTTCTCAGGCGCACTTTTTATTTTGAATTTGAACTTTTCATCTTTTTCAATTTTTCGTTGTTTTGCTACAGAAAGTGTTCAATTTTAGGTAATTTACGTCCGGGCAAATAAAAGAATCAATAGAAATAAGTAACTTTTTTTTAAAAGTTTTATCAGATTTTTGTCGTATAGTGGTCGACTTTTAAATTTTTGGTATAGTGGCCGCGCGACTTTCAATTTTGTGGACTATTTCGATTCAGCTGTTTGACAGTCTGGTCCATGTAAACAGGGAAAGTCAGTTAATTTTATAATCAGTTGTAGATGAAAGTAGCAACAGTGGTTTGTTTATTATCGTTAACAATACGACTAAAGATAGTGTATTCGTTGTTTTTAGAAGATATTTTTTTGCATGGAAAATATATTTCGCATGGATAGCATGCTTCAGATGGAAAACATATTTCAGATGGGAAACATATTTCAGATATTAAACAAATTTCAGATGGAAAGAATGTTTCAAATTGAAAACATGTTGCAAATGGAGAACATGTTTCAAACGGAAAACAATTTTCTGATAGTAAACATATTTCCAATAGAAAAATATTTTAGGTAGAAAACATGTTTCAGATAAGAACATGTTTTAGATAAGGAACATGTTTCAGGCAAGGAACATGTTTAAAATAAGAACATGTTTCAGATAAGGAACGTGTTTCAGACAAGGAACATGTTTAAGATAAGAACATGTTTAAGATAAGGAACATGTTGCAGATAAGGAACATGTTTCAGATAAGGAACATGTTTAAGATAAGTAGCATGTTCCAAATGGAAAACATGTTTAAAATGTCAAACATTTTTCAGATATAAAACATGTTTCAGATTCGAAACATGCTTCTGATGGGAAACATATTTCAGATAGAAAACATGTTTCAAATGGGAAACATGGTTTAGATAAGAAATGTGTTTCACATGGAAAAACATGTTCTGTGTGGAAAACATGTTTTGTGTCGAAATAGTATATTATCAGACGGAGAAAAAGTGCGATGAAGTCGCACTTTTTTGGTCCTAGGTATGAAAAGTTTTGTTTTTGACCCAGGTGGTGAAAACGTCCGAAAATGACATGAGTGGGTACGAAAATTGATGTCACTGGAAACGGAAAGTGATGCCACTGTAACGAAAAGTAGAAGAAAAGGTGAGAGAAAAAGTTGTTGTTTTGGCTCTCTACCTGGTGAGGGAATGTGAAGTTTTTTTTCCGCCTGAATGAAAACTTTTTTTCTAATTTGAGCTGAATATTGGAACTTCATAAAGTACTTCATAAAACTTCGAACAGTTCTTTTTGTCTCTTTTACACATGTTTTTTCTTACAAATTACGGCATATTGGCTCTTCCTTTTCCTTTGAATTTCGATGAATCTAGAGCTTTTGTTTCATAACCCAGCTTTAGGCATTTCGTCAGAAAATTTTCGAATGTTTGTATTAACCTTTACGAAGATTTTATGCGATATTCCAAAGTATTAGCATCTAAATTATTCTAATAAGACTTTCCTCTTCGTCTAAAATGATTTTAGTTTTAGTTGAAACAAATGTCAGAGTTTACCGCCATTGATAAACTTACCTTTCGCGATTAAATTTAATTCAAGAAACTTCTAAGCTAGGCTTTGATTTTCTTCCATAAATGGTCTCAATAGAAGCCACACACACTGAACGGTCCTTTATAGTCCGTAGAATAAGAATGTGTGTTCTCAGTATTGAATCGACAAATGTGTCGTAAATTCTTTGAATTACCAAATCTGAAAAATTTTAATCAGTAGGGTAAAGGTTAGTCGTGCTTCTATACATTGACGCTGCCTTGTAACGTGTGTATAACCTTGAAAATGTCAATAAATGTTACGCGTTACCGAAGAACTATACTAATACTATTCATCTATGAAAAATTTACGACAAAAATCTGATAAAACTTCAAAATAAGTTATTTATATTAATTCTGTTATTCGCACAGCCTCAAATTAGAGTATCGAACCTCCAAAATAAAATATTAAAACCGGAAATTAAACACTTTGCGTAGCAAAACAAAAAAAAATTAAAATGACTAAAAATTCAAATTCAAAATAAAAAGTGCGCCTGCGAGAAAGTGTGAAACGGACGCATCTTCTGTTATAGGCCGATGCCATGAAATCGATGACTTTTAAAACTCTAAAATATCTTAAATGTGTTCCGAAATAAAAAAACGGACTGTATTATTATTATTTACCGGATACTCCAGCAATTCCGGTGGAGCAGGGTGTGTAAACATAAACAATAACCCGATTGCGTAACCACTCACGTTTGTTACAACATTCAACGGAAACGAGTAACATCTTACGAAGTGCATTGTCATTTGTCGTAAGTAGTTTCACCAAATCGTCTTATATAACAAACTTTTAAAATATATTCCGAAATCCTCTTATGTGCCATTTTATTTTGAAATTGAAAAATAAATAGAACGAAAAAACAAATCAAAAGTTTTGTTTTCATTGCAAATTGCATAGAATAAGTACAATCTGTTGCACCAAAAGCAATATTATTTGCAAATGCATTTTCAATGTTAATATAAAAGCTACAAGGAGCTGATTCGTCAGTGCGATGCTAAAATATGGAAGAGAATGTGAGACATAGAAGAAGAAAAAATTGACTCAAATATGCATAATACTCGTATTTCACACAATTTTCTTCTTGGTTTAGATGACGTATCAAGCTTTCAGTCAATTCGTAAGGAAAGTGCATCCATAAATTTCACTTTAGAAAATGTACCATACCGAGATTATTGATCATCAAATATTCATTCACAGAGATTCTCGCCGACTGTCTCAAGAGGAATTTTCCTTTTTCCATTTTGTTAAAAGATTTTCTGGTCGAAATTGAAACAACATTGTCCCCAACGCATTTCTTATTGTTATCGATGTTTGCTTGTTATAAAATGTTATAATACAGATAGACCAATTAAATATCCCAACAAAAATCTCTTCGATAAAAGTGTGACGCAGTCTATGAAGTACACTTTCTAAAATGAATGATATCGCTAGAGTTGACGCTTTCAGCTTCGTTACGCAAAAATTAAATTTTACACCCAATTTTAGTTCAAACAAGCTGGCTTAGTTTTATCTCATCATCTGCCAAATAATTTATACCAAAAAAAATTTGACTGAAAACAACCAAAATTTTACCAAAAAAAGTCTGCGTCGCATGTGGCAGATAAATTTTCTTGCTGGTCTGTTCCTGAACATCTGCCACTTTGCGACGAAGACTTTTTTTGGTAAAATTTTGATTGTCAACTCTAGCGATATCATTCATTTTAGAAATTGTACTTCATAGACTGCGTCACACTTTTCTCGAAGAGATTTTTGTTGGGATATCAGTCGTTTTAGAAGTGTAGTCAACACTTCTTTTTAAAAAATTTGACGAAAATCGAAAATTTGACGAAAATCGAAAATTTGACGAAAATCGAAAATTTGACGAAAATCAAAAACTTGACAGAAATTGAAAATCGAAAATTTGACGAAAATCGAAAATTTGACGAAATTCGAAAATTTGACGAAAATCGAAAATTGAACATTTTTTACAAAATTCGAAAATTTTACGAAAATCGAAAATTTTACGCAAATTGAAAATTTGACGAAAATCGAAAGTTTGACGAAGAAAGTAACTATCTGCAACCATTCCAGAAATAACTCTAAAACCCTAATTGACCCACCCATTTCTATTTTTTGACATTTTTTGCATATGCCCCTCTGTTCTACTCGTAAAACTCTGAGACTTTGCCGAAGAAAGTAACTCTATATCTCTCATAAGCCAAAAAATGTTACTCCTTTCATCCTGCGCTCGAGTAGCTCAAAATTTGGTCACTCTAATCATTCTAGCTCAACCGAATCTGCACCGATTTTTCTAATTATTTTTTGTTCGAATCGTGTGACGAATACCTTTCATTTGATGGGTATTCATGGCACGCCTCTGTAGGTTTCAATACAGCTGCGCTACAGCCGAAAACGCGTTCCCGACCCTCGAAAACCACACTCAGAAACCACTTCGAGGCCAATAAAACAAAATTCTGATTTTTCCTGAGGTAATGGCGTATCACATTTTCATTTTTATGCCCACCCTGAGGTTCCTTCAAAATTTCATGGAGATCGGCTGACTAGTTTCTGAGATCGACCGTCGATAGATAGATAGATAGAAAATCGAAATTTTTGTGAAGACAATAACTTAAAATTAGCCCAAATGAAGCATGTTTCTTCAAGAAAAAATTTTTTGTATCGAAATTTTTGTGAAGACAATAACTTAAAATTAGCCCAAATGGAGCATGTTTCTTCAAGAAAAAATTTTTTGTATCGAAATTTCTGTGAAGACAATAACTTAAAATTAGCCCAAATGGAGCATGTTTCTTCAAGAAAAAATTTTTTGTATCGAAATTTTTGTGAAAACAATAACTTAAAATTAGCCCAAATGGAGCATGTTTCTTCAAGAAAAATTTGTTTGTATCGAAATTTTTGTGAAGACAATAACTTAAAATTAGCCCAAATGGAGCATGTTTCTTCAAGAAAAAATTTTTTGTATCGAAATTTTTGTGAAGACAATAATTTAAATTTAGCTCAAATGGAGAATGTTTCTTCAAGAAAAAATTTTTTGTATCGAAATTTTTGTGAAGACAATAACTTAAAATTAGCCCAAATGAAGCATGTTTCTTGAAGAAAAAATTTTTTGTATCGAAATTTTTGTGAAGACAATAACTTAAAATTAGCCCAAATGGAGCATGTTTCTTCAAGAAAATTTTTTTTGTATCGAAATTTTTGTGAAGACAATAATTTAAAATTAGCTCAAATGGAGAATGTTTCTTCAAGAAAAAATTTTTTGTATCGAAAATTTTGTGAAGACAATAACTTAAAATTAGCCCAAATGGAGCATGTTTCTTCAAGAAAATTTTTTTTGTATCGAAATTTTTGTGAAGACAATAACTTAAAATTAGCCCAAATGGAGCATGTTTCTTCAAGAAAAAATTTTTTGTATCGAAATTTTTGTGAAGACAATAACCTAAAATTAGCTCAAATGGAGAATGTTTCTTCAAGAAAAAATTTTTTGTATCGAAATTTTTGTGAAGACAATAACTTAAAATTAGCCCAAATGGAGCATGTTTCTTCAAGAAAAAATTTTTTGTATCGAAATTTTTGTGAAGACAATAACTTAAAATTAGCCCAAATGGAGCATGTTTCTTCAAGAAAATTTTTTTTGTATCGAAATTTTTGTGAAGACAATAACTTAAAATTAGCCCAAATGAAGCATGTTTGTAGAAGAAAAAATTTTTTGTATCGAAATTTTTGTGAAGACAATAACTTAAAATTAGCCCAAATGGAGCATGTTTCTTCGAGAAAAAATTTTTTGAATCGAAATTTTTGTGCATGTTTCTTGACAAAAAATTTTTTTTATGGAAATTTATGTGAAGACGATATATTTATATTCAGGCCAAATAACCAAATAAAAACTACATTTTTCCAATAAAAATACACTTTTCATTTTTCATTGGTGTTTTCCGGTTTTAATACCGGTATTGCAATCCCTACGCAGATATACTATCACTCTTTTTCGTTGATTGTACAGTGACGGTAGAGTCCCTGGGACGTTATTCATTTTTCGTAAAGAATCATAAGCTCTGCTAGTGAGAATTCTTTGGACGGTGACGCTAGTCCTTAAGATGTTAACCAATAAAATCTTGATATACAAGAACCGGTGACAAGAATCTTGATATATCAAGATTCGGTCAAACAAATCTTGAATCAAGATTCGTGTCACCAAATCTTGATATATCAAGATATTTACTAATCTTGTGTTTTTAATCTTGTGCTAAATTCAAGGACATAACTTTTGTATGCAAAAGGAGCAGACTCACTTATGCGATGAAATTAACGTTGAGCAATGGAACTAATAAAACATAAGAGGAAGACAAAACAAGACCCTGATTTTCAGTATTATCCATTAAAACGGAAGGGGACTCAGGGCTCCCACTAAAAAGACGCACTGTTAAAATTACGATTTTTTTGTCCATCGCTTCAGTTTATATTGTACTAGCTGCATCTGTGCACTTGTTACACCGTGCAAAAGTTTGGGTGCTACTTCCTTTTGTGGTTGTTCTAACCTAAATAAACACGGAGACGACCGTTTGGGCTCATTGTAAATACTACTATTATTCTGTAATCCACTATTATTAGCTGCTTCACGATTATGTTTCACGTCAACGTCAACTATTAAATTGTTTAACACTGAGCTTTTGGAAAACTTGAAAGCAATGTTTCTGAAGTGTGTGAGGCCTGTTTGAACGATTGATTTTTAATAGCAAGTCAACCGTACTATACCGACTATCTGTTGCACTTCTATTTGCGCAATTACATCTATGTCGATGATGCATGGACAATGGACATCTAAAAATACATTACAGAAAACATATACCTCCCAACATGTATGTACACGTACACTCTAGCTCTAGATACGGAACAAAACAATCTAATGGACTTTCAATGTTGCATTAAATCCCAACGACATCATAAATAACTATTCCTTTCCGAAAGCTTTCAACTCGAAAAAGGAAATAAATATAAAAATAAATAAAATGCCGATAGATAAAGTCAATATAATGCATCAATTGTTATTAAGCTTGGAGAGTAATTTATTGTGAACACATTTTGTTGTCCTACACCACCTCAGCGTTAAATAAACGCACAGCGTGTATAGTATACCTAATGGACATGTAGTTGAACATATAAACAATGAACATAAATGGAAAACGACATAGAGTGTTATAGCTAAATGGCAGTGTTGAAAATATGATTATCTTTGTAATAATATTTAAAATGTGTTCCTTTCCTATTAACTGAACACTTAACGCATAGCAACGGACATTTTAATATTTCTCGTTATTTCTGTCGAAAAACTGATGCGAAAACAAACTGTTTACAAAACTTTGCTAATATGAAACGCTCATTTTAGATGAATAAATCGTTGTGTCTGTATCAGGGCTCACTATTGAAAATTAAAATCGTGTACGTTCCTGGAACGTTTTAAATGAGAAAATATCAAACAAATTCATGATTTTTATCATAGGCACTAGAACAGATTTTTAGACCCGTACGAAGTACTGGGGTCTTATAGGTTTACGCATACGTTTGTAACACGTCGAATTGGACTCCTTGAGTAAGAGGAAACCTATTGTGGTTGTCTAGAGATGCCAAATCCGCGAAAAAAAATGTCCGTCTGTCCGTCTGTCTGCACGATAACTTGAGTAAAACGCATCCGATTTTGAAAATTCTTTTTTTTCCCCGTTTGGTAATGTCAAAAGACAGGCTAAGTTCGAAGATGAGTGATTTTGGATCGACCTCTCCCGAGCTGTGGCCCAATAAGTGCTTTACGGTTTTTCGAAGATATCTACGGACATTGAAACGTTACACTTGTAAGTGATACGTCAAATAAAAGGTATTTACAATACCGATCGACAAAAAAAAAGTTTATGGAAATCGGATGACCGACTCGTGAGTTAGACCCCTTGGTGTGAACCAGGCACAGGGCGCCAAGCAGTTTTTGCTTGTAGGTCGGCCACATTTGAACATATTTCGTCTGTTTTAGCTTTATTAGATAGGTATTGACCGTACCTATCAGGGAAAAAAAGTTTTTGAAATTATGTTCTCCGGAGCGTGAGATAGGTCTCTTGGAGTGAGATCTTATCTGGCTACTCGGCCGTACAGTGAACGTGAAGTATTTTGTCAATATCTCGAGTAAATTTTGACCGAATTTCATGATTTTTTTTTGTTTGAAAGGTATTAACGAATGTAAAGCGTCGGTACTATTTCCGGTCTCCTAACAAAATGGCTGCCGGCGGCCATATTGGATTTTAGTAAAAGTGATATATCTTTGGAGAAATGGTACTTAGACAGTTTCTGTTAACATAGAAGTAATTGGTTATGTGTGTGGGGTGTTTCAGGCATTCTATATATGGACATCTATATATACCTATATTGAGCTATATACAGGCATATAGAGCTATATAATAGCATATATTTATCTGTGAAATGTTTATTTATAGTGAAATATAGTTAAATATAGCGGTATATAGCTGTTTAAATAGGAATTTATGAAAGTTGACTTCGTACGGGGCTGTCTATATTGCCTCCGGCAATTTATTTGTATATGATAACAAGGCAAAGAAAGATAATGTTAGTGATTTTAAAGCGCGAATAGCTTTTCAGCAGAGAAGAGTATGAAGTAAGAGAAATAAAGAGTTTCACAATAAAGGCTTTTGATACGAATAGGTGTTTCGTACGGGTCGGCGTTAGCTATGTTTTTAAACGGATATTTAGCCTCTCTTATATCATCTGCCACAAAATAAACAACATTTTTTGAACCGCTACAAGCATAAAGTTAATGAGAGCCTTTAAACTAGCAAAAAATTTTTAGTTCACTTTAAAATGTATAGGCAAGTATGTCATTTCAAACAGATTTATAGAAATTCGCACAAATAATTGTCAAACATTATTCCAATGAAAATTTCTCAATAAACAATGGGTTGTGATTTTCGCCATATTAAAAAGAAGAAGAATGACGTTTCAGGTCTATGACCCTCAGTAAATACACAATTTGTGAAACTATTTATGTTTCAGGCATGTAGTATACGTTGAATAAATTGATTGATTGAGTCTATATATCAATTTCAATAGATCATTGAAGTGAAAAATATGTTGACATTGGCGCTGGCGATCAGTTTCGACGGTCAAACTATGAACTTTCATCACAACCCATTAGATTAAAAAAACATTCGAACCCAAAATGCTGTGAGGGATTCTTTTGAAAAACAGCCTACCAAAATCGGACGCATTTTCTATTGGAATTTTTCGAGGTACACAAAACGTACATGGTCTCGTGGGGTATCATTTGAAAGGTAATTTTATGTGCTTTTAGGTCAAATTGGGACTTATGGGGTTTGGATGCGATGAAATATGGGCACTTGAACATTTCAACTTCTATTTCATCGCATATGCATCCAAACCACATAAAACCCTATTTAGCCCAAAAGCACATACAATTATCTTTCAAATGATACCCCACACGACCTTGTACGTTTTGTGTACCTCGAGAAATTTCTGTAAGAACAGTGTAAGTCTTCGGTTGAAAACTTCAACTGCACATATTTCAGTGTGGATGAATTTAAAACCATCAAGTCCCTATTCAGCTCAATAGTACATGTGATTACCTTTCTAATGACACCCCACACGACCCTGTACGGCTCATGTAATTGGAGAAATTTTCGTAAGAAAATTGCAATTTTTCGGTTTTTGCTCACCTTTCATCAGTCACACAAGCTTCGAAGAATTTTTTTGAAAGTGGTTTTGGCTTCTAGGGTCGAAGTCCTTTCTAGTTATATATAAAAAATTCCAATAGAAAATGCGTCCGATTTCGGTAGGCTGTTTTTCAAAAGAATCCCTCGTCAACAACTAGACGCAGGCCCCTTTTGGAAAATCTAATCTACTGCTTACTACTACTGAATAATAAGCCCTGGTTTCATTTACGTTAATAGAATAAAAGGGCAGTAACCATCGCGTATACTCTCTGTGTAAATTTATTGAAAGTAGCATAAGCCAGTGCAATCTTATTTTATGAAATAGCAGCTGTTCAACTCGACTTCATTTTCATTTAATTTCCGTCAGAAAAATATTCTTTCAGAAAACTAAACGACAAACAACAATATATTGTCTTTGAAAGCACGGTAACGAACAATAACTTGCCGGTTCAGATGGGGCACTCGTTGTTTTATTAACAGGAATGAGAACAATAAATGCTCTGTTAGCGTCGAAACTTTATAAACTTAAAAAAGAGAGACTCAATAAATCGAAAATTGTAAACGACAATTCACCCACACAGGTTCATTCTGTACGTCCAACGTTAATTGTCGTAATTTTATTTACGTGTTATGGCAATGTATGAACAAATTGTGCATCTACATTGCCTAATCACGTAAAAAATCAGTACGTCCGTGGTTGCAAATTTTTATTTTGACGAGTGGGGACGGTACAGTTCAACCCGAATGGGACGGAATGTGCTATTATACTACCCTCTGTATACACAACAGAACAGTCATAGCATTTCTGAAAAACTTGTGACATTCGTTCGTTTAATGAGACGAGATGAATATGTGAACAATGCGAATTAGTTTGCAAAGTGCCAAAACAAAACCCAATTTTCTCTTACGTATTATTCAAGCGTTCATTCACTACGATGTTATATCTACCTAAACCGAGATACTGTTAGGCTTTTAATACGACTCGACTTTAAAGTTACTAAGGGGAAAAAAACTAAAATAATAAACGGCGAACGACCCATTTTTCCTTCCTCCTATGCTATAAGGATAATTTTATGTTTCTATTTAACTATATCGCATCGTTAACTTCTATGATGCTTTAATGAATTTATATTACAGAGCAAAATTATATTAACGTTCTACGGCCCAATGGAAATAGCACAAAGCTAAAAAGATCTTTGTGGGAAATATTGTGCTTTTGCAAACATACAATTATTATTATGTGATAGAAAAACAGAGTAGAGATATGACGAGAATGTTGTGGTGCCCATAAATCATCGCCACCAAACGTATACTTTTTGGACTGTGTGTATAATTGTCTCTTATTAAGACGCTGTTATTGAAAAAGGAAAAGGACAATATGTTGTTGGTTTGTAAGGGTTTCAATGAGTTTTCGTATAATATTTAACAAGAGGAGTTGGTTTTTGGTTTTCGAACGAAATATCTTAGGAAAATCCCCAAATTTGATTAAGTGTGAAAACGTTTTCACTTTGTGTATTTCAAAATTCTTTTTTTTCATTTCAAGAAACGATCTTTTGATATTTTTTTATCATGTCCGGAGCGATAGCGGAGGACTTGACGCAGTCTAACTTCCAAAAAAAGAACGAAGAAATTTTTTTGAGACGCGGCAACTATATATAGGCGAGAATTTAAGTTTCTTTCCTTTGGCCTGTATCACCACAAATCCTATTCTATCATATTCTCGCTTCAAATACGAGTAAAACGAGCTATCACTCGACTATGTAGGTTTAAAATTGCCGAAGATACATCGTTTTGAAGTTGGTCATTTTTCATCGGGGCAGATTCGTTTGAGCTAGAGTGATTAGAGTGACCAAATTTTGAGCTACTCGAGCGTAGGATGAAAGGACTAATATTTTTTTGGGTTATGAGAGATAGAGAATTACTTTCTTCGCCAAAGTCTCAGAGTTTTACGAGTAGAACGGAGGGGCATATGTGAAAAATGTCGAAAGTGGGTCAATTATGTTTTTAGAATTATTTCTTGAATGGTGGCAGATAGAGAGTTACTTTCTTCGTCAAATTTTCGATTTTCGTCAAATTTCGAATTTCGTCAAATTTTCGATTTTCGTCAAATTTTCGATTTTCGTCAAATTTTCGATTTTCGTCAAATTTTCGATTTTCGTCAAATTTTCGATTTTCTGTTATAAACTGTTATAAAAAGCAGTGTTCTAAAACTTGTAAAACGACTTTGTATCTTTAAATGATTTTACTCTCGCCACACCATGAAAACACTGAATATCACGCGCCAAAAGTTTTGGGAAACCACACTTTTTTAGCTCTCTCTCTCTCTCTCTCTCTCTCAGCAGACCTTGTAAACAGGTCTAGGGATGTGAACAATGTTTTACTTAACAGTGGCATTTCCTGTGGTTATTTACGTTATTCGCCAAAGAGAGAAATTTGATTTTAAATGAAAACGAAGGCGATGGAACGATGTGTACAAATGCGATAGAAATGCATGAAATGGTGTAGAAACTAGAAAGTGTAAAATTTTGTGCATCACAGGTTTGAAAGCACTCAATCGTAGTAGGTGTGTGAATTCGTATACCACTAGAATAATTTTTGCATACGTATGTATGTTGCGTCTCGACTTCGTCTCAACGATATTAGTAGATTATTCACCTCTGTCCACATGTTTATTTAGACACTTGGGGAGTTATTGCATGAGCCGAAGGCGAATGGTATAACCCCAAGTGTCTAAATAAACATTTGGACAGAGGTGAATACGCTATTTTATCTACCGTCGGCGAAATAATAGCACTTTTTCACTGCTATTTTTTCACCTAGGTAGATAAATACTTATTCATATACTTATGCAAAAAATATTATTCACTTGATATACGAATTCACACTTATACTGTAATTTCGGTAACTTCATGGCCTCAAACCAAGTGATGCAAATAACTATTCATTTAAAGTTTTCTGTGTATTTGTGTGACTTGAATTACGGAGATAATTCAATTTAGAAATGAATTCTATTTGATCAATTCTTCTTGAAAATGACGAGAAAAAAATACACGAAGAATCTACAGTGGATTCCCACAACAACTTTCATCAATTTCAATCCAGTTCATTCCCCTGATTCCATTGATATTGAATGAGCCGCAGCAAGTCACACTTTACGGAATTTTCTATTTTCTCCCCTTGTTAAAGAGATATAACTATTGTAATCTACGTTAGATTTTTGCAGCAACGGTAATGTTTGATGCAAGTGCAAATAACGGGAAATTTCTCTCTCAGCAAAAGAATCTTAAAATTTACTGACATATTTCTGGCCAAGACATTCTTTAAATCGATTTTTCACCATGAAGAAGCCATGATGGCTCATTTTCAGTCAAATGGAGAAAAATGTAGACCACAACCAGATCTACATTTTTACACCGACACAACAATTATATGAATGTGATGATTCGCCTTGCATGTGAAACAATAGAAATACAATGGCAATGGATCTCTGCCCTTGACTTATATAGAACCGGTTCCAAAGACTGACGCTTCAAAATTATTCTCTATTTTCAGTTCGTTTCTCTTGTTTCAGGTAATATCGTAGCACTCTCTAGCAACGACACAAAGTTTCCATAAGTCAAACGACAACTCCGCTTCCTTCAGGCCAATGTTTAAATGTTATAATTTTGACTTTGACCATGGCGTAATAGTTATTTATGTAACCGAGTGATAAATGCTTTTTTAGGCACTAGATGGGTAATGGGTTCTTGGATCCGCCCATCGTCATTGAGTTGAGAAATGTAATGTTTATTTGTCGTGAAACACGAAATGTTCGGTTTACCTGACTCAGACTCTTAATGAATCAAATGGCACATTTTTTACGAAAATTATAGCGGTCGAAAAAGTAGAATGACTTCCTAAGGGGTATTCAACTTCTAAAAATTCTGAAATTAATATTTTCAAATTTCTCATACGTTGCCAATCCACCATTAAAGTGTCATTAATTCATCTGTCAACTATTTATAATCGAAAGAGAATCAATTCGTAGAAACATTTTTCTACATCTCTCGAATTATGGAATCGTGTTGGTCCAATTTCGCCAAATAACTCACCCCTCGCAAATACCATCCTCTTTCATTTAATTGCCTTCACGAGTAAGTCTTTTTTTTATTCTCTCGTTCCTTGATACACATTTTAAAATTATTGAAATTCGATATTCAATGCATGAAGAGAAATTTAATTTAATTTAAAGGTCTACCATAATAAAAAAAAAGTCTTCTGTCGGTATGCAGCATAAAATGAAATGTTCCTTTAATTTAAAATCCAAATATTGGTTTTATACTAATTCCGGCAGTTTCTTTTATCATGCTCTCGCAACCGTGAATGGGAAAAATTTAGACGAAATTACCTAAATAATGTGAATGTATTCTCGTTAATAAATGAAATGAAAAAAATACAAGTGATGTGACATTCAAGTTGTAGCATAAAGGGAAATTTCATGACGTTTAATTCGAAGCTCAGTTTGTCATAGTTAAAATAATTACGTTAGCAACGTTTTCTATGGGGCCATAGCCATACGCAAATTACGCACCCTCAACCATGATTATGGGGTTTGACGAAAGCACATTTTCGAAACGTTTGCCCATATATTTCGGCTTACGTAAGGAAAGGGAGTATGAAATGGTAATTTTTCCCGCATATTGTGAATGGGAACTACCTGTTTCTCTTAATTTCGAAGCGTTGTATGTTAATAAAGTAACCGTTGTTGTGCGAAATAGATCCTTTCCTAACTCATGCTAACAGTATATCACATTTGGTACTGCTTGATAATTCATTTCATGAGCGACCAATTTTGTGAACCGCGATCTTACTCGTGTTGTTATAAGCAAAGTATATAAACACTGAAGGTAGCGCAGATCCGCAAAAACATGCGAATCCATACTTTGAGGTGAATTTATTGTATATCAATACATATGCGTACAACATGCTGTAAATATATGTATTGGCGTCATACGAAATTCACCTTAAAGTCGGGATCCGTATTTCTTGCTATTCCCTGAGGGACTGCGCTACCTTCAGTGTTTATATACTTTGGTTTTAAGCAACACGTTTTGAAAACTGTTACCTTGCCAAGTGTAGAGTTTGCATATCCGAGCCGAACAAGTGAGTTTACGAGCTCTCAAATTTGATTCCTAATGGGTGAACTATTTCATTTATTCGATTTCATACAGATCCACTTTTGGGGATTATAAGAAATTCAGTGCTTTAGAAGTGTTGGTAGCGCAGCGGTAAAAATGGAGTTTCACCTCACCACTATACATATGACATTAGCAATATTTATAACAAAACTCTGAATCGTTCGGCATTTTGATTGAATTATTAGCAATAAAAAACAGACAAACATATGAATCTAAATCAAAAGCAAAATAAATAAAATGAAAGATAAACACTGAAAATGAACAATAAAATAGATAATATATTATTGAGACAATATACTTGCTTACTTATATAAGTAGAATGTATATACAGATATAGGTATATATTGCTAACGCACAAAAAACAAAAAAATATTTTACGCAGTTAGTTATAGAACATAGAACATATAACCATTTCTCACATTATAATGTTTACATTGATATGATCTGGGTGTGGAAAATTTATTGAGAAAACTTTAATGAAAATAGGGTGAAAATGTCAAGTGCTTGTAATTAACGAGGAAATAATGTTATACAAGATCCATTATCCTACTACGGTATTCTTAATAAAGCCCTTTCAAATAAAAATGTGCTACGGATTTATTGTGCTATCTTAAATTTTAGATGTAAAGATATTTAATAATAAATAAAAGTTGCAAAGAAATCGGATTTGGATTAATTTGAGTCTTATCACATTCTATGTTACGAACAATGTTGAACGGAATTTTTCTACAGCTAGAAAAAAATAAAATTCAACATGTTTGGACAATTTGGGAGTTGTTGCGGTTTGTAATCATGGCCCTACGTTAGTGAAGGGCCGTGACGCAAGCCCGTTCACATTGAAAAATTTGACAAAAAAATTTTCCGCAGGACTCAGGAACACACAACTTTTTTGGCTTTTCCCCCTCCGCTTTCGTCAAATTTTCGATTTTCGTCAATTTTCGATTTTCGTCAAATTTTTAAATTTAGTAAAATGCTGGAAGATTGAGAGGAAAGAGAAAGTTGTATAGTTTTGTAAGAAGAATATTTTCGTTCAAACTGCATAATATAACTGCGACCAAATTCTAAAAAATCAAAACTTACAAAAGAGCTGATATCGCCCAAAACCACTTACAGTGGAGGTGTGACGCAAGTTCTGTTATCCGTTTACAAAACAGAACTGATATTGGTGTAGGTGACGCTTACAGATTCGACACGCAAATAGATATGCGTTACAAATGGCAGCTGATGAGGAAAGCACGCGAAAGTTTTATCAACAAAAATTTAACCCGAAAAATTTCAGAAAGAAAATTATAACAAAAAAAATTGCGTCATAAGTGGCAGATGTTGAGGAAGGAATTTTTTTAAAATTGTGAAACATATTGCTTTAAAGAATGGAATTCAAACGGAAGAAAGCCGAATCATCTGCCACTTGTTGACGCAATTTTTTTTGTTATAATTTACTTTCTGAAATTTTTCGTGTCAAATTTTTGTTGATTGGTTTCACAAAAATTTTTGTTGAACAAATGGAAATGCACATTTATATTTTCTGAATACTGGTTGGACACGCGCACGTAACAAGAATGAAGTGCTAAAATAACAAATCTAGATTTTCATTTGTTAAACAAATGTTGTGTGGAATCATTTACAAACCACAACAAAAAACGTGTCGAATTTCACTTATCTTTCCCTGTATGAATAATCTCCAACATTTATTTTACGGAAACGAACGATATAAAAATAAACTGGAATTTTCAAATCGATTTACAGTGGCAACGCTTCTATGCGGCACTAGGGTATTGTTTACGATGGTAGTCTTAACCTACTATGTAATATCGCTGGATATCAAAATGGGCAATGAAACGATACGTCAATAGTTATTTATCGCTACAGTGTTTTTGTGTGTATGGCATACGATTTGGACGTAGTGTTAGATTAAAAAAATTTATAATGAATTTTCATAATTATATATCACAGATGTTGTATACGAAGATTTTCAGTGAAACTAAACAGAATGAAATTATTGATGAGAGATTAAGACAGTTCTAGTAGTTCTTTTTCTAATTGTGTTTTTGTGGCCATCAAATAGTCATTTACGTCACAAGGACATAGCATTTTCGTGTGACGTATTGAGGTTTTCATGCTTGCTGGGGGAATCGAAAGTAAAAAAATGTCATTGACATTCACAATTTTATGTCACTTTCGGCCCTTGGGCGTAAATTTTTCAACTTTCGTCCCAAGTAGGCAGCACATCAAACTTAATACGTAACTCTTTCGGCCTACTCAATAGTTACGTAAATAACTATTGATTGAAATTAATGAATGAATCATTGACATTACAAAAATTGTTGAGAAGTTCAGCTTACTTACTTAGGCGGGCACTACAACCTACTCTTGGTTTTGGCCTCTTCCAGCAATCTTCTTCAATCGGACCTATTCCGCGCCAACGTTCTCCAGTCGCTCACTCTCAGTACTTTTAGATCAGACTCAATTGCATCTTTCCATCTCGCTCTTGGTCTTCCTGGTCTGCGTCTTCCATCGGGATCTGTATTTAGCAGTTTCAGTGGTACACGTTCCTCGTTCATTCTTTGTACATGACCGAGCCATCTTAATCGATTGATTTTGATGAATTTGACTATATCGGGCTCCTTGTAAAGCTGATACAGCTCATGGTTGTATCTTCGTCTCCAGTTGCCGTTCACACCTCCAAAAATTGATCGAAGAATTCTCCTTTCAAAAACCAAAAGTGTCTGTTCGTCACTTTGTGTCATGCACCAAGCTTCCGATCCATATGCTGCAACTGGTCGAATCTGCGATCTGTACAATTCGCACTTTAGGTTGCGGTTGAGTGTTTTTGACCGGATGAGTTTTTGAAGACTGTAGTAACTCCTGTTACCAAGCGTTACCCTTCTACGTATTTCCTCTCCGATGCTATTATCACTGTTGACCAGCGACCCAAGGTAAATAAAGCTGTCGACAGTCTCGAAGTGTTTTCCATTCACCTCTAGCGTATGGTCTGTTGGTCTACCATCAGACAATGAAGTTGTCATGTACTTGGTTTTTCTCTCACTGAGAAAAAGGTCTCAAGGTCCGAACTCAGCACCCATATCTTCAATTTTCGTGAAATTCTTTTTAACAATGTCAATGTTCCGTCCAATTAAGTCTAACAACTGACTCAACTTTCTGAAGATTATACCGCTGGTTTCCACGTCGCTCTCTCTTATCACCTTCTCAAGAACAATGTTGAAGAATCGATCTGCCAGTCCATCGCCTTGTCTAAGTCCTTCCAAGGCTTCAAAGGTATCAGATAGATTGTTTCGAATTCTGACCTTGGCTCTCACATGTGACAGAGTCATTCTAGCCAAATGAATAAGTTTTTTGTGGTAACCAAGTTCCACCATCACAATCCATAGTTTCCTCCGAAAAACCCTGTCATATGCCGTTTCAAAATCAACAAACAAATGGTGTAGAGCAACATTGAACTCTCTGCATTTCTCCATGATCTGCCTGATGCTAAGCAACTGGTCTGTTGTTGAGCGATCGTTGCGGAATCCACCCTGGTATTCACCAGTTGTTGGTTCCGAATACGCCATGAGACGCTGCCGTAAAATATCCGCAATGATTTTGTACGCTGTGTTCAATAGATTAATTCCTCTGTAGTTGCAACATTCCAATTTGTCACCCTTCTTATACACTGGACAAATGATTCCGAGTTCCCATTCTTCTGGCATTTTTTCACGTTCCCAAATCTTCACAATCAACTCATGTAACCGTGCACACAGCGCATCACCGCCATATTTAAATGTTGAGAAGTTCAGACAGTCAGTAAAACATGACAGTTGTTACCATCAATTTATTAAAATACGATAACAATTTTATAGCCGGAATACTATTCAATTTTATGTGGAAATTTTTTTTTCAGACATAACTACTTAAAATGAAACGGAAACTAACAACAAAGTGATTCGATTTCCTTTTTGCAACATTTCATAAATTGCTGTGCAATTAATTGTTGGACTGATTATTACTAGCAATTTTATTTCTAGCAAGTGTATGTTGTAGGTTGCACAATAAATTTCTTGTTCTAATGACTCAACGCTGTTATTGTCCTCAAAGCTCATTTCTCTTACAAATGAAAAATCATTTAATTTTGTGCTGTTCATTGTTCATTTGCTACATTTCTCCAGAACACACATATAAAACATCGCATTCACTGGCACTGTGCATTTGCAGGCAAAACCATAAAATACTGAAAGATTTTACGTTAATATGAATTTCATTTCCGCAACATTCGCAAACAATGACTCTATACGAGTGTAGACCATGCACATATAACAACATTTTTTTATAAATGTAAAGCCATGAACCACTCTTAGATGCATCTAACATAGAAGCTAGCAGCCCGACATACGCAGCGAACTAACAACAATATACACAAGTCATGCTCGACTCACAAGCTCGACTTCATTAAGTAACGTTAGAGACTTTATGTATAATTCAATTCATTAAATAAGTTTTCTTCCACACAACTAAACTATAACAGCAGCAACAATATCGATGTTTCATTCATGGATCTGAATCGTAGACCTAAAATTTTAAGAGTTACGTGTGCCACCGAGTCGCTTGAGGCTGTGGGGTGGGCCGAATGTGACTGGACATAAATCATTTCTCGTTGTCTTTATTGAGAAAAACATTGTATGCAACTCGGTGATGACACATACGCGGCCTCGAGTGACATAATAGATCTTAATAGTTATTTAAGCGAACCCGAGATTGACAAGATATCGTATATGGCATACATACCGTGGTAGATACAACGTTTTTTTGAATTTCTGACCATAATCACACCTTTCCGGCTCGTGCATAATTCTCTAAATTGTTTTTCTGATTAGTTCCTGTCTCACCAACTCACATGTTTTAAAAAATTGCAATTCTCAATATATGTGGATATAGTACCTGGATGCAATGTATCGAGAAATGCCAATTTTTATAATTCACGTATTTTGGTTAGACAGAGTTGATAAAATAGGAAGATACTTTATCGTGCAGATCAGAAAAACAATTTTGAGCTCGATTTTCAAAAAATTGATGAGGTAAAATTTTGGAATTTTGGTTTATTTTGGCAGTTTGGCCTCTACAAAAAAGATCTATGGCTCATCTTCTGGCTGTATCACGTTAGTTTTGCTGACTATTATCTCGTTAAACTATAATTAATAAAATTCGCTCGTAAAAACGTTATTTGGGGAACTTTAAAGTTCGAAGATTTTCCAAAATTTGATGCGTTGAGATACATTGCGAAAAATCAACTCCATTTCTATCTGGGACGGTGAGTATGGTCGAGTGGGGTGTTAATGGATAGGGCGAGAAGTAAGCTACAAAACTCCGGGTTAGAGCTTCCTGCTACTAGCTTTCCCAACCGCCCAGAGCCCTTTAAAAATTACGGTTTTTTCGAGGTTTTTCACTTGTTGTGGCGGCTGGGTGGGTCGAACATCGGCATTTGTTGGTCAATAATATTCAGCTCAACGACCTTCATAAACGTACACAATTTGACATTATTCACATTTTGCATGTTGGAGCTATTGATAAAAAACGATTTTCACGACAACTCGGAGAAAATTTTTCTAAGGGCCATGTCAGCCCAACAAAAAATTTTCGGGAAAAAAGTTGTTCCACGATATTATTAGAATTGAACGAAGATTCATTTGAGCCATAGCTCGTTTGGATCGCCGTCGGCTTGAATCCCGATTCCATATAAGCTGTTCGATGGCGAATTGACTCTTAACTCAAAAATGTAGGTTTCAGCGAAAAGCTTTCGGAAACTAAATCGCTAACGAACAGTAAGTATGGCAGTAAAATGTAAACTGCACTTAAAAGCGATTAACCTTTTCGTGATTTTTGTAAAGTAAATCTCAAAGCGAATAGTTTCTTTTTCACAGAAAATTTTACTTTTTTCTATTGTGCTGTACCAAGAGAAATAAATTCGAATATCAATCGAAAAGAATTCTTATTCGGTTCTTGAACGCACACACAAAAAATAATAATAAAGTGAAAATAAACTTTTCACGAAAATCCTCATAAATAATTCAACACTTTTCAACAGCAAATCCCTTCATATTCATTGAAATGTTACATTAAAAATTGCTGGAAGTTCTTATATATATTTCTTTTTAACTCACCACATTTAATATTGAATTGCAAATAAATCTGAATGAGGAAATGGCAAAAATCATTTCTTGTTTATTTTATGTAAAAATGTTTTTGCGAGAATGCTTAAAATTTGGTGGAACACCAAACTTTTACATGAAAAAAAATAATGGAAGTGAGAAAAATGCTGATTGAAAAATATTGGAATAAAGAAAGGAAAACTTTTTAAATTACAATGCTATTTAGAACGTTAAATTATTTTGAAATGTATAGATTACTGGGTCAGTAAAATAAGAAATTTAGACGTATAACGCATATGATTTACTCAACTGCTCATCACGGAAACTACGAAAATTGTAATTTGAGGTACCAATCACTACTAAATCCATTACATAATTCGGGATAAAAGTGAAAAGTCTCGTTTTCGTGTGTTTATTGACTTCGGCTACACCTCGGATTATCGGATAATCAAAATTCATACGAAAACTCTACTTTTCATCTTTTTATCCTTAGTCATGTGATAGTATGTTACGTTACATACCTTGTCAAATAAGTGAGTCATATACACTTGTTCGAATGTGTGCGCTCGTATATACCCTCGTTTAAAATAATTTCGCTCGCTTTGATGCACCCTCTCGTGCAACCATGAATCCATTATTAAACAAGGGACAAAGGGTTGAAAATTTCCGTTTTTGTGAGTTTATTGATCTTTGCTTCGCCTCGGACACACCAAAATTTTACTTTTTATGCTTCGCTCATATTAAATAGTAACAGTAAAGTTTCTGTTCGAGGGTACGATTTCTGTTCGAGGTCGAAAACCTGAAAACCCATCTATACCCCTCTAACTCAAAATTTTCCCATCCAATGATTTTCCGGATAGTCATTCCGACATCAGGGAATGTCCCTGAGAGTATTTCCGTTGAAACATTTCATGTGCACGAGAGGTCGAATAAAAGTTTTTTCAAGCTCACCGTGTATCCCCAAATATTTAATCCCTAGAGGAATTAAATTTTAATCTTTGAGGCCCTAACGTTTGACGCTTGTTTACAATGCGTTGAAACGAAAATCTCATTTTAATCTGATCAAAATGTTATTTGTAGTGCAATAAAAAAAAATTCTAAACAGAAATTATTTACCTGACGAGATTTGAACCCGGGACCTCCTGCACTTCAGTCTACGATCTTACCACTGCTGCAATTTGTTCTAAAATGCAAATTGCCAGATGGCAAGATCATCACTTTAAACCTCGATATTTTTTCATGATTTTCATTTTTATATTCTTCTGTAGTTTCCTTACCATTCTTTATAAGTATTTAACCATTTAAATTCAAAAATGTCTGTTTTCCCATAGTAATGTGAAATAGTTCCCTGCTAAAATTGGCCTGCCATTTCCAATCTAGAATTTCTCTATAATATCTTTAAACATATCCATATTAACTGGTAGCATCTTTAGAAACCGACTTAAAATTTCTATTCTGAGCCTGGTATTGTAAGGCAGAATAAACCATCGGAAACATTTTAACACCAAATAAATGTCCGTTTCAATTAATTTTTCTCACATAACCATATCTTGTTCGTAAATCGTGTTCGAACTAAATTAACACAAAAGTGTGATTTCAAGACGATTAAATTACAGACGGAAAATTCTAAGCAGCAGTATCATCGTTCAATCCTCAATATTATTGTTTAGTCCTACTTTTCCCTTACATTTTTTTTCAATTTCTGGCGAAGATTAAATATCTAATCCCGAAAGAATTACTTTTTGAAAGTAATCCCCTCGGACCTAAAAATTGTAATCCCATATTTTTATCTGTGTATGCATGTTTGAGACTTACTTCGTGTATGAAAAGTTTGCAGAAGTAGAAAATTACTCTAGTTATTTTGAGAGCTCCCTTCAACCCCGTCTTTACTTACAGGACAAAATCCTAAAAATAATCGTCAAAATCATCTAGATTCTAGGTACACTGAGAAAAACGATTACGTCTGACACGTATATAGTGTGGTAAGGAAGTTATACACCAGACACGTGTGCGTGCTAATGTACGACACGTACTGTTATACATACATCTTGTATAAAATACGAGTGTCATGTTTCTTACCTTAGTCATCGTATATTATACAATGACTATGTATGGAAATACGTGTCTTGTGTAAGTACGCATACGTGTCTGGTGTATAACTTCCTCACCACACTTTATACGTGTCAGACGTAATCTTTTTTCTCAGTGTACTTTATTTAAAATTGTATTAAAACGCGGTTGTAACGTCTTTAGTTAAATTGGAAAATCTAACTGAAAATTTTTATCATAAAAAAGTATCTGGTTACACGTTACATAAACATTAAGAAGACTTATAACTTTCACCAGATTAATACGACACCTGTACAAAACTGTGCGAAAACCACTCAAAAAGTACTAACTTTTATTCATCGAAAAACACCTTGACAACTCTTTGGCCCCAAAAGAAGAGCAAGGTACTAAGTACTGTTTTCCGTTTTGACAAAATTCGGAATTAAGTGCCATTGTTTTGTTATTTGTAAAATCCATAGAACCGAGGCACATTCAACATTTTAAACCACCATACTCTGGGTTATAAAACATGACACATTCTTTTGTCTTATTTCCTGATGGAATATATATTACACAATTTTTTTTTTTGTTTTCTTCGTTCGTATACCGACTCCGTGTGTCCCTGCAAGTTTTACAAGCTTTTATTTGTTGTATGCGGAGGAACAAAGAAAAATAAAATAAAAAGCTGATAGGAATTTAGAGTAAAATGGTTTTTCCGTGTGTATTTCATGCTGTAATATATGTAATAAGATACGAATGCGATCACGAATTTTGTTTTTGTTTAGTTTGAATGGAGGGTAAGTGTTGTAATGCGGATTACATCACCGAAAATACTTTCGTGGAGACAGTTAAATAAATTATCTTATTATTTGTTGCAGTATCATGTATGTAACACCCTGGATAATGAAGTTTTATGCTTCTGAGAGGTAAAACGGCTCAAAATGGAAATTACAAAATGAATTTTCATGCGTGCGTTGTGAAAGTCATTTTGATGTACACTCTGTTTAGAAAAATGTTCCGCAAGTGTGTAAAACCTAATAAGTTTAACAGCTTCAGCAACCAGTTTTCGTTGGCTCATTGTGATAGAACTTAAATTTTGAAACCTGTCAAGTCTAGGAGTGCACCATAGCACCATATTCGCATGGTTTTGAAAGAACAGGGTGAGACACTTCTATGTTGATCACACACAAATATTGACAAATAGATGCTTTTTTGTGGAACACACTCATTACACATTGGTTGAAACATAGGGGTAGTGTGTCTGTAATGAGTGTGTCCAACAAAAAGCATCTATTTGTCAAAATTTGTGTGTTCTCTTTGTTGTCCAAACTGCAAAGTGTCTTGACAGCAACTCGTAGGTAAACGAATGTGTCACATATATGTTTGAGATCAACATAGCAATCATTTGTAATCTCAGATTCCCGGGCTCCAACAATAGCTACGTTAACAAAGAATAGATCGCAATCCTGTAGCGTAAATAGCACATATTTCTCTCATCTACCGAGGGGGTAACCACTGGGGAAAAATCTGTCCCAACAACCCCAATGCCACTGCATTCTAAAAGTTCTACTCAGTTCCATTCAATTCCACAAATTCCGAAGTAAGGTAATATCAAAACAAAAATGCAAATAAAACATTAAGAAATCAACTTAACAATCATAAATAATTGAATTTCCACTCCAATACTTCCATTTTATTCCAAAAATTCCAATGAAATCAAAAAATTTCACTCACATTCATTACATTCCAAAAATTCCACTAAATTCCACTAAATTCTGTTTCTTCTTTCCAAAAATTCCGTTGACCTGTCCCAAAAATTCCACAGAGGTTTCCCTCTCTGGGGCCATTCATAAATGACGTCCACTACTTTTGGTCGGTTTTAGACTCCCATACCCCATCGTCACGCAAAAATGGTCAAATTTGACCCAATTTTGTTAGGGCCGTCACGTTTTCTTGAGTCCTCCCCTCCCTCTTCTGTATTTTCAGTGTGAACAAGTTTACAGTTCTGTTGCTAACTTTTCTTTAAAAAAAAAACTGAATAGTACATTACATACGACCCATCTCACGTAGATCTAATCCATCACTGAAAGCTATTTTCGGGGAATTTGTTTCCTTAAAATTTATTTAATCAAGTATTTATTAAAAATTCAAATGATAAGACGGATTTATGAGAGATCCAGAGCACTGAAGGGCTATTTAATCCATTTTTTATCAAACATTTTTTTCTTCTTCTTGTGTGATAGATAGATGAAGGGTGAGTATGTAATGGGAAATCTATATAAAAGTTATGATTTTATTTTTGGTAAACACATAAAAGATGTGATAAAAGCTATGGATATTGAAATTTTAATATGAAAAATTCGTATCAAAAGAAAAAAAAGGACCAGAGCATCGAAACAGGGATGTTATATACAGGTTCATATGTAACTTTTATTGACGAACATTCGATATAGTTACTACACTCCACTTGTTATGTGAACTTTATCAATGGAAAAATCATGTCAAAATTTCGGATACGTCCAGGATTCTTTATTTCAAAACGATGACTTTACAGTTCCAGTTATCTACTGCTTATATGTATTTTTCTATTTTATCGAAAATGGAATTTTATATTTTCTCTTTTACGCAATTATTTTACACATCCTTGTTGCGGGTTAAATGTACCATTACATTCGTTGGTGAAAATGTTCATTGCACGACATTCATTAGTAGAATAGTAGAGTAGATAGGTAACGTCCTAACGAACGAAAAAAAAATAGTCTCATGACAATTCCGAAATAATTTTGTTTGCGGGGCTCTACCGACATTTCCAAGTAAGTTCTATCGAAAAGTCCGAAATCGGAATTCCAACAAAATCTCTACAAGAAAAGTGTGACGCAGTCTTTGTAGTGCAATATCTAAAATGAATGATATCGCTAGAGTTGACGCTTTCAGCTTGGTTAAGCAAAAATTAAATTGTACACCCAATTAGTTCAAACAAGCTGGCTTAGTTTTCATCATCATCTGCCAAATAATTTTTACCAAAAAATGTTTGGCTTAAAACAACAAAAATTTTAACAAAAAAATCTGCGTCGCATGTGGCAAATAAATTTTCTTGTAGGTCTGTTCCTGAACATCTGATATCATCGAGGATATCATTTATTTTAGAAATTGTACTACAAAGACTGCGTTACACTTTTCTCGTAGAGATTTTGTTGGGATATCACTCGTGTTGGAAGTTTTAGGTCAACAATTTAACGAAATTTGAAAATCGAAAATTTGACAAAATTGGAAAATTTAATGAAATTCGAAAATTTGTCGAAAATCGAAAATTTGACGAAAATGGAAAATTTGATGAAAATCGAAAATTTGACGAAAATGGAAAATTTGACGAAAATTTGAACTTCGAACATTTGACGAAAATCGAAAATTTGACCAAATTCGAAAATTAACCGAAAAGAAAATCGAAAAGTGGCCAAATTTTCCCAGCTGCCCAACATACCCCGAAAGTGACCAAATTTTTCCAACTGCCTCGCCATTAAAACCATAATATTCAAAAACTTTAAATTTTGATATTTCGACCAAATTACAACCAACTTCACAACTATCACAAAATGGCTGTACATTTTTATATGAGAGAAATTGTTCCGAAAATTAATTAATTAATTCCACAAAATTCTGATTTTTCCTGGGATAATGATGAATGAAACTTAAGTTCTAAATGGCCTGACTAAGGTTCCTGCGAAGTTTCATGGAGATTGGCTGACTACTTTTTTATAAATAGATCTTTATTATCACTTCTTTTTACACTAGTGTGAAGTACAAAATAGGGCTCAGATTAATAAATTTTCTTACAATAGAAAGATTACATTACGTCATTACTCATTTGATGATGATACCAGAGGTCATATAGGATTAAATAGGTTTAACAAAAACAAAAAAGAAAGAAGCATTGTGACTGAGGTGACATCACAGTTAGACATCACAGTTTAAGTCATCGTTCTCAGTTTATAAAATGATATTATCACATCAGCGCCCGGTAAGTTGACTTTGCTGTGTATGATACCACCTCTCGTAAGAGTCACTTGACATCACTGCTGTTGCTGAACGCGACTCAGTGATGGTAATAGTATATTACTTCCGAGGTTCCAAGTTGTGTATTTGTTAAGTGGGGTGTTACAGCCCCACCCGAAGGGGAGGGCTGTATTCCCCACTTGTCAAATAACAACTTGGAACCTCGTAAGTACAATGCTTTACGTGATTAGGCAATGTAAATGAAAATGAAACATGCCGTAACACGTAATAGTAGATTACAGCAGAGCCTATGTAAATGAGTAATACATGTGTGCGATGTTTGCGGCGTGTGAGCCGAAGGCGAACCGCCTAACTCATTCACATAGGCTCTTCTGTACTGTTCTTTAATGTGTAGGCATCCTGTGCGTTGTATTTACATTGTCTAAGATGAAAACTAACTGTTTGCAGCGATTGTAAAGTACTTTACGGTCACTGTTTGCAGCGATTGTAAACTAATTTGCGGTCACTGTTTGCAATTAAATAATTAAATAATCGTAGAATTAAAATAATTGATCGATGGTGTCTTATGTGTTGTGTGTGATCAAAATTTATTGTTGTGGTTTCAACGTTACCGAACGCTAATGTGATAAAATGTGTAACATACTTGGTCAAATAAGTAAGTCATATGCACTTGTTTGAATGTGTGCGTGAGTATATATCTGTGTGTGAAAGTTTGTGGAACGAGTGGAGCCGAAGGCGGAACGAGTGGAATAATTCACACGAAACTCGTGCAATCATGACTCACTTACTTGACCAAGTTACTAAGGCGACACCGGTCCACAATCATCACTTTAATCTTCACCTTTAATCGAAAAATCTCAATGTTATTGCACTGTCGCAGCAACTACTTTCCGAGATAGCCCGTCGATAGATAGATAGATAAAACATACAGAGTAAGTTGAAAGATTTTGTTTGGAAAAAGTCAATTTGGTGTATTTAGTATGAAAAGTGACCAATTTCTAAACGATATGTCTCCGGTAATTTTAAACCTACATAGTCGAGTGATAGCTCGTTTTTTTCGTATTTAAAGTGAGAATATGATGAAAAAGGTTTTGTGGTGATAAATACCAACGCGTAAAGTGAAATGTTCAGCTATACATAGTTGGCGCGTCTCAAAAATTTTTCTTTGTTCTTTTTTGGGGATTAGACTGCGTCAAGTCCTGCGCTATCGCTCCGGGCATGATTATAAACAAACTGTCATCAACTTTAGTTACACTATACTTTTCCGAATCGCACGGCATTAAAAAACATCGCCCCGTTAAGAGGCTTTTTTAGAGAACGAGAAGTTTCCAGCACGAGCCGGAGACGTGTTCTCGAATCAAGTTCGCTAAGTTAGCATAAGTTGGGAACAACGTTTTGTTTAGTGTGTCGAAAATGAGCGACAAATTGTTGAGCTTTGATTTTGACAACTAAATTGTGGTATGCAACACAGTTTATACCATACCAGCTGTATATACCATTTATTATTGTCAAAATCAAAGCTCAACAATTGGAAAAATGGCAGTTAGTCAACAATTTCGGGTTTAATTTTCTGTTTCTAACTAATAAAAAGTGTTTTTTGTCAAATTAATTCTGGAATTTGATAAACAAGTGTGTGCATTATCGTCGTAATATCTTTCGTTTGATGAAATATTTAAAAAAAAAATTCAGCAATTTTGTAGATAAAGGTCCAAACTTTAAGACTATTTAAGCCACCAAGTGCCACAATGCAAATTACACGTAAAAATGGATTTCCAAAATGAGTTATTTTGCAAATATTTTTCATACAAAAGTGAGTGTTTACATGAAGCTTTCCACAGAGGGCTCTTTATAACCTAGTCTGCCTTCTTAAGGCTGTTACATAGCTGGTAATTAGGCTGGTATCGAAAAATCCCATTTAAATTTGACATATGTTGCAATACATAAAATATTTCGTCGAACTAAAATGGAATAAGCGGAGTTTACTTCGGCTAGCGAGAATTAGGACATTAAATTTAATAATCAATGTTTAAACGAAGGTCAACGGGCCAACACAAATGAGGATAATCGTGTAGACCTCCTATATAAGTAGTGTACTGCACTAAGTTAGTACAGGTTGACCCTAAATAAATGAAGATTTTGTTTGTTGAATGAAGACAATCGAGCTCCATTTCTTATCTATACCTTTTGTTGGCAAGAATATTTTCAATGTTTACCGTTAGGTTCCTTAATATTGACGTTAAAATTTACGTTTCCGGTTCGCCGTTTTCACATATTAAAACATGTAACCAACATTAAATTTCAATGTCAAACAAACGCAACCGAAGAAAAAAAATAATTCCCCGTTACCAATATATTCCCCACATTTTCCCCAGCATCAGACTCTCCATTCTCTCTTTTCCAAATGTAACACACAGAACATGTTGAAAAGGTAAAATGATCTGTGCAAAGCGCAAGTGCACTGTCACGCAGAAAGAATGATTACAGGCGACGATAGACATCATCGTGCGATTCATAACATTTTCCTTCAGCACAATGAAAATCTCGGGTCGATTCAAAAGTTTACCAAAATGCTCTCTCTGTAATCTCGAAAAGTTTTAGTTAGGGTGTTGCTTTACGAGCGTGAACAATACTTTTCAGTTTTATGTCCGGTTTTATGGTATCAATAAATATAAATATAAATAGTCTCGGTTGGTCTTGAAAAGATTTTTTTTTTTTGAACTTCTTTTGGGTTAAACTCAAATCGAATAAAAAATACGGTGTATTGACATCGATAAAAAGTGAACAGTTCTTTACACAGTTATACAGTGTCCCATCAAGTTCTAGGCTTTTTTTATACGTATATACTTTGAGATACTGTCCTCAAATAATTGTCGTCTTCGTGCTCGTGCTCTGGCTAAGAACGACTTCATTTTCCCTTAAGGAAATTTCGGCAAAAAAAAATTATTCAAAAACGTGTGCTTGTAATTTTGTGAATATATCAATGTGATGCGAATAAAATAAGCAACAGAAAAAAAACCTGTTTACATAACGAGGTTCAAGGATTTTTAAGTGGTTATTAATACGTTGTGTATTAGACAAGATAAATTGATGTTTTTCTTCATTTTCCTTTTTTATGATCCTACCATTTTACTGTGTACCTGTCCAAGTCTATAACATATTAGTAGACGTTATACACACATTTTTTTTCGTTTTTTGCGTACATTATTTAAGCGACGAACAAACCAAAAATCATGATGAGTCAAGAAAACGTCCGTTAGCCCAATGAATATTTGATTTTGATGAAAGAGTTCTAATTCTATTACCCAAAAAAAGACCAAACCAAAACAGCATGCGTAATCTTGACACGTTGGCACAAAAAACCATTTTTTTTATTAGATATTTTCCACATATGAAGTAGAAGGGAAATAAATAACAATAAACAAGTTAAATTGATTAAACGCGAGTGATTAAATTAAATCTGCAAAAAATAAACATAATAATAATTGAAAGAGAAACCCTTAGAGCATACACATGATGTTTTTTGTTTAGTGTGTTGTGAACGGATTTTGTAAACAGCAAACTGAATGGTATACCTAAACGGTCACTGTGCACATAATATAATATAGAACATTATATCTCGTCAATGTTATGGTTTCACCGCAATGATATATCGGATTACAGCAGTTTAATTTAAAAAATGTGAGTAAATTTTCATTTATCTACATTACAGTACCTTATGCCACTTTTATATAATCCCACTGTTAGCAGACTTCCCACGATAAAAAGAATCTTCTAAATTTAGGAGATAGGTGGAAATTTTTGCAAAATCAAGGAAACTTGTTTTTACCTCTTTTCGCTTTGTTTTAAAATGTCAAACTTGCATGTGATACCAATTTTCTTTGATTGATTGAGCAAATGCAAATTTGACATTTTAAGAGTTTTCTCGTGAATTGTGTTGATCTGAGGCGTAGCCGAGTTATGTAATAGTTTTACATGCTGAGGGCGTCGAAAGTAGGTATGGTTTTCGGCGCATGTAGCATGGAAAAGCCATTTTAACTTTGAATTCCTGAGCAGCAGTCAGTTTCGTCCTTCTGAATAAATAAATTTTACTAAAATCCTCGCATTAGGCGATTTGATAGTATTGGGCACTCGCCCCAATCGCCCCAATCGCCTCATACAACCCACCGCACTATCGTATGCGTTGTTAGTAAGGAGATTGCTTATCTTTGATGATCGAAAAAAAAATTCGGCTGAGATCAAATGAGTCCGTTGGTATCGAAAGTAGGTCTATCCCATCTGTCAAAGTGACGTTTTAAACGTCAAACATTAGGAACTATATAAAACGGTCGGTAATCTATTGATTCTTCTTTAGTTTTTTAAAAATCCAGTTAGTGAAACCGAATTTAAGAAAGATCAACGAAATTACCAACCACTTTAAAGAATTTCTTATGTTTGACGTTTAAAGCGTCACTTTGACAGATGGAATAGACCTACTTTCGATTCCAACGGACTCAAATGTGCTATGATGGTTGGCCAGAAAATTTTGTAGAGTGATTTCTTTGCTTTTCAAAGTGTTCTCTGTCGTAATTCGGAAGAAAAACAATTGTTTTGTTATGACCACTGGAATATGTTTTTTGACCAAATAATGACAGTTCTCTCTCATGATTGTGGAGCGATTTGAAATGTACTTCAAAACAAGTCCAAATTCAAATTAGGTGGCTCAATAGACCATCTTAATTTCAAGTACGAATTTTATTGCACCTCATTCTGCCGACGCTGTAGTAGCTTATTTCCGTTGCTGATTTGACGACATTAGGAACGATTGGGATGACTGCGTTAAATTATTCAATTACACTTAATTGTGTAGTTTAAACGTAACTGGATCGATAAACACTTCCAATCTATAACTTGTATAACAGTATTGTAACGTGAAACGAGCTAATATAAATCAATGATAAATAGGTATAAATGGCATGAAAATGGAAATTTTCAACAGTATAAACTTCGATTGACAACAAAGTTGTCGATCATGAGAAATTCGTGGTTTTGTATGTTTTATGTTCAAAGGAAAATTGAAAAAAAGACGAAGAAATATTTCCATTTGAAACGAATATTTTTGGTTTAATTCTAAGTATATCATGTGACGTAGAAGAGTTGCTAAGAAATGAGGTTGTTAAATGGGGTTTACATTGAAATTTTCCCATATTATTTATATAAAAAAATATAACAAGTAAAAGCGAGTGATCACAAAGTTTCTCTCTTTGATAAAAGATTATTGAAATATTTACTCTGATATCTGAAATCAGTTTTTTTACGATTTTTGTTAAGGGGGATAAAATTACAAAAGTAGACGATAATCGACCCGGTTAAGCGATATAACAGGTATCGTACAAATTTCAAATTACTTCAATTGATCTCAATACGACACAAAACTTTGTCAATTTCGTTGAATTGCGTATCTGTGTCAATAATATTAACTAGACTAGACAATTCGACTGATGTATTCGCTTATTTAAAATTTCTTTAAAATCTTTATTTTAACTGTTATACAAGCGAATGCATGTAATGCATGCAATTCTATTCACAGACATCTCAGAGTTTAAATTACTCATCCTTTGTTGAAAGTAGCTCAATATGGTTTCTGTTAAATTGCTTGCTCTCAATTTATAAGTGACGCAGACCCATTAATCAATCAGTTTTGTTTTTTAGTATTTAAATAAAATTTGGAGTGCACATTGTGATTGAAACACAAAACAAATAATTAATTATCTTTATAAATGTGTCGAAATGATTTAAACGGGTGTGGTCACGCATTTTGAAAGTTTGCTAGTGTGATTTTAAGTGGGCATGAACCCTGTATCTATGAATTCACTTGTTAAATGTTGACAAGTTCGACAAGGAGACCAAATAAATAAGATTGATCTTGGGTGGATGGTGTAAAACGATTATTCAGTAGGAAGAATTGACAGTGCTGGGAACGGTTTTCGATCTGATATGATAAAATCACCTGTCACAGTAGGTTACACTGGATGCTGCGAAAGTATGCAAGTGTGTTGGCTTTCAATTAAAAATAGATTCGGTTAAATCAAACTCTGAGAAAACTCAGAAATTGTAAAATTGATGCAATTCCTAACTTTTACCTTAACTGGAACTTTCATATCCATAGATTATGGAATTTGTCCTTGTATTGTCCGTTGACAACTGGCACGGTATTTGATTTTGGGTTTTTGCACGTTTTTGACAAATTCAAGTTGTTTAATTGAAAGGTTAGGAAGATTGATGGTGGAAAAGTGCTTCATCTAGCTCAAAGTAAAGGCCTTGGATCCATAATGTTTTCATCCGAGCGTGGCGTGAATAACCGTTTTTATCCACGAAACATCACATCAATTTGTTTCTACACTTTTCAAAACCAAAACAAAGTTCGCCCCATGGGAAAAACAAGAGGTGAAAAACATTTTTCACCTGAACTGTCATCATAGATATTGTCAACAAAAGGCTATCTTCTTACCGCATTTGAGTGGAGAAAATTATAATATGATGCTCAATATATTGAGGGATTCTTTTGAAAAACAGCCTACCGAAATCGGACGCATTTTCTAGTGGAACTTTTTATATGTGCCTAGAAAGGACTTCGACCCTAGAACCCAAAACCACTTTCAAAAAAATTCTTCGAAGCATTTGTGACTGGTGAAAGGTGATCAAAAACCGAAAACTTGCACCTTTCTTACCAAAATTTCTCCGGGTACACGAGCCGTACAGGGTCGTGTGGGGTGTCATTAGAAAGGTAATCACATCTACTATTGAGCCGAATAGCAACTCATTGAAATTATAATTAATCCGCACTGAAATATGTGGAGTTGAAGTCTTCAACAGAAAACTTTCTTACCAATATTTCTCCAGTTACACGAGCCGTACATGGTGGTGTGGGGTATCATTTGAAAGGTAATTTTATGTGCTTTTGGGCCAAATAGGGTCTTAAGGGGGTTTGAAAGCATCTACGATGAAATATGAGAAGTTGAAATGTTTAAGTGCCCATATTTCATCGCATATGCATCCAAACCCCATAAGACCCTATTTGGCCCAAAAGCACATAAAATTACCTTTCAAATGATACCTCACACCACCATGTACGGCTCGTGTAACTAGAGAAATATTGGTAAGAAAAGTGCAAGTTTTCTGTTGAAAACTTCAACTGCACATATTTCAGTGTGGATTAATTTTAATTTCAATGAGTTGCTATTCGGCTCAATAGTACATGTGATTACCTTTCTAATGACACCCCACACGACCCTGTACGGCTCGTGTACCCGGAGAAATTTTGGTAAGAAAGGTGCAAGTTTTCGGTTTTTGATCACCTTTCACCAGTCACAAATGCTTCGAAGAATTTTTTTGAAAGTGGTTTTGGGTTCTAGGGTCGAAGTCCTTTCTAGGCACATATAAAAAGTTCCACTAGAAAACACGCCCGATTTCGGTAGGCTGTTTTTCAAAAGAATCCCTCATTGTAAAATGAAAGCAAAATAAAATGATCGAGTCCGGTTTTTTGACAATTGAAATTCAATTGTCAAACACCAGACTCGATCATTTTATTTTGCTTTTACATTATAACTCAAAAATTTTCTTCGTTGAAAAAGTATAAATCTTCAAAAGTTTATGATAAAAAATGACCAGCTTCATAAACCAGAACATTTATTTAACAAAATATATTAACAAAAATCTCGAAATCATCCCACAATGGAAAACATATAAACACATTAAATGCGTTTATATTAAATAAATTAGCCGTACATGACTTGAATGTGACCGAGGAAACAAACACATTTACTATTTTCCTGAAATAAGAAATTCTTTTCGCATTCACACCGCAATTCGATATTCATAAACCAAAGGGGGTTTAACAAACTAAAATCTAAAATTCAAAAGTTCCCACGATGTAGCTTTAATATGTTTCAAGATGTCAGTAACATTTACGGTCGGCATTTACTTTTATCGCAAGTTTTAAACCAAAAACTATGTGAAACGAATACGAAATGGGTGAATGTGTCTATCCATTTTGTGTACAACAATGTTTAAGGTTCTATCCCCATGTACACAAAATAAACATCAATCAATAATGTGTTCGTCGAGGTATTATACACGTTAAGTTCGATGCTTAAAAGGAGCTTCGCTAATTGAATGTGAATTTATATATTTATGTAGAGAATGTATTAATGTGGTGAAGAAACTTTCATTCATGGTTATACTTTTCTTCTATCGCTTCGAGGCCTGTTCGTAATTTGAATTTACGCTAAAGTGTCAATCAAATGGGTTACTGTTTCTCTTCACCGAAATTGAAAATCAATTAAAAGTTTTAGTTTTTTTTGCCATTTCAACTTTAATTGGTTTTCAATAGAAGACAAAGATTTTGCTTTGCATAATGTAAGTCGATTTGGATAGATGAATGAACAAATCCACAGCACTGCTTCCAGCGTAAACATAGAAAATATTCGGAGGCCGATGAAGTAGGCACTTTTGTAAAGATAGATGACTTGAGTTGAAACATACAATAGAAGCAATCCTAAGCGGTAGCTCATTTCACTAAAGTGTCCAAATTTGACACTTGTCAATTCAGTGTTCATGCTAGGAGCAGAGCTGCCCTGCAGTGCTGCCCTGTTAGATTTCGTTAAATCAAAACTATCATATCCTAAATTCAAAATGAAAGGGAGGTAAAAGCTTAAGTACGATTGTCCAACATTAGAGCCTCATTGAGGTGATGCTTTAAAATTTACACAAACAACTGCGAAAAAATAGGTAAAGTTATCCAAGCTAAATCTGAGTCAGTCTTGTCAACATTATCTTTGTCATAAGCAACATTTTCCGTACAGTTAGGGTTCATTCACAAAGTACGCACGCTTACTAGGGGAAAGGGGTTCTGAAGGATGAAAGTAACACGATCGATGTAATTAAACCCCAAACTATTTTCACATCTCCAACAAGGGGGTCAGAGAGAAAAGTTCGTGGGAGTCTAAAATGTGTCATTTTGTATGTGCGCACTTAGTGAATGGCCCCTAACTTATATTTGTTTCCAGATACAGTGAATTGATTTAGAAAAAAAAAGTTTAATTTTTACGTACTTTCGCTCCCCTTTCAGTAAATAAATTTATGCTATTCGATCGGAGCGATTTTTTATTCGTTTTATATAAAAATTGGATACCTCAAAAGCACTTGTCCCTGAATATCCTAAAAATCTCTCTCAAACAAGAGAATTATATAGATTTTATGTGTTTTAGACACATCTGGGACTTTGTACATGGAATATATATTAGCTGTATCTCAATATACGAATTTGACTTTTATTTTCTTACTTAGTTCATGCTGGAAACATAAAGCTTTTTTTATGCGATCATAAATTTCCATTGCGGTTATCCGTAAGTGCAGCATAATTCGATTTGTATTCAGATTCAGTCGTTTTGATTAAAATTTATTATTAAATTTAAATATGAAATGTGTGCATACAATCATTGAATTATGTAAATTGGTTGATATTTTTGGCTTACAGTGTGATTAGCTTTACGTTATTTACTTTTTATAAAAAAAATATTTCCTAATGTATTTGTGATGCTTTAATTAAATTTAAAACAAAACGAAGAGTAAAATAGTACATTTCGTGCCTAGGACTAAAAGTCGTTTTTAGCGTGTGAGAAGTTTCCAATTTCAGTCTGGAATCGAATCCCAACAAAGTCTCTACGAGAAAAGTGCAGTCTTTGTAGTACAATTTCTAAAATGAATGATATCGCTATTGTTGACGCTTTCAGCTTCGCAAAAATCAAATTGTACACCCAATTAGTTCAAACAATCTGGCTTAGTTTTTCTCATCATCTGCCAAATAATTTTTTCCAAAAAAAATGTGATTGAAAACAACGAAAATTTTACCAAAAAAATCTGCGTCGCATGTGGCATATAAATTTTCTTCTGTTCCTCAACAACTGCCACTTTGCGACGCAGACTTTTTTGGTAAAATTTTCGTTGTTTTCAATCACATTTTTTTTTTGGTAAAAATTATTTAGCAGACGATGAGAAAAACTAAGTGACCAAATTTTTCCAGCTGCCCAACATACCCCGAAAGTGACCAAATATTTCCAGCTGCCCAACATACCCCGAAAGCGACCAAATTCTTCTCGCTGCCTAACATACCTTGAAAGTGAGCAAATTTTTCCAACTGCTCGCCATGAAAACCATAATATTCAAAAACTTTAAATTTTGATATTTCGACCAAATTACAACCAACTTCACAACACTATCAACACAAAATGGCTGTACATTTTTATATAAGAGAAAATTAATTAATGAATTACACAAAATTCTGATTTTTTCTGGGATAATGATGAATGAAATTTTAGTTCTAAATGGCCTGACTAAGGTTCCTGCAAAGTTTCATGGAGATTGGCTGACTACTTTCCGAGATAGCCCGTCGATAGATAGATAGAAACATACAGAGTAAGTTAAAAGATTTTGATTGTTTGAAAAAAGTCAATTTGGTGTATTTAGTATGGAAAGGGACAAATTTCAAAACGATGTATCTCCGGTAATTTTAAACCTCCACTATCGCTCAAGACATGATACGCTAAAAATGACTTTTAGTCCGTGGTACGAACAGTATTTTTCAAATTTGTTTTGGTGATGTTGTATTGCTGGCTTAGGTTGATGAAAATTATGTAAAGTGTTGTATCGCTGAGGAATTCAAAGCCAAGTCGAAATTTAATTATTTTTGCATTTGCCTTTATCGTTTGACATTTGCCTTTATTGTCAGGATATTGTCGTCATTTATGGACGAAAAATCTGACGTTACCTAATAGGTTAATAGGCTATTAGGTAACGTCAGATTTTTCGTCCATAAATGCCGAACCATAACGCTAACCCTAAATCCTGACAATAAAGGCAAATGTCAAACGATAAAGGCAAATACAAAAATAATTAAATTTCGACTAGACGGATTCTGATCAAACAAAAAGCCAGTGTGTAGCGCGTGATCTCAGGACTCCGGAAAACTAATTAGTTTTTGAATCGGACTTCTATATCCCGAGCGATAAGACTTTAAAATCATGTCGTGATCAATGTGTAAAATTTTAACTTTTTCAAAGTCTTATCTCTCAGGAGATGTTGGTCCGATTGGAAAACTAATGGCTTTGTCGGAATCCTGAGATCATGCACTACACAGTGGCATTTTGTTTGATCAGAATCCATCGAGTCGAAATTTAATTATTTTTGCATTTGCCTTTATTGTTTGACATTTGCCTTTATGGTCAGGATTTAGGGTTAGCGTTATGGTTCGGCATTTATGGACGAAAAATCTGACGTTACCTAATTAAAACGAAAACTTTTTTTGTTTTACGTTGCGTTTACGTTTTACAAAAAAGTTTTCGTTTTTATTGGCTTTGAATTCCTCAGCGATACAACACTTCACATAATAATAAAGTATTTTTCATATTGGACGTAGAAAATGTGCGACGTGGTCGCACTTTTAGGGTCCAAGGTATCAAAATTTCATTTTGTTTTGTTCGGGCTAGAGACTCGATCTACCGACGGGAATGTGTAGCAAAAAAGAAACGAATTGAATAAGTCAGGTCCCTTGACTGAAAATTATTTTTGTTATGTTTAACTAGGGCCCACCTCTTGGGTGGGTCAGTTCCCTTGACTGTTTTTTTTTTCTTCTATAATTCCACTCATAGTTTTCTAACCATTTTTAAATGAGGTGGTGTTTTTGAGATCACAAAATTAAAGTCACACGAAGAGGTGATGTCTCCTTTATTCAGAAAACAGCAGTCATCACATGCTTCATTTTACCAATATTTATTTAATTTCCTGAAGAAACAAAAAGAGCTATGAGTTGAAGGTCCAGCGAGCGATGTCTTACTCCTAATATGAGTCTCCTATATAGTCTACTAAAAGCGCTGAACAGGTGGCGCATTTCTTGCCTACCTCTTGAAAAAAAATAACTCGTGTGAATTGCGGCCCTCGCTTCGCTCTGGCAAAATTCACACTCGTGCAAACACTTTAGGAACGAAAAAAATTCTTTTAAGAACACGATTTCACGCAAAATTGTCGTATATCGCAGATTACCAATCCAATAAAGTCCAATGTTCGAATTTAACCACAATTTACCAATTACGATACTGGTCGAAAACACTAAATATTTTCAAATCTGCGATTTTTGAAGCCTCTGAGAATTACTCGAGTTATCGTATTATCAAGCAAGCAAGATTGATCTAGACTTCTAGATTGTTCAACCAGAAATCCAGATTCACTTACTCGTCGAATAATTCTGGAAATCCGTTGCAAAAATGTCGTGGTAACAAGTTGTGTTTACAATTATAATCCAACCTCACTACTCCAATATTATCCATCTACGAACTTAAAATCGGGTAGAAATTACTGAAGTTATCACGATAAGAAGGAAAAGCGTCTGAGTATAATTTCTCCCATATCTTGTAACAACGATCACAAAATTATATTCACATGAAAAATCAATGTCTCTTTTATTTAGAAAACAACAGCCATCACATGCTTCATTTTACTCAAATTTAATTTAATTTTTTGCAGAAACAAAAAGAGCTATGAGTTGCTTGCCCAGCGAGCGATGTTTTACTATTTTACTCTATTACGAGTCTTTTATATTGTCTCCTAAAAAGCGCTATGAGTGTCAAATAACAGAAAACATACAAAACATACGCTATGAGTGGAAGGTCCAGCGAGGTACATTTAACAGCTAATATGAGTCTCCTATATAGTCTACTAAAATTGGCGTATTTCCTGCCTACATCTTGAAAAAATATAACTCGTGTGAATTACGGTCCTCGCTTCGCTCTGGCCGCAAAGTTCACAATCGTTCAAAAATTTTAGTTCAAAAATTCTTTTAAGAATACGGATTTCACGCACAAATTGACGTATATCCCAGATTACTAGTCCAATTAAATTCCAATGTTCGAGTTTAACCACATGAATTACGCTACTGGTTGAAATTGATTTTTGAGAATTTCTCGAGCTATCGGTTTCTCAAGCAAGCAAGCAAAAACTCTTTTGGGAAGTACTACTTCTTAATTGTTAGACCAGAAATCCAGAATTTCACAACTCGTCAGATAAGAAATTTTTCTGGAAATCCGTTGCAAAAATGTCGTGGTATAACAAGTTATGTTTACAATTACTCCAAACTCACTACTCCAATATCATTCTCTGTCAATAAAAACAAAAAATTTGAAAATCGGGTAAAAATTACTCAAGTTATCGCGTGGTAACAAGAGAAAGCGTCTGTGTAGAATTTCTCCCATCTTGTTGTTCGAACATTATCCATCTGCAAACTCAGCCTCAAGAGTTTCAATCTTCGTCGATTAAGACAAAATCTTTGAAAATCGGATAAGAATTATGGAAGTTATCGCGGTAACAAGTAAAAAAATCTCTTGAGAATTACTCACATCTCATTACTCCAATATTGCCCATCTACGAACTTAACCTCATGAGTTTCATTCTCCGTCGATTAAAACCAAAATTTTGCAAATCGGTAAAGAATTACTTGAGTTATCGAGTCCACAAGTGTACGGACGTTTTCTATATTTAACGTTTTTTGCCAATGTAGAACATTTTCAAAATAGCAAAGTGAACATAGCGTTACGGACATTTAAGGGTATTTTCTTTCATAAGACCCTGACTTTCAGTCAAGGAAATAATAATTAAAAATGGTACCGCAGACCATCAATCCATCGACGAAAATATTGGAACGCTTCACGGACATGTATTTCAACTTCTCTTTACTATTCAAGATGGCTATAAAATAGATCAGAATGGCGATATCAAAGCACATATCTTGATGTGAACTGTCCGAAACGGACTACATCAATTCAGAACAATCCCTGAATGCGGACGTCATTATTTCTCTTAAATTGAGTGCTATTTCAAATAAATTGAAACTCCTACATAATCTCCGGAACACAGAAACGAAAATAGACTACCAAAATAGGACAGTGTAAAATTAACAATAGCAAACAGGTAAGCAGTGTAAATATTCACATATTGTTAGCTATCTTAACAATGGTTTTGTTTAACTGTTTCGGTACTCTGTGCGGCGTATTTATTTTCTATTATAATTCTACAGTTCTGTGAATCATATAATGATAACTGGTAAGTCATGAGTCAGAAAATGCGACAATAAAAATGTGGCATTAGAAATGAAAAAAACACTTCAGTAGTTTATTTAAGAAAGTTTGCTTCTTTCGAATTTGAACAAACTCTATTCAGCGGACGACGTACATGCAATAATAGAGTGTTTCACCTATAGAAGTCATTCAAATAGTGTGCATTCTACAAAAAAACGTCTCTCTGTTCACTACACTTTCTACGATTATTACGAGCTGGTTATAAAAGACTGTGCCTCTGTTTCCTCAGTTTAATTTAGTTAAGTATGAATGGGAGGGACGAGCCCAGCATTTAAGCCTCCAATGGGCCTGTTGTGCTATCGCAAAATTTGATTAACCTGATTCCTCTGATTCTTTACGGTCTCAGATGATCGAATGAAAGCCTCAACATTGTTTCGTGGTTACAGGTTCCAACTACGTATTTCTGAAAACAATAACTGTAAAACTTTGCGTTCAAAATTATAGGATCGTTATCTCTCTAATATATTCACAGTTATAATGATCTAAGTTTTTTTATGTGCGCAAGATCATAGAAATCAACCACAGTGAGACTGGTAACTGGTAACATATGTAGAAGTAATATACACGTCAAATTGGATACGGAATGACACTCTGACCGATGTTTTTCTTTTACATGCTGTAAATATTACTTATCTACATAAAAAGCAGCTCTTCACGTCTAATGGTCGAAGGGTAAACGAAATCTTTTACTACATTTCATTTTTTTGTTAATTGGAGATTACATTGGGTGCTATAAAAATAATTCATTACATGAGGGATCGATTCGTGACACGAGGCGAACTCACCAGTGCGTTTTAAGCAACATACCTTGTTATTTACTGTTATTTTGACAAGTGTAGAGTTTGCATATCCGAGACTACACCTGTCAAAATCAATGAATGTACGAACCAGGTATGGTCTGTTCATACAAACAGGAGGACATGGCGATTTCATATAAACAAACTCACCTCTCATGAGAGGTGAGTTTGTTATATGAAATCGGTATGTCCACCGCTCCATACAAAGTTTGACATTCGACCATACCTTGTGTTGACGTTCATTGGTCAAAATAACAGTCACATAGCTTGTTGCTTAAAACGCATGAGTTAGTTCGCGAGTATCACGAATTGATCCCGAGCTATGAATTATTTCCTCCGCACCCACTACTGAATCTGGTACACTTATAAAATCGGCTCACACTTCATCAACAATATTGATCCCATATTTTGACGACGTCACTACTTTAACATCAGTCACTACTTACGTGTTGGTGTCACACGTCATGTTGATGCAAAATTTATGTATTTTTGATTTTATTGATTTTGTTTAAGAACTGCCAAATAATTATTTCTACATGTAAATAATAAACAATTTCCAAGGGGGGCATAAGTACGTGTAACAACAAGTTTCCATAAATGACTGGCATTAAAAGAATTTGCACAGTTGTAGTTATACTTGTTTTAATAAGTAAATGTTTCTATTCTTGAATTGAAAGTTTTACGCGCCACATTAATTCTGGTTCTTTTAACCAAAAAATTGGTTTGCATTAAGTGTACAAACCGAATTTGTCAAAATAAACTTGTGCTCCCAGAATTTTTAAATAAAACAATTAATCTTGACGTATATTCATGCAAATTGGATCGTATTTCCACCATTGCCATAAATACACTGCGCGTTCGAAAAATAGAAAATCCCCGTCATTCCAAAGGTTTTACATACCCGGTACATACAAAGGTTTCCTATTGCTGTGAAAAAAAAAATCGGTAACAACAACGCACCTCAAGCATTAGCTATACTCTGAATATTGGTTACGGAAACTTGACAGTGTCTCACACAACTGTAAAACACTGTAAAAATAATTTCATACAAAATAGTACTTTATTTGGCAGCTTTCGACTACGATCACTTTTGCTTGAAGTGCGTTGGTAACAATTAAATTTTTTGTCAGGAAAGTAATTTCAGATAAAGTTTTCTCGTTCATTCAAGATGTCAGTTCGTGGAAAAAGTCCAAAAACTCTGAAAAATGATATTCTGTGCGGAATTTTTATTTATATTTCAGACGTTTTTGACGGACTATCTGATAGCCTTTAGAATGTGTTACAGCACATAATACTTCGTATACTGCCACTCGTTCAAATAACAGTTTGGAAGCGCGCACGTACATCATTTTACGTGTTGAATCGAATGTAAATGAGAATTTGATATGAACGAGGCGAATGTAAAGTGCATTTACATTGCTAAAACACGTACCGTCTATTATTTTTTGCTATACAGTTTTGTTCGAAATATGCTTGCACCTATGTTCATACGATATTGAAAGCACCATGTATATGACATTTGTTCTGTCAGAAAATCAATTACTGATCACGTGACTAAAAATATTCATTTTTGAAAGTTTCCATTGAACGAGTGCAAACCAATGAGGATCTAGTGTGGCTCTTCTGTTAAATTCGTTGATGGAACGGGGAATTATTCAAATTTCTGTACATTCATTAGCATGCACCCAATCGCAGCAATACAATGGAAAACTTTGTATACTAATATTTCACACCAGTCTCAAATTTACATTTTGCATACCATTTCATAACAAAGTTACAACAAACTATATGATGAATATTTTCTGTAAAGTACGTAAAGTGGTTATGCATTTTCTGATCAAAAATTCACAAAATAAGGGTTTAGCGTCTGAAATTTATATTTTACCAAAAATGTTTTACTGTTTTTTTTATAAAAGTAGTTTTTAGGTCACAGTAGAAGAAGATGTTTTATAATGTAATAACTTATTACACAAATTATACAGACCTGATTAAATTTCTGAATGTTTTATGCATTCCAGCTGAATAGATTACATCTGGCAAATTCCAACAGAAGCTACGAATTTCGCTAGTATTGCATACGTAGCCCTGTTGCGTATGGAACCCTATTACGTAAGTAAACATAGTGTGAAACGTATAGCTTATGCAGCGATTTTTTTTACGAACACTCGTACAGTTCCTTTCAAATAAAACACAAATTATGAAAATCGGATAGGATTTACTTGGCGAAATCACATTAACCGCTAGAATGCCTAAGGATTTAAATTTAATTTTTATTTTTAAAATGCTAATCGGACTTCAGCTACCTTTTACGTAAAAGAGATATTATAATCAGCGAAAATATACTCTTGTAACAGTAACTGCACTTAGTACTTATCAATTCGTAGCTCAAGAATTTTATCATGTTTAGTATCAATTAAAAGGTTAGCGTAGTCGTTTTCAAACGAGCTTATTCGCTTCGATATGATGCGACATACCTGTGGATTTTTATGGCCGTTATCAGTCGTTTTACATCCGAAAATTATGTTTTGTGTCCAGTTGCAGTGACGAATATCCTTAAATGCGGTGTCCTTCGAAAGCTATTAAGAATAGCGTTCAAAAAAGCCTAATATCACTACTGATAGTCGCATTTATAGCCCGTAAGTATTATGAAATGAAAAGTGTGCCGGGTAGCGCAAGTGGTAATAGCATCGCCCCGGAAAGGTGAAGATTGCGGGTTCGTCTCCCGTCCTGGCACCAATTTTTCATTTCAAATTACATGTCCACAAACACACTACCAATCATTTACAGACATTCATAACGATTTCTACATTGAAATACAGCCATGTACTGTCCACTTCCCAATTATAATAAAGTTGGAAATCATTAAATTTTTGCTCTAATATGCAAAAATGGTTATTTGTTGACCAATGAAAGAAAATAAGCAATTCCAACAAGAGCGAAACGAAAATCGTTATTTTCATCGAAATTCATGAACTTTTAAAGCTACGCGTGTAAAATCCATTTCAAAACTCGGTACAAAAGCTCACACGAAAACTTTACTTTTATTGCAAATAGCTATTTCATCCCTGCGTGGCGTAAATAACCATTTTTATCCACATCAATTTGCATGACCATTTTTCAAAACCAAAACAAAGTGACAGTTGCAGAGAGAAAAGAAAATTCTTGTTCACCTCATGGAAAATACAAGAACTGAAAAAATAAACATTTTCTCACCTGAACTGTCTTCAGATAGAACATTCGAAGAGCATCAACAAAACGCCATCTTGTCACCGCATTTGAATGTAAAAAATAAGGTATCCTCGACGCACGGAGGAAAAAATGTAAAGTCTAAAATGAAAGCAAAATAAAATGATCGAGTTTGGTTTTTGACAATTGAAATTCAATTGTCAAAAACCAGACTCGATCATTTTTGCGTTTACCTTAATTTTATTTTTTGTTTTGTCAAAGATTTTTGTTAGGGAGTCAGGGAAAACCTCAAAAAATTTTATAAAAATAAAAGATAAAATTCTACGTTTTTTAGAATTTTTTTGGAGGTATGTCCTGACTCCTTACCAGCAATCGTTGGAGCCGAAATTCAGCGACCCGTAATTATCTTCAGTGTGTTCAGTCATTGGGAAATGACAGTACAGTTTCCCGAAAATGTCTGGAAAATTTTATCACAAAAATTCACTGAAAAAAATCAAAGAAACTCACCTCTTATGCATTCCATTGTATTCGGGCATAGTCTCTTAAGGTCGCCAAGGCATATTTGAACACTGACCACTTTTTACTCGATGCAAAAACAAAAAGTTTTTTTTGTTTTGTCGCGACAAAAACACAAAATATTTCGACACAACTGTGACACTCCGCTACTATAAGTACTGGAATGAATGTTTGCTGTGTTCACTTCGGCGGTAAAATATCTTCATTCAAAAAAGTGTCGGACATATTATAAAAATCATGAAACAGTTGACAAAGGGTAGCGTATACAGTTAATAATGCTCATCGACCATTTTTTAAAGCTTTACGAGAGCTCAGCGGACATTCTTTCAACGATGGGAGAGAATTTATTAGCCTCTCGTAAGACTGCGTTGAGCGTAAATAAATGTTCGTTCCTCTTTAGTAAACTAAGAAGACTTCGCGCAGTCTAATTATGCCACCTCTTTGAATAAGAATATCGGCTGAGTTCCAATAATTCTCCGCTGAGCTCTAATAATTCTTCGCTAGGCTTCAGGAAGTGACCGTTAGGCCTAAGGAAGTTTCAGGAAGGCTTAATGGAGCTAATCGGACACTCAGCGGAGATCTGCCAAAGCTAAGTGGAGTCTTATTAAATCATAGCAACAATTATTAGGTATCCGCTGATGCTTAAGCTTATTGAGTGTTCGCTTCATTGCCTTAATGCAACGTGCTAAGGTCTGACGGACTCTTACTGAAGCCTAGCGGAGAATCATTAGAGCTCATTAAGTGTCCATTCCACTCAACAAAAAGTACTCCGTGAGAGAGCCGTGAGAGAGCGAGCTGTCAAATAAACAAATGAAAAATTGAAAAAATTCAATTTTGTCTCTCACACGGAGTACTTTTTTGGTTAGAGGAAACTGAGCATTAGAGGTTTGTCAAAGCTCAGCGGAGAATTATTAGAGCTCAGAGGAGGTTTGTTAAAGCTCAGTGGAGAATTATTCGACCTCAGCCGATATTTTTATTCAAAGAGTTGGTATAATTAGACTCAGCGAAGTCTTGTTAGCTTACAAAAGAAGTGGGAGAGGTTACAATTTTAATAAATGTCTACCATCGTTGAAGTGTCGGACACTTTTTTGAATGAAAATATTTTACCGCCGAATTGAACACAGCAAACATTCATTCTAGTACTTATAATAGCGGAGTGTCACAGTTGTGTCGAAATATTTTCTGTGTTTTTGTCGCGACAAAACAAAAAAAAAACTTTTTGTTTTTTCATCGAGTAAAAAGTGTTTAGTGTTCAAATATGCCTTGGCGACCTAAAGAGACTATGCCCGAATACAATGGAAAGCATAAGAGGTGAGTTTCTTTGAATTTTTTCGGTGAATTTTTGTGATAAAATTTTCCATACATTTTCGGGAAACTGTCCTGTCATTTCCCAATGACGGGCCTTAAAAGAATATTTACCCGGATTAAATCGACATCTCCCATAAACAAAAGTTATTAAAATCAACAACTTTAAATTAACTTTTTTTTCGTAAAAGATTTTTTTTAGCGTTGGTAGCTATATCTCAAGAAAAAGATCTTTTCGAATTCATTGACTATTACCGAAAATACCTCTTGCTTAGCCTAAGGTAAAAAAAAATATTTTCTTTTTTAAATAAAAGTGGATGTAAATCAAACCAAATATATTAAATATTGATGGTAGATGGCAATTATGATTTATGCAAAAGACGACCCCTCAACATTTTGGTTATATCTGATTATTGAATCAATTGGGCAAAAGGGAAAATTTGATAATTCAATTCCAATGTATAATGAACTTTAAGTTGGGGTTTCTATAAAAGTTGGTGAGCGCACAATTTTAATGGAAATGTAATAAGACGAGATGAAATTGTTTGACATTTTGATAAAGTTGTTCAATTACAAATTTGAAGAGCTCTCATAATCTTACTAATTGGATTCACTGTCTGTAAGTATATATGTAACAGGTTATAGTCAATCAACAACTCACACAGACAAGCACAGTGAGCTTCTACTGCACGGTTTCGCTAATAACGAGGCTAGAGGTCAATTCTGTTAAATAATTCAATAACAGTGGATGTTAGTGAAATTAAGACATGAATTTGTTAAACAGCTGTACAAATTCATGTCCACTGTAAACTGGTCCACTCATACAAACAAAACTGAACATACGTCTCTAAACGGTTTTACCACCACCACGCGTGCGTTTGACTATAAATGTATAGGTAAAAGCCATTTAGTTTGTATGAGTATACTAGCCGAAGCCCTAAATTTCCTCACCGAAAAGTTTAGAAATTGTTCGAGTGCTGTCTTACTCGAAAGCATCAACACAGGCAAACTCAGAATTTAATTCGAAAAAATAAAATCCGAAAAAAAGAAAATTAAAGAAAACCGTTATTTTCTTGATTTTTCGGCTAGATATGCAAAACAAGGAAAATAAAATTAAAATTGGATACATTGATACATCGTCATTCAGAACCAAATTCCTAGTATAGCGAAAACGCTTAAAACAATTTTAGATGCAATAGGAGATATGCAAAATAAATTCGTTATGCTTTTTTATACGTTGTCATATTGTTATACGGTACACAATACTGGTTCTTGTTGAAAGAAAATGACATGGAAAAACTTCGCGATCACAGCATGGAACGTTATTAGTTTTGTCTTGGGTTGGATTGTCCTCCCAATATTACGTCCTCCAACAATCTTAATAACCGAAAACAAGACGTTATACGAGTCATATATATTGTGTAATAAATTCCGTCCGCATTTTGAGAGAAAAATATTTGGCAAAAGACTAGTGTTCTTCCCATAACTTTCGGGAAAGCAATAACATTCAAAAAATATATCAAGGTAAGATGTATGCTGGATCGTGTCGCTTATAAACAATTTAGAAAAAGTAAACGTGTTGCGCCAGGGGTTACATCAGCAGATTGAATTCATTTTATTCCGTCTCTTATTTTGAAATTTTTACTGATTTTGGTTGTTGTTGAAACGCTTTGCAAGCTTTTCGGCAATAACTTCAATTAGACCTAAGTGAGAAGCTACTATGAAAATATACCCACAAAACGTGACAACGTAAAACAAAGAGAAAATTCATTTCAATCAAAACTCATCCAAAGCAAAACACTGAACAGAAAAACACGAATAGAAAAATCAAAGGGACAGAACAAATCTAAGCTCACTCACCCCACCAGTTCACGCACTAATTAACTCACTGGCCTCTGCACAAAATTCTTTCGTCTTTACACAAAATTCACTCAATCCACTCAAATTCACACAATATCAGAAAATTAGAAACTGCAAAAATACACAAACTGCAAAACTTGGCACTGACACTAACAAAACTGCACGGTCACTAATCCGAAAAGAAGGAAAACCCGAAAAAAACTAAAAAACCCTTCGGCCACGGGCTGCAAACTTCGCACACGGTTGAATTTTTTTACTTTCGTCCCTTGTGATCCAAATAACCATTTCATGCTTCAGGCCGGAAATGAGGGCAATTTTCGATTTTTTCTCGAGTTTTCGGCCCTTTGCATGAAAACTCACATGTAATATCTATGTACACACACCACACATACACACCATTGTCTGAGCCCGTGGCTTTGGCGCTAGAGCTCTCGACTCATAATCGAGAGGTCTCGTGTTCAAATCCGCGGCTGGACAAGATGATTTTTCTTTCATTTGCTTTCATCAAGCCACGGGTTCAGACAAAATGATATTTATTTCGAATGCCTTTATTTTGCGTAGTGTGCTAGATTGAATGTGTAGTGTGGTGTGTATGTGTGGTGTGTATGTGTGGTGTGTATGTGTGGTGTGTGTACATAGATATTACATTGTTCTTTGTGTATTACGGAAATTTGATAGCTTCGACTAAATTGAATGAGAGGACAGCAGGACATACTTATTGTATTAGCTTTGATAGCGCTGTGGGTCGTGTGGAACAAGAAAAACTCTTAAACCACACTGAATATGAAATCTTATTTTGAGTCCAGTTTAATTTCAATTTGTATCTAACTTTCAACACACATTCATTGATGATTATTTCGGCAATCCATAATACATAAATAAACAATTTCTTTTTTCTTCTTTGACTTTTAAATTCGCGAGTTTGTTCAAGAAAATTGGTTCCTATTGTACAGCTTTAACGAGGAAAAACTGCGAATGTACTATAGACTGTTCAGTAAGCACTCAATATTTGCCGAGCTATTATTTTAACGTACAACAAATATCAATCAACGTCGAATAAAATCGAACTTTTCCTCTCCTTTTCTGTATCTGTCAGTCAGCGTATTTTGCATTTTTTTATCATTTTATTTGGCTTCTTCCTTCGATTCCTCAACAAATTTCATATCATTACACAATCCAAACTCATTTCATTCTCGTTGATTACCCTCCTACCTCCTATACATATATTTAAACAATAAAAGTGTAATAACAGTGCGAAAACATCTAAAGACCGATATATACATCTTAAATATTGCTCAATTCAAGTTAAAGAGTATTGTCTTTCCAGTAGAACATGATAAACGTTTATGCTGTTGTCGTGTCGAATATTCGATCCAAATAAATAGCTTAGTATAGTACTTTTAGCAGTTTAGCACCAACGAGTATAAATATAATAATATTGATGTGCCCATCCCAATAAATTATATTATCTAATCCATTGGGCGTACGTAATGTGCTTTTTTGTATCAATTTGTATTAACCGAAATGTGTCATGATATTCATAAAGGCAATACATTAGCGTAAACATCATTGTTTAACAGATTGAGGTTACTTCACCCGGACGCTAATAGTTTTGGGATGTCTGTTTACGATAAAATGATTTGAAGATGGCTAATGTTTTACCATTGCTTATAGTCATTTCATCAGTTTTGTTGGAAGAAGTTCCAACCGCTTGTGTTATGCGTTAATGGCTTCGAGCACAATGGTTAAATGTTAAGAGACATAATTGTCCATCCTAACTGTGGATTTACATAGCAACGTAAAAGTGACAGATGCAAAAATTTTCTCATACGGCAACTCGAAATTTCATTCATAATTTTAATTTTATGAATGAAATTTCGGGTTGCAGTATTTAAAAAACATTGCATCTGTCACTTTTACGTTGCTATGTAAATCCACAGTAATACACACTCCAACATGATTCTTCTTAACAATTGTTACTTGCTCCATCCAGCGATCACAACTGTGAAATTCGGTAAAGCGCAATAATTTAAATTTGAACAGACAAAATTTTGACTGTCAATTATTTGCTGAAATCAACTTCTACAATGAATGCCCTGTTAATCAGCGTATAATAAAGGCTGAACTCGTTTAAATTATCAAAAATTTATTTTATTATTTAGATCAAAAATTTGGCAAAAGTGAAAAAAAAGCTGCAATGCGCAACCAGTAAAAAACGATCTTTTCAAAAAATTAAGTTACAATAAATAAAAATCATCAATTCTACTACGTCCTAAAGTCCCCAAATTGCAACTAGCGTTTCTCCGTTGAATTGCAATTAGAAACTTTTTGTAATAGGTAATCCATTGATCGTGGTTCGCCAGGAGCTTTTCGCATTAATGAACCCAATTTCTTTATAAATGTACCAGTACCTGTTACCTATGCAATCTAGTGATTCAAAAGCAATAGGTGTAAATAAGTCATTTTCTTTTAATGATTATGCTTGAAAGATGTTTCAGCATTATCTGCAATTGATCCAGATTTTTTGGATGATTGACTTATGTAAGATGGATAGGAATCGATGGAAAAAAAAAAATTTTGTAGAACAATTTTTTGCTCAGAATAACGTCATTTATCGATAAAAAATAAAAAAAACGCCGGTAGGCAACAGTTCTGTTTCATCACTTTCTGAAGAATCTTGAAAATGTCATTTTTTTTACAAGTCGACTATGGGGAAGCAAAGCGGTTTTAAACTCCTTTTAGAACTCGAATCAGAAGTCATTTTTCGTGTAACCTTTAGAAAAACGTTATTTTTGTTAGGGGGCACCGTGTTCGAATCATTTTATATGACTTCCTAAGACAGTTTTCGGATCGTTTTTTCGGGTTTTGTGGTTTGAAAAAGTACCGATGCCTCTTAAACTGAAAGGCTATTTTAAAGGTACGTTGTTTGCATAATTATGGGCTTATTTTCTTGACTCAACGAAATAATGTTGAAAAGGATTAAGTACTCGAACTGGCAAATCACTATGTTAAAATGTGTTAGAGGTAGATTTTGACAAATTGAGCGAATAATTTAGAAATTTGAAGTTATTTATTTAGCGTATGGAGGGCCATTTTGGTGGAAGTTCAGTGCGTTCACCACTGAGCCACCCGAAATTTGAAGAAAATGCTTAGACTGAATTGATAAAAAATTTAGACTTCAAGAAAATGAGTATAACGGATATCAAATAATACACCTGAAGTTAGAATAAAAGTAACCACATTTTTTCGGGACTTCCGTCGGCTGTTGTACCAACTGGTGCACTCATGCAAAGATACTGGTTAGAAACTGAAATCATCATAAGGTTTTATTTTTCGTGGGTTTCATTTTTTTTTTTTTTTTGGTTCGACCTAAATCGTTCCGCATGTTGTCAACGAAAGAAGCAAAAGTAGCGAAGTCACGTTGTCGAAACAAAAAAAAATCTGGAAAATTGCTTCGATTTTGTATGCAGTTTTTCAAAAGAATCCATCCCAACGGTATTGTCGAATTGAAACAGACTAAATTCAAAATTTAATATTTTTAGCTAAACTTATTTATTACCATCAAATTTCAACAGATTTTAATTACACACAGGTGTTACAGATTGATGGATTTATATATCTAAAGAATAAAATCGAAAAAAGTCGATGTTCGTTTAATAGACACAGAGTTTCACAACGCTCCGTTATAAAGTCAGAAAGTTTCCAATTCCGATCTTCTTCAGAAAATGTTATCATTTTATCAGCTTGAATTTTGTGGGCACAAATTGAAGTGAATAATTTTCAACGTGCTACCATCTATACCTATTGCTATCAATCAAATAATTATTCAAAAGATGTACCTGCTTGTCAAGAAAATGAAAAATATTCGCTAAATCTAATAAACGGAGGCAAAATTATTTTCCATTCACATTTTACTTGTATTGTTCCGTAGCGTATTCTATTCTCGTGGGATATATATAGGTACGTATATACACGGATGAGTTAATGCTAAAAGTACAAAAAAGATTAATTATTTCTCGAAAATGAATATACCTATTTTGGAGAAACAACAACAACAAAAAATGTTGTGAACTTTTCTATATAGTTATTCATAAAAGATTATACGATGTGGCAGTGGCATAGGTCTAACGACTTGACAGATAAGACACCCGTTAACCGCATAAACTCCTAAATGGTTTGACATTTATGTAAAAAAGGGGTACACGAGAGCCGTCATTTTGTAAGCTAACATCTAGTGACAATAAACGCCTTTCCAACTTACTCAACCCCATTGTGAAGCCAGTGCGCTATTATAAATATAATAATCAGGAAAAAGCAGGTGAAGAATTATAAACAACTAGAATTTAGCTTATCTTCAGTGGAAAATGGGTTCCATTAAAATTTACAAATATAAATTAGAATGCTAAACGACGCAAATGGTGTATTGTGATTAATATAGACACGATGATGTATTTATTAACAAAGATAATGTTCTCAAAAATGGAAACTGTTTTGTTAGATCAAAATTGACAAACGGAATAGTCCGGAATATATTATGATTATTTCTACGGTCAGTTAACGAGAAGATATTTTATGAATTTTATGGTATTTCGCGATTTTTTCCTCACTTTTTGAACTAGGCCCCACCTCTTGGGTGCGTCAGGTCCCTTGACTGACTAAATTTTTCAATAGCAGTCTTAGTTTTATTACCATTTTTAAATAAGCTGGTGTTTTTAAGATCACAGAATTATAGTCAGATGAAAAAGCGATGCAAGAATGGTCCATTTGCTACATCATTAATTGTGAATCTCTTTTATTTTCATTGCGAGCGATCATTTACTCCCATACTTATTGAAGAGATAGCGCTGAAAGAGGGATTCTTTTAAAAACAGCCAAGAAGCCAAAACCACTTTCAAAAAAATTCTTCGACGCTTGTGTGGCTGGTGAAAGGTAATCAATCACCCGAAAACTTGCCATTTTCTTCCAAAAATTTCTCCAGTTACACGAGCCGTACAGGGTCGTGTGAGGTGTCATTAGAATTGAGCCGAATAGCCGACTTATTGGTTTTAAAATTCATACTCAATGAAATATGTGCAGGTGAAGTTTTCAACCGAAGACTTACACTGTTCTTACTGAAATTTCTCGAGGTGCACAAAACGTACATGGTCGTTTGGGGTATCATTTGAAAGGTAATTTTATGTGCTTTAGGGCCAAATAGAGTCTTACGGGGTTTGGATGCATATGCAATGAAATATGGGCACCTAAACATTTTCACTTATCTTTCATCGTAGATGCATCCAAACCACATAAGACCTTATTTGGTCCAAAAGTACATAAAATTACCTTTCAAATAATACCCCAAACGACCATGTACGTTTTGTGTACCGCGAGAAATTTCTTTGTGTTTACTATTACTTTCACGCAAATTATCAAGAGGCTCGTTCGAATCTCAATGTGGCCTTGCGTAAACAATGTTTTAAGTTTGGTAGAAGTCTGATAAGAAGTTTGAATTTTTCTCGTTGCTATAATGCCGAGTTGTGCCCGGATTCGGGTTGACCTGTTTTGATTCAAACTTGCCCTGAACCTAAGCATTTCGATTCCAGCTTCAATCCGAACCGGATCCAAACCTGAATCGGTTCCAAGCATTATTTACTAGATATATTGACAAAACATTAAATCGTTCAACTTAGGTACCCCACGAAAAGTATGAAATGACAACAAATCTACGAGTCTAATCTAGTCTTCTTTTCAAGCCATTTGTTTTGAAATGCATTTGAAATGTATTATGAATGCATTGCTTTTTTGTAGGGTTTGTTGTGAAAAAACTCTGCAGAACTTATAGATTTTGATTAAACATACGTCAATGACGTAATGTCATACTACACTAAGAATTGTATGTATGTTATAAGCGAAAAATACCGCATTAAGGGAATTCACGAAGCTGAAATAAGCAGAAATATACGCTGTATATTCCGTATATCTTGTATATCTCGTATATTTCTGTATATCTCGCTTATTTTGACAACTGTCAACAGAAAAATAATTCAATTTCAACTCGATGGATTTTGCTCAAACAAACTGCCATTGCTTAGCGCGCGATCTCAGGAACCTGGAAACGTAATTAGTTTTTCAATCGGTTTAATATTTACCGAGCGATAAGACTTTGAAATCATGATGTGATCAGTATCAAAAAAAAACTTTTCCAAAGTCTTATCGCTCGGTAAATATTAGACCGATTGAAAAACTAATTACGTTTCCAGGTTCCTGAGATCGCGCGCTACGCAATGGCAGTTTGTTTGAGCAAAATCCGTCGAGTTGAAATTGAATTATATTTCTGTTGACAGTTGTCAAAATAAGCGAGATATACAGAAATATACAGAAATATACAGAAATATACAGAAATATACAGAAATATACAAGATATACGGAATATACAGCGTATATTTCTGCTTATTTCAGCTTCGTGAATTCCCTTATTATATAGATCCATTTTACAAAGTTTGCATATTTCGTATAGACTTATTATATTCGGTTATTTGTGTTTACTTAATTTTGCAAAAATAATTTGTTAAAAAACTTTTTCTTTGTTAGACTCACGTCTCACTTTATACATCTCATGTAATTTATATCTATTATAAACTCGAGATGAAGACTTTCACTTGAGCTTTTGTGAAACGTTTCAAATATAGGAGCACTTTCGCTTCTTCCTTTTTTTAAAAAATATAACTTGATAATAAAATGATATGTGTGTCTTCATGTTGACAGTTAGATATACGGCAAATAAAATTGCTGCAAGCGAGTAGAATGTAGTCAGTAAGAATATTTGCTACATAACGGATGAAAACATCCATTTGATTTGTTATGAAACAGAATGCCTTTTTAAAGACTGCATCCACAACGTAAACACTAAACAGTCAAAGAAAATCTCACACGTCAAATAACGCATGGGACTGATTTTTAGCCCCATACGAAGTACAAAGGGGCTTATAGGATTACGATGCCGTGTGTAATTGATGGAATTCGAAGCAGACGGTAAGGGCAAAGTGTTTGCCTATGTTCATAGATGACGAATCTGCAATAAAAATTTTGTCTGTCCGTCTGTCCGTCTGTCACGTCGATATCTTGAGTAAATCAAATCCGATTTCAAATTTTTTTTTTCCCTGAAAGATAGTCGAAATAGTGAGGCTAAGTTCGAAGATGGGCATATTCGGGTCGGTCCTTCGTGAGTTAGGGCCACCTAAGTGATTTAAGGTATTTTGGTGATATTTATGGCAAAATAAACGATGGAAATGTAAACGGCATATGATAGGTATTGTCAATACCAATCCAGGAAAAAAAAGTTTTTTAAAATCGGGTGAGTGGACCGTGAGTTAGGGCCTTAGAAGTGAAATGCTACTAGGGCCCTATGTGTATTTTACATAGAACTCGAGTAAATTTCATTCGTTTTTCGTAATTTTTGTTTGATTTGGAAGGTAATCGAATGCCGAATAGAATGTTGTTGAAAAAAAAATAAATTTGGGTCCTTGGCCTAAGGCCGCTACTAGGGCCCTATGTGTATTTCACATATAACTCGAGTAAATTTCATCCGTTTTTCGTAATTTTTGTTTCATTTGGGAGGTAATCAAAGGCCGAATAGAATGTAGTTGAAAATTTTTTTTTAATTTGGGTCCTCGGACTGAGGCCGATACTAGGCCCTTCAAAAAAATAAAATTTTAGGGCGATTTGAAATTTTTGTTTCATTTGAAAGGAACGTCGTACGGGGCTTCGTAATTGCGCTATGCGCAATTTGTAAGATGTACATATTACATAATAATTTTACTTTAACTACATTAACCGGCGCAATAGGCTTACGGTCAAAGTAGGGTGACAGACGCACTAGGGTCACGTACGCAATAGATATACGGGTTTGTACGGGGCTCAGTCGCAGCAAACGCTCCGACTGTTCTGATGGCTCGTTTTTCGTTTTGTTCTTTCCAACGTTTCTCATTTTGTTAATAAGCGGAGATAGATTGATGGTTAGGTGAGGTTTGAACTTTGCTTAGGTAATTTTCCAAACAAATACACCACAAGCGAAATTCCCCAGACGTGCAGTGCCATCTTTATGTTTTTATCGTCAAGGGCAATTTTTAAAAGTGAACAAGCAATGGTGTTAAAACTCTTTTAGTAAATTAAATATTTACTAAAAAGAACAAGCCATTGTCCAGTATGTTAACTTTTTAAACTCTTTTAAAAGTTAAACTTCCAAAACATTTGATATCAGATTTGATGCATTCTGCGCCTCAACCTTTGACGAAGAAAATTTTAACAAGAAAATATGTCAACGAGAAGTTTACCGATGAGGCCTTACAACGAAAGTTTTACAAAAAAAAAATACGCCGCGTCACAAAGTTGCAGATGATTATAGATTAAGATTGGCTCACCTAGTATGTGTATACTACGTAGATGGAAGCACGGGGTTTCAGTGGGTTTCGAACATTTGGTTTTTTATGTTGCAGATATTGTAGTGTCAAATTCTGTCCAAGTTGTGACATATTTGCAAGGTATTGGCCTTTTTCACAAAGTATAATCAGCGTAACCTTCGTAAAAACAATCTTGAATCTGACAAGAGCACGTGTGCCAACGTGTAAAAAACAAATGTTCGAAACCCACTGCTGAACCGTGTCGATCCGCTTGTCAAACGGACAGTACATAAACAAATTCCATCACCTATTGTCGTATAGGTTTCCTCAGCATCTGCCACTTGTGACGCAATTTTTTTTGTAAAACTGTCGTTGTAAAATTTCATCGGTAAACTTCTTAACATATTTTCTTGTTAAAATTTTACGAAACTCTATAATTACCAATTTACTGCAACTATGTATGTGCCATATAGGCCTAAATACAAAAATTCAAAAGAATTTCCAAGATGGCTGCTGGCCACCATTTTGACGTTCTAACCTTAAACCCTAAAACAAATTCCACATTGAAACCTGAAACCAGAAGTTCCAAAGTGTTCTAAAAATTTTGTGAAGAAACAAATTTTTCAAATTCATAATTTCGCACACATTTTGAAGCACGGCAACACTGATCTACTACACAATCATTATAATAGAAATGTGGCTGTCATATTTTTGTCATATTAAATGAAATAATGGCTTTCATATAAGTGTGTTTTTTTGGAAATTTAAATTTAAATTTACAGAAATTAAGTGAAATTTACAGAAATTTATTTATGATTTGCCGGTGAAAAAGTCTTAAGATTGAATTAATGTAAGTTTCAGCAAAATTGCCTGCGCAGTTTTCCCAAACAAATGTACTCGTACAACTCGAATATGGAGAAGTACCTGAAAATGTGTGAAGATGCTTCATTTCAAGTAGTGTTTTCTCCGGATGTAGATAACCGTTTTCAATGATCTATAGCTCGTTGAGCTCGTATTGAAGAGTACTTTCGTTTGAACATAATTCTTTTGATTCGGTTTAAGTATGGAAAAGTTAAAATGTTCGCCTATATATAGGTTCCTTAGTTGGTTGTTCTTTTTCTTTTTTAGGGAAGTCGAACTAGCGTCAAAAACCTCCACTATCGCTATCGTTTCGTTGATACGAATTACGAAAGTAGCTTGCAAATAAATTCGTTTACGTTAATTTTGACACCGATGCAAAAGTATTTCCATATTCTGTTTCTCGAATCATTGTAGTCAGAAATTAATTGTTTTGTAAACAACCGACCAATTTTGGAAATAGTCAGCCATTTTTGACATTTCATTCGTTGTATGGAAAAGTCCCAGATGTCCGTCGAAACGGCGTCCCAGCCGTCATCTTAGCATCTATCTGCTAATAACTAATACTTTCTCGTTTTGATTGATAAATGAATGAAAAAAGCAAATTTTCTTGTTTCTTTCTGAAACGGTCAAAACAAAACAAAAAAACAAATTAAGAAAAGACATACCAAGTGAGCTCAAATTATGAAAAAAGTACCTCAAAACTACCAAAGACATGAACGTCTTTTCTAACTATTTTGAGTTTTTTTTAATTCCTTAAATATAATTGAATGAATAAAGTACCAAATGACAACTGACATATCATATGTCATATGACATTGAATTATCATATAAGAAGTCTGACAAACATTGTAACTGATGTAAATGTTTTTTCTTTTAAGTTTGTATAGGAACGAATGATTTCCACACGAATTAGGAAGTTCGAATACATGCTAAATAAAGGTCTCAAAGGGTCTGTATCTGCATGTTATGTTTAGCAACATATACAGTTTGATAATTGTTTTAATTTTAAGTCCATAACGTAATAGCCAAGAATCACTAAATAGGTGTGGTATGTGTCTGGATGTACAAAATTCAATTCCACCCTCCTACATATTGTATTACCAAATAACTTATTCAACCCTATGTTCATTTATTTTGATACACTTCTGCGCTACGTCAGCCATCCTTCTGACATTAGATGTATAGTATAAAATGCTAGATGTTCCAAGTCGAATACTACAATATTATCATGTATATCTATATATACCGAACTGCTCTAAGAGAAATTGAATTGCTCCATACATATGTATGAACACCTTAAGAAAATGGAAATATGTGTGTACGATTTTCCATTTGTTTTATATCAATCAATAATGGAAAAATACTCGCACATAAGTATATATTTACGTATAGGATGAGTAAAAAAAAAACCAACTCACTGTTCTCGCAACGAAACGAAACCAATATCACATTCCAATACGACATGAGACAAGAGTTTTCTTATTACGGTGCGGGGAAAGTGGTTAAAGGGATGAAAGTGATCTCCTCTGTTATAAAGTATTTTTCTTTGAAATGAACGTTAGAGAAACGAGATTTTTTTTCCGCTTTTTATTTGAATATGCAATTGATTTTTAATGGTAGGAATTTTATCAGAATAGAATTGTCACATAGGTATGAGGTAAGAGGATTTGAAAATAATGTTTTTCAGTAAAGGAAGAAAGTACTTTTTGTTCATGTGAAAATAAAAATGTTGTACAAGTGTTTAGGAGTTGTTTTTGACATTTTTTTTTCGTAAGTCATAGACTTTTCTATAAATATACATCCAGGGTATCGTTTACACATAATTACTTAAACGTTATTAAGCTGTACATAAAAATGTGTTTTGAATTTCTGATGAAAATTTGTTCAATATAAATCGATAAACGGCTGTCGTGCTTTTTAATTCAATACCCTACAACCATCACTTATTAAGTGACTCCCACACTGTATAAGTTGTCGATAAAAAACAATCATTATCGCAGAAATTGGGGTGGGTATAATATTACTAAATCCAATACAAACAGTTATATTTCGGCGTTTGTTTCGATGAGAACGAAATTAGACAATCGGTTTTTGGCAGCTAGAATATATCAGTTTTATTAGCTATAACTCTTTTATTGCCTATCCACCCGGAATGTTGTTGTTACACGTACATTTCCCACCCGCGGAAAGCGTTCGTTACATGTGGGAACTTTTTCATTACATCACAAGTGAAGGAATATTCATATGAAAATTCATTACATATCAGGAGATTTTCATTACTTATCAGCAAAAATGTATCACATAAAATATTCTTTAGCACTGAAATCGAAACAATACTCGCGATGTTATTTTAGTTTTGATATTACAAACTTTGTCACTTGAATTAAGTGCACACCAATCTAGCAAATTCATATCACAAACTTTCGAAAAAAATAAAATTAAAAACCCAAATTTAGGTTTATAAAAATGAATAAAGAAATTTTACCATAAAAAAAACACAAAATTAAAAGTGACGGCCATTTTGTCTATAGCCATTTTTTCAACTTCGACGAACAACTATGCAATGAAAGTGTAAAACAGGTATGGTCTATTGTCTGCCCGGAGGACATAAAAATTTGATTTTCGTACTTAAACGCACTCATTTTCATATTATTTTGACATAAAATGTGAGTGCGTTAAAGACGACCATACCTGTTCTAGACTTTCATTGCAACTATGGCCAAACAATTTTAATTTTTGCACTTTTCCCTTATTTTCAAAAACAATCAACACTTTTGTTATTATTATCATGTATTCACTTCACTTCACAGCAAAATTTATTGAAACACCACCAAAATCGACAAATATTACGCAAAATATGAATCTGGCACTTCACAAAAACAAAACAGTCGAAGTAGTTTGTCAACATGCCATCAAAACAGTAGTGTTGCCAGTGATGCTTTCGGGATTAATGTTCTGAAGAAGTGTGAGCCGATTTCATGAGCAGACTAGATTCGTTTATAAACGTTTCAATGCAACAACAGATTGTTTTGTTGGTTTTGTGCTATCGGTATTTTTTATGTTTTTTATTAGTCTGGCAGTGAATGAAATAGCGCGACATAAATGTTGTGAAATGATACATTAATTTAGAATAATCTTTTGGTATTCAAGAATCTGCTAGTGTTTTCTTGAACACTTTCGGTTTTGAACTGTTAGGTCCTTGGGTGGAAAAATGTACTCGTAACAACAATATTCCGGGTGAATAGGCAATAAACTCTTTTAACACTGTCTTCACTTTATGTTAAGTGCGGAATTTATTTCATGTTTGAGACATGAACCATTAGATTTTTTTTGATAGAGACACTGTGTGCAAATAGTTTCTTTATCATATTACTTTTGCTATTTGCACTGTGTGCAAATAATCCTTTTATAATTTTTTAGAATATTTCAATTTATTTATGCATAATTTTTACAATGCTTACACCTTCACCTTCAAATCTGTTCCTTTTCCAGGAAAAGTTTTCCTTAATAATTTTTGAATCTTCAACATTAACTAGCCACCAGATAGACCTAGCTTTCTCTAAAAAATGTGGACTTTGGGGCTTTTCGGAGAATAAACATTTTGATTTGAGCGTGCTGCCCGTTTAACGTTCTTACTTATTTTTTATGCCAAATACTGCGAAAGTTTGTATTTTCGGTCCTCAAATGGTGACCGAAAGTAAAAAAATTCAGGCCTTGGGCCGAAAGTAAATGTCACTGTCATCATTTTACTTTCGCCCCGTGGGCTTGCGTATTTGCGGGCCGAAAGTAAATGTCACTGTCATCATTTTACTTTCGGTCCTCATATGTCTCGAAAACACATGTTCACTTGATTGAAAGTACGCATTGAGTGTAGCGTTGTGTTGACGATAGCCAAATGTTTTGTGAGCAAGTGAATGTATGTTTACAGTAATTTCATTTGTTAAATTGTTTTTGTTTTTATACCCCCACGCTTTTCGGCATTTTGGTGTTTCTACAGCAAATTTTGTTGATAACTCAACAATTTAATTAAAATTCCGCAGTATTTGGCATAAAAAATAGTATGCATCACTCGGGGCAAAAGTAATAAAATTCAAATCGTGTGATCGTGTGACTTCACACGTTTAAATTTTTTTACTTTCGCCCCTTGTTATGCAAAATACTATTACTATATTCTGGTTTTCCTAGGAAAACTTGATGCCTTACTTTTACTATGGCAAACTTCGATCGGCGTTACAACAATAACAGTTTAGCTATTTGCACACTGAAGAGTAAGCTGCACACATTTTTTATGACGTTTTGACAAGTGACAGATGATTCGGTTTTCTTCCGTTTAAATTCTTTCAGTACATTTTTTAACCATTTTCCTAAAACAACATCTTGTGACGCTTTATTTTTGTAAAATTTTCTTTCACAAATTGTTAGTGTCAATTTTTCGTTGCTAAAACTATTGCGTACGGCGCACAATGCGTCACCCTCAGCGATATCAATGAATAATTTAAGGGTTTTTTGACTGATTTGTAAATCCTTGTGCGAGAGTACGAGACTCAAAATCCATTTACGCTAATAAATTAATTGTTCACATTGGCTATTTAATTTCCGTGCAACTCAATTCTATAATGAATAAATCATTTGAACGTGAAATTAGCTTGAATTAAATAATTTTACAGAGCTATGCATTTAGTCAATTTAAACATTATTTTCTAAAGTTTACCGAAACCGTATGTGGTAAGCTATTCAATATAAATAAAATGGCGTATAGAGAGCTAAATGAATCATTATTTTCGTTATGCAAAAAAAAAATTGATAAAAGTAAAATTCTGTGAAGCATAACTCAGTTTATTTGCATAAAAGTTATTTGGGGAATTATGTACATTTATATACGCTTCAACTAGTTACAATTTATCACATGATGTATATCGCGATACAAATTTAGCTTGTGAAGTAAAGCTTTGTATTTATTTGTAAAATAATTCAGAAATGGCGTGCTAAAGTGCATGTTATATTATATGCATAGGTATACACCTCAATATTCATAACAAAATATTTATTTTGCTCACGTTTGTGTTGTTTTACAAATAAATAATTATTCATGGGATAGAGATGAATGCGAATAAATTATGAAGTATATACAAAAACGGCATATTTCTTATACGGCTTTAAGTATACATGAAGTTGACGGCTACTACAATAAACAACATACCAAATTATATGCTAGATTTAATCGGAAGTATTTAGTTTTCCAGAGATTGTCGGTACGTAATTATTTATTTTAAAGTTTATTTATGGGAAAAGTTTGTTGTTGCGGAAAATGGTAATGCTAAATTTTCTTCTGTTTTTTTTTTCTTCACTGACTAAATGTTTCAGTTCTGATCGCTACAGCAACTACAGCATCCAATCCAATTAGTTGACTGTATGAATAAATGTGTAGGTCTGATAAAGTGGGCAAAATGAATTCATTTACCATTCAAGTACATACGTCAGAAGTTATATTCGGAGTAATTAAGATGTAAACATTTACGTTTTGAATTAAGACTATTTATGATGCTTCAGCTGATTTTTGCATTCTTCGCAATTTCTCTCTTAAAGTTTTTTGCAATTAGGCTGCATCACAGAGCATTAAACTTACCATTTCTGTTTCCGGAAAAATTTGAATCTATATATGCTGCACCACCTACAGGTATTGTGTATTTTATAATATGTGTTGAAATGATGTAATGTATAACTGATCATATGGTCAATGTGTTATTGACCAGACCTCAATGTAAAATACAAGAAGTAAAATAAACGTCACTGTCTTGAGGAGCACTGAAAAGAAGAGTTGTGTTCATGGTGTATCTCTGTGTCAAAAGCGAAATTACAACAGTATGAACACAGACAAAAAAATGGACCTAGGTCTAAATCTATTCGGGAATCTTTTTTAGAAGTAAAATTTAATCCCCTTTAGGGATTACTTGAACTTATGTTATCCCCAAATAAGTAATCCCTTTTTTTAATTTTAATCTTTTAGGCCCTGACGTTTGACGCTTGTTTACCATGAAAATGAAAATCTCATATTAATTCGATCAAAATGTTATTTGTAGTGAAATGAAAAAATATTCTAATCCCTCCTACTTTTACTTAAGAAAAAATAATCAAAAAGAAAACGATTTTTTTTTTCGGATATATGGTGATGTTATAGTTTTTATCTAAACGTCTGATATGAGAAGAAGTTTTTTTTGTGAATCTGGAATGAGAAATGATTTTATTAAACAGAAATTATTATTTTTTATTTACCAGACGATCTTACCACTGCTGCAATTTGTTCTTAATTCCAAGGCGGCTTATTGAGAGCCGTTGTTTCAAAGAAACTAATTCCTCGTGGGATTAAAATAAAAATTGCCAGATGGCAAGATCGTAACTTCGCTTTTTTGTCATGATTTTAATTTTTATATTCTTCTATGGATCTTTTACCATTTCTTATAAAGTATTTAACCATTTAAATTAAAAAATATTTGTTTTTCCATAGTAATGTGGAATAGTTCACGGCTAAAAGTGGCCTTCCTGCAATTCTTTCAATTTCTATACTATCTTTGTAATGTCTACATTGATTTTCGCAATTCCGGTCCATAATCATCACCTTTCCATGCATCCATTTAATGTCGTTTTGAAGGTATTTATTTCACTGTATTCCTGGACACAGTGCGATATTAACTTTTTTTCGCACGCAGTGCGATATCAACTTTTTGCGCAGGCTAAAGAACCTATTACCTTCAACGAAGGCTAAATTTTTATAATTAAAAATCTTGCATTGACCAGAAATCGAACCCCCGACACCAAAAGGTTTTTGAACACAAAGCAGCGACTAGAGCCATTCGGCTATAGAGTCACACAATTATACCGAACGTATTGTTGAAGCGTATATACTAAGCATTGACTACTCGATTTCATCCAACGCGTTTCTTTACATCACATTGCAATGTGTATTATAATGAAGCCTTCTTGATCGTTCAAATGAATTTCTGTATACACAAGAATTTTGGAACAAAATGTAGGACATGTTTTGCATTGGAAAGGTGATTATGGCCCGAAATTGCGAAAAACGTTGTATCTACCACGGTAGGTATGCCGGTACCTTCATACCTACCTTGGTAGATAAATAACTATTAATGATTTATTCAAACTGGCAGTATCTTTATAAACAGACTTAAAATTTTTATTTTTAGCCTGGTATCGCAAGGCAGAATAAAGCATCGGCAGTCCCATTGAAACATTTTAAGACCGAATTAATGTCCGTTTCAATTAATGTTTTATAACATAACCGTATCTTGTTCGTAAACAGATGAACCAAATAAAATTTCCAGTATTTTTGATTTATTGTAACAAAGAAACTACTTGAAAAATTAAAAAAACTTTCACAAAAAAAATATTAACGCAAAAGTATGATTTCAAGACAATCAAATTATAGACGCAACATTCTGAGCAGCAGTTTCATCGTTCAATCCCCAATATTATTGTTTAGTCCTACTTTTAATCCCTGAAGGAATTACATTTTTTCAATTTCTAGCGAAGACTAAAAATCTAATCCCGAAAGAATTACTTTTTGAAAATCGGAGCTAAAAATTGGAATCCCATATTTTTATCTGTGCATTATGGTAGTTAGTTCGTTCAAATTTTATTTATTTATTTATGCAATTCAGTGAGCGAATTCGATACTTACGCGATCTGTGTGCAATGTCGTTTGAAGTAGTTTTTTTTTCATCCAAAATGAGTACGAAAAAAAAATTATCGCGCCCGAAATACATCAACCAGTCGCAAAGTTGTAGCTGCTTGATCACAAATTAAATTTTATCGCAAACGATGTCTTGTCAACCTCGGCTTCGCCTCATATGATTCTTGTCTCAGAAATTACTATTTTTTAACTATTAATTAATTGGAATGACGATAAGCTTGGTAACCACATGCGAAGTTTTTCACAAAAGTTTTCGAATTAATTTTTTTTAAATTTTGATACGAAAAGCCTTGTTATTTTAGTATCAAAATAGAGGACTTCTCGACATCAACCACGAACGGTATAAACGTTTAACACGCAGAAAAGTAGAGATTTTTCTTTTGTGGCACTATCTAACGTAAAATCAACAAGTTTTTCGACGAAAATCCCATGTCCAATCATCGTCGTCACAATTCGAAGCAATTTAAAGTGAAAATAATCGTCTCAGGTGTTAAGTTGTATCGGTTTATTCAGATTTCGACTTTTCATTTTATTATGCAAATTAAGAACTTTTTTTTTACATGCACACACGGAATTTTGAAAACCGACACATTTTCTGTTTCTGTGTTTTACTCGACTTTCTCATTTCTCCATATAAAAATACATGCAAAATTCAAAAAAACCACTAAACGACGAAATAGAAAATGTGTCGGTTTTCAAAATTCTGCGAGTGTATCAGCAAGCTAGATAGACGTGTGAAATGAACATTTTTTTTACCTAAATTTATTACGAAAAACCACTTCATATTAATGATAAAATCCTTGAAATACACGATGGTGTTGAAACTATACATTTTAAAATTTGCGTCAGCACTACATCAACCATGTTGGTTAACGATATGTAAGTGTACAGGTTTGGCATTCTCCACATATTCAAATTTGTTTCACACTTTGTCATAGAAGTATTGCAATAATAAAAGACTCGCAAGAACAGCATGAAATGGAAGTGAGCGCTCCTGAAGCTGAAAATATATAAATAATAGAAGTTGCTAGAAGTCGTAGTATTGTTCCTGCTAACTTAGATAGCGATTTAACGTAGTCAACAGATATTAAAGTTAAAAGAGTCCTAAACTTATACCGATGCTCACCACGTAGATGTGAAACTTCAAATTAAATACTACACACACGGCATTTTGAAAACGCCACATTTTCTGTTTTTGTGTTTTACTTGAGTTTTTGATTTCTCCATATCAAAATACATGCAAAATTCACAAAAAAAAACGGTAAACCACAAAACAGAAAATGTGTCGGTTTTCAAAATTCCGTGTGTGTAACAATTCTCGTGTGTTTTTCACGATTTATTTTATTATTTCTAAAGGATATTAGTTTGTAAAGATTCATCTAACTTTCTACGCAAGAACACAGTTTTGTACAAATAATATATGCCTTTTGCACACAAAAATAATTAGTTTGTACACAAAATGACAGTTTTTAAAAAGACAAAACTACATTTTGTACACGAGAAATATTCATTTTCTGCACAGAAGCTATGATATTGTTCAAAAAAAGCTGTATTTGTACAAAAAGTATTTTTTGTACACAAAAAAGATAGGTTTTATACCTAAGGAAGTTAGTTAGTAAGTTATTTCTTGTCATATTTCGTACAAGGTAAACGTAAAGCATTTCCTTTGATATTTCGTATATATTGGTTTCTGTGTGCAAAAACTTGAGTACAAAACTGATTTCTTGTATGCAAAAGTGTCAAACCAATATACCCTTTCCTAACGTGCGCGTCTAATGAACCCTCATATCACAAATTTATGATACATTTCCCGACATTCATATACTCGTTACTCATACACAGTTAGTTACATTCCCATTTAAATGTTCATTCCTTATTGTTCGGTTGAACGTTTTCAGTTCATAGATAATTGAATTTCACAAGACTGACTAATTTGCGACTGATTCAAATCAGTTATGTATTACGAATTGAGCTGGTGATCGTATAATATATACGACGAGACATAAAAGCACCAGCTGTTTTTGACAAGGGACAACAAACCATTTAAGTTGGATGCTGTTAAATATCACTTTTTGACTATTATTATTTTATTATACATGTTGGATGCCATTAAACGTGATGGTGTATATGACCAGCTTTAGTGGAAAATGTATTCGAAAAATGAGTTTGATAGTTGTGTAGTTCTGTAATATATTTTTTACCGAATCAAAAGTCATTACACATTGTACTTAATGTAAATAAGAGAAATTTCAACTTTTTAGATATGAAAACTGTAAAGACGATATGAGAAATTGAGAACTTGGAAATAAAATTTTTGTTTTATGCGCCCAACGAGATTTGAACCGTGGACCTCTTGCTTATGAAGCAAGCGTTCTACGAACCAAATCGCAGGACTGAATTTCTCATATCGTCTCTGTTAAAATCGGTACTTAATAGACGAGGCAAAGATTCGAGATGTTGTGTCAAAGACTGATTTAATTGAACTAAAAAATGATTGTACAATGTACATGACTACTAAGTCTATACGAATATCCCGGCAAAAACTCTTTCAGAGCAAAGTTGGACGCATTCAACAGTCTATATGTGTGATAACTTCTAAAACAAGTGATATCGCTAGAGGTGACGCTGTCAGCGTCGTTACGCAATATTGAATTTCACAGCCAATTAAGTGAAATTAGCTGGTATAGTTTTCCAAACCATTCGACAATCAATTTTTTCAGAAAAAACTTTAACCAACAGAATTTTGACTGAAAAATTTTCAACAAAAAATTTACCAAAAAAATTCTGCGTCGCATGTGGCAGATTAGAGTTCTCGTAGGTTTGTCCGTGAGCATCTGCCACTTTGCGACGCAGACTTTTTTTGGCAAATTTTTGTTATATATCTATATATCGATTATATCAACCCCAAAAGTGAACAAATTTTGACGGCTGCCCAACCTATACCCTGAAAGTGACCAAATTTTGACGGCTGCCCAACCTATAACCTAAAAGTGACCAAAATTTTCTAGCTGCCCAACATACACCGAAAGTGACCAAATTTTTCCAGCTGCCCAACATACACCGAAAATGACCAAATTATTCCAGCTGCCCAACATACCCCGAAAGTAGCCAAATTTTTCTAATTTCCCACCATGTAAACCGTAATATTCAAAAACTTTAAATTTTGCTACCAAATTACAACCAACTTCACAACAACAATCACAACACATCATCACAACATTTCCATCACAAAATGGCTGTAGAATTTTGATATGAGAGAAATTGTTTTGAAATATTGATTTTTCCTGTGATAATGATCAATTAAACTTAAGTTCTAATGGCCTGACTAAGGTTACTGCAAAGTTTCATAGAGATTGGCTGACTACTTTCCGAAACATACAGAGTAAGTTGAAAGATTTTGATTGTTTGGAAAAAGTCAATTTGGTGTATTTAGTATGAAAATGACAGATTTCAAAACGATGTATCTGCGGTAATTTTAAACCTACATAGTCGGGTGATAGCTCGTTTTGTTCGTATTTAAAGCGAGAACATGATGATTTAGGTTTTGTGGTGAAAAATAACAAAGCGTAGAAACTGAAACGTTCGGCTATACATAGTTGACGTGTCTCAAAAAATTTTCTCCGTTCTTTTTTTGGGAGTTAGAGTGCGTCAAGTCCTCTGCTATCGCTCCGGACATGATATTTCCAGTTTGTTAAGGCACCTAACAGTCTTTACAGTTTTCATGCATAAAAATTGATTCTGACATCTTTCGGTGCAAGTCCGAGGCACTACCTTTTGTAGTTTGCTTCTAAAAAACGTTTATCTATTGGTCTTTTGGTTTTTTTTTAAATACAAGGTTTCAGATCAGGTCCTATAGGAAATACGTGAAACATGATTTGCCCTGCTAATATTCCGTAGATGAACATTGAACAGTAATGGTTTCTTGCACACAGCTGAGCACATTTATTTTTATAATTGGGGGCGAAATATTTGCCTTCAAAACACATCATAGGCAAACGTCTAAATCAAATTTCCAAAGAATGTCGCGCTAACGGCAAGTAATAATTTTTGATATTGTGTCAGCATTGGTATTGGAAATAATTCCAATAAAAGTTAACATTCTTTCGAAATTATTCGTAGGACTTTAACAGCAGCAATATAATCCGTAAGAAAAACCAATTCCCAAAATATTTCATTCTTGAGAAGCAATAAAAATTCGAAGAATATTTTGTCAAACAATATTGTTGAGGGTAAAAGGTTATAATAACAAATACGCACATATATACACTATGAACACTATTTGTTTTCGATTGCTTTTGCACGGAGAGAGCTTTCTATACTTTTTGCTGCAGATTGTAATAATATAAACGCAATAATACTTCATATTATTCTATTGATGTATAGCAACAACCAACGGTTTGGCTATAATCATTTAGGTAGCGGGAGTGAGATTGGTTTCGCAGTAATATGACATTTAACGAAATTGTTTGCTAAATAAAACGGTAGAGATGGGAGAAAAAAATGCTTTAACGGTCGTAGTCATAAAACTTACTGGAGCAATCATTACTTCAACATAATCTGACTTTGAATGGACGTTTTGGCTAGCACAACACAACTATGTCGTATCTTCAAGTAAATTGTGTAAGAGAAATCTTTTTATTTCATTTTAAATCCATAAAAACAGTTAATGTCAACCAAATATATGTCTACGTTTGCTTCAGCTGCTTTAGGCCCTCGCTTCACTCTGGCCGCAAACTTCACACTCTTTGTACTTCAAATATGAAAGAAAATTTATCACCCCTAATTCCCTTGACTGAAAGTCAGGGTCTTATGAAAGAAAATACCATTAAATGTCCGTAACGCTAAGTTCACTTTGATATTTCGAAAATGTTCTACATTGGCAAAAAACGTTAAATACAGAAAACGTCCGTACACTTGTGGACTCGATAGCTCGAGTAATTCTTTACCGATTTGCAAAATTTTGGTTTTAATCGACGGAGAATGAAAATCATGAGGTTAAGTTCGTAGATGGGCAATATTGGGATAATGAGATGGGAGTAATTCTCAAGAGAATTTTATTCCTTGTTACCGCGATAACTTCCCTAATTCTTATCAGATTTTCAAATTTGTTGTGTTATTCGACGAAGATTGAAATTTTTGAGGTTGAGTTTGCAGATGGATAATGTTAGAACAACAAGATGGGAGAAATTCTACACAGACGCTTTTCCTTGTGGACTCGATAGCTCGAGTAATTCTTTACCGATCTGCAAAATTTAACATAACTTGTTTACCACGACATTTTTGCAACGGATTTCCAGAAAAATTTCTTATTTGACGAGTAGTGAAATTCTGGATTTCTGGTCTAACAATTAAGAAGTACTTCCCAAAAGAGTTTTTGCTTGCTTGAGAAACCGATAGCTCGAGTAATTCTCAGAGGCTTCAAAAATCAATTTCGTAATTCATGTGGTTAAACTCGAACATTGGAATTTAATTGGACTAGTAATCTGGGATATACGACAATTTTTGCGTGAAATCCGTATTCTTAAAAGAATTTTTTCGTTCCTAAAATGTTTGAACGAGTGTGAACTTTGTGGCCAGAGCGAAGCGAGGGCCGTAATTCACACGAGTTATATTTTTTCAAGAGGTAGGCAGGAAATACGCCAAATTATACTCAGACGCTTTTCCTTCTTATCGTGATAACTTCAGTAATTTCTACCCGATTTTAAGTTCGTAGATGGATAATATTGGAGTAGTGAGGTTGGATTATAATTGTAAACACAACTTGTTACCACGACATTTTTGCAACGGATTTCCAGAAAAAAAAATTATTCGACGAGTAAGTGAATCTGGATTTCTGGTCGAACAATCTAGAAGTCTAAAACAATCTTGCTTGCTTGATAACACGATAACTCGAGTAATTCTCAGAGGCTTCGAAAATCGCAGATTTGAAAATATTAAGTGTTTTCGACCAGTATCGTAATTCATGTGGTTAAATTCGAACATTGGACTTTATTGGACTGGTAATCTGCCATATACGACAATTTTTGCGTGAAATCGCGTTCTTAAAAGAAATTTTTCGTTCCTAAAGTGTTTGCACGAGTGTGAATTTTGCCAGAGCCGTAATTCACATGAGTTTTTTTTTCAAGAGGTAAGCAAGAAATGCGCCACCTGTTCAGCGCTTTTAGTAGACTATATAGGAGACTCAACTTAGGAGTAAGACATCGCTCGCTGGACCTTCAACTCATAGCTCTTTTTGTTTCTTCAGGAAATTAAATAAATATGTGTCGTACCCCGGGTCCGGCGGGAGACAAATTTCTATGTCCTCTAATCCAAAGGTGTGCCAAGATGTTATTAAGATTTCTAATTCAAAGTCACTGGTTTATCGGTTGAACATTTATTTGATACGATTTTATGATTTATAAGATTTACTACAGATATTATACGATCCTGAACTTGATTCTGCAACTTTGGCTATTTTAACATAAAGACACAACTTTACATTGACTTAATTTCTTAACTTCTCACAATAATTTCTCTCTTGTACTACTTTCACGGTAATACTCTTAACATAAACGCAAAACTTTATTTTGATTTGATTTCTTAACTCTTCACAATAATTTCTCTCTTTTACTAATCTCACGGTAATTCACCAAATTTAGTTTCACTACTTCACTACCGTCGCTGTTATTAAATACCAAAACTAGACTTACTGTCGTTTCCAAAAGAAGAACTAATCTCAATCGCGGTTCCAAAAAGACTGACTGAATTTTTGCTCATAACGCTAAGACATCAACTTGGCGACGAACCCAAATGTCCCACTTATCGAGCGGCTGAATATGCTTGTAATGCAGAATTGCATTTTAAGCATTTTCAGTCGCTTGTGCGACACACTTAAGTTCCTGACCAAGCTATGTTTATAATATCAATATTTTATTGGAATGTATCGTTGCTAATATCGATACAATTTGTGACGAAATTGTTCTTCACGAGCGACTCAAACGCTAATAATTTATAGCGTGTATTGAGTGTGATGCCAAGGCATCACATATGAGTAAAATGAAGCATGTGATGACTGCTGTTTTCTGAATAAAGGAGACATCACCTTTTCATGTGACTTTAATTTTGTGATCTCATTTAAAAATGGTTAGAAAACTAAGGCTGGAATTATAGAAAAAAAAATAGCCAATCAAGGGACCTGACCCACCCAAGAGGTGGGGCCTAGTTTTTAAATTCAGCAAATTCAATTTTCTATACTAATGCTAATGCTACGGGCCAATTACTGATACTCAAGTATTGAGAGTCAATTATCATCTCAAATTCTAACAAATAGGACAACTAAAAATAAATTGATCAAAGTAAGCGTATTCGATTTAGCAAATGTTCAACAGTGTGTATTCCTGTTTTTCTGGAATAACTTCCGGATTCTTAGTCCCATATTGCCCATTTTCGAGCTTGATTTCAGAAATTTAATTCTATCTGTTTGAAAAAAAGCATCAAATTTGGTTGAGATTTACTCAAATTATCGTTTTGACAAGAAAAAACGTTTTTCTCAACAATCCTTACAGACAATTTCACTATTTTCTGGTGCAAGACCCTTACTTTCAGTCGAGGGAATAAACAATAGCAAACGAACAATAACCAGTATTAATCTGCCTTTCCCTACCTTCAAAAAGAGTTTACTATGTAAATACTTATTTCACGGTGAGGCATAAAAATTTTAAATAAACGTGTAAGTTAACATCCAGGTTTTTTTCATAAGTGAGTCGGGGGAGGGAAGTGCTATTCAAGTAAACACGTTTTAGCAAAATCCCTTTAGCTGTTCCTGAGAACCAGCACCAACGTCAGCCAGGGCTTGTGGAACAGTGAGGACTTAAGATTTACATTGGAATTGGTAGAAGGACAAATTCTAAGATTTACAGTGTAAAAATTATGGCTCTCGATAATTGCTTCATTGAGCAATAGTAGCTAAAAGTTAAAATTTCACCATTTTCAAAGACTGATATCTCCTTTGCGAAGCAACCTAGGAAGCTTTTGACTGGTGATCCCAGACTAGTTTTGCAAACCCTATTGAACAAAAAAATAATTATTTTTGAATCAAAGTTTTCTGTTACATTTTCAGAAATTGCACTTTTAGGGTACCCTCGGTGAACTTTGGACGCTTCAATACCTTACTAGTATGAGTATTTTCCGTCGATGTGGTTGCCTATATGGTAGCTTAGAGTCGCAGCTTTACAACGATCCCAAATATGCCATACTTTATGCTGTACAAGAAATATTGATGAAAAAGTTTTGCATCGAGGTCGCTCCATTCGCAAATCTATAGATTTATATTTATGTTAAATATCGCATCTCCAAACTAATTATTATTTATACCTCCATCGCTTCAAAAAAAAAAGTCTAGTTGTGCGTGTTCTAGCTATTGTTCAGAATAAATAAAGCAAATATCTGTCGAATGGCAGATAAGTTCTCATTCTAGAGTTTGAAAGTAGTGTTTTATACACATCTGCACTTCTGCACATTTTTACCGCTGATATACCGAAATTTCGGTATACAATTAAAAGAAAGACATCGAACAATGGTATGCTTTTAAAGCTAAATTCGTTTTTATATTCAAGTGTCAATCACTGTCAGAGTGTCAGATTGGGACATGGGGTGACCGGACCAAAATCAATATTTTCATTTCGAGTAAATTCTACTAGATATCAATTCAATTTTTATCACGTGCTGGACATTTATGTGTCACATAACCCGTACAATATCATCGATTCAACTTTGAAAGTTGAAATAGTGTTTATCACATTCGCGCAGTGTTCGGATGTCAAAATTACTTAACTAGAACAATAATTCAAAAATTACACTTCAGGTCTATGTTGTTGTCTCGTTTTCGCTTATGTAATATCGGCAAACTCGACTTCTTCGTTACAAGTGTGTAATATATATTATGCCACTCAGCATCATAATATGCAAAATTGGCAAACTTTAGATGCCTCTGTGGCATAAAACGTTGTATGCAACCCGATGTAATAGTATGTTGTGTTACAAGTATTGTAATGTTGATTTTTTCAGCACTAGACCCAAGTTTTCCTTACGAGCGGAGCGAGTAAGGAAAATTGGGTCGTGTGCTGAAAAAATCTCATTACAATACGTGTAACACATCATGCTTTGTGCCAACCGAGAATTGAAATAGACAAATGCCCAAAAAATCATAATTTTCATGGTAAACAATCACTCTTCAAATTTGATCGATCACATTGCTTTGCATTTTCTAAAACGAATGTTGTAATAACTCATACAAATTCCATAACAACACTGCTTTGAGTGTTGAAATATCCCATCAAACGGGTGCTGAAATAAGTCACTTTACAACACTAAAATGAGTGCTGAAAAGAGTCGTATTTCAATTCTCGGTGGCACAAAGTACTTTACTGGGCTCACGATGTGTCATAATTACACATCTAAAGCCTACTAAAGTACTTGCCCCTCGATTGCATAAATTACTATTGAGATAATTGTTGATTTTTACTGCGCTGCTCAAAAATTTGTTAATACGTCCGCGATTACGACATATTCCAAAAAAGTCACTTTGTTTGTTTGATTATTTACTAGATGTGAGTAGTGAGAACAGCAATCCCATTTCATTGCATTACCGTCCATTTTCTAACTTTGGGCAGGTCACGAAGATACCGATACGTGGTTGACACACCACAGTTGATCATAAAATGGCGGATCCAACGCACTGCTCCTAGCATGAACATAAGAAATATTTGGAGGCTGATGAAGTCACAGTAGGCACTGCGTTTCTTTCGTGAAGATAGGCGACTTGTTTTAGTTGTGTGAGTTCAAACACACAATACAATCAATCTTAAGCGGTAGCTCTCATCACAAAAGCCTCCAAATTCGACGTTTGTCAAAGTAGTGTTCATGCTAGGAGCAGTGCGTTGGCGGATCTCATACAAAAATTCACCTACTCTGATGATTCTCATCGCCGTGATGATGTGGTGATTTTTTTTTTATATGTCGAATCATCAAAAGCGGTGTGTTCCCGCATATCTAATAAAGCCCTAAAGTTTACAGCCTTGGATTTTCTGTCTGTACTCACATTCACACGATACTTATATAAGATAAAATGAAGCTATGAAAGCTCCTAGCACGACCATTCATTTCCCAACCTCAAACCTGGATTTTATTTCATTTTATTCATCAATCCCATAAATCTCTGTGTGGAACACAATATTTTAAAGGATTTCCAAGGATTTTTAAATATTTTCTTGGAATCCTAAGGATTTTTTTTAGTTTTCTGAGGAGTTTTTGAGTATTTTGTTATGATAGATTTTCTAGTTTTCACAGAATTTTTCGACTGACAAAGGATTTTCTACGACTGCATCGATATGAATCATTTGGAATTAATGAAATCAACTGTTTTACATTTTTATCGGTGATTTTTATCTATGTCTCGTACTTTTGGTCAAATAAAATTTAATTCAAATGAAGGAGAAAGAAATGTTGAATTACGTTTTTGATAACAAAATTCCAAATTCACATAAAAATTCAAATCGACAGTTTGACACACACAAAAAAGGCAAAAGAAATTTAATATTTTCACGAATTAAACTAATTCAATGCTATTTCATGGCATTACAACATTATCTCCCATTACAGCACTTTAGGATTCATTTCCATCAATACAAGTCTGCTACGAACATTTTTGTTTCAGCATCAATACGAAAACAATAACAGAAAATTGAAAATTCCTTCATCGTATGCAGTATAGAAAAAAAATAAGGGAAAATGATAAGAGTAAATATATTCAAACTGGAAACATTGTTGAGCTCTAGTCCATTTTATTTTAGAATTTACAATTTTCATGCGATGTAAAATATAGAAGAAGAAAAAAATAAATAGAAAAAATCCTTTTCCAAATAATGTTTCCTCTCTTCATAAAGCAAGTAAAAACCTTGCATCACGTACGATTCTATTAGATATATATATTTATTCAGCGAAGGGGAAAAAGTATTTCAATTAAATACTAATTTAGAGAGATACACAGAATATCAAAACGAATTTCACAATTAAAAACCGATTCACAAATATTGAATTTTCGGAAGGGAAAATGGTACAAAAAGAGGATTTTGGTGAAAATGTATATTTTATGTAACATAGATATTGGATGGGTGTATATGCTTGATGATGTGATATATTTATAAAATGTTTGTATCGCATCCATCAAAGGGACGAAAATTGAGAGATACACAACAAGACGTGCCTCCATATTAATGAAAATGATTACGTGAAACAACGTCTGTATGTTGTTTTATTCTATTTTGACTATATATTGTGGTATTTCTATATTAATACGCACGTATAGTCTGTGCTGGGAATATCAACCCTCATAATACAATGACGTGATTGCGTGAAAATTCTGGGTTATCAATGTACCATATTACAATATCCCAACGGATTATAGAATCAAATCAGTTACATCATATCGTCAGACACACCATTATACCTTCATGATAACGGATATATAGATTTTCTCTCTGGCTTCATTGATTTTGATTGTAAACAACTTTATTTGGTTCGGAGTATTCGGTTGTTGACAAAGGTTATATTATCGAAAATGTAAAACCATTATGCGTGTAAAGATTGATCCTCTTAAATTAAAAATTATAAAAAAGAAAATTATTGGTACTTACAAGCTGAATAGACCGAAGTAATTGAAATGGTTCGGGTAAATGTTTTTACAGTAAAGGTATCTCTAAATTGAGTAGGTATACGCTTGAAATATTCATTATTCAAAAATAAAAATGTCCGAAGGTTTCAGCGAAATTTGCTTTAAAAGAAAATACAGCTAACCAAAAGGCAATGTAATTTTAATAGAAACAACATAACACTAGGCCCATCATTTGGGTGGGTCAGGTCAGGTCTCTTGACTGATGAGACGTTATTTCATTTTATTAATCTACTTTCGTAAATTCGATGTTGCAAAATACATACTTGCTCCACGACAGGTACAAATACCACGCCACGTACGCATGATGACAATAGGAAATTTCAACTCGAGCGAATTTAACTTTTACTCTTGATGTAATTTCTCAATTTTGGATTGTATTTTTGGCAAAGATTGGAAATGCTGTTTTTAAACTAAAGCTCAAATGTAAAAGATTGTAATGTCAGCGCTCTATTTTTTGTGAGTCAACTCCACAGCTATGACATTTCATATGCCCTTCTGGATTTAATGGATTAAATTGTAGCACGACATCATATTCAAATACATGCGCGCAACATTTTACATCGAAACGATGCACAGAGATGGCGAACCCAGCGACAGCAAAACGTCCAGAACTTCACGACAACGACAGACGTCGGCCATACTGGATTTTCGCCTATAAAAGCAATGTTATCGCAACAGTACAGGCCATTCTTGTTTAGGCAGCTGTACTGTATGCATCTTACAATTAGTTCATACATAGCTCTTACTAAAGAATAATTTGTGTATAGGAAGTAGAGGTGTTTTACTGGAAAAGTCGAATCTGTTGTATGAGAGTGAACGCGTCTCACTTTTAGTCTGTTCCTGCATATCGACCAGCATTCGGCCATCGATACGTCATCATCATCGTTGCCCCCTCTTCATTTTACCAAATACTTTAAAAGTCTTATAAAGGAATGATTTTGATCGAAACTTACTTACTTAGGCTGGCACTACAACCTACTATTGGTTTTGGCCTCTTCCAGCAATCTTCTCCAATCGGACCTATTCCGCCCCAAGGGTCTCCAGTCGCTCACTCTTAGTACTTTTAGATCAGACTCAATTGTTATGTGTACCTAGGTCACAAATTGAAGTTGGGTCTAGACAACGAAACTGCAGAAATCAAGCAAAATGAACAATAATAGTCTGAAACGTAAAGTGTTCGATACGTGTGTCCTTCCTGTGCTCACATATGGAGCGGAAACGTTAACGTTAACAAAAGCTTCCGAAAATAAATTAAGAGTGGCACAAAGAGCTATGGAACGAAGTATGCTTGGAATTACGCTCAGAGATAGAATGACAAATCAATGGATTCGACAACAAACAAAAGTCGTTGATGTCATGGAAAGAATAGCATCCTTAAAGTGAAGCTGGGCGGGACATATTGCAAGAAGGACGGACGAACGTTGGACCAAAAAGATCATGAACTGGAGACCACCTAAAACACGACCTAGAGGTAGACCACCAGAGAGATGGAGTAATGGTACAAAGAGAATTGCAGGCGCAAATTGGCAACAAGTGGCAACTAATCGTTCGGAATGGAAAAGAATTGGGGAGGCCTACGTCCAGCAGTGGACAGAAACAGGCTGAAAAAGAAGAAGAAGAAGAAGAAAACTCAATTGCATCTTTCCATCTCGCTCATCATACAATGAAGTTGTCATGTACTTGGTTTTCCTCTCACTGACCTTGAGACCGAACTCAGCACCCCTATCTTCAATTTTCGTGAAATTCTCTTTAACGATGTCAATGTTCCGTCCAATTAAGTCTAGGTCATCAGCATATCCTAACAACTGACTCAACTTTCTGAAGATTGTACCGCTGGTTTCCACGTCGCTCTCTCTTATCACCTTCTCAAGAACAATGTTGAAGAATAGATCTGCCAGTCCATCGCCTTGTCTAAGTCCTTCCAAGGCTTCAAAGGTATCAGATACATTGTTCCGAATTTTGACCTTGGCTCTCACATGTGACAGAGTCATTCTAGCCAAATGAAAAAGTTTTTTGTGGCAACCAAGTTCCACCATCGCATTCCATAGTTTCCTCCGAAAAACCCTGTCATATGCCGTTTCAAAATCAACAAACAAATGGTGTAGAGCAACATTGAACTCTCTGCATTTCTCCATGATCTGCATTTACTACATTGTACACCGTACAAAATTCCACTTTTACGAGTTTTTGGTGAAAACTGGAATAAATTGATTAAATGGTGATCGTGCAAATCTAATTTTCCTAATTAGTTTACAAATTTTTAGACCCGTACGAAGTACTGGGGTCTTATTGGTTTACGCATACGTTTGTAACACGTCGAATTGGACTCCCTGAGTAAGGGGAAACCTATTGTGGTTGTCTAGAGATGCCAAATCCGCGAAAAAAAAAAATGTCCGTCTGTCCGTCTGTCTGCACGATAACTTGAGTAAAACGCATCCGATTTTGAAAATTCTTTTTTTTCCCGTTTGGTAATGTCAAAAGACAGGCTAAGTTCGAAGATGAGTGATTTTAGATCGACCCCTCCCGAGCTGTGGCCCAATAAGTCCTTTACGGTTTTTCGAAGATATCTCCGGACATTTAAACGTTAAACTTGTAAGTGATACGTCAAATAAAAGGTATTTACAATACCGATCGACAAAAAAAAAGTTTATGGAAATCGGATGACCGACTCGTGAGTTAGACCCCTTGGTGTGGAACAGGCACAGGGCGGCAAGCAGTTTTTGCTTGTAGGTCGGCCACATTTGAACATATTTCGTCTGTTTTAGCTTTATTAGATAGGTATTGACCGTACCAATCAGGGAAAAAAAAATTTATGAAATTATGTTCTCCGGAGCGTGAGCTAGGTCTCTTGGAGTGAGCTCTTATCTGGCTACTCGGAAGTACAGTGAACGTGGTGTATTTTGACAATATCTCGAGTAAATTTTGACCGAATTTCATGAATTTTTTTTTGTTTGAAAGGTATTAACGAATGTAAAGCGTCGGTACTATTTCCGGTCTCCTAACAAAATGGCTGCCGGCGGCCATATTGGATTTTAGTAAAATAGAAATATCTTGGGAAAAATGATACTTAGAGAGTTTCTGTTAACATGGAAATAATTTGTTATGTGTGTGGGGTTTCAGGGATTCCATATACGGACATCTATATATACCTATATACAGCTATATTGAGCTATATACAGGCATATAGAGCTATATAATAGCATATATTTATCTGTGAAATGTTTATTTATAGTGAAATATAGTTAAATATAGCGGTATATAGCTGTTTAAATAGGAATTTATGAAATTTGTCTTCGTACGGGGCTGTCTATATTGCCTCCGGCAATTTAGTTGTATATGATAACAAGGCAAAGAGTGGATAATGTAAGTGATTTTAAAGGGAGAATAGTTTTTCAGCAGAGAAGAAAATGAAGTAAGAGAAATGAAGAGTTTCACATTAAAGGCTTTTGATACGAATAGGTGTTTCGTACGGGTCGGCGTTAGCTATGTTTTAGATGGATAGTCTAAATATTACGTTTCGACTAAGTTTTTTTTTGATTAATCGTTTATGTCAGTATTTTATCGCACACGATCATACCAACTTTCACTTCGTTTTGGATACAACTTGCGAAATTGCCTAAAATATACCGTCCACAACAGACACGTAAATAACTATTGCTGCGCCTGCCCATGCGAAAGCTGAACATTGTACATCAATTTGCCCACTGCGAAAATGATCGATTTAACGTGGTATTCAATTTTTGCATGTGGTACGCAGTAAAACACATGACATTGAATGATGCTACTTAATTCATTAACTATGAAACAATTTTATCACAAAAGCAAACTCCCAAGCGTGTTTTTGAGCAGCAAGCTTCGATAACTGTCCTTTCGACAAGTGGAGAGCTTGTATGTCCGGGCCAGAAGTCGAATTTCTTTCACAGCATTCAATGCTGGCCCAAAAACGATTCAGTATTAATAAATCGTTTGGATTTGAAAATCATGTTGGTTCTTTACAATATTACAATAACAGATGAATTAGTTTATTACCACAAGATCGAAACAATAGAATGAAACAGCAAAACTGTGTATGGTATTTTTTCAACTTTTATTCTTCTCGATACCATCGTATCATGTGTGGCAAAAAAACTTCGTCCGCGAATCGCACCCAATCATTATACCGATCGTTGAACTGTCCACTATCGACTAGAACCGCATTAATTTCTTGAAACAAAAGTAACACGTTCAGAAAAATTCGTCAATTCGGGGAATATCGATTCAACGATGGTAAATAATTATTATTTAAATACTCACCTTACATATCCCCTTCTCCATCCAATAACTTCAACCGTATAAACTCTGGATTATTTGCGACGGAAATAAATGTTCGGTTTTCAGTTCCTGACTCCCAATTCAAAAGCCACCAAATATACACATACACAGCCGTGTGAAAGCATTTTATATTACCGACATGCTTGACAGCATCGAAAATAAATTGATCAATTACTCCTTTTAATGTAACTTACCTTCTCATAGCCAAAGGAATTTCAGTTCTGCGGTTATAATGGTAACGCGTTCATACACCTCAGAAATCGAAAATCTTATTTCGTGTGCTTAATGCTGTAGTAGCTACGTTTCATAAAATAGATTTCTTCGTCTTACTAACAGTTGAATATGGGCTACAATTTAGAAAACCATGTATAACCATCACAGAAAGGTGTCAATTATAAGTCGAAAATATATTTATTTCCTGGATCTTAATCTTCTGTAAGGTTTTAAATGGTATTATAACGCCTTGTCGATTTATTATTATATTTTTTTGGCATCCAATAAGATATAAGATGGTGAATATCAATGTAAAGTTGGGTCGAGAGCAAAATGATGTTAAAGTTCTGCAAGTTAATCGAACAAATGATAAATGATTTTCGTTTTTATGATCAATCAATTGGATGGCTGAAAGTGAGACTGTACGGCTATTGATTATGGAAGCACAGTTTATGATGTGCAAAAATTTAACGACTTGATGTAGAGAAAATAAACACTTGAGGACAGATTCACATTTAAATTTCTGTTTAGACAATTTCTTTTGTTTAAAAAAAATTTGTGCTCATTTTTCATCAGTATATATGTCAATCTTGTGATATCCGATGACTTAAAAAGGAAACAAATTAGCAAAGCATTCATTTCCAAAAAAAGACAGTCCTTGACGGGCAGATCCCTTCGTTTAGTGAAACTGATGACGGAAACGTGAGGAATGGTGGGGAAAAGTGTGCAAACTAATCGAAACCAACTTCACAATTTCACATAGTAATGAATAAGTGAGTGCGTCCAATTCTTTGAAATGAATGCAAATGAACTTAATACGGGGAATTCCCTTAGAAGCGAAGTTGGTTGTCATTAGTTTGCACACAAAACCGAACCGTCGATCGTCACGCCAGCGGTCATTTTAGTGATCTATACTGAGTGACAAAGCAATCCTCCTTAAAAAGATTAAAATGTATTAACTGTTGCACTCATCAGTTTCAGCTTAGAAACTTTTAATTAGCGACAAGCCACAAGCTTTCCTGAACTCTCCTCGCCAACGCTAGTCATGATGATAGATACAAATTGAACGGCGTTTCCCTTGTCCAAAATTCACGGAATGGTTTGCAAAGAAGAAATAGAACGTAGAAGTCAATACCAACTCATCATCGCATTACATTCAATCAGCGAATGCTTTACAGAAAGTAGATTCGGACGACGATGATGGTGATTTCGAAAAAATTGCGACTTTGAGGGGATGTGTTAGGTGCCTTAACAAAATAGAAATATATTCGTATAGACTTAGTAGTCCTGTACAATCATTTTTAGCCCCGTACGAAGTACTGGGGGCTTATAAGATTAATATGCCGTTTGTAACATGTTGAATTGGAAGCAGATGGTAAGGGCAAAGCATTTGTCTATGTGCATAGATAACGAATCCGCAATAAAAACAAGGCATCAGAACAGTAGGAGCGTTTGCTGCGACTTAGCCCCGTACGACCCGTAATCCTATTTCGTCCGTAACCATAATGTCCGTCTGTCCGTCTGTCCGTGACCCCTCTAGCTAGAGTAAATCACAACCTTTTTTCAAAATTCTTTTTTTCCCCGATTGGTATCGACAAAAGTAAGGTCAAGTTCGAAAATGAGCATGGTAGGGTCGGCCTTTCCAGAGCTAGGGCCCTATAGGTGTTTTTCAGTCTTTCGAAGATATCTACCGAAATACGCACGCAATAGCTGCTTGTGATATATCAAATGAAAGGTATTGACGAGTAGAACACAGTTGCTGAACATTTTTTTTGGGTAAGATGCAACGCTGGCTTGTTACTCGGCCCTAAGTGTTTTTTGCACATAAATCGAGTAAATCTCATCCGATTTTGCTAGTTTTTGTTTCATTTGAGAGATAATTGAATGCCGAATAGAATGGTGGCAAAAAAAGTTTTAAATTTGGGTCCTTGGACTAAGGCCGCTACTCGGTCCTAAGTGTTTTTTGCACATAAATCGAGTAAATCTCATCCGATTTTGCTAGATTTAGTTTTTTATGGAAGGTAATTGAATACCGAAAAGAACGTGTCGAAAAAAAATTCAAATTTGGGCCCTTGGACTAAGGCCGCTACTCGGCCCTAAGTGTTTTTTGCACATAAATCGAGTAAATCTCATCTGATTTTGCTAGCTTTGTTTCATTTGAGAGATAATTGAATGCCGAATAGAATGGTGGCAAAAAAAGTTTTAAATATGGGCCCTTGGTTTAAGGCCGCCACTCGGCCCTAAGTGTTTTTTGCACATAAATCGAGTAAATCTCATCCGATTTTGCTAATTTTTGTTTTATTTGAGAGGTAATTGAATACCCAATGGAAAGTTGGCAAAAAATTTTGGGTTTCTAAAATAATGTCGTAAATTGTTTTTTTTAGAGGTACTTCGTACGGGCTTTCGTAATTGCGCAATGCGCAATTTTAAAAATGAACACTTTCAGTAAATTTGACCATGCATTTTGGTAAGAGACGCATTAGAGGGTTGTAGACGTATTAGGGTTCCGGGCGTATTACGGCTACGGATGTATTATGGTTACGGACGAAATACGATTACGGGTCGTACGGGGCTAAGTCGCAGCAAACGCTCCGACTGTTCTGATGCCTTGTTTAGTTCAATCAGTCTTTGACTCAACAACTTGAGTTGGTTTAATTTTCAAAAGCATGTAGAATTCAAAACTGGGGATTGAAAAATGAAAAGTCACGTTTTCGTGTTGATTGTTGACCTCAGATACGCCTCGGAACTACAAACTTCACACGAAAACTCGACTTTTCAACTTTTCATCCCTTGTCATATTAATAACCATACTCCCAAACAATCAAAATCTTTCAACTTACTGTGTCATGATGGACATCATTATTTTTAACTCTTTTCTCATTGCTATACAGCGGCTAACAATTATAAACCCAGCCACTAGCGAGAGTGGTTTTGAGTTAAATTCTACTTTACACGCATTAAATTGATGCTTTTGTTATTAGATGCACAAAACTTATTCTACAAAAGCAGTCCACTCAGCCAAAGTAAATTTTCTGAGAGATGAGTGTACCTTCTCGATGACGATCAATGGTTTCTATATTATTTTGACAATTGAAATACAGCTAAATTACGTTATACGTTATTCACACATAGGCAAAGAGTCACCTGAAGCTGTTTCATTTTTTATCAGAAATCGTAAACCGAATTGGAATGAAATTGAATTTGAAAAGAAAAATTTGGTTCACGGGTGGGGACCGAACCCACAATCTTCAACTTGCCGGGCTGATGCTCTAACCATTGAGCTACCGTGGACATCTTCCTTTCAAGTCCAATTTTGAACCGTTCTTTCAAATTCTATGTCACAGCTCGTGCCGTGTGTTGCACACAAAGCTGATCAATTGTCGAACTTTCTGCAACACACACATACTCAACATGTAACGCTGTCGTTTTCCGTACATACGAACATTATACATTTATATTAAAAGTTGTAACACATTGATTGCGTCACACTTTCCCCATTGAGAGGTTTTTGTTCGGATTATTATGATATTATAACATTCAAACAGTGGGATTGATGGCAGTCAATAAATCTAAAAGTCTCAGCCATATAACCTTAATTTCAAATTATTTTCGACAATGCACAGCAAAATTGAACAGAAATGAAATCAATCATTATTATTGTGATTCCCATCTGTATTCAGATACAATTTTCCTTTAAGAAAATCAACTGCAACCAAACTTAATATAAATCATATTCAAAAAGAAGAAAGTTTTACTTCCTTTTTCAGAATTTTATATAATATAACACACTAAACAGACGACATAGACACAACGTGACGCTCTCTTTGTGAGACGAAAGTCGACTTTTGTGTACATACACTAAAGTTGTAATTCGGTTGTGGTTTGTCATATTCTAAAAGCATTCTAATAAAATTTTTGGCAGTTCGGGGGAAAAGTTTGTTAGGGGCTTAACGATATGATCGGTTTTGGTTTAAATGTGGGTGTGTGCGGGTTTGTGTGATGTGGATAATGTACTGAAACAAATTGATTTATTAAGTTGCTTTAAAGCTTTTCTCAATTATATTGTAAAACATGTTGAAGGAACCTTTATTTTTCCGTTGTGTATTATTTTTGAAACAGGATTATGGTTTCAAATTATTATTGACATGACATTCCATTCAATTTATACTTTCCCTTTGAGATTTACATTCTGTGGGATTTTTTCTCTGTTTTTAAGCTTCAAGTGAACAACACTATTTGAGAAGTATACCCATAGGATATCTTCCGAATATTCCGAAAACTTTTTTTTTTAATTGTAGCTACTTTTAGAAATGTTCACAAAATATTAAAACCACAACATTTCCATTATTTTACCTCGAGGTCCACGTGTTCCCTTGACTGTGAGTCATGGGTCTTACAGCAGAAAATGAACCGTACGTGACACGATTACTACGATTGAAAATGCCTTTCTGTACGTAACACTTTCTTTATACCTTTGTTAAGGCCAGTCATTGGGAAATAACAGGACAGTATCCCGAAAATGTATGAAAAATTTTATCCCAAAAATTCACCGAAAAAATTCAAAGAAACTCACCTCTTGTGCGTCCCATTGTATTCGGGCATAGTCTCTTTAGGTTGCCAAGGCATATTTGAACACTAAAACACTTTTTACTCGATGCAAAAACAAAAAGTTTTTTTTTGTTTTGTCGCGACAAAAACACAGAAAATATTTCGACACAACTGTGACACTCTGCTACTATAAGTACTAGAATCAATGTTTCATTTGCGCATGGCTAACGTCGATAAAATTACATTTATTCACGGCGAACTTCGATAATTTTACATTTATTCACTGAAAATTGGCAGATTCTTGACAGTGTACTAGATCTGAGATTTGTTTGTGGTGAATATGAATATTTGACGGTGTCATGCCTTGATGTTTCAGTTCGATTTTTTAAATTAGTTTTTAATTGTGATAATGCCATTACAGTAGTAAAACCTTGTTCCTAACACGGTAGTAAATGGGGGTTTTGCGCACACGATGTGTTCTCACATCTAGTCCGCAAAACACTACCATTTACTACCTTATCATGAAAATAGCTATTATCTCGTCGGAGACTAAATATTGTAACATAGTTTCACCTTCAATAATGACGCAACAATCTTGAAAAAATCCGTCCTTATTTTCGATACTAGTGTGGATGTATGGCCCGAATCAATGCGAAAACATGAATAAAGGAAATTGTGGCTAAATGTCGTAAAATTTGCTATTCTATTTCCATATTCAGTAAGACGGTCAGATGTAAAATATAAATACACTGAACACTGAAGTTTGGAAATATTTGCTATTTTGCTAACATGTGCCTAAATGGAAATTTTGGGCAATAGGCTAGGCAGGCTGCAACTCCCAACTCAAAACAAAGTAGGATCAGGTACGTAATATACTATTAAAGGTTGACTGTGTTGGATTATGTTTCTTCCGTAAAAGAAACATTTGTTATTATACCAACATTCTGTTAGCAGTTAAAAAAATCAGAAGAGTTAATCGGATTGCTCGAAACCCATATTCTATTTAAGTACAAAAGGTAAATCTTTTTTTTCTATTTTCCTTCACTTTTTTTGGAAAATAAGTATCTATTACGGTGATGTAATAAACGTGCAAATAAAATAAATCAAAATTATAAATGAAAACAGATCCCTTTCACTAATTTGCGCAAGTAAAAGTACCATCTAATTAAAATTTGCTGTCATGAAAAGTAATACCCTAACCGGAGAAAATAAGGCGGCAATGTTGAAACTCAATGAGTGGATGACGTTTTTTATTGCCATAAATATTCAATTTTCTTCAGTAATTCGAATGCAAGAAAAGACTGTTATTTTTGTTTGTACTCGCGTTAGCTTCTAGATAAAAATATATATCACAACTTGTGATTCAGGAGTGTTAAGAGCACTCACCCCTCGGCAATTTTGTAGCCTACATTTGTGCCCAAAAATATTCGTTTTTTGATGATTTAAAAAACGAATATTTTTGCGCTCAAATGTAGGCTACAAAATTGCCAAGGGGTGAGCGCTCCTAAAACGGCCATAGGTTTATGTCATATCACACTAATACACTACTATACAAAATAATACATCAAAAACAGTAAAATGAGGAATAAATAACGGGAGGACAGTACTTAGAAATTCTTTTCGGGTAGAATTTATGTGACACAATTTGACTTTTCGGCCGCCTGCCTTTATTTTGCTTATCGAGACATCTTAAGAGAAACACCACAAATTGATCGCATGCAGGTCGTTGTATTTTCTTTCGATAAATACGGGTCGTTCGACGGCATAGGTTTAACTTTTTTATTAACTAAATTTAAGTAAACTATTCATATTTCGTTTATGCTACAACGAAGGGATGAAGAGCAGTTTCACGAAAAAGACATTTTCACTATATTCGAAAAATATTTTCGTGGACCACCTAGCAATCTACACATGGGTAAATTGTTGCCTATATTTGGGCGCAAAATTGTTATTGGTTTGATGATAATTTTAAAATGTGTTGGCTTTCAGTAAAAAATTGAAATCTTGATGGAGACGTACATAGGTCCGAGAAAACTCAAAATATGTGCAAATTTTCGTGAAATATCGAGTTTTCTCGGATCTAGGTCCATCTCCATTAATATTTCAATTTTTTACTGATAGCTAACACATTTTAATATCAAACGATATTCGTACTTTTTCAGGAAAGGATGCGAGTCCAACATTATTATCAAAATAATAATAAATTTGCTCCTAAATATAGGCAACAATTTAGCCATGTGTACATTGCTCTTTTAATCGAAAAATCAATTAGTAAATAAATGATTCCTTGACAATATATTGGCCGTAAAAGACTGTTAATGGGGTCTAAACAAATAGGTCTTCTTTGGGACGAAGACGGTTGATGGGAATTTCGTAAGTGAAACACATTGTATAGTACAAGGGAAGGAATTTGATATTTCGTATCCAGATGAGTAAAAGTGTTCGAGGGTTTTAGCCCGAGGTAGATTTACTCATCGTAAGTGTATACTCGAGTGTAGTATGACGTTTTCCTTTCCGAAGGAGGGAAAGACTTTTCCCTAGGAACGGAAAGTCCATTTTCCCTCCCTAATAAAGGAACATAAATTAAAATTGTACATTAGTACTACTGTAACCGCACTTACGTACGAGCCACGGCTTCATTTGTAATATTAAATGTTAAATACGATTGGACATTCATTTTATTCAGGAAAAAATATGTTTGAACCAATTTAATGTTAAAATGAAAAATAATGTTTTTTAATTTGGTTTACTATTACTTCATTCATTAATGCGCAAAATAACGTTTGCAGAAATTTTACATGTGTGTAATTTGATCATTCACCCAGATTACACGTCCTACTTTTTTGGAATACGAAAACGAAAATATTGACAGTTATTTGTTGTACAATGATATTCATTTGGGCAATTCCCGACCAGAATTAAATTTGTTGACAAATTGAGTTCCAAACAACGATTTTATTTCGATTAAGAACATTATTATGAGCAAAAAATTATTCTAGACCATAACAAAAAAGTTTTTAGTTTTTTTTATAAAGCTGATTTTGTGTTCATAACATGTACAACCCGATGGAGAAGGGTCATTTGCCAAATGAAGAAGGACATTTTGTTCACATCTTTGCTAAATATCCCGATAGTTTTATATGTACATTTTCGCAATTTCGACTGAATAAAAAGATGGCGCGCTGCACGCATGTTGACGAAGGTTTCTGACTTTTCTAATTTTCTTAATTTTTCACGATACTTTACTGAATTAAAAATTGATTATGCAAAATTTCCATGCATAATATAATGCAAAAATACTTCAAATAACGTTCGGCATCGAAATAAAATTTAAAAACGTTTTGTTTGGAATTTAATTGTGACAAAACACTGGATGAATGGTTCAGTAATTTGATAAAAATTACCACCAAAGTGTAGACAGATCTTGATTTTACTCATCAAATTGGTAGAGATGATGTCTGAGTAACAGCAGGGAGCCCACTCAAAATTCGGCCTCCTTTTTAAGGAATAAAGGAGGATATTTCGATAATTTAAGGAGCATTTCAGGAGTTTTAAAATATAAGATTTTGGATTAAATTTGATGAATTCGAAATTTTGTTGACTTTCCAAAGTTATATTAAGAATTTATGAAGTTATGAAGTAGATTTTTTGGTGTTTCTTCAGAAAATATTTTCCTAATTTTTTACAAATATTTTATCAAAGATTTTTCCAGAAATTTTTTACACTAGATGAGATAAGACAAATATATCAGCAAGGATGTGAAAACAGCTAAATTTGTAGTTATTTAAAAGTTTATTCATTTAATTTTATTTGTCTTTTTTTAAATCTTCTATTTTTGATTTTATCTCCTTGCTACTTGTAATGCCTGCATTTAAAATCATCTGTGCCTTGGCCACTGATGATTTATCTAATTTAAGTTCGCTTACTAGAGCCGACATAGTGTTATTACCATCATCAATTAACTTTTCGGCGACATTTAACTTTAAAGTCTCATCTGCTATTTCTGCTTCGTTGCTTTGAATATTGGACGAATTTGAGACCTCTTTCCTATGCTTTTCGTTTTTGTCTTACTCGTTTTGTTTCGATTTCGCTCTTTTTCTACATCTAAATGTTTTACGGGCCGACGAGCAGAGGTCTAACAATTTTCGAGTAATTGACGCCGTAAGTGCGTGCTACTTTTTAACGCAGCGTCATTTTCATACAATGAAGCGTTGCAATCGTTCACTTGAAATTCAAATTTTAGGCACACTTACGGCGTGAATTGGAAAATCTTCCACCTTATCGTAGGTAAGCAAAGTAATCCTTAACTATCCGAATAGCCGCAATCGTTTCTTCTAAGAGCTGCTCCCGATTGTTTAACACACATTTATTTACGCTAAATCCTCGCTCAGGATCAGCATTCCATGACTTAGAGATAAATACGCATTGGCTAACTTAACCAGATGGCCAAACTTTTCTCAAACACGATCCACACCAGACGAAAGTTAACAATTGATTGCCAGCAAATTAGAGATGAAGGAGGTTTCAGGAGAATTTTTGAAAATCAAGGAGATTTAAGGAATCAAGGAGAAGTGGGCTCCCTGTAATAGATTACTTTTTTGCGCCATTTCATCTTTCTTCTTCATACTCGGTTTATTTTTGCTTACCACGGTATGCTTAAAATTTTTAAAGGCCGAGGCCATCAAAGTATGTAAACACTGAAGGTAACGCAAATCCGCAAGAACACACGGACCCCTACTTTCGGGTGAATATAGTTTTTATAATGTTGGACACAAGTCAAATTCACTAATTGTTAGGTTGCAACACATGCCAAAAATTCAATACTAAACAACACACTTCCAACAACATTTGACGCCAAACGTCACGGATGCAACATAACAAATCTTACATTCACCCGAAACTTTGGATCCGTATTTCTTGCTATTCCCTGAGGATTTGCGTTGCCTTCAGTATGTCTATGTACCTTGGAGGCCATATGAAAGAGTGAATATTCGTGGCACAAAAAAAAACCTGTGTTGGTAAGACTGATTTTGAGCTAGTGTTGAGCTAGCGTAGCTACATTTAACTATGAAATTTAACAAGGAACACTAGCTGAAAATCAGTGTGACCAACTGAGGTTTTTTTGGCCGATGTTTTTCTTCTACATGTCGTATGAAAATCTCATTGACATATGCCGCATCGCACTTACAATTTCGTTCGTCTCTTGTTGCGTTAGCCCGAATCGCTGCTGTCGTTCTCGCATTGAGCCAACCCTTTAGGTCCTTTGCGCACCTGGGGGTTGTCCTATCGAGAAGGTTTTTCATGCAATATTGCTTTCATCTTGAGAAAGGATTTTAGCGAACCAGTCGTCTCTTTCGTTTATGACTTTGTCGACGTTCTCCTCTTTTATGTGCCGCGTCTCTCTAGACTAAAGAAATATTAAATTAATACGGAACGTGACTAGGCATGGGCGATAATGATAATGATTATCGATAATTATCAATTATCGATAATCGATAATTATCGACTTTTTTTATCGAAAATTATCAAGAAAATATCGATAATCGATAATTATTGATATTTTGAAAATTATCAAGATATCGATAATTCGATATATTGATATTTCGGTCCGAAAATCCGATATTTATCGATATATTCCGATATATCGGTATATTATCATGAATTTTCAGATAAATATCAAAATTTCGATATTTTGATAATTATCAAATTTCGATATTTTCATAATTATCGATAATTATTAAATTATCGATAACGATATGATTAATCGATTATCGATAATTTCTTTCGATTGATATTATCGAAAATTTTGAACGCCTCCCACCCCTAAACGTGACCTGCTAGTTTGACGAGTCTTGTGCCAGTTGATCCGATTACGAGTTGTTTGAAAAATGAATGGTGGTTGGTGGGTCCATGTCCATGTTTCAGATTTAGGTTTTGATTATATACTGTAAAATAATCAGTTGTAGGTTTGAGGCTCATTAGTAAGTAGACCGTGTGCAGTATAAATAATTTATTTTTAATTGATGTAGATTATTATTCTGTAGAACAAAAGTGTAAACAGAATATCTGGAAAATGTCTGCTTGATTTTAAATCTCACTTTAAAAGCTGTAATTTGAATGAGACTGAAACGGATATCCGAACCATTCTAATTCATTCTAATTGGATTCTTACTAAGATTCTAATAAGTGGGATGGCAACAATATTTTTCAATAATTTCTATAAAAAAATGTTAACATTTTTTTTCAATGGTTTTCATGGTAAATCTTCTTTTTATTGAAATATGAAACTCAAAATCGCAAACGGTCTATTTTAAAATTTCGGAAATTCAGCGGGTGGCATAACTTGACCAACTACTGGCGACACCTATGTTCAAATAGATCAATTTATAATTCACAATTGTAAAACACGAGACAAAACAGGAACGATCCAAACGGATCGAAATGCGATATGAAATATTGCAACAGAATTTTATGAGAATTTGTTTTCTTCAGCAAGACAGCGTCCAACGGAAGAAACCGAAGATAGACCAATAATAAGAAACGTGGGATCGGAGGATATGCCTGACATAACTGTTGATGAAGTCAAGGCCGTAGTAGCCGAGATGAAAAACAAAAAGTCTCCCGGAAAAGATGGTGTTCCAGTGGAAGGTGGAGACTCCTTATTAAAGGCAATCACGGCTTTGTTTAATCAATGTCTCCAATGGGAAGAAGTACCAGAAGCCTGGGAAAATGCGGTAATTACATTGCTGCATAAAAAAGGAGACATAACAAAGCTGGAAAATTACCGACCCATAAGCCTATTGTCAACACTCTACAAGTTGTTTATGAAAATCATTACGAAGAGGAACACTAACAAGTTCGACTTCTACCAACCTGTTGAACAAGCTGCTTTCGGATCTGGTTTCAGCACAAACGACCATTTGCAGATGATGAGAACCCTTTTTGAGAAGTGTCGGGAATATAACATCGACATAGTCTTGCTATTCATAGACTTCGAAAAAGCTTTCGATTCAGTGGAAACATGGTCGATATTGGAAGCATTAGACGAATGTAGAGTAGACTCAAGGTACTCCAACACAATTCGATATGTGTACAGAAATGCTACTTCATGTATAAAACTTCATAAGAGCACGGAGAAATTCAGAATCGGCCGAGGTGTAAGGCAGGGTGACACCATTTCACCGAAATTATTCACGGCGATTCTGCAGAGTGTTTTTAGGAAGTTAAATTGAAGTAAAATGGGAATAAAGATAAATGGAGAGTACCAGAGCAATCTCCGCTTCGCTGATGACATCGTACCGATAGCAGTGAATCTAGGTCAGGCTCAGTTTATGCTACAACAGTTGAGTGAAGAGGCAAGCAAAGTTGGCCTCAAGATGAACGAAAGTCATGACCAACATCGGGGACGATAGAGAGATCAAAATTGGTGACAATGTCATTGAACGAGTCGACAGCTACGTATATCTAGGACATAAACTGCAGTTAGGTCTGGACAACTAGACTGCAGAAATAAGACGTAGGATTGGTCTTGCATGGGCAGCGTTCGGAAAACTCAGACTAATTTTCAAAAGCAAAATGAATAATAGTCTGAAACGCAAAGTTTTCGACACTTGTGTCCTTCCAGTGCTCACTTATGGAGCGGAAACGTTAACTTTAACGAAAGCATCCGAATATAAATTGAGAGTGACACAAAGATCCAAGGAACGGAGTATGCTTGGAATAACACTCAGAGACAGAATGACGAATCAATGGATTCGACAACAAACCAGGGTCGTTGATGTCATGGAAAGAATAGCATCTCTGAAATGGAGCTGGGCGGGACATATTGCAAGAAGGACAGACGAACGTTGGACCAAAAAGATCATGAACTGGCGACCATATAAAAGACGAGCTATAGGCAGACCACCAGAGAGATGGACAAACGGAATTAAGAATATTGCAGGTACAAACTGGCAGCAAATGGCAATGGATCGTACGAAATGGAAAGAAGTTGGAGAGGTCTACATCCAGCAGTGGATAGAAACAGGCTGAAAAAGAAGAAGAATTGTAAAATCTCTTTAAGAGTATAGGTATTCATATCAGAGCCATTTGCGGCTTAGGTGTCCGTCTTATCCTATCCTATCCAGGCTGACCAATGAAAAAGAGGAAATTTACTTCAACTGACTTAAACGTCTGTTAAATGATTTTTTTTTTAAATCCAATTTATACCAGAGTCTTCCAACTGAACAACTCAATTATATGCGTAGGTGATACCTAGTTGAAATGTGTTTTTTTCGGATTTTTTTTCAATTCATTTGAACAAAATTTATACATCAGTTTCGATGTTTATGTATCACATTTTACATTATTTCCGTCGAAATCGAAAGATCTGTGATACATATTTATATAAATACATCATGAATGTATGTATGTGACGATGACAAATTTCTAACTTTATTATTTCAAACAGATATGTGATGACATTCTTGTAAGTTTTCGTAGCGACGACGATGTTGAAGCAATATTATATATTATACGGTTGGGGGGAGAAAAATTTGTAGAAAGCAAACAAGGCAAAATAAACGAAACGGAAAACAGCAATATGAGCAATATTTTATTCAAATAAATCTTATGTTAACAAGACAAAATCATATTAAAACTTTATCCCATAAATATAGCACGAACATCAGAGTGTATGTCCATAAATTGTTATTATCACTTTGGGCCGTTTTAATATTGAAAACGATGTAGGATACACAGTAGAATTTCTTCGTAATTATGTATGGGCTGAGATTAGATCTGATGTATGTGCTAGCAATATATATATACAATATAAAACAGCAGCAACAAAATATTAGATTCGTAATTTAATTTATTTCAAACAAAACACGACGAATGTACCATCAACTTCGTCGTATAAGACAATATGTGTGCACATATTCGACATAACGGTTCTATTTTTCTCTTTATAATTTTTGTTGTTCCGAAACTTAGATTAATAAATTACAACTTTGTTTCATTTACGACGAATTCTTAGGCCTCCCTCCCGTTTCACATAAAATTTATTATAAATACATTCATGAACTTAATGTAAGATCAGCAAACACGTAACACAAACTTGCAATAAATGCGTCTTCTTGGTAAACAAACTGTAATTGGTGAAAAGCAACTTCAATGAGAAGAACTCTGAAATACAGATGCTCAACGACCGCATCAGTAATCTGGATGGAACAGTGGATTTTTTCAATTTTACATGTTTATCGTGTAGCAGGGACAATTACCGATCGAATGGTACCAAATTCGCCGAGACCACTTCCGCACCGCATCCGTTTGAACATTTTTTCAGTTTTTCGTATTTTTGTGTGGGGTAGTACCGGAAGGTAAACGAATAAAGAAAGTTGGTCCTCTTAGCAAAATTACGATCATATCCGGAGCGATAGCGGAGGACTTGACGCAGTCTAACTTCCAAAAAAAGAACGAAGAAATTTTTTTGAGACGCGCCAACTATGTATCCCAACAAAAATCTCCTCGAGAAAAGTGTGACGCAGTCTTTGAAGTACAATTTCTAAAATGAATGATATCGCTAGAGTTGAAAAATTTCGTCAAATATTCGATTTTCGTCAATTTTTTGATTTTCGTCAAATTTTCAGATTTCGTCAAATTTTCAAATTTCGTCAAATTTTGGAATTTCGTGAAATTTTCGAATTTCGTCAAATTTTCGAATTTCGTCAAATTTTTAAATTTCGTTAAATATTAAAATTTCGTGAAATTTTCTAATTTCTTCAAATTTTCGAATTTCGTGAAATTTTCGAATTTCATCAAATTTTTGAATTTCATCAAATTTTCGACTTTTGTCAAATTTTCGATTTTCGTAAAACTTTCGAATTTCGTCAAATTTTCGAATTTCTTCAAATTTTCGAATTTCGTCACTTTTTTTAATTAGAACTGTTCTAAAAAACACGTAACACAAACTTGCAATAAATGCGTCTTCTTGGTAAACAAACTGTAATTGGTGAAAAGAAACTTCAATGAGAAGAACTCTGAAATACAGATGCTCAACGACCGCATCAGTAATCTGGATGGAACAGTGGATTTTTTCAATTTTACATGTTTATCGTGTAGCAGGGACAATTACCGATCGAATGGTACCAAATTCGCCGAGACCACTTCCGCACCGCATCCGTTTGAACATTTTTTCAGTTTTTCGTATTTTTGTATGGGGTAGTGCCGGAAGGTAAACGAATAAAGAAAGTTGGTCCTCTTAGCAAAATTACGATCATATCCGGAGCGATAGCGGAGGACTTGACGCAGTCTAACTTCCAAAAAAAGAACGAAGAAATTTTTTTGAGACGTGCCAACTATGTATCCCAACAAAAATCTCCTCGAGAAAAGTGTGACGCAGTCTTTGAAGTACAATTTCTAAAATGAATGATATCGCTAGAGTTGAAAAATTTCGTCAAATATTCGATTTTCGTCAAATTTTCAAATTTCGTCAAATTTTGGAATTTCGTGAAATTTTCGAATTTCGTCAAATTTTCGAATTTCGTCAAATTTTTAAATTTCGTTAAATATTAAAATTTCGTGAAATTTTCTAATTTCTTCAAATTTTCGAATTTCATCAAATTTTTGAATTTCATCAAATTTTCGAATTTCCTCAAATTTTCGACTTTTGTCAAATTTTCGATTTTCGTAAAACTTTCGAATTTCGTCAAATTTTCGAATTTCTTCAAATTTTCGAATTTCGTCAATTTTTTTAATTAGAACTGTTCTAAAAAGCAGTGTTGACTACACTTCTAAAACGACTGATATCGCAACAAAAATCTCTTCGAGAAAAGTGTGACGAAATCTTTGAGGTACAATTTCTAAAATGAATGATATCGCCAGAGTTGACGCTTTCAGCTTCGTTACGCAAAAATTAAATTTTACACCCAATTAGTTAGTGGTGATCGCAGTCGTTGACATACTGCGATCACCACAAGTTCAATCAAGCTGGCTTAGTTTTTCTCATCATCTACCAAATAATTTTTACCAAAAAAAATTTGACTGGAAACGACCAAAATTGCGTCGCATGTGGCAGATAAATTTTCTTGCTGGTCTGTTCCTGATAATCTGCTACTTTGCGACGCAGATTTTTTTGGTAAGATTTTGGTCGTTTCCAGTCAATTTTTTTTTGGTAAAAATTATTTGGTATCTGCTTCATAAATACCTATTTCGATACAAGTGTTGAACCAGATTGATATTTCTATGTCAAGGAAAAAAATATATTTTATCTACTGTAAAGTCAAAATATTCATAATTGGTACACCTGTTTCAGTATCTAAGAGTTCGTAATGTTCCGTGAAGTTCACTGTGGAAATTTTGACAGGTGTCTATAATTTATATGGGTAGATTTCTTGTCAAAATTCACTGGTTAAACTTACGAAGTATTACTGTACGAGCTCTAAATGGTGTAAAGTAAAAGGTGGCTTTGCGCACACGATTTATGCAGAACTCGCTTCGCTCGTATCAGTAATCCCACATCTAATGCGCAAAACAATCCCATTTACTAACTAACTAGTTACCAAAATAGCTATATCATGAGCAACGCGTTTAATAATCGCATAATCGTAGATTAATTTCTGTTGAGTCAATACATCCAATTCCATTTAATTTTATCAGCAATGTATGCAACTTATTGTTATTAAGGTAAAGAAATCATTTTCTTTAAATTTCCGCTGTTATCTTACTGAAAACATATAACATAATCAATAAACTGTGCCGGTGCTATTGTCTGATTTCTCTAAAGAAAATATGTTTTCCAACAATAACTGGAAATGGAACCAGAAGTGATATTCGTAAAAATACTACCTTCTGTCCGTATAGCACGAACAATGATAACATCTGCTATATTTTGTTAGTTTGTTACCCAGTTTAGTTTATATATAAATACAAAGAAAAGCTGAGCCCGGCGTTGCTTTCGGTTTGAATTTAAAGGCAAAGTTTCTTTTCGGAATTTTAAAATTTGAATATTACTAACTTTCAGTTTTGCTGAATTCAAAACAAAAAGAAACTTAACGATAGAACTCTTCCTTTGGGAAATCGTTTTTTTTTTCTGTAAGGTACATCAGAATGTGTTGTAGATGGTATAACATATTATTTCCTTAGTAAACGGTTTTTCTTTTGCATATAAATCAAAATACATGACAGATATTTTTCATATATTTGATATACAAGACTATAACGAGATCCAATTGTACAAAATAAAATGGCGAGTCTCTCTAAATCGTGGATGGAAATCTATATATACTGAAAATTTGTCTGTTATATGGATACATCCATAATATATGTTTAATGCCTATCCAATCGGAAAATTTTTGTTACATGTACATGGAAAGACAATAAAACAGGATACATTGGATGCTGCTTGATAATTCATTACACTCAGAATCAATTTGGTGACCTTACAAAGTCACAAGTGTCACAATCAACAAGCTTATGCTCAAAACAAACGAGGCATTGAAAACGTGTTTTGGTCCTAGTTTTCATTGACAGATGCAGCAGTCGCGATTTTGAATAGAAAAAATTCTAACTTCATTTGACAGTTTCGAAAATTTCGTCATGAAAAATAGGACCAAAACACGTTTTCAATGCCTCGTTTGTTTTGAGCATTAGAGTTTGCATATCCAACCCGAAGGCGAGCACGTGTCAAAATAACGGTTTCCGAAGCTTGTTGTTTAAAACCATACGAATGTGTTCGGCCTAAAAAAATGTATCCCTCATGTGATCAATTATGCAATTATGTGAAGGAATTGAACTATTTCTTGCCTCTTTGTTATATTGTTAGAAGTAAGAATTACACACACTGGTGCGAAAACGTTTTTCTTGCACTCTGCCCATTAGAGAGGCTGAGTCTGACCAACGCACTATAAGCAGACACCAGAACAATTTTTTTAATGGTCAAAAAAACCTCTTTTTTGATCCTTACAGTGGTATTATAGGGAAAATATCTACTGTTGTTGTTGTCGAATACTGGTGATTTTACCATACCAACAAAAGAAAAAAATTATAAGAAAAATTCTGCGTCGAGTAGGCCTCTTATTTTAAATTTGTTCTAGTGCATGTTTATAGTGAGTTGGTACATACGACCGAAGTAAAATTTTCTCTATCACATCGTCTTGAAGAACAGTCGACAGTAATATTGGCCAGTAGGAAATAAGTCGTTTAATTAGTTCAGAAACAAAGTTTTGAGAAAGAAAATCTTGCAGATTTTTGCAATGACTGAAGGACCATCCTGGTATGGTACACCATGATTCTGCGCTGTTTTGTAGCGACCTCGTTGGTATTTATTGGTTGTCCTAAGTGTCAACTGTAACTTTTTGTGCTTTCATGATTTTTTCTGTAAATCCTATTGTCCCATCTTCTTATATGGATATTAGTAGGTCCATAGTGCATAAAAAAATCCATATAACCCACTAACTAAACATTGATTCTGCTTTACAGTGCAGATTTTATATACAGTGACTTGAAGAGAATCTGAAAGGAAAGCAAGTTTGACCAAGTTTATGTGCTTGTTTGCGAACAAAACGTCCTCATACCTTATGCAATTATGTGTTTATTTTACTGTTAGAATTATATTATCATAAAGTAGTTCTAGTTGGAACATTCTATTCTCTTGGTAAATGAAAAGCATCGATACTGCTAACAACGAAATATTTCTTTCGTTTTTAGTAAAATTTGTTCATTCTTTGTTCAGAAATTCCTTATTTAAAAGCTAGTTATCGAAGGTTAAACAAACCTATTTCGACTGTTGTGTTGAACCACAAGCGGTACAAATACACAATAATCAAAATGTACAACACCTAAAATCAAATTTACTTTCATCAAAGAATTCAAAATTAGTTCATTGGACAAATCTCGACATTTTCCATTAAAAGTCTCAATATTTAATGTTATGTTTTTACAGAGGACGTCAGTGAAATTTATACGTGAATTTGGCTCAGCTGGTCCACTCATACTCATACAAACAACACTGTTGATATCTCTTTATTCGGTTTTACAACTGCCAATAATTATTTCACCCGTATAAATACGCAAAGTAGTTTAGTTTATATAAGTGGACCAGCTGCAACAAATGTCTAAATTTCTCAATGCCTAAATTTCACTGACATCCCCTGTATTCCACTTTATTTATTTTTCGCGTAAGATGGATTCTTGCGTAATGAAAATTTGAGATGAATAATGTCGTAAGAAAAAGAAACGAATTATAAATGAGTAAACAAAAAATAAAATCTTGTAACTGACGTGAATTTTATTTAAATCCTTAAGAGATTAAGAAATAAATAAAAGAAAAGAAAAACCGTTTACCGTTTGCGCCAATTTCCACATGTTGAACAGATTTGTTTTCTCATATAATGTTAATGTATCATTGCCAGTTTCTACGTGCTCCATTTTAAGTTGCTCACATCATTCACCCATTCCACACACATAATGAAGCATCTCTTTCAAAGTATTTCAATATTCCGAGTGTTTACAAGTCGTTTTAACATAATTGAGTTACGTGCGTACGTTACGTTGTTTCTTAAATAATAAATTAGGCAATATCCATATAGTTAGATTGAATGTGCTGTTTGATGTGGGTTACGGTCGATTATATCGAAACTTATACCAATTTGATTACTTTATTAATGGATTTTATGCTGAAAGGCTGATGATAAGTAAGCATTCAGTTCATGGGGACAAAAGGTATAATTGACGAAATTTAGTGTTGTTACGAAAACCACTTCCACTCAATGCAGTTCGAATTAGGTTTCGGTGATTCTAAATTAAATGCTTCGGCTATTTCGCAGTAGTTAGAAACTTTATGGAAATGATAGGGTTCCGTGACAACCATCGCCATCGACTGGCTTTGTATGACAAGAATTTTCTTGGATTTACGACAATCTGAGTGTTAACAGCACTGGAAGGTAAACATTTCTAAATAGGGATGAAGGGATAAATGAGGAATCATAGGTAAATTTTCGAATTCGTTTAACCAGTCTTAAGAAATTTGGTTAAAATGTTACTGTGATAAACTCTCTAAATGACCGTCTTTTTCTAAATTTCATATTTCTCTTACTTTCATTTCTCTATATATTCGTTATGGAGAAATGAGAGAAGCTTAGAGAAATAAGAGATTTGGAAAAAGGCGGTCATTTAGAGAGTGTATCACAGTAGGAAATAAATAGTACATTACTGCTGTATATAAGAGACGTGTACGTATATGAGCAAGTATTAGTACGAGTCTCTTATATACAGCCGTATAGCAGTGAGTTATTTTATCGCACACGGTGTGTGTGTATTGTGCGCTATATACACGACGTACATAAGAGTAAGCAAATTTACCCTAAAGGTTTTGCAAGCAAAATTATATCACTAGGAAAAGAGATGTTTGCCTACTGCGATAATAGTACATTAGGGCTGTATATAAGAGACTCGTACTAATACTTGCGCAAGCGCTCGATATAATTTTGCTTGCAAAACCTTTAGGGTAAATTTGCTTACTCTTATGTACGTCGTGTATATAGCGCACAATACACACCGTATGCGATAATATATATTATCACATACGCGCGATGTTCGGATGTCAAAATTACTTAACTCTCGTATTTTTTTTTTCAATTGATAAAATTTTTTATTTTTTTTTATTTTATATTACAAGTTTAACATATTTATAAATAGAAAACTTCTTCCAATGGTTTATTCAGGGAAATTGTGCCCATAATACAAGCGGCGTTGTGTCTTTGTATTTCCATTGACATTCTCTGTATTAGAAAGAATTTTGATCTTTTGTCTCCAGTCAACTCTTGTAGTTTCTGGCCGATTTTGTCTACGAAATTTAATGCTTCTTCACTCCACGGGCCCATAGTTTCAACAGCGAAGGCTAATAGAATATAATTGTTAGAAGACTCTCGTATTCGCTTATGTGATAAAATAGAGTACACACTTGTCACTATCAGTCTCGGCAAGTCTCGACTTCTTCGTGACAAGTGTGTAATATAATACACAAACAAAAACAAAAAAAAATCTCCACATTTTTCAAACGAAAAAAATAAAATAAAAAATAATCAAACGCTCACTTTTTCCGCTGTCACTCTTCATGGCTTCCGCATGCTCGATCTCCACACATACATTGTCCAGATAACCATTAAAATCTTCCAATTCAATCTGATGACACTGAACCTTCTTATATTGCCGATGCAAATTCTTCAATATTCCGTTGAAGCATCTGCAATAAAAAACAAATTCATCATAATCTTAACGATAACACTAATTCCTCCTCTTATTCTCGTCTTAATTTCTGCTTTTATTCTCCTAATACCACTCAACTTTCATATATCCTGTTTTTCATTTCGCAAAAAAAAATAACTTTCCACATCGCTTCAACGATACACTGTTTTCAGGAGTTTTTCGCTGATAATCTCCCACTCATACAAGATACAAGTAACTCGCATGAATTCGAATAAAGTAACGGTCAAGTCTAACGAATTCCATTTGCACAACTCAGTGCAACTGACATGTCAGTGTTCCAAAACGTTACTGCCACATTCATAAATCTATTTTTGACATCAGTACGTCACTTTACGACCTCTTTATGCACTCAATTACCCTACAGTAACAGTAGACTTTCGAAAAACCAAAAAAAAATTTCTTGGTTTTTTGGGTTTTGGAGCCCATTTTCCTCTTGAGGGTTTTGTAAATTTTCCTTGTTAAATATAAAAATCCTAAGGACGTTGCAACTTGCATTGAGACACCTCAAGCATATTCCTTATGGTATTTTTTATGTTCCCCTGGCTCTCGCCTTCACTTACTGCTGCAGAAATGTTAGAGACAACGATTTTATTTCATGAGGCTTTTTTGAAATTTTTTGGTTATTGATGAAAGTGTGGAATAAGAGATCTGTTTTACAGCGATTGGTGAGCAGGTTGGTTCGGGAACATAGAAAATACCATAAGGTGTATGCTTGAGGTGTATCAATGCAAATTGCAACGTCCTTAGGATTTTTATATTTAACAAGGAAAATTTACAAACCCGTCAAGGGGAAAATAGGCTCCAAAACCTAAAAAACCGAGAAAATTTTTTCTTGGTTTTTCGAAAGTCTACTGTTACTGTAGGGTAATTCGGTACATAAAGGGGTCGCAAAGTGACGTACTGATGTCAAAATAGTTATTTATCTACCAAGGTAGGTATGAAGGTATTTTTTCGCACTAGATGTCGATTGTCGATCCGAGGCGAAGCCGAGGTCGACAAGACGTCGTGTGCGAAAAAATACCGGCATACCTACCGTGGTAGATACAACGTTTTTCGCAATTTCGGGCCATAATCACCTTTCCAATGCAAAATATTACCAAAATTTCTACCAAACATTCACATGCAAACATGAATTCATTTGAACGATCAAGCAACCTGTTCTATATACACATTGCAATGTGATGTAAAGAGACGCGCTAAATAAAATCGAGTAGTCAATGCTTAGTATGTACGCTTCAACAATACGTTCTGTATGATTGTGTGACTCTGTAGCCGAATGGTTATGGTCGTTGCTTGGTGTTTGGAAGAATTTTGGTGTTGGATGTTCAAATCCTGGTCTGTGCAAAGTTTTTATTTATAAAATTTAGTCTTTCTTAAAGGTACTGAGCTATGTAGCGTGCGAAAAAAATGTGAAAAAGCCCAAGTGCGAAAAAATAATCAAAAACGCACTGTGAAATAAATACCTTCAAAACGACATTAAATGGATGCATGGAAAGGTGATGATTATGGACCGGAATTGCGAAAATAGATTTATGAATGTGGTAGTAACGTTTTGGAACACTGTGTGATACTAAACCCGAAAACGAATTGTAAACCAGTTTGAATTGTAAACTCTTGCTTTTACTAATTGAAACACAAGGCGTTCTGATAAATTTATACAAAAATGAAAATGTACGTACATCAGTTGCACAACTATAAAGAGTGATGCGCCAGCCAGAAAATGTTACTAATTTTCGTCAACAATTTTGACGAAAAAATATCTTTCAGCAAATTCAAACAATTACACTACATCGATTATTTATCATGTGCTCTATTCTATTCGAACTCATCCTTGGAATTTAGTAACTGTGCAGAAATCCAAAAACTAATTTTCTACCCATTGAATAGGAAAACTATCTTTGTATTAGCTATAAATTTTGAATTTCCAACCAAAACTGTAAGTTATGACTCCCTATCGTAATAAAGTGTGTTGAAAACTTGAATTTGATTATTGTTCAAATGTGAGATGACATGAGTCAACGGTTGAATAAGTCACTTAGATTTTCGAAGGAGACAGTTGACATTTGATCTTTGCATTTGTAAATCAACGTGAACGAAATACGTTCGCACATAAAAGTTAATGTGGACTTTAATGTAGACGCTTTAGCGTGGAATCGTGTCAAGAGTTCGTTTTTCATTGACTCTTTATTTTCATTGTTCGTCGTTCTTTTTCCAATTAACATAACACATTAGGGCAATCGTAAATGCGAAAACCGACTTATTTTTATTAAATGTGAAAGTAAATATTTCCGAAATTTCTACATTTACATTTATACTGATTATTTTCACCGCACGATAATGTTTAAACATTATTTACAATCTTAGCCATTTATTTTTTTCCGGTTTTCGTTTTCATTTATTTTTATTTTTTCTACAAATTTCCACATACCAATTCAACTTAGCCTCGCTCCCTACCGACCGCATACTAACATATCTATTCACTCAACCATTGAAATGTTTACTTGTTCGCCTGCCAAATGTATACTGAGCATTATTATTTAATCATTGTTTGCTTTTGGCACTTTCGGTCAAAGAGAAATATAATATTTAGCTCAATGTAGTTCATACATAATATAACTGTGTAGTATCAAGAAAATAACAGGGTGTTAGATTTGGTTTAGCTCAACATTTATAAGATGCCAGCTATATGTATTATATGATAGTGTATACTCAATATTTTTGATATTTTTGGCATAATCCACAGAAAAATGGAACAAGAAGTAAGGTAAAAGGGACAATTTTCTCTCGTACTTGTCGCTTCCATGTACATATACAATGGGTCGTCATTATTGAAACTTAAATCAGACTTTCTTTAAAACGGAAATTAAGTAAGAAAAACGTACATTCACAGAAAACATAATACGGTAAAAAATTTCTGTTATCTAGAGTGTATCCAATTGCACCCCCGAGTTCAATAAATTAATGAGAAGACAATGAATGAAGTTGAATGGCTTTGGTAGATATTTATCATGGCCCTACGTTAGTGAAGGGCCGTGACGCAAGTCCGTTCACACTGAAAAATTTGACAAAAAAATTTTTCCGCAGGACTGAGGAACTTTTTGACTTTTCCCCCTTTGCTCCTACTACCCCAAAGTATTTTATTCGTAATCTGGGCGTCCATACGAGTTCAACGAGCTATCACACGCCTCATAAGGTTAAGATTTGGCCGAGATATTGAATTTCAAAACTTGAGAATTTGTATGAAGAAATGGATTTTCATACAATTTGAAATTGATGAATTTTACCAACCTTTGTCACTCTGTTACTTTGTCACTTTGTTATTCTGTTAACTGAAACTTTTGAATTTACCGGTGAATTTGGCTGAAATTTTCAGGGTATGTTAAGGCCGTAATTCTAAGAAACTAATTTGAAGGAATTTTCTTAAAAGCTTATAATTTCGGAGCTATGAGCGTTTTGAGCCATTGAGCTATATGACCCATAACTCAGAAAATATAAAAGATAGAAAGTTCGTTTAAAAGACAAATTTATAGAGTTTCAGATTTCATTCGACACGTGTTTCATGGTTTTCCTAAAAAGTTGTCTATTTGGGAACTACGAGCGTTTTAAGTGCGAGCTAAGTCAGCCATAACTCGGAAAATATGGCAGATAGAAAGTTCGTTTAAAAGACAATTTTATTGAGTTTTGGATTTTAGTCGACACGTGTTTCATGGTTTTTCTAAAAAGTCGTCTATTTGGGAGTTACGAGCGTTTTAAGTGCGAGCTATGTCAGCCATAATTCGGAAAATACGGCAGATAGAAAGTTCGTTTAAAAGACAAATTTATTGAGTTTTAGATTCTATTTTTATTTTCGTCAAATTTTCGATTTTCATCAAATTTTTGAATTTCGTAAAATTTTCGATTTTCGTCAAATGAAAGCTGGAAGGTTGAGATCAAAGAGAAAGTTATACGGTTTTGTAAGAAGAATATTTTCGTTCAAACTGCACAATATGATTGTCTATTATCTGCGACCAAATTATAAAAAATCACAACTTACAAAAGAGCTGATATCGCCCAAAACCACTTGCAGTGGAGGTGTGACGCAAGTCCTGTTATCCACTTACAAAAGAACTGATATCGGTGTAGGTGACACTTACAGATTCGACACGCAAAAAGATATGCGTCAAAAATGGCAACTGATGAGAAAAGCACGCGAAAGTTTGATCAACAAAAATTTTAACCGAAAAATTTTAGAAAGAAAATTATAACAAAAAAAATTGCGTCACAAGTGGCAGATGTTGAGGAAGGAAATTTTTTAAAATTGTGAAATATATTGCTTTAAAGATTGGAATTCAAACGGAAGAAAGCCGAATCATCTGCCACTTGTGACGCAAACATTTTTTTTGTTATAATTTTCTTTCTAAAATTTTTCGGGTAAAATTTTTGTTGATCAAACTTTCGCGTGCTTTCCTCATCAGCTGTCATTTGTGACGCATATCTTTTTGCGTGTCGAATCTGTAAGCGTCACCTACACCGATATCAGTTCTTTTGTAAGTGGATAACAGGACTTGCGTCACACCTCCACTGCAAGTGGTTTTGGGCGATTTATTATACCTGTTTTGTTGCACATTTTAGCTAGTTGCTGCTAAGAAATAATTTATTACATTAGAAGAAAGAGAAGAAAGCGGTTAACGGTAAACCTGATATTCCGCTTTGACGAAGAATAAGTTTCATTTGTGGTACGGCACGAATGCACACGATAACGGCGAAGGATTTTTTAGTTACATCGGTTTACACGTTCAGACTTTTCTCAGAAATATACAAATGTCACGAGATCATCAATAAACTTCCGATAAAAGTTTCAAGTTTGTGAAGTTCTATTAAATCGAATGTCGATGTCGAACCATTAGCTTTCAATAATTCTCATTTAAACATTTATTCCCTTGACTGAAAGTCAGGGTCTTACACCAGAACAATGTGGGTAACAAAAAGGTTCACTGTGATTGAAAATGTATGAAATGCAATGAAAAACGTTAAATGTGGGTAACAAATAATCGTTGAAGGCACGATAACTTGAGTAATTCTCAACCAATTTGGATGCATTTTTTTTTTAATATGTGGAACTAAAATACCGAGGCAAAGTTTGAAGATGGGCTATGTGGGACGTGTTGGTTTTTCAGTGTGTGATCAGGGTGGCATTCAAATTAATAAAATTTTAATCGAAATAGGCTTCAGAAAATGTTGAAGTTCATTCGGCTCAAATCAGTCTTTCAATAAAGAAGTTTTCTAAAACGGCTCCATTATTACATTCCCCAATATTTGTAAATTAGAAAACTAACGGGACGAAGGATCTAGAAGCTATCCCAGAACAACAGGATTTTACATTGTTGATTATAGCCTCAATCGAAAAAGATTACTTTGATGAAATTTGATTTTGTTCCGTAGTGTGTGTAAATCGTTTTAGTATTTCGATAATGTGCATGAAACAAGTAGGAAGATGCCCAGCCTCTAACCGGTAAACATCTCTTGTTAGTGAACTGCTAACAACTTGATAGTTGACTAACAGATTTGATAGTTGACTAACCACTTGATAGCTGACTAACAAATTTGATCGTTGACTATCAAGTTGTTAGTCATTTAGAGGGATTCTTTTGAATTTCGACTGACCGAAATCGGCGCTATTTTTTCCGGGACTTTTTTATATATGTCTAGTTAGGCCTTGGTGCCTAGGCCCCAAAACCAGTCTCAGATATTTTTGATCTTCCATACTTGGCTGGTTGTAAGTGGCCAAAAGTCGAAAAATGAGGTTTCGTAGTTTGGATTTCATTTCCGTAAGGTGGCGAGGACACGGGCGTGTATGGGTTCGTTGGAAAGCTGAGGTCAAGTACTCCTGGGGCAAATATTAACTTCATAAAATTTGATGATAATCGGCCGAAAATATGACTTCCGGAAAATTTCTCAGAATCGATGGAACCTCCGTGAACTTTGATGAGAGCTGTGACCTCACTAATGCAATTATTTGATTAAATTATTACTTATTATGAATGTGGAGGACCTCAGCTTTACACCGATATCCATATTTAGTAGTTAGTAGTTGTGGTATATCAAATGAAAGGTATTGACGAGTAGAACAAAGTTGCTGAACATTGTTTTTGGGTAAGATGCAACATGGGTTTGTTAGGAGGGCTCAAAGGTCGTTCCTCGGCCCTAAGTGTTTTTTGCACATAAATCGAGTAAATCTCATCCGATTTTGCCAGATTTAGTTTTTTATGGAAGGTAATTGAATACCGAAAAGAACGTGGCGAAAAAAGCTTCAAATTTGGTCCCTTGGACTAAGGCCACTACTCGGCCCTAAGTATTTTTTGCACATAAATCGAATAAATCTCATCCGATTTTGCTAGTTTTTGTTTCATTTGAAAGATAATTAAATGTCGAACAGAAATATGGCAAAAAAAGTTTCAAATTTGGGCCCTTTGGACTAAGGCCACTACTCGGCCCTAAGTATTTTTTGCACATAAATCGAATAAATCTCATCCGATTTTGCTAGTTTTTGTTTCATTTGAGAGACAATTGAATGCCGAATAGAATGATGACAAAAAAAGTTTCAAATTTGGGCCCTTGGACTAAGGCCGCTACTCGGCCCTAAGTGTTTTTTGCACATAAATCGAGTAAATCTCATCCGATTTTCTAATTTTTGTTTCATTTGAGAGACAGTTGAATGCCGAATAGAATGATGTCAAAAAAAAGTTTCAAATTTGGGCCCTTTGGACTAAGGCCACTACTCGGCCCTAAGTATTTTTTGCACATAAATCGAATAAATCTCATCCGATTTTGCTAGTTTTTGTTTCATTTGAGAGACAATTGAATGCCGAATAGAATGATAACAAAAAAAGTTTCAAATTTGGGCCCTTGGACTAAGGCCACTACTCGGCCCTAAGTATTTTTTGCACATAAATCGAATAAATCTCATCCGATTTTGCTAGTTTTTGTTTCATTTGAGAGACAGTTGAATGCCGAATAGAATGATGTCAAAAAAAAGTTTCAAATTTGGGCCCTTGGACTAAGGCCGCTACTCGGCCCTAAGTGTTTTTTGCACATAAATCGAGTAAATCTCATCCGATTTTGCTAGTTTTTGTTTCATTTGAGAGACAATTGAATGCCGAATAGAATGATGGCAAAAAAAAGTTTCAAATTTGGGCCCTTGGACTCAGGCCGCTACTCGGCCCTAAGTGTTTTTTGCACATAAATCGAGTAAATCTCATCCGATTTTCTAATTTTTGTTTCATTCGAGAGGTAATTGAATACCCAATGGAAAGTTGGCAAAAAAGTTTGGGTTTCTAAAATAATGTCGTAGATTGTTGGTTTTATTTGAGATTTACTTCGGACGGGCTTTCGTAATTGCGCTATGCGCAATTTTAAAAATGAACACTTTCAGTAAATTTGACCATGCCCAACTTGACTTGCATTTTGGTAACAGATGCATTAGAGGGTTGCAGGCGTATTAGGGTTCCGGGCGTATTACGGCTACGGACGTATTATGGTTACGGACGAAATAGGATTACGGGTCGTACGGGGCTAAGTCGCAGCAAACGCTCCGACTGTTCTGATGCCTTGTTTTTTTTTCAAATTTTACTGTCATTTGCGTGGAGTCATTAATATAGTAAATTTATATGCATTAAGTTTTTATGAATACAGCTGAAAAAATGAACTGGAATCAGTGATGCTTCTGAAGCTTAACAATAAAAAATGAAAGTGCAATGAAATCGATCAAAAATACATTTAGAAAAGTGTCAGTCAAGGGACCTGACCCGCCCAAAAGGTGGGACCTAGAACCAACTTCACGAAAAAAGAAACTCATCAAAAATATTTCACATTTTGTATAAAAGTACAAATCGTATCTTGCGATTCGTAGCATGGAATTACTTCAAATAAAAAATTAGGTCGTTTAACATAATGAACAAGCTTTAAATTAATTACTCTTCGTGCGGAGGTGGCACATAAGCAAATAATTAACAACAAAAGTCGAATAAAATCCTAGCCCAAAAAAAGTAATTTTCTTTACTTTTCATTTTCGGTTACAGATGACGGTTTGAAAATTACATGAGGGGCGAAGACCCCAGGCTCCGATAAATTTTCATCAACGTCGATCCTCTTCCATGGTAAACCATCTATATGAGAGCGAGAGGATTTATTAATTAATGACAACAGAATGGACTTTCTAAAAGCACCGCCGCCAAGACCGCCCATTGGTGCTATTGACAGTGATATAGCGAATGTGGTAAAAGGTTTGTACTTTTATACTACGTATACGTATAACAACACCATTTTCTAGCCATAAATAACATCAAACTGTGAAAAATTTGTTTGGAAATTCACTCGCTCGCATAGATCGAAATTGCGAAGAGCTTTGTATGCGGTTTTATGTATGATTTCTCGTACAAACAAATTTTTTGGTTTTCCTTTTTTCTCGTGTTTGTTGCTACCAATGAGTAATTTAAAAAAAAATAATCCATTTTCAGATGCCTACCGAAACATATTCATTGATAATGGTGGTCCCGATTCATATCTAAGTTCCGACATAAATAATTTTTTGAACGATTCATTCAACGGAACATTTAATTTAAGTAGTACACCAATATCAAATGGGACTGACACAAATACCGATGAAGATGTTACCGAGTTTATTGTTATGCTCGTCACATCGACACTGCTAGGACTAATGATTTTAATGACCGTAATAGGTAAGCTAATTTTCGCCGTGTTTCAACCATTTCGGAAACTTTATAATTGCGAACTATTAATAAAATACGTACCTACAATGGCAACGAAAACGACAGCATGTCTTTATGTTTGTATTCTTCTCTTTGACTATCTTTAGGAAATGTGTTCGTAATAGCTGCCATTATACTTGAACGAAATCTACAGAACGTTGCTAATTACTTGGTCGCGTCGTTAGCTGTGGCTGATTTACTTGTCGCTTGCTTAGTCATGCCTTTAGGAGCTGTATACGAGGTAAAATATAAATTTCGTGTTTATTCCATATAAAATGATTTGGTCTGTATCCGAAAATACGAAAAGAAATTGTTCGAAAATTAAATTAAGATTTTATGTACGCTATTTAGATTAGTCAAGGCTGGATTCTTGGACCAGAATTATGTGATATCTGGACGTCGTGTGATGTCTTATGCTGTACAGCGTCCATTCTCCACCTCGTTGCAATTGCCATGGATCGGTAAGATTTAATTTTGCTCGTATAAAAATTGACCATAAAACACAGTACACGTACAGGCCAAGAAGTACGAAAGTCTTTCATACTAGTTTAAGTAGGAAAAACAATAAAATATTTGACATTTCGTTCGGACTTTAATAGGGTGTTATGATGAAACAGAAAGAATAGTTATTTACGTCACAAGTATCGTTTAATTTCGCGTGACGTATCAAGTAAACTTTCGCCCATCAAAATTGACATTTTTTTACTTTCGGTTCGAATAACAAGCATGAAAATATTTTGACAAGTACCCCAAGGCAAGTTATAATAAACTGGTCTTCGGTCCTCTCGCTCGCATCGTAAGATGTTGAAAGAGAAGCAAATACTTTGACACGTACCCCAAGGCTAGTTATAATAATTAACTGGTATTCGGTCGTCACGCTCCGATTATAACAACTCTATACACTCGTGTGGAAGAAATTACTACTTTTTCGCACACAGAAAATTTAGCGTTCTTATCGTTTCTCGGTGTACACTATTTTTCAATGATATGTGATATACAGTACCGGAATTTTTTCATACAACGCCCGAAGGGCTCTTTTGAGCCAGTCCGGCACTGGTGATATATATTACGTATCTGTTGTTTTATGCAATTTTGGCGAGTTGTAGCCTGAACGAAGTGAGTGCGACAAGCGAGAGTGCATAAAATCAACCGTTCACAACAGATACGTATACTACTTTTCATGACGAGTGACCAAATTACGAGAAAAATTCTGTAATTTTGTCCCAAGGCATGAAAAATCATGTAATGAAAATCTCCTGATATGTAACGAATTTTCATTAGGAATATTCTCTGACTTGTGAAGTAATGAAAAAGTTCCCACATGTAACGACCGCTTTCCGCGGGTGGGAAATGTACGTGTAACAACAATATTCCGGGTGGATAGGCAATAAAATCCATTACATAACTCGGGATAAAAATGAAAAGTCTCTTTTTGATGTGGTTATTGACCTCGCCTCGAATTAACAAAATTCATACGAAAACTCTACTTTTCAATTTTTCGTTCCTTGTAAACAACTAATTAAAACCTATTGCTCTCAGTGGTACAGAAACATCTAAGTTTCAGGTGTTTCAGGTGAAGCAAGTTAAACTGATTACGTGTTTCAAACGATTTCTCTATTCAAAAGAAGCAATGCAATAAGGATTGCTTTTGTTTAATGCAATGTTTGTTTTTTGCTGATGATAAGCAAAGTCAGCGCCGATAAACTGTGCGAAGAAAAGACCTATTGCGAATTTTGGTAACAACTTCAGTAAACATTAAGAGTATTCCAAGTCTCGGCTTTATGCTTGAGTATATCAGTCAAAAACACTCAAAAGAGTAAAAGTGACGCAAGTCCCTGTGCATACTTCCAAAACAACTGATATCGTTGGAGGTGACGCATTCTGCGCTTGTACGCAAAAACTGTAACAGCAAAAATTTTACCAAAGAAATTCTAGAAACAAAATTTTACCAAAAAAAAATTTTGCGTCACAAAGTGGCAGATGGTTCGGACGTATTAGGACATATTCTTGCCTATTTTAAAAAATTTCTTAAAAGTACTTTCCTCAACATCTGCCACCTGCCTGTTACAGTTTTGCGTACAAGCGCAGAATGCGTCACCTCCAGCGATATCAGTTGTTTTGGAAGTATGCACAGGGACTTGCGTCACTTTTACTCGTTTGAGTGTTTTTGACTGATATCAGTTCTTTTGGAAGAATTAGTAGATTGAAAAAATTTAAAATATTTAAAAAATTTAAAATATTTAAAAAATTTAAAAAATTTAAAAAAATTTGAAAAATTTAAAAAAAATTTGAAAAATTTGAAAATTTTGAAAAATTTAAAAAGCTTAATTTAAAAAATTTTGAAAATTTTAAAAAAATTTTGAAAAATTTTAAAAATTTTGAAAAATTTTAAAAATTTTGAAAAATTTTAAAAATTTTGAAAAATTTAAAAAATTTAAAAAAAATTAAAAAACTTAAAAATTTTGAAAAATTTTAAAAATTCAAAATTTTTAAAAATACTAAATTTAGGGAAAAAAAATTGAGGCGAGCAGAGCTTACCAAATACCAAAAGCGAACAGATTTGTTCTACCATACCCATCCACACACACACACACTTAAAGGTGTTCTTATATGGGGCCTATATGGGAACTTCGAGGAGCCCTAGCTCCGAAACAAGGCCGGTTCCCCCCAAATTTTTTTTTTCTGGAATGTCTTAGAATGACGACTAGAATCTACTCCCAAAATTTCAACAAAATCTAAAGAAGACTTTAGAAGATAGGAAACACGGACGGACGGACGGACTAACAAAGTAACGTAGGATTTTTTCATTTCGTTTAAAGTACTGAAATTGACCAAAATGTATGGAAATGGGGCTTCTTGGAAGATTTTTTGCGTGGCCAAATTTTAAGCTGCAAGAACGTGTGATAGCTCGTTGAACTCGTACGGACGCCTATTTTTTTTAACGGTAATTTGGAGTCATTTGTCTTTGAATTGTAGAACTTCAATATTTGCTGTATATATGGTTCTGCAGTCTACGACAAAAAAATATTTTTTCTAGTAATAGGACTTGCGTCACGGGCGCTATGCTAACGCGCGCCCATGATCTAGCATATTTGAGATGAGGCATCCAGTACAACGTGTATAAATTTGTATCCGCTGACAGAAAATAAAAATCACTCAGAGGCAGGTTCCATTTTGTACCGCGTAATTTTGAAGGTAGCCAACAGAAATAGGGGTCTTGTTTATGGTAAAAAATAAATTTATTCATTCGAATAAACTTCTGGCCAAGTGTGATTTCGCCCACATCTCCCAGTTTTAAATTCCAGATTTTTCTTTTTCATAAATATTGCATGACCACGAAGATTCGATGATTAAATTATTTTTAATTTGATAACGAGAACCGACGCGGGAGGAACATACAATAACAGCAAAAATGTCCTTTTTCTTCGAGAAGAGGGTGCATATTTAATGTTTATATTCCTTGCAAACAGCATTATTTTGTATAAAACCGTACTATAGAATATATTCAAAGCAACGCAAACCTTAGCTCGCTTTCGGATTTTTTTTTTTGCGGACGAAAATGATGAATAATTTGGATATTAAAAGAAATTGTTGTTGTCATTAAATTGTCAATATATATAGGTGGAATGAAATACGGTAACAGACCTAAGTTACCGTATGAAAATTTACAAAATAATAGGGATAACGTCCTGCGTGAATGGTAGGAAGAGTGACAACAAATGAGACCATAATTTGAAAATGAAAAACTTAACAAGCAAATAAAAATATTAATACGGATGAGACGCGTGTTTTAGTTGCCGTCACAAAATTTATTTTACAAATTTCTTTCCACTTATCTGTAGTTTAATCTCATCAGCAAATCCCTGGAATGATGAAACATATTTTATCTGCCGTTGGAGAAGTAATTCGTTCCTATAACATTTTTCACTTTAAATTCCGTTTACGTGCAAATTTTAAGGCGATGTAAATGGTGACTTTGTCTACGTGACTTCACATCGTGTTTTTATTCGGTTTGCATTTGGGTTTAGGCACAATATGACCTACTTATTTTTACCAATGAGTACGATAACGTAATAATATGTATACGTACGCGCCCTACCTACATCATCCTATTCAATATTGTCATGCATATATCTAAGCATTTAGATCCATGTAAATACATACTTGCACCATAAAACCCGAGTATTTACGTGGTTTATGAAACACATGGAATGAGACGTTGATCTGGTTCTCGGATAGAATTTGGATTACAGCTATCCTATTTTTCGTGAACCATGTTGTTGAAGATATCGTTAAGTGTACTTTCCTTCCTTGTTTGTGCAATACCAAGCCTGCGAAGGGATTTGAAGATTGCGTACATAAAGCGATAATATATGTACGAAAGCATTGAGCCGTACCTTGTACTTTTCGTAACGTATGCTAAAAGGCTTTTTAGCGAATAAGTTCGGAACAACATTTTGTCTATAGTGTGCCGGAAATGAGTGACAACGTCTCGAGAACTAGCGATAAGAAGTGGAAAAATCCAGTTTTCGTCTGAATTTCATTGATCCGAACCTACTTACTTACTTACTTAGGCGGGCACTACAACGTACTATTTGTTTTGGCCTCTTCCAGCAATCTTCTCCAATCGGACCTATTCCGCGCCAACGGTCTCGAGTCGCGTACATGACCGAGCCATCTTAATCGATTGATTTTGATGAATTTGACTATATCAGGCTCCTTGTAAAGCTGATACAGCTCATGGTTGTATCTTCTTCTCCAGTTGCCGTTCACATTGACACATCTAAAAATTGATCGAAGAATTCTTCTTTCAAAAACCAAAAGTGTCTGTTCGTCACTTTGTGTCATGCACCAAGCTTCCGATCCATATGCTACAACTGATCGAATCAGCGATCTGTACAATTCGCACTTTAGATTGCGGTTGAGTGTTTTTGACCGGATGAGTTTTTGAAGACTGTAGTACCTCCTGTTACCAAGTGTTGACCAGCGACCCAAGGTAAATAAAGCTGTCGACAGTCTCGAAGTGTTTTCCATTCACCTCCAGCGTATGGTCCGTTGGTCTGCTATCAGACAATGAAGTTGTCATGTACTCGGTTTTTCTCTCACTGAGAAAAAGGTCTCAAGGTCCGAACTCAGCACCCCTATCTTCAATTTTCGTGAAATTCTCTTTAACGATGTCAATGTTCCGTCCAATTAAGTCTAGGTCATCAGCATATCCTAACAACTGACTCAACTTTCTGAAGATTGTACCGCTGGTTTCCACGTCGCTCTCTCTTATCACCTTCTCAAGAACAATGTTGAAGAATAGAGCTGCCAGTCCATCGCCTTGTCTAAGTCCTTCCAAGGCTTCAAAGGTATCAGATAGATTGTTCCGAATTCTGACCTTGGCTCTCACATGTGACAGAGTCATTCTAGCCAAATGAATAAGTTTTTTGGGGTAACCAAGTTCCACCATCGCATTCCATAGTTTCCTCCGAAAAACCCTGTCATATGCCGTTTTGAAAATCAACAAACAAACAAACATTGAACTCTCTGCATTTCTTCACGAATTGCCTGATGCTAAACAACTGGTCCGTTGTTGAGCGATCGTTGCGGAATCCACCCTGGTATTCACCAGTTGTTGGTTCCGAGTACGCCATGAGACGCTGCCGTAAAATATCCGCAAATATTTTGTACGCTGTGTTCAACAGATCCGAACCTAAGGTCAATAATCACACCAAATCGTGAGTTTCCATTTTTTCCCGAGCTATGTATTGCGGCCAGAAAATGCATCATTACCGTACTGAATTGTTGGCAAATTTTTGTTGAGGCGTGTTGGATGCATTCCTTGCCTTCGGCTCGACAAACTACCTTCCCACTCGCCTCAACAAAAAATGTCACAGAGAGGTTCTTTTGAAAAACAGCCGACCGAAATCGGACGCATAATCCAATGGAGTTATTATATGATGGTAAACACGACCCTCTACGGCTCGTGTAACTGGAGAAATTTCTGTAAGAAAGGTGCAAGTTTTCGGTTTTTGATCACCTCACACTAGCCACACTAGCCTTTGAGCTACATTCGTGTATGAAAATGGTGAAAATATTTCGTGGTCAGTCGAGAGAAAGAAAACCGACGACAACAATTTTCAAATCGTTTTTGAATAAAAGGACTCGGCATTATTTCCTATATGTCCCACTTAACAACAAAGTGCTTGCATTCAATCGTAACCTTTGACATGTCGTCTACCTTCCAGTAACTACATATATCGATAAAAACTGTTTGATTTATTATTTATCAATATTCATGAGCTGAATACTTTTTGATGAACAACTTGTTCATTGAATATGTTTGGGATGTCGTAAAGCTATCTTGCTTTATTATTTTACGCAAACCTTCAAAAAAGTTTTTGTATCGCTATTATTGCTTAATGACACAGTCAAACAAACTTTCAAGTTGGAATTGAATATTTGAATACGATACAAATAAATAAGAAAGTTTTATTCCTTTATATCCTCACGAGAACGTACACAATTTCGGGCATGAAATGAGATATAGTCAAAAATAAATACTAAAGAAGTACGGAATAAATCAAACGGAAGCGAGTGGAAAGCTGGAAGATGACTTTTAATGGAGAATGGGAGAATTGTTATTCGGTTGCGCAAATGAATGGATATCTGAAATTTTTGTTTTGTAATTTTGTGAACTTATAAGATTTTGAGGCAATAATTCAATGTTTTCCTTTAGTTAGACTCGGGCGGCGTATATGGGGCTTATTGGTTCACTACCACTTTTGTGACACTTTGAATTCGAATCACAGTAGAACGTGCCAAATCAGAAACAAGAAGTCTATTTGTCTGTGTACTTACCATCGCAAGCAAAGTTCGAAAGCGGTAGTAGTATCCACTTAATCAAATGGACGACAAAAGTCGCATCATGGGCGCGCGTTAGCATAGCGCCCGTGACGCAAGTCCTATTACTAGAAAAAATTAAAAAAAAAATTTTTGTCGTAGACTGCAGAATCATGGGCGCGCGTTAGCATAGCGCCCGTGACGCAAGTCCTATTACTAGAAAAAATTTACAAAAATTTTTTTTGTCGTAGACTGCAGAACCATATATACAGCAAATATTGAAGTTCTACAATTCAAATACAAATGACTCCAAATTACCAATAAAAAAAAGGCGTCCGCACGAGTTCAACGAGCTATCACACGTTCTTGCAGCTTAAAATTTGGCCACGCAAAAAATCTTCCAAGAAGCCCCATTTCCATACATTTTGGTCAATTTCAGTACTTTAAACGAAATGAAAAAATCCTACGTTACGTTGTTAGTCCGTCCGTCCGTCCGTCCGTGTTTCCTATCTTCTAAAGTCTTCTTTAGATTTTGTTGAAATTTTGGGAGTAGATTCTAGTCGTCATTCTAAGACATTCCAGAAAAAAAAAATGTGGGGGGAACCGGCGTCGTTTCGGAGCTAGGGCTCCTCGAAGTTCCCATATAGGCCCCATATAAGAACACCTTTAAGTGTGTGTGTGTGGATGGGAACAAATTTGTCAAATTTTCAAAATTTTCTTAAATTTTCAAAATTTTCTTAAATTTTCAAAATTTTTCAAAATTTTCAAAATTTTTCAAAATTTTTAATGTTTTTCAAATTTTTCAAAATTTTTTAATCTACTAAAATTTTGTTTCTAGAATTTCTTTGGTCAAATTTTTGCTGTTACAGTTTTTGCGTACAAGCGCAGAATGCGTCACCTCCAGCGATATCAGTTGTTTTGGAAGTATGCACAGGGACTTGCGTCAATTTACTCTTTTGAGTGTTTTTGACTGATTGGATTTTAGTGACAACGAAATATCAGCCAAAAAATCCTTAAAGGGGTAAAGTGACGTAGTTCAGGTGGTGAACAAAAAGCTGAATGAAAAGGTGGTGTCGTAGCTCATGATCGTACCAACATGACTGGTTTAACATATATTTTTGTGGTTCCACGCCGCCTATTGGCTTGACCCTTAACATTGTCTCAGACATGCGTCCTTATTACAAACAATTCAAGGTTTTAGCCTTATTTACAGTTACTTCTTTCAAATTTATACTTTCACCAATTTATTATTTTTTCGGAATTCGAACGGGATAACAAACAACAGCTTTTGCAGTTAACGAGATCAAAATCTAATCTAGTAAGTTTTTAAACTTGAGGGTGGGGTCAAGTAAGAATTCACGCCGTAAGTACGTTAAACTTCAAAAATTTTGTCGCATCGAAAACTGATTGAAAACTGCCACTTTATAAAAACGATAGGTACGTCAAAATAAACAGTGATGCGTTATATTTTGAATTTTGAAGCGCACTTACAGTGACAGTTGCCAAAGCTAAGCTTTGCTAAGAATCTAATTGAAGCCTTAAACGCGCCCAAAATATTCAAATTTTCATCCACTTTACAAAAACTACTAGCATGAACACTGAATTGACAAGTGTCAAGTGACAAGACTTAGGATTGTTTGTATTATATGTTTTAACTCATAGAACGAAAGCAAGTCATCTATCTGTACAACATAAACGCAGTGCCTACTGTGATTTCATCAGCCTCCGAATATTTTAGATGTTCATGCTAAAAGCAGGGCTGTCATTTTATTTTAAAGTTGAGGCGGACTTCCGTTCTTAATTGCTGTATCTTAGAATAATTTCGATTTTTATCGAAAAATTTCTCCTCATTTTTCCTTAATTTCAACCAACCATTTCCTTATTTCTCCTTATTTTTGGGCTAAAACCTCCTTATTTCCTTAACAAGGAGTCCAAATTTAGAGTAAGAGGCCTGACGTAGTTCCTAGTGTCTTTACAAAACAATTGATCGCGTTCGAGTTCAATAATTTTATCAAAGAAAATGTTCAGACACAAAATTGCGTAACAAATTGCAGATTTGCCTTCCTTTAAAAAAAATTTAATTTATTTTCTAAGCTTTCTCAACATCTTGCAATTTGCTATCCAATTTTGTCTGCAAACATTTTATTTGTTCCGACGCCGAATGCGATCAGTTATTTCTTTGGTGAAGCCACAAGGACTTTCTTTAACCCTAATCTTTATAGGGTTATATGACTCATATCCGGCACTTCGATGATCCCAAAAGTCCGGAAGAAATATACCTGACAATACTTCAATTCTCGCACCGGGAAGATGGTAGACCATGTAATTTCAGAAACCAACATACCATCATCTCGATAATGCCAAAAGTTCAGAATAGGATCCAAATAAACTGAAAGAATCATAAAACTTACTGACATATTTCTGGCCAAGACATTCTTTAAAACGATTGAGTCAGACAGTCTGACAATACTTCGCCTTGTCTGGATGAAGAGATGGAGACAAACTTTCTTCCACAACTTAGTTCAGGAAAGTTTTTTTTTTTCACAGAAAAAGAAGTAACAATTTAATTCCCTTAAAATTGGCCTTATATAACGAGGCATGTATGTATCAAGTAGTACACATTATGTGTACAACACTACATTTCCACGACATTTCCACGAGTCAAAACAAGAAAATACTTTCAATTATTCTCAATAAATCGATCTATAAGATAATAGGGACAATAAGGAATCTACAACCATCACCCTTTGCTTACGCAATTTAACGTATACGTATACACCCTGTGGAATAAATATTTTTCCTGAAAAGAATTTGTATTAACACAAAGTTGGACGCAAGATCCCAAAAAAAAAACTTTTTAATGTTCCACAGAGATTACGTTTTCTTTTGAACATTGCGTTATACTCTCCGTAATGCACAGTAAGGAAAGTGTTAAACATATAATCGAATAAATCAAATACTTGAATGGAAAGTATCCTCAAAAACACACAAGAAAACAAAGCCTAAAAATACTTTGCCAAGCGCACTATTTCTATAGAGCTTTTTATATTCAATCAAACTTAAAGCTGGCTTTTGTTCAAACATAAAAACCTTTTTTCTGTATCGGTAGGTATATGGTTTGTTTTTGTTTTTTTTTTTTTTTCGATAAAAGACTAAGTAAGAGGGAGAGAATGTATAACTATAGGACCGTGTATACTAAGAGCACATAAATGCTCGTATAATTGTGAACATGTTCGAAGCAGGGTGTAGACCTCTTCAAATCTTTAACTTTTGGATGATCTGAGATCTTTGTATTATCTCCGTAAATGTGTATACCATACCTAGATTCAGGAAAGTAAAAATAAAAACTTTTCCTTTGTCAAAATGGTAATAAAATATAAATCAAAAGCATTAAGCCTCCCTAAATCCCAACAGAAGAGTCGTAATAAATTTATTTATTCTTCTTCTATTTTGTTCAAATTCATCCATTTTTTATTTTGTTTTGTTGCCATTTTGTTTGTTTTTATTCCTGGACACAGAGCTACCGTCCCGGTCGTTCATACTCATTCAAAAATGATGCACGTAAATTTCAATCAATTTCTTTTCCACTTTAGTTACTGGGCTGTGACGAACGTCGATTACATTCATTCACGAACTAGTGGTCGGGTAACAATTATGATTGGACTTGTATGGACTGTATCGATTGTTGTTTCACTAGCTCCGCAATTCGGTTGGAAAGATCCTGAATATATGCAACGAATTGAACAGCAGAAATGTATGGTATCGCAGGATGTTGCGTACCAGGTATATATTAAGAACAATATATTCAACATAAACAACAGACTGCAATTATTTATTCATTTTGTACAGGTCTTTGCTACGTGTAGTACATTTTATGTTCCTTTACTGGTGATATTAGTTTTATATTGGAAAATTTATCAAACAGCGCGTAAACGAATTCATAGGAATAGGAGGCCAAAACAAACAACTTCCGCAAATAACAACCAGGTAAGATATCATCACCAGTCATATTAGGATAAAACAATACCCATTATGACAAAATTTTCAATTTTTTTTTTGTCCCACAACTATATTATCGTTGTACTCTCGATTTACGTAGCAATGTAAAGTTAACGAAAAATTACTTTTGTTTTCAGCTGTTTTTGCATTGTCATAAAATGTCAAACTTGCATTTGCTGCCAACTTTCTTTGATTGGTTCATTTCAATAGAGAAAATTTAGGATCAAATTCAAGTTTGATATTATGTATTATGTTATGTCAATGCGAAAAGAGCTTAAAACGAGGCTTAAAACGAAATCCATTACAAAACGCGAGATAAAAATGAAAATTCTCTTAGCGTGTTAATTGATATCGGCTTCGCCTCAGATCAGAAAAATTCACACGAAAATTCTACTTTTTATCACTTACACCTTACTTTTCATGCTTTTGAAACCCAAGCCAACTTTTTTGTTTTACTTAGGTGTGTAATAAGCCACTTTTGATCCTAGAGCAAACAAAAGCATGTAATAGCATAAAATAGTATGAATAGGTGAAACTGAATGTTCTGCAAAACAGTGACGTTTTCTATGTAATATCTCGTTACTGTTTTATAAATTAAATTGAGTGAACTGAATCAAGTGAACGATCAATCTTGCTAATCATTTTTATGTAATTTGTTTACAATTTATATTTTGACGAAGTCATCTAGACTGTGATTTATCTCAAGAATTTTATTTTTGCCCTGGCTATTTATTAATTTAAGTTTTATTTAATTTTTATGTGTAAATTATGCCGTAAATGTGTTATACATTGTATTCCGCACGGCATAGTCTAAGGAATGATGAGTGAATAAAGTACATTAAGGTACCGGTGAATATACCGAGAATTAATACTCTTCTCTATATTGCACAAACACGAGTGTAACGAGTGTACGTGTAATATACAGAAGAGTATTAGTGCGTGGTATATTCACTGGTATCTTATAATGTTTTATTGTATTGCGGAAACGATCAACTTATCGATATATTAATGTAGGATATATTTACCTAGATAAATAACAATGACGTCATATCAATGGAATAATTGAGAGAAATAATGTTATAATAATAATACACTCTGACACGTATAGTAATAGTACATTACTATACCAGTGAAGTAATTTGATATCTCGTATCCAGATGAGTAAAAGTATCCGAGGGCTTCAGCCCGAGGTAATTTTTATCATCGTGATACGAGATATCAAATTATTTCACGTGTAAAGTATAACGTTTTACTTTACGAGCGAGGGAAAAGGTTTTCACTAGTGAGGGAATAGCTACTTTACCTCACTAGTAAAGTAAAGACATTTTTCGTATCTTTACATTGCTATCAAAATCAGCAGTTATTGTGAATGTTCTTAGTTGTTCAATTTGACGTTGAATAATGGTTAAGTGTGCACGTATGTATCGAACAACAAAGAAAGGTATCATGTACGATAACAATATTCAAATACATTGGATATTGTGGGTTGATATGTAAGTAGATGAAAGCAGAGTTTCGTTTACTGTAACCAATTAGCTTGACTTAAATTAATTACTAAACAACGACACACAAAATATTGTCGCTATCACATTTCCGTTAATTTGTGTACATTATTCATCATCGATAGATTTGCATACTAAATTTATTGCCATAATCCAACTTTAATCCGTTACTGATAATCAAATTATAATTATGCATCCCTCCCAAATACGATTAGAAACAATAAATCATCGTAAATATGTTGACTCAATATAAAGGATTTATTTGCGTTCGGAGTTCAAATAAACCGTTTATTGATGTTAACTATAAACTTTAGCTCTATGTAAATTTTATCGCTACGCAATTACTGTGGGGTGGTAACTGGAAAACCAAAATCAATTTTTCATTTTGACCAATTTTGTGATTAGAAATATATTTTGATTAACAGACACTTAGGTGTCTGTTTCAAGTGTGCAAATTTGTAGGTTATGGTATATAAGCCTAACCACATTGAACCTAATTGAATTCCCGTAATTATTTAAAGTAGAAGTGGCTATCGTCCAGTGTGGAAAATAAAGTGTTGTTGCAACAAAGCCAATATCAAGAAAAAAATAATTAATTAAAGCACCTGACCTCTGGACTCTGGAACACTGGAATACTATTTTCAAACCCCTTATCTCCAAGCAAATATGCGGCCGGTTTAAAAACTAATTACTGTCCTGAGGTCATGTGCTATACTTCTAAAATCTGTCGAGTAGTAAAAAATTATTTATTTTTGACACCGAGTTTGTTGGAGCGACATCTTTCAGTATTTGTAGATTACGTTGGATGCTGCGAAAGTAATTCATTACACAAGGACACAATTTTGTGATACGAGCAAACTCACGAGTAAGTTTTTGAGCAACAAGCTTCGGTAACTGTTTTCGAGACAAGTGTAGTGTTTGCATATCCGAGCCGAAGGCGAGTGGCCGACGTTCCAAAATCATTTCTCAAATTCATAAATAAATATTTTTGTGGTGAAATGTTTGTTTTTCAATTTCCACTAAAGAAACCCAGCCACCAATGAATTACAAATTTTAGTTTTTCAGTAACAGTTCTATACTCGCCGTAATGTGATATCACCGACAATTTTCATATTTCGGTTTACTAGGTGCAAAATGAATACAACGCGAAAATTTTCATTACTTGAAAGAACTGTCAAAGTCAAAAGAACCCAAAATGTGCCCTAGTGTGGAAATGATCTACTTCGCAGGGGGTATACAGCCGTGTAATAGTCAATAAAATAATGAATCGTACTCTGTCGGTAGAGTGGACACAGAATAAACTGAAGTGATGCCGTAATCCCTCTCCGTATTCAATTTTCTTTTTAGTTTTCGGCGAATCAAATTAATTTCACATATTTATTGATATTACATTAATGTAACATTAACCCTGACACTACAACGCTACAATGAAATCGAACAAAAACTGTACAGATGACAACATATAGGTTGTGAGTGTGTTTCCCCGTTATCCCTTACACATGTTTGGCAATGATTTGTTCAAATCTTAATATATCTTTGGCATTACAGAAAACATGTCCGTATCGTATCGAAAATATGTCTTCTTAAACCGTTTCATATAAAGGCAACGGCAATGTACTAACTATTCACAGCGCCGTTATATTACAAGAGCATTGTATAAAGATGGAATGGTAGTCAATAGGTAATCCCCATATTTGATGGGTTTTATCTAACATGGAACGTTGTTAAAGTAATCTTCACTAACAGGGGTCAAAGGAAATAAATGTCACACAATTGTGATATGGGTAATAGTGGCTCTAGTTAGTTAAATATAAAGTTATTTAACCGAAAATCTATTTGTACGTTATACATAATAGATCTCGAGAAACTAACATTTAACGAACGAACGACTAACTCATGAAGCGATGCTAAAACATGAATTCTTGAAAACCCATTTTGCTCGCAAAACTTAAATATTTCATACAAACACCGTTTTACTATATATATATATAACTGAAAGCAATATGTTTCCGAAAATGATTCGGTGTCGTTATATTTATATCAAACCAAAAATAAGAGGTCATCCTCATTTCATCCGTCCGCTTTATTTATTGTGGAAGTGTATCACTCTTCGTGTAAACCAAACTTCGTTATGTTCGGGATTTTCCATTTCTATGTACATTTTAGATGTGGTGCTATAAATGTTTTTACATTTCTTGTATATGGGATGTGATGTGATTGCCGTTACATTTGATATGGTCTGGGGCTGAAGCCTTTTAAACCTCACATGTTGTATAGTGACCAAGCCAAACTTTTGTTTTGTGTAATTATCATTAAGTATTTAACATCATTCAAAGAATGTTGGAAACTAACAGACACACACTGTCTTCTGGTAGATATTTAGATATGTTGGTGATTAGCTGGGAAATGTTAAACAAATGCAAAATGAGGATTTTAAATGTTTTATTGGCTATTTGGGCAATAAAAATGATACTTTTCGGGTGAATTTAATTTTAACGCAAACTTCTACTAATCCGATTGATGTAAAATATTACAAGGACTTTCAGAATTGTATTTGGGTGTGAAATAGAGGTGAGCGGGCTACCCGAAGTTGGCCAAAAACTCGGCCGAACCCGAACCCGATTCAATTTTAACGGGCTTCGGGTTGTTCGGGTTTCCAAAATTCAATTCGGGTCGGGTTCGGGTCGGGCCGGGTTTTAAATTTAAAATCTAAAACCGACCCGAATTAAAATTTTCTATGTAAAGTCACGGCGTCGGACATTTATAAGTGGATCTAACTTAGTCAATTTCGTTTTTCTTGGAAGAAATTCAAGATACTGTTTCAAAATGAAATATTTTTTTGCGTTTTCCAAAAATTTCAGTTCAGGGTCAAAGGCTTCAGTATCTGTCGGGTTTCGGGTTCTCGGGTTTTAAAAATCGATTCGGGTCGGGCTTTGAAAAAACCTCGGCCCGCTCACCTCTAGTGTGAAAACAAAAGATAACAGCGAGCCAATGCGTACATAAACGGCATGTGTCGTTTGTACTCTGTACTCAAATTCACAATTTGTTACAGAATTTAATTTAGAGATGTAGGATGGAATCACAAAGCTAGAACTACAAAAAAGTTTAATACGTTGAGTTAGATGGTCCAATGCTTAGTGTAGCACCGACGTAAGTCTTGTGCCGATGTTCGCACTGAACGTTTATTAGAGAGTGATTGTTCTGAGGACAGTACACCGTATTGATATGTTTCTGAACCTTAAGAGGCACCGGTACTTAGCTAAAATTGTAGCCTACATTTGTGTGCCTCATATTTCATTTTTGATGATATCTTATCTTTCCACCAGAATCCTTTTTCAAAAATGTAAGACCGCAATTCCGACCAATTCCGAATGTGTTAACTTTAAACAGAAAAAACATTTCCTTCGCTAGGTAGGGAAAATGGACTTTCTATCCCTAGGGAAAAGTCTTTCCCTCCTTCGTAAAGGAAAACGTCATACTACACTCGGGAAATAATTTGATATTTCGTATCACGATGAGTGCATTGACTCATCGTGATACGAAATATTAAATTCCTTCCCTTGGTTGTAGTCGTTTGACCAGCTCTGAGAAACGTGAGCAGTTTATGAAAATTTCGTTAAACTGCCACTTTTCTCAGAGCCGGTCAAACTGCTACAACCATTTGTGTATTATCGGTTGAAAGCTAACCCATTCGTGGTCGGAATTGCGGTCGTACATTTTTCAAAAAGGATTCTGATGGAAAGATATCATCAAAAGTGAAGTAGGTTAACACCATTTTGCTTTTAAACAGGCGTCATTCACCCGTATCGCGACACATTGGCATCTTGTTTGACTAAAATCCGTCGTTTTAAAAATCGAAATTTCTCTTCACCAGGATTTTTTTTTGGGAAAATACTTTCAAAAATTTTATCGAATTTTTCTAATTTTTGCCAATTTTTACCAAAATAGTTTTCGACAAAATACAGAAAATAATGTGGAAGCAAATTAAAATGATCGACTATCCAGATTTGAAAGCCAGTATAGTCTTATAGCCAGTATAGCCCATTTGAACTGTTTATATTGCATTTGTTAGGTTTATTATCTGTATACTTGGAAGTATAAAAGTGCGCGCGCAAGCTTAATACACCGAAAAAACATTGTGAATTCATTCATTCATTCATTTATTAAGTATAGTTTCCACTTAAAAATAGCACTCCGTTAAGCCTCCGTCTACATGACAGTTGTAAAATAGAACAAAAGAACTGTCACGCAAACGTAGTGGAAATTGAATTTATTTCAATTTTTTACTCCGTTTACGTGACAGTTCCTTTGTTCCATTTTACAACTGTCATGTAAACGGAGGCTAAACGGAGTGCTCGTTTTAAGTGGAAACTATACTTTACAGTTAATACAAGTGGATTTACATAAATCAGTTAATTAAAGCGAGGGCAAAATAATTTCAAATAATTCAAAAACTCAGTGCAAGAGCAAAGAGTTGTCACAAAAGGTAGAATTTCATAAGAACAATCGATAATCAAAAGGAGTTGACTCGTCAAAAACACATATAGAACAAAGAGACAAAGTAAAAATATCACAGCATCGAATCACAGTTGTAAAAATTGGCTTAGAGCTGAGTCAGATACTTGATGCAGTGCTTTACGGAATTCGGCATTTGGTAGCGTTGGGTCAATAATGTCCGAAATTGCATTAAACATCCGGCAGGCATTGTGTAGGGGTGAGTGATATGATCTGGTCGTTCTGGCTGCTGGAATGAAGATCAAACCGTTGTGCATTGTGAACCGTGTATTGACAGTCATACGGGAGCGAAGCTCTGGTGAATTGATTTTCCCAGTAAGCAACGAGTGAACGAATAGAATGGATGCATCCGTTCTCCGTCTGATCAATGTTTGCAGGTCGAACCTTGCGCACCTCTCTATGTATGGACTAAGAACGTAGTCGTTGTCTGCACGATTGAGATAATCGGCATTGAGAAACATGACAAACTGCTTTTGAGTGCTCTCGATGGTGCGTCTATGAGTCAAATAGTGTGGTGACCAAATGCAGGATGCAAATTCCAGGTTGGATCGAACCAGTGCTTTGTAAACGATTTTCATGGCACTATTGTCGAGTGATGTTCGTTGGCGCGTTACAAAATTCAACACTGATCTGGATTTGTTGCTCACATACTCGTAATGTGAGATAAAATTCATCTTTATGTTCAGTTGGATGCCAAGATCGAAAACGTTATCGGTCCGTTCGATCGTCTCACCGTTCAAAACGTAGTCGAAGATTATTGGCTTGGTTTTCATGGTATACGTCATGATTTTGGACTTCGTCCGATTGATTTCGAGACCGTTGTCGCAGCACCATTTGAAGAATTGATTGATTGCTGATTGCAGCTTGATCGCGTCGTCAACCGATTTGATGATCCGGTCATCAGCGAAGTTGAGACAGAGAATGCATTCCATAATTACGTCGGAGTCATTGAAAAACATAAGGAAACTGAAGACGCCCAAAATGGATCCTTGGCCGATACCGGATAGAACGTTATAGAATGTTATACAAATCGATCGAAAGCTTGTTATTTAGTTCTATACTCGTTTTCAAATCATGATACTCTAAAAATCATCATAGTCGATCATTTTAATTCACCCTGCCTTTATGAAAAAATGTTTTTTTTTTTTAAATATCGAGGGATATTTACTCTTTTCATCAGAGACTATTTTGAGAAATCTGATTTCTCAAATTTCTCAAAAATTTCACAAATTTCCACAAATTTTTTAAAGCTTTAAAACGTGTTTTAACGATGTAATTTTATGTCCAGAGAGACACAAAATTAATCAGAGAACTCGTACTGTCGAAAGAGAGCAACTGAAATTAATTTCAGCCCTCGACATTCAGATTTCACGTGTTTATCGAAATTAGCTCTCTCAATTGGTTCCAAAAACCTTTAAGAGCGCTCACCCCTTGGCAATTTTCTAGCCAACATTTCTGCGCAAAAATATTCATTTTTTGATGATTACTTTGAACCAAAATCTTTTTTTGAAAAAGTAAAACCATTAAAGCATGCAAAAATGTGTTACTTTTAAGGGAAAAATTGGTTTGTGGTCGATAACTTAACCGACTTGGAGAACCCTTGCACTGCAAAGTTTGCAGAACACATAAATTTACACATTTGCAAAGGTGGAATAAGTGGAATAAGTTATCATCCACAAACCAATTTTTCTCTTCAAAGTAACACATTTTTGCATGCTTCAATGGTTTTACTTTTTCAAAAAACGATTTTGGTTCAGAGAAATCATCAAAAAAGGAATATTTTTGCGCACAAATGTAGGCTAGAAAATTTCCAAGGGGTGAGCGCTCTTAATGTATTATCAAAATTGTTATACACTTAACAAAGTTAATTTTCCATAATTTTATTCAGAAAAGCAAGAAAAATATTTTTTTTTATTTTGTAAATTTTTGAGAAATATTTCTCAAATTTCTTTAAAATTTCTCAAAAATAGTTCGTGCTTTTCATCTTGAAACATTGGTACACTTTGTGTAAAATAAATGTTCATCCAGTTGTGTAAAGATGAAATACAGTCTTGTTCTAGCCTTGCACAAACCTAAAATTTAGTTCACAAAAAATGCGTGTTCTAAACGATTCTTTTTGTACATAAATATTTCATCAGGTAATCGCTAATAATAAAATTTATTGTGCGTGTTGCTTCAGCTGCGTATATATTATTAGCAAAAAAATATTTGATTTATTTATTCAATAAACTTTCCAATCTATTCGGTAATCATGATTTTTAATATAACGCAGACTGCGTAGAGTTTTCATAACATTTATTGAATTTTTACTTTATTAACCCACAAAATGTATTTTACTTCCTCATGAAAGTACTTTATTACATTGAGTGGAGAGAGTGTATTAAAGTACTAAATTGTCCGGACTGTACGAACACATAGAATTTATATTATATACTAGTGGAGTAACCCCGGCTTTACACGGGATTCAGCACGCGCCAAAAATATTTTCAATATTTGCAAAATAGATTTCAATTTTTCTGTACTTGTCAGAGAGAGATGTTTGCGGTGGTTTCGTCTCATTTCAGTTTTAAAGCGGAAAAAACATAGATCGTAACTCGTTATGAAAGCGGAATTTTTCAGGACACGTCGTAAGCTTGTCCTGAAAAATTCCTCTTGTCTCATCACTCGTAACGAAAAATACTATTTTCCAAAGTATTGTCGCTCAGCAGATACTGGTCCGATTGAAAAACTAATTTCGTTGCCAGGTTCCTGAGATCGTTTACACACATAATTTCTCGCACGTCCCAGTAGTCGCAGTCGGTATGTCGAATTTCAAGTCTCTTGTACATTTTACACTAGCAAACATTAAACTTTATATTATAGATAAATGTACAGTATTTTCCCGTTAAAAACTTCACATTTTTCGTTTTATTTTCATTTTTCCACACTGGATGGCTTGGCTACGCACACATAAGTTTCATAAACCATCCACTTAATCTAATATTGTAAATCGTCTTTTTTTCTCTTTTTTCTTTATGCAGATTAATCTAAAATAAAACTTTTAATGGAATCACACTTTTCTTTTGATATTTTCCACTTGGATCTTATTCGCATTGCATTTGTTGTTATATTATTATAGAGTTGAACTTCCTTTTTCGAAATCGTTCCAATGAAAAACTTTTTCGAAGTGCATATTTTTCCGGTTTCACAGCTCATAATGTGCATTCCAGAAAATTCATCAAACTTTTTTTTTTCATTCTCTCAAATGCAGGGCACGAGAAAATAAAAAACTCAAATAGAAAATTTTACATCAAAAATTTTCTGTAAAGGTTATTTCTGAATATGTTGGAGGAGGGGTGAGTTTCGCATGATATATATGCCATCACATCGCATCATTTCATAACTCACTTGTTATATTTGTACTTATACCTTAAGTGCGAGCGGTAGATAATACAAGTATAATATATACTTTCGACGTAGGTATATATTAACACATACCGAGCAGGATATAAAATTTTTCTATTTTCCCTTTACTTTAATATCATAGAAAATATTTTATGTGTTAACCCATTTCACCTACAGTTAAGTTCCATTTAAAAAAAAAAACTTCAATTCAACCTACCAGTTCTGTGGAATATTTTTATGTATGTTCGCTTCTGTACGGATGGTCCTACATAGCATAAAAAAAATGAATTCATAAACTTTCTAAGAGCAAAGTTTTCAAAATTAAAATACAAAATTGAAATGTACATAATTTATAAATGGAATAAATTTGAGTTTTCTTTATGTTTTGTGAGATTGAATGGAATCATATCGAAGTTATTAAACTGACAAAAAAAAAACGATCGAAGTTTACAATAATAATTGTATACAAGCAGTGAACGTATTTACTTCACCATATTATATAGTACACACTTGTCACGAAGAAGTCGAGGCTTTCCGAATTGAATTAAACTTCTAGTTAAGTAATTTTGACATCCGAACACCGCGCGTATGTGATGAAAAACATTAAACACCTTTATTAACAAATATAAAATTTTACAATCAACGATTAAGTTTTCTGTTTAAATTTAACTACAGTGAACGACATCTCAAATGTCTTTCTGTCATTTTTTTCAGAGAATGTCATTGTGAATTTGCAATGACACAATAAAATTCTCACAAAAATTTGACAGTGAGACATTTGAGATGTCGTTCACTGTATTTCAATAAAACAAACTTTCTTTGATTTTCGTATTTTGAGGAATTGTTTCGATGATTGTTGCTACTTTTCCACGTTGTATAGTACAACTTTTTTTTTAAATAAGGGGTCATTCACAAATTACGCACTCACCTAAGGGGGGAGGGGGGTCAGAAATTAGACATTTTTATATGAAAAACGCGTGCGAAACGGGGGGGAGGGGGTCAAAAATTAACCGTACACCGCGTGCGTAATTTATGGATGGCCTCTAAAGAATGATATACATGAAAATTCCGAAAGTGGTTTGACCAAACATTTTTGCCTAGCTTTCGACTGTTTCAAGGCTGAAAATTTTTATTTTTGGACACTTACTCACTTGAAGCTATGAGATATTACAAATTCTTTTCGTTAAACTTACGCTTACTTATAATCAGTAAAAAACTTCATAATTTCTTTCTTTAGTTTCCTTAACATTGTTTTGTTTACGTTTGTCACTTGACAAGTCACTTGTCACTCAAACATCAATAGGTTTGTTCCAAGTAACTGTAAACACGAACTTTGACAACCCGAACAACGACAATTTCATCCATAGCAACGTCGCTTACGTGATATTTCATACAAATCGAGCAACGTCGCCTACGCGATTTACACAGAGATATTATTGAGGTTATGGTTATATGGATGAAATTTGACAATTCATATGGCCTTGGAACAAACCTATTGCAACTTCATTTCATTGTTACATCTTCGCGGGGGGTTTGCACGGCGGCGTTTTCCACTATTTACGATCAGATTACAGAACACATTATAAAACGTATTTGAATAACAAAAGAAAATTTAATAACGAAATATCTTTTTAAAATTTACTGACGCTTTTTTCACACTAAGAATGCCTCATCGATATGGTAGATTGGCACACGAGAAGAACGAAAATTCGGAAATATATCACACATACAACGACACAAAATTTCTAAATATTGACCACAATATCGTGGCGTGGCGAATGTTTGACCAAGTTGGAACATTCAGAGTATCATGCCTGCACGTTAGTAATTTTTTTTAGGGACTAAGGAACATATACACAGCAACTTTTTGACTTTTACTCCTTGCCTCTCATGACTCTTAAAGTATGATAATCTTGGCGTCAATACGAGTTCAACGAGCTATCGCACGTCTCATAAGGTTCAAAATTGGCCGAGATATTGCATTTCAAAGTCTAGATTTTTCTATGGGAAGGGTCAGATTTGACCCATTCTGAAATGATGAATTTTACCAACCTTGTGGAATCTATCTCGAGAACGGCGCCTATGATTTTGCTGAAATTTTGGGAGTAGTTTCTGGGCATGATTCTAAAACTTTTGGCAAATCTGCCATTTTTAGCAATTTTTAGCCCCGTACGAAGTACTGGGGGCTTATAAGATTAATATGCCGTTTGTAACACGTCGAATTGGAAGGAGACAGTAAGGACAAAGCATTTGGTTATGTTCATAGATGACGAATCCGCAATAAAAAAAATGTCCGTCCGTCCGTGACCCCTCTAGCTTGAGTAAATCACAACCTTTTTTCAAAATTCTTTTTTTTTTCCCGATTGGTATCGACAAAAGTAAGGTCAAGTTCGAAAATGGGCATGGTAGGGTCGGCCCTTTCAGAGCTAGGGCCCTATAGGTGTATTTCAGTCTTTCGACGATATATACCGAAATACGCACGCAATAGCTGCTTGTGATATATCAAATGAAAGGTATTGACGAGTAGAACAAAGTTGCTGAACATTGTTTTTGGGTAAGATGCAACGAGAGCTTGTTGGGAGGGCTCAATGGCGAAAAAAGTTTCAAATTTGGGCCCTTGGACTAAGGCCGCTACTCGGCCCTAAGTGTTTTTTGCACATAAATCGAGTAAATCTCATCCGATTTTGTTAGATTTAGTTTTTTATGGAAGGTAATTGAATACCGAAAAGAACGAGGCGAAAAAAGTTTCAAATTTGGGCCCTTCGACTAAGGCCGCTTTGTGGCCTTCTGTGGTTTTTGCTCATAAATCGAGAATATTTCATCAAACTTTGCTTTGTTTTGTTTGACAGATAATTCAATACCGAAAGAAAATTGATAAAAAAAGTTGTAAATTCGGATTCTTAAAATTACATGGTAAACTTTTGTTTTATACTTGAGAAGTACTTTGTACGGGCTTTTGTAATTGCGCTAAGCGCAATTTTAAAGATGAACACTTACAGTTAATTTGCAAAAATAGGCAATAATGTCAAGTACGCAATAAGGTTACGGAAGCACTTTGATAACGGACGAATAAGGGTTACGGGCTTATTAGGGCTACGGTCGTATAATGGTTTCGGGCAAAATAGGTTTACGGGTAGTACGGGGCTCAGTCGCAGCAAACGCTCCGACTGTTCTGATGCCTTGTTTTAATATAAAGAATTGGTGTTAAAGTTAAATTTTTGCGTATCGGAGCCTTGAGCGTCACCCTTTCTGATATCAATACTTGCGTCACCCTTCCTCTTTTAAGAGGTTTTTGTCTGATATAAATATAACAGAAGTTTGAAATCAGTCCCACATAAATTTCGTCTAAGAAATGAAAATGAAATTTTCATCCCTTTCCATTGAATAGTTATTTACGTGTTAGTGATGCAACTCGAGCCTAAGGCAAGGGTTCAGTGCATACTCGCTTAAAAACACTTTCCCCGATTTACATACAAAGCTTTTCATGTCTAGGGTAGAGTTAGTTGATTTATCTTCATTCGCAGGGCGAAAGTAACGATTTTCGTCCCAAGGCATGAAATAGTTATTTACGTATATGCGGTGGACGGTATATTTCGGGCAATTTTGCGAGTTGTAACCGGTACGAAGTGAGGGCGACAAGCGAAAGTGCCTAAAATAGCCGTCCGCAACAGATGCGCATACAAGCTGGATTTTCTAGTAAACGAAGTGTCCCTGAAGTTCACTTCTAGATGAACATTATGCCGTTTAGACAACAATTTTAGATTTTGCACTTTTCAACACGTGTCTCATAGTCAAATTGATACTATCGATTCCATCGACACACAGCACACTACATTTTTCCTAGCTTAAAGTATTATTTTACGCATACTGGTAACATCGATCTCTCAGTAACGTGGTACAAAAATAAATAAAATTTAAATGTTGAACGTCAATAATTTACCCTGAAATCAATCGAATAAAAGAGATCCCCATCTGGATGGTTCTGAAAAAAAAAAACATATAGAACACCCAGGGCATAGAATGAACGTGGACAAAATAAAGAGAAAAATGTGTTCAGATGTTAACCCAATATATATCATTCTGTTTTCACTTTGGTGAACTGTAAGTTGAACACTTTGAATAATTTATAGCTGACTGTGAAGGGTATTGTGTAGTTTGTATATGCTCACAGCCATTTCAGCATTGAGTGTACCTGTTTCATGGAATTTCAAATGGAACACACCATGCTAGAAAATATAACCTCATAAATGATTGCATAAATTGCTGCGAGGAAAGTGAAACAAATTTACCATGGGAAATTTAGGGCGAAACATTAACTCTTTTGTACCTTTTATTTTGAATATGATGATATACGACTGGTACATTGAATTTTTCTTTTCCACATATCCCATAAAAAACCTCTAAGAGAGGAATAGGTGACGTATTTGAAGTCTGTGTCAACTTCCAAAACATTTGATAACCTTTTTTATGACACAAAAATTTTACCATAAAAAAATATTAAAAATAAAATTTCACCAAAAGGAAATTGCTATATAATCAGTAAATATTATTCTACCGTAAAATTATGCATTTTCAATTCTGCTTCGTTTCTCTGCTTCAATGTTATTTCAAATGTCAAAAGAGGGCAATCAGAGAAACGGCAATTCATAATTTTATGTGTGCAAAACAGCATGAGTACTTACCTCAAATATTTTCTTGGTACGCCACCAAAAATCATACAAAATGTTGTGGAAATTGACATGATTTTAATGGTATATAGTCCGTCAAACTTGTATTTAACCAAAGTTTCTTTTAGTAATTTACAGTAGAAAGAGAACTGCATCACGAGCCCCGCTACCGTTACTTTCACGATATATACAACCTTAGAGGTCAGAAATGCCTTACGATTGCGGGCAATCAGAGGGCAATCTATAATTATCAATAATCAAAAAAACATTCGACTGATATTTTTCATTTACTGAAGCTCGGAACTATCCATTTTTTTACGAAAATATTAGTTCAACACTAAATTGGTAATAAAATAGCCCTTTAGGCCCGTCATTGGGAAATGACAGGACAGTTTCCCGAAAATGTATGGAAAATTTTATCACAAAAATTCACCGAAAAAATTCAAAGAAACTCACCCATGATGCTTTCCATTGTATTCGTGCACCGTCTCTTTATGTCCCCAAGGCATATTTAAACACTAAAACACTTTTTACTCGATGCAAAAACAAAATTTTGTTTTTTGTTTTGTCGCGATAAAACACAGAAAATATTTCGACACAACTGTGACACTCCGCTAATAGAAGGACTAGAATGAATGTTTGCTGTGTTCAGTGTTCACTTCGGTAAAATATTTTCATTCAAAAAAGTGTCCGACACTTCAACGATGGTAGACATTTATTAAAATTGTAACCTCTCCCACTTCTTTAGTAAGCTAACAAGACTTCGCTGAGTCTAAGTATGCCACCTCTTCGAACAAAAATATCGGCTGAGGTCGAATAATTCTCCGCTGAGCTTTAAAAAACCTCCGCTGAGCTCTAATAATTCTACGCTGAGCTTTGACAAACCTCTAATGAGTTCTAATAATTCTCCGCTAGGCTTCAGTAAGTGTCCGTCAGTCCTTAGCACGTTGTAGTAAGGCAATGAAGCTAAGCGAACACGCAATAAGCATCAGCGAATACCTAATAATTGTTGCTATGATTTCATATGACTCCACTTAGCTTTGGCAGACCTCCGCTGAGTGTCCGATTCGCTCCATTAAGCCTTCCTGCAACTTGCTTTGGCCTAACGGACACTTCCTGAAGCCTAGCGGAGAATTATTAGAGCTCAGCGGAGGTTTGTTAAAGCTCAGCGGAAAATTATTAGAACTCAGCCGATATTTTTATTCAAAGAGGTGGCATAATTAGACTTCGCGAAGTCTTCTTAGCTTACTAAAGAGGAACGAACATTTATATACGCTCAGCGGAGTCTTACGAGAGGGTAAATTTTTAATAAATTCTCTCCCATTGTTCAAAGAATGTCCGCTGAGCTCTCGTAAAGCTTTAAAAAATGGTCGATGAGCATTATTAAATGTATACGCTACCCTTTGTCAACTGTTTCATGATTTTTATAATATGTCCAACACTTTTTTGAATGAAAATATTTTATCGCCGAAGTGAACACAGCAAACATTCATTCTAGTACTTATAGTAGCGGAGTGTCACAGTTGTGTCGAAATATTTTCTGTGATTTTGTCGGGACAAAACAAAAAAAAACTTTTTGTTTTTGCATAAAAAGTGTTTTAGTGTTCAAATATGCCTTGGCGACCTAAAGAGACTATGCCCGAATACAATGGAAAGTATCAGAGGTGAGTTTCTTTGAATTTTTTCGGTGAATTTTTGTGATAAAATTTTACATACATTTTCGGGAAACTGTCCTGTCATTTCCCAATGACGGGCCAAGGGCCAGTGGAGGCTAGTTTTAGTCGATTTTAATTTACAAAACCATTTTTTATCATCTTAATACTTTTTTGATTATCAATAATCGATGCTGATCCGATTATCAGCAATCGATATAAATATTTGATTATTAATTATCGATATTTGTCGATTATCAATAAAACAATCGATTGATATTGACTTTTGAAAAATATCGATACTCGATTTCTAAGAAATAATCGATATTTTACCAATCGAATAAATTATTGAACATGCCTGAAGTCGAGCCGAAGACAAAGTAACAAATTCACGCCTTAAGTACGCTTCAGAATTTGAATTTCAGATGAACAAATGAACTGAAAAACAAACAACGCACTCTGATTTGAGAATATTGCGACTTGTCATTTTACAACGTTATGCGTACCTTCCGAATTCCACTGACAAGATTTTCTAGCTGGCTTTTTTATTTAGATCTATAGTTCAGCAACATTTTGCAATAACCATGTTTAAAGACACTTTTTAAATGTTAGAAACTTGGTTATTACAAAATGGTGTCCTTGGTCTAAATGGTCAAGAATTCCTCTTCAATTCAAAATTCAGATTAAACAAACTGACGACGTCATGGTGTCGTACATGTTTAGTTACTTAGCTCACGTGGAAGTGTTTCCTGTTTTTTTTTTGTATGAAACACTCCCTCCTGTACTACGTTACATGTCAGAAACAATGTGGGTATGCGATACTATGAAGGAAGCAGTGCTCATAAGCTGTAATAAAATATAGAAATGGCTTTAATATTTCATTTATGTGATTATATCAACTAACTGCTGGATTGTCGTGCAGTTACTTCAAAAACTTTTGGTTTTGTATATGAAGCTCTTTCATTGTTTAAATAATTTATCCGACTCATGTATAGTGTATTTGTATTTCTATTTTTTAATTTCCTTGTTTCGTAGTGCAAACAAAAAAGGGTTTTTCTTTGATGCAGTTTACCTTCTGAAGTGGAAAATAAGAAAATTGGGGAAGTGGAAAAAAAATCTAAATCTATGAATGAAGCAAAATTATCGTAATGCGAAGAGCAAGGTTGAAGAGATGTTGTATCATATGCTACAAGTATACCTATTAACAAAAACAAACTTAAGGCTTTGCGATTTTTGAAGACGTTTCCATGGAAAAATGTTATCCTGGTTCCAAAATAAAATTCTTTTGTCAATAAATCCAAAGCTAAATAGTTGTACATTTCTATAGAAATGTAAAAAGCCTAGTCTTTGTTTTGCCATTTTTTCTATAATCTAACTTTCTACTCAACCTGTTCAACAACAACAACAACAAAATAAGATTACATTCCATCCACATTTTTTCGGCAACAACGCGCCTTCGAATAACGTGAAGATCAACAGGCCAAATTATCTGTCTATACAAGAATACAACACAAACAAAACTAGATTTCTTGTGGATTTCCAATTCCAGCCCTTTCTATATGAAGGCAACGTATTCGAAGCTATACTTCAACCACTTGACCCAGCAACACTTAATTTACTACTTGACCCGTAGAAATATATAATCGGTGAACTGAAAATCGTTTTAATTGAAAGAAAACTTTGACCGCACCCTTAAATGTTTCGCATTATTTATTTATAATATTCGTTTTTGATAACTAATTAAAATGTTACCCATGGGGTAAGAAAATAATTTCAAAATCCGCTTACGAGAAAAATATGAATATGAAAATTGGTTAAGGCAAGTTTCAATCATTCATACAGTATTATGTATCACGAATACATCGAATATATAATAGTATATTTATAGTATAGACATAAATAACAGAAGTGTACCTATTTTACTATACCGAATCGAGATTTTATGTATTTCGTAATAAATTTTAAATGAAATTGAATTGGACACTTGGAATTCTGTTTACGTCGTTCCATATCAGAAAAAGAAACGATAAAGAATGAACTCTAATAAATTCTGATTTTTAATTATGCTCATTCCTTTCACGCTGATCTTTAGTGTGTCTTTGATTCATAGAAATCACTTTGGTGCATTATATCGCCGAGCGAAATATATTATGGGTATTCCCTTCATTTTATTTATACTCGATATACTTGTATATTTGAATATATTGCGAATAGATCGCATATCAAATAACGACGGATTTTGGTCAAACCAACTGCCAGTGTGTAGCACGTGATCTCAGGAGTCATTTTTCAATCAGACAAATATCTCTCGAACGATAAGACTTTGAAATCGTGATATGATCAATACGTAAAAAAAACTTTTTCCAATGTTTTACTCAGCAGGAATTGGACCGATTTATAAATAAAATGAAGGGAATACCCCGATTGATAAATGTATCTCTTGAGATAAACTTTTGCTTAAAGTTTTATTTAACAATGGAAAAGCTTCTGATTTCTGTTTTTAGCCCCGTACGAAGTACGAAGGGGCTTATAGGACTACGATGCCGTGTGTAATTGATGGAATTCGAAGTAGACGGTAAAAGGGCAAAGTGTTTGCCTATGTTCATAGATGACGAGAATCCGCAATAAAAATTTTGGCCGTCTGTCACGTCGATATCTTGAGTAAATCAAATCCGATTTCAAATTTTTTTTTTCCCTGAAAGATAGTCAAAATAGTGAGGCTAAGTTCGAAGATGGACGATTTTGGGTCGACCCCTCCCGAGCTGGGGCCCCATAAGTGATTTAACGTTTTCCGAAGATATCTCTGGCCATTTAAAGGCTACACTTGTAGCTTATGGAAATTGGTTGACCGACTCGTGAGTTAGACCCCTTTGTGTGAATTAGGTACAGGGCGGCAAGATGATTAAAATGATAATTACAAAGTCACTGATCAGTGAGAAGTGTAGTTTGTGTTACATTTGAAAGGAACGTCGTACGGGGCTTCGTAATTGCGCTATGCGCAATTTTTAAGACGTACACATTTCATAAGAATTTTACTTTACCAACGTTTACGGCCGCAGTAGACTTACGGTAAGAGTAGGGCGACGGACGAACTAGGGTCACGTGCGCAATGGATGTACGGGTTTGTACGGGGCTCAGTCGCAGCAAACGCTCCGACTGTTCTGACGGCGTTTTTGTAACAACTAATTACTGCTAAATTGAGAGGAAACAAAGTTAGTAAAATATTTGTAGATTTATCGTACTCATCATTGAATAGGTTATTATGAAGTTAATAAATATTCACACGGAAATTTTTACTCTACACAACTTTACAAGCAAGGCTATGCTTGACATTCTTAGTCTCTGCTCGACATTGAAGTCTGTGCTCAACATTAAAGTGTTTTCTCGACATTGAATTCTTGCTAGACATTGAAGTCTATCTTCAACATTGAAGGCTGTTGAATAAAATCAGGCAGCCAATAACCGATCTTTCAATGTACCAATGTTTTTGATGAAGTCAATATTCAGATGAAACACTTGACTCTACACAACTTTACATGCAAGGCTGTGCAGCTGTTCTCGACATTTAAGTCTTTGCTCAACATTAAATATTTTCCCCGACATTGAAGTTTTTGCTGGACATCGAAGTCTATTGAATAAAATCAGGAAGCCAATACCCGATTCTTCAAATGCATCGTTAGTACGGTTTTTGCGTCAGGTCAAGCTCTCTTAAATTCATTTTGCATTGTGGTATAAAAGTGTCCCGTTAATCAGCTCAAATGTAGAAATCCATTTGACGCTGTTTTTACGTTTTTCTTCATTCACAATCTCAGTGAACCACACAGTCGCCATTGTGAATTTTATTTATTATCATTCAGACTTTTCTCCTTTTTTCAAAACCTTCACTGGAATTTTTCACAATTTGTTCAAAATATCTACGTAACAAATGATGTTACTAACATCGTACCAGACAGTAGATAATAGTATATTACTTCCGAGGTTCCAAGTTGTGTATTTGATAAGTGAGGTGTTACAGCCCGACCCGAAGGGGAGGGCTGTATTCCCCACTTGTCAAATAACAACTTGGAACCTCGTAAGTACAATGCTTTACGTGATTAGGCAATGTAAATGAAAATGAAACATGCCGTAACAAGTAAAACACATCTAACCTGCAGTCATGTAACAAACAGTAGATTTAATCATCATTTATTCACGTTAGCAGCACATTTTACTTCGATACTTCATATAATATGTGTAGGCGTATTGGTAATATGAATCCAATTACAATGCCCGTGGTGATGAACATCCAAAAGCGAAATGGGTTCATTCGGTTTGATAGTATTTCCGTTGATAATTTAAATTTATTTATGCAATTAACGCCGCTATCTAAATTGAAACTATTTTCCATTAAAAGCGTGACCGAATGGCTGATGATCGTAATAGAGTACTCAACATAATTGTTTCCATAATAAATATTTTATGTATATTACGGCCCTGTCAATAAACCGCTGAACCTGATTTGGAAATGGTAAATTACACGCGAGGGATTTTTTTTTCTAAGGTTAGCAATTGGAGTACTTTTTCGAAAATAGTAGATTATGTCCAATATGTTTATTTTGACGATTTGGAAGTTATGTATTATGTAAGTGGAAGTGAAAAAATTGATAAACGGAATTGAAAATTAGTTATTCCATTTCCCACATCACCGATAACATATACATTAGGCCTGTTCATTTTTGAGAAATAGTCTCAAATTCATCTGGCATGGTGTCTATCTGGTCCGGAAGGCTAAAATATTGGACCCGTATTTTTTTTTTTTGAATTTTAAAAAATAGTTTAGATCTGGGGAGCGAAGCATTTGTTCATCTTTTTTACTCTTCTAACCAACGTACATATGAACAAATGCTTCGCTCCCCAGATCTAAACTATTTTTTTAAATTCTAAAAAAAATACGGGTCCAATATTTTAGCCTTCCGGACCAGATAGACACCATGCCAGATGAATTTGAGACTATTTCTCTAAAATGAACAGGCCTAATATACATGCACAAGTTAGTGGTAATTACGCATATTTAATTGGTATTACCATTTATAATAACGGTAGTTATTATAAGTAGGGTTGCCATTTTTCTATTTTGAAAAAGAGGACATTTCGGCATCAAAAAAGAGGCCAAAAAGAGGCCTTCACATTCAAAAAAGAGGACGAAAAGTGAATTTCTGACGCGGAATTACAACGACTGTACATGTACTTTGTGCAACTATTGTGCAATTTACACGACAGTTCATGCTGAAAACAAAAAATTCAAAAATGCTCTGCGAAATATGCACTAGGGCGTATCGAATTTTGCAAATTTTAAGGACAGCGATAGCCTGTGTGCGGAAAACGTAGATCATCGAAAACTGTGTCCGGGCATATGGTTGATGAATCCGATGGAGCCATGGAAGAAGTCCCCCCGGGCGGCTTTAAGTTTCCGATGGTCATAATTCGGAAAGTTGAGAGTATTTTTGAAAACAATGTTCTAGCGGGATGTAGAGCTTTGAAAACTCTACAAATCTACCGAAGAAACCTATGGTCCAAAAGGTGCCATTGCCAAGATTGCCTAACATCGAAAATGTGACCTTTTGGTTTTTGACTTATATTTCCTGATAGACAAATGATTTTTTTTTAGCCTGTGGTATGAGGTGGTAGAGGAGGTCAAGCACTTCCAGTACACTAGGCATGTCCCGATCCATTATTGAAATCACTTGAAATCACTTTTTTAACATTTTAAATTGGAATTTTTAAGAGTGGCCACGTCGCCCACGAAGCAACTGCAGACACTGCAACCGGTGCTGTTGAGTCGAGGACACCTTGGCCAGTAAGTATGCATAATACTCCACGACAGTAGCTGAACTTTTTCACAAAATATCTGTGATTTCGATGTGGCACACTTTGTACTACAAAATCTGAATAAATTGAATTTATGAGAAAAACGAGAAATAATCGATTTAATTAGTTATTTCACCCACGAATTAGTAGTAAGAAGTCGATTTCGTTGCAAATACACAGATTATACATATTTTTCGATATATTTACGAAAAATTGAAGTTCGTAGTATAGTTTTTCAATTCATGTGCCACATCGAAATAGCAAATATTTTGTGAAAGAGTTCAGCTGCTGTCATGGAATATTATGCATACTTACTGGCCAAGGTGTCCTCGACTCACCAGTACCGGTTGCAGTGTCTGCACTTGCTTCGTGGGCGACGTGGCCACTCTTAAAAATTCCATTCACAAATGTTATAAAAGTGATTTCAAGAGTATATCCGATCGGGACATGCCTAGTGTACTGGTAGTGCTCGACCTCCTCTACCATCTCATACCACAGGCTAAACAAAATCATTTGTCTCTCAGGAAATATAAGTCAAAAACCAAAAGGTCACATTTTCGATGTTAGGCAATCTTTGCAGTGACACCTTTTGGACCATCGGTTTCTTCGGTAGTTTTGTAGAGTTTTCAAAGCTCTACATTCCGCTAGAACATTGTTTTCAAAAATACTATCAACTTTCCGAATTATGACCTTCGGAAACTTAAAGTCGCCCGGGGGGACTTCTTCCATGGCTCCATTGGATCCATCAACCACATGCCCGGACACAGTTTTCGATGATATACGTTTTCCGCACACAGGCGGTCCTTAAAATTTGCAAAATTCGATACGCCCTAATATGCACTGATATTCTTTTGAATTCTTTCTCAGTGATAACATCCACTCCATTTTACCTGAATACAGACTTCGTTTTGCTATTGCGAGCGATTTTTTTTTAATATAAAGTGTTTGTTGTATTACCTTTCAGAGATTCTCTGACAGAGAAGGTGATGCTGCGCAGCGAAAGTTTTTCATTCTTTTGATATGAGCTGAATCAAATTTACTTAAAAAAGAAGAAGACCTGAAAAAAAGAGGACAAAGAGTTTTCATCAAAAAAGTGGTGTTCTTAGAATTTTTGTAAAAAAGAAGAACGGGGAAAAAAAGATGACATGTCATCTAAAAAGAGAACAAATGGGAACCCTATTATAAGCAATGGCAGTTTGAATTTTTTATATTGGTAAAAAAAGAGTAGTCAGTAAATTAAATTGTAAATTGTCGTCAACAGCTACCTAATATCGGTAAAAAAAAATTTAAATAACAAAAATAAATGGTCGTTTATTACTATCCATTTGGAAAATGCCATCATAGCGTAAATATTTGATTTAATTAAACCATTCCAACAAAACGATTGCAAATGTTATGGAATCAAAAAATATTTGCAACTAAAAACTCTACATTTTTCACTAACATCAAATAGGATTTTAGTATGGTTATCCGTTGGTTTTTTTATGGAAATATAAAATCTACGATTAAAATTAAATTGGTGTGCATTTTCTAAAAAAGTGGATGGGAAACTTTGCGTATAAATGAAGAGAATTTGATATAAATTAATCCTATTTGAGTTGCGTTTACCGGACCGTAAATCATAATTGATTTATATGTTTCCACCGTTGCCATGAGGCACTGAAATAAGGTATCATGTTGAATTGATTTTTTATGGTCCAACTACGTTCTCATGAGTCATTTTAATGTTTATATGCTTCCAATAAACTCCTTGGGGGAATGCCATTTCATGATCGATCTGTCCAATGTAAAACATAAAATCTCGTCGTTTTCATTCAGCATGTTGAATTTTGTACGTTTGTCGGAAAAATTGAATCCCCAACCACAACCTTAATTCAGACTTTATATAATTATTTCGTCCGAAAGATTTTGAAAATGAATCAACAAACCATGTAGGGTAGAAAGCTAGTCGTTCAATAATATGGATTCAGTGTTAATAAAAAAAAATTCCATTCTCATAGTTTCTCAAAGCGACGACAATTTCTATTTTTTTGTTTTATTTTCTATCTTTTTCCACATGATTCAATCGTCATTTATCCATCCATTTTTCAGACATTTCTTTTTTTGGAATCTTTAATGTGTGAAAAATAAGAGTAAACGTGCATATGGCGTGTAAACGTGCTAAAATAGACGAGGAAAAATGAGCCAATGTTTTATACGATTTCATGTTATTTTCAGGCTGAATAATCAGAAGACAAGTTTTGGTGGAATCAGGGTAACAGCGAGTGTAATCATTGGAGAATTTTTTTTTTGAAGATAAACGGAATCCCAACAAAAATCTCTTCGAGAAAAGTGTGACGCAGTAACAAAAGCAGTGTTGACTACACTTCTAAAACGACTGATATCCCCACAAAAATCTCTTCGAGAAAAGTGTGACGCAGTCTTTGAAGTACAATTTCTAAAATGAATGATATCGCTAGAGTTGACGCTTTCAGCTTCGTTACGCAAAAATTAAATTTTACACCCAATTTTAGTTCAAACAAGCTGGCTTAGTTTTTCCCATGAAAAAATCTGCGTTGCATGTGGCAGATAAATTCTCTTGTTCCTGAACATCTGCCACTTTGCCACGCAGATTTCTTGGTAAAATTTTGGTTGTTTCCAGTCAAATTTTTTTTGGAAAAAATTATTTGGCAGATGATGAGAAAAACTAAGCCAGCTTGTTTGAACTAAAATTGGGTGTAAAATTTAATTTTTGCGTAACGAAGCTGAAAGCGTCAACTCTAGCGATATAATTCATTTTAGAAATTGTACTGCAAAGACTGCGTCACACTTTTCTCGAAGAGATTTTTGTGGGGATATCAGTCGTTTTAGAAGTGTAGTCAACACTGCTTTTGTTAACAGTTTACAGCTCTAATTCAAAAATTTGACGAAATTCGAAAATTTGACGAACATCTAAAATTTGACGAAATTCGAAAATTTGACGAAATTCGAAAATTTGACGAAATTCGAAAATTTGACGAAAATCGAAAATTTGACGAAAATTTGAGACTTTGCCGAAGAAAGTAACTCTCTATCTCTCATAATCGCAAAAAGATTAGTCCTTTCATCCTACGCTCGAGTAGCTCAAAATTTGGTCACTCTAATCACTCTAGCTCAACCGAATCTGCACCGATTTTTCTAATTATTAGACCCGTACGAAGTACTGGGGTCTTATGGGTTTACGCATACGTTTGTAACACGTCGAATTGGACTCCCTGAGTAAGGGGAAACCTATTGTGGTTGTCTAGAGATGCCAAATCCGCGAAAAAAAAATGTCCGTCTGTCCGTCTGTCCGTCTGTCTGCACGATAACTTGAGTAAAACGCATCCGATTTTGAAAATTCTTTTTTTTCCCGTTTGGTAATGTCAAAAGACAGGCTAAGTTCGAAGATGAGTGATTTTGGATCGACCCCTCCCGAGCTGTGGCCCAATAAGTGCTTTACGGTTTTTCGAAGATATCTCCGGACATTTAAACGTTAAACTTGTAAGTGATACGTCAAATAAAAGGTATTTACAATACCGATCGACAAAAAAAAAGTTTATGGAAATCGGATGACCGACTCGTGAGTTAGACCCCTTGGTGTGGAACAGGCACAGGGCGGCAAGCAGTTTTTGCTTGTAGGTCGGCCACATTTGAACATATTTCGTCTGTTTTAGCTTTATTAGATAGGTATTAACCGTACCAATCAGGGAAATTTTTTTTTATGAAATTATGTTCTCCGGAGCGTGAGCTAGGTCTCTTGGAGTAAGCTCTTATCTGGCTACTCGGAAGTACAGTGAACGTGGTGTATTTTGACAATATCTCGAGTAAATTTTGACCGAATTTCATGAATTTTTTTTTGTTTGAAAGGTATTAACGAATGTAAAGCGTCGGTACTATTTCCGGTCTCCTAACAAAATGGCTGCCGGCGGCCATATTGGATTTTAGTAAAATAGAAATATCTTGGGAAAAATGATACTTAGAGAGTTTCTGTTAACATGGAAATAATTTGTTATGTGTGTGGGGTTTCAGGGATTCCATATACGGACATCTATATATACCTATATACAGCTATATTGAGCTATATACAGGCATATAGAGCTATATAATAGCATATTCCTCTGTGAAATGTTTATTTACAGTGAAATATAGGTAAATATAGCGGCAATTTAGTTGTATATGATAACAAGGCAAAGAGTGGATAATGTAAGTGATTTTAAAGGGAGAATAGTTTTTCAGCAGAGAAGAAAATGAAGTAAGAGAAATGAAGAGTTTCACATTAAAGGCTTTTGATTCGAATAGGTGTTTCGTACGGGTCGGCGTTAGCTATGTTCTTTTTGTTCGAATCGTGTGACGAATACCTTTCATTTGATGGGTATTGATGGCACGCCTCTGTAGGTTTCAATACAGCTAAGCTACAGCCGAAAACGCGTTCCCGACCCTCGAAAACCACACTCAGAAACCACTTCGAGGCCAATAAAACAAAATTCTGGTTTTTCCTGGGGTAATGGCGAACCACATTTTCATTTTTATGCCCACCCTGAGCCTCCTGCAAAATTTCATGGCGATTGGCTGACTAGTTTCCGAGATCGACAGTCGATAGATAGACAGATAGATAGAAACATACAGAGTAAGTTGAAAGATTTTGATTGTTTGGAAACTTAGACTGCGTCAAGTCCTCCGCTATCGCTCCGGACATGATTCAAATTTGGTATTTTCAAATTCTGTAATTACGACGAGTATTACGATAAAATGTGGAATGTTCATTCCTTAACAATTCCGAAGCAATACAACGTTTTGTCAATTCATTCCTTAAGTCGTAAGTCTTAGGATTTAGCAAAAAAAAAAATTAAGAATAAGATAACAAACAAATAAAATGCCTACCGTGACAGATACAACTCCTTTCGCAATTCAAAGAGGAAATGTGCAAAATTTACAAATTTTAGATGCCTCCGTTGCATAAATCGGTGAATGATTCACGACGCTTTAAATAAGGAACATACTTTGCACTCGATGGCATGCGTTTATTATCTACCATTATCTACCAAGGTATTTGCTCGGACTAGAGAAGCACGAGAAAACTTTTCTCGCACGCTATCATACGTATCGAAGATATCAGTGAAAAAATGTCCCTCTCCCGGGATTGCAAAAAAGTCTATTGCTAGAAGGAAATAGGCGTTGCTGCTAGTCGAGGCTATTAAACTAGTGTCTGTGTCTGTAGTCTAGAGACTCTAGTTTCATTGAAAGTATTGTGGGGAACGTTTAAAATTGATTAAAAGAGATAGAAGTTTCTAACGAAGATAAATAGCGAAATGGGAAAAATACGTAGATTAATTTGCTCTTTCTAAATTGCATTCCAAAAATTTAAATGTAATGTTATAAATGAAACACAACATAAATACTAATTCACATATACAAAAAAAAACGTTGTGAAATGGCCAGAAGTAAATGATACTTAAAGTTGGATGATTTAATCGTTTAACTCATTCGGATCGGAATTTTTATTGGTTTTTTTTTATTGAAATGTTGCGCTCGTTTTATAAAATAAATTAAAATTACTGATTGCATTCCTCCTTTGTTAAACCGATTTCAATTAGTTTTCTGTGAAACAATTTTAAAATTCAGTTAATACCATTGATTCATGCAAAACTTTCCTTCCATTGAAGCTGATTTTTTTTTAAATTTCGTTTCGTTGAACATTTTGAGTAGACAGCATCCATAAGTCAATGTAGATACCATAAAATTATTTTGTCTATGGGCCTTTTCCAATTGTTTCGAAATGTCAAAATTGCGAAAGATACGTAATTTTGATGATTGAAATGAATCAATCGACCAAATTGCGTATCTTGCAAAAGTTTGACATTTCGAAACAATTGGAAAAGGCCAAGGTATGAGATATGAGCAGAGGTAATGTCATATATAACCGAATCGAATCAGATGTGCAGCGGCAGGAAAGTTCGCTATAAATGCCATCTCTCCCTTTCTTTAAAATCCGAAAATCACAAAATTGCTTAGAAACCTGGGCCATCTGTTTTGTGAAACACAAGTAAGTCATAGTCAACCATTCAAAAACGAGCCATCAGAACAGTCGGAGCGTTTGCTGCGACTGAGCCCCGTACAAACCCGTATATCTATTGCGTACGTGACCCTGGTGCGTTCAAATAGCCCTAAAATTTTAATTTATTGAGTGCAAATACACATAGGGCCTAGTATCGGCCTCAGTCCGAGCATCCAAATTTAATTTTTTTTTTCAACTACATTCTATTCGGCCTTTGATTACCTTCCAAATGAAACAAAAAATACGAAAAACGGATGAAGTTTGCCCGAGTTATATGTAAAATACACATAAGGCCCTAGTAGCGGCCTTAGTCCGAGGACCCAAATTTAATTTTTTTTCAACAAAATTCTATTCGGCCTTTGATTACCTTCCAAATGACATAAAAATTACGAAAAACGAATGAAATTTACTCGAGTTCAATGTAAAATACACATAGGGCCCTAGTAGTGGCCTTAGTCCAAGGACCCAAATTTAATTTTTTTTCAACAACTTTCTATTCGGCGTTCGATTACCTTCCAAATGAAACAAAAATTACGAAAGACGGATTAAATTTACTTGAGTTCTATGTAAAATACACATAGGGCCCTAGTAGCTTTTCACTTCTATGGCCCTAACTCACGGTCCACTCACCCGATTTTAAAAAACTTTTTTTTCCTGGATTGGTATTGACAATACCTATCATTTGCCGTGTCATTTACATTTCCATCGTTTATTTTGCCATAAATATCACCAAAAGACCTTAAATCACTTAGGTGGCCCTAACTCACGAAGGGCCGACGCGAATATGCCCATCTTCGAACTTAGCCTCACTATTTTGACTATCTTTCAGGGAAAAAAAATTTTGGAATCGGATTTGATTTACTCAAGATATCGACGTGACGGACAGACGGACAGACGGCCCAAATTTTTATTGCGGATTCGTCATCTATGAACATAGGCAAACACTCTGCCCTTACCGTCTGCTTCGAATTCCATCAATTACACACGGCATCGTAATCCTATAAGCCCCTTCGTACTTCGTACGGGGCTAAAAAATGTGCGTCTGAGTGGCATTACCTCCGCCCATATATTTACCTTGGAAAAGTTGGCCTCTTACAACTGTCACTGATTGACACTGTCGGCAGGTCGGTCTTCTGCCACTTCTCACTTTATTACACCTTTATTTCATGAACTAACGTGATCGACACAAATGTTTTTTTTTTAAATATTGGTTCTCAGAAGTCTCAGAATAAATCCCACAATCTATTGTTAAGCTACTCAAATACTTCCGTACTACAGTCAGGTAGGCTGTTTCACAGGTATTATCAGAGGTTTCTTATCAAGTTACTATTTATTTAAATATAGATCAAATTAAACCGGCAGACTCCCAATAAAATAACGATCGATACAAAAATCAAAAAATACGAAAAAAATTTACGAAAATGTTTCAGAAATGCGTTCATCTACATTCGTCTACTGCTCGTTAATAAAAATTCCGTTGCATTTGCAGGTTGCTCCACCAAAATCAAAATCACGCCTACGATTTCGACTAGGTTCGAAATTTTCAAATCAAGGAAAATCAGCAGTGTCCTCGCTAGGATTAGTGGAAGGAAATTCAACAAATACAGTAAACACAGTAGAGGAAACAGAATACTCCAGTAATGACAAGAAGGGCATCGAGGCTACAACTACGTTCAACAAATTAGACGAGGTAAATTTTTAATGGACCAGTTCAAATGGCGACGTCAAAGTTGAATTAAAACTTTCACAGTCATCCGTTTTCATTACGTTTTGCCTCCGTGTACATGACATTTGGCATTTCATACTATAGAGCAGATTGTTTGAAATGACTGCGGGACCACCTTAATTTCGCCGTTTTAACTCTCTTAGCTTGACAGATGTGTTGAAGCAATGACATGTGCTAATTTCAGTGCCGTCGTTTATCATGCGCTCTGTTGTTTAAACACATCTGTCAAGAAAGTGGAATCAAATCGGAGACTAATGCTTGATTTCCACTTACCAAAAAAGTATGCCGTGTCTTAGACAAAAATGATTTTTTTTCAATTATAGCTTTCTTTACTTGAGAGCTCGCTCTTTCACAGAGTACTTTTTGTTGAGTGGAAACCATACTTAAAGTGAAGAGGTTTTTTCGAGTATGTGGTCACGCACTTACAATTCGCGACACAATATTCAAAATATTGAACATTTTAATAATTGTTCAGTGTCTTTACACGACTATTCATTGGATTCCAGTTTTGTTCAAACTTGGTCAATGGAAACCTAACTATCGCGGTCCATGCGTGCAGGTGATAATGACGAGTGATTTTTTTTTAAAAGTGGACCAGGCTCCGTCGGAGCTTTTTTTAGCGACGCTTTGTATACTTTCCCAGATAGCCCTTGGCCCAAATGGTCTAAAACCACAGTCGTTTAATTTTAATATTCTTTTATTGGCTGGTGAACTTTCACCAAAACTCTAAAGTGTTTTTTGTCAGTGATTTACTGCCTCTAAAAGCTATGGACATACATGTGTGGGAGTTCATTGGATAGGAATTGTCCAGGAGATACGGGTAAGCACAGATATCTGACATGTCTGGGCATGTAAACAAAGAGCCTGGTCCACTTAAAAAAACCCTCTACATATTTTTTTTGAGTTTCCTACTCCGAATTTAAGTGAAAAAGTCACATTGTAAATGCAGCGTCAAACATAAAGTATAGTTTCCACTTAAAAAGAGCACTCCGTTTAGCCTCCGTTTACAAGACAGTTGTAAAATAGAACAAAGGAACTGTCACGTAAACGGAGTAAAAAATTGAAATAAATTCAATTTCCACTCCGTTTGCGTGACAGTTCTTTTGTTCTATTTTACAACTGTCATGTAGACGGAGGCTAAACGGAGTGCTCTTTTTAAGTGGAAACTATACTTAAACGAAATTAGAGGCCGTATATGATAAACACCGTAAATTTAAATGCTAACGGCATATTTAAAAGTTTTGTCAATTTCATAAATTATTCACCAATAAATTGTTTTAATTTCAATTAGAGAGTTGGTGCGCAAGAAACTGTTTGCGTTATTGAGTGAAACTTTCAATAATTTGCAATTGGAAATTTTGCACAAAGTTGTGAATTCTGAAAATTATCGTTCATCATAATCTGGGAACAGAGGAGAGATGAAGAAAGGTGTTGCGCATAAAATCAAAAAGAAAACTATGAACACAATAGTCCATTAAATGAGTCTGAATTGATTGAAAAATGATGCACTTCGGTAGATTAATTCTTAAGTCTTTTTTTTGTATTGCTGGCTGGTATACATCTAACATAATAAGTATATAAAAAGGAACTCGATTTCTCTAATTTTATAGTTCTGTTCAACGTGTTCTTCCGCTGTTCAGTCTTCTCATACATTCAACAATCTGAAGATAAGCAACTCGGAAATATGACAATTAAAATAGATGAGTCACGACCAGAGCCTAATATTTGGGAATTAATTCTCTAAATTTCCAAAATTCCCAAAAATTCCCGAAAATTCCCAAAAATTCCCTAAATTCCCAAAAATTCCCAAAAAAACACAACAAATATTTCAGAACATATTGAATATAATATATTCAGTAAATTGAGCTTAAGCTGCATATCGCCAAAACTGGAGGTGATGGTGATAGGGGAACAAGTGGTCTCCGATTTTAAGGAGTGATAGATTCGTCTTCAATTCTAGAGAATCGTATCTTTCATTTTTTTCGAACTTTTTTTTAAAATTTCAGTTAAAGTGTTCAAAGGTGAAAGCATGTCAGAATGTACCTAAAACCTTTTTGCGGCTATAATTCAAAAATAATTATTTTAAGAGCAGTCTACACTCCGACCTTCTATGAAAAACATTTTCGATGATAACCTTCTGAGAGATAAGAATATTTTTTGAAAAAAGTGGTTTCATCGTTTGGTGCCACAACATATAAAGTTTCGATAGCCACCAGAATAAACCGCGAGCCTTTTTTAATAAAAGTTTTGTAATAAAAACTTTTTATATTTTTTTATAGAATTTAATTAAAAAAATCACTGCCATGATGAACTCACGTACGGAAACTCTAAAGAATCGAAATGTAATATTAGGTATTTGTCAGCTGATAGGAATATTTTGTTTGTTAGTGTTGGTTTTTTGGTTATCTCGGTGATCACAATTAAAACAAACTGTCAACAAATAAAACATCCCAATTTGTTAAGTCACGAAATTGTTTTTTTTTTCAAGCGCGAGATTTTTTGAAAATTGGAGCGGCTTTTTAAACTGAAATTAAGAATTTCAAATTCTACTTTTCCAATATCAATATACATTTTCAGTGTGTTTTTGATGTGTTCATTGAAATAAAAATAATATGGACTAACGCTCGCGGTTTATTGTCAAAATTGATGCAGTCTACGCCGAGAAAACTCAAAAGTCCAAAAAATATCACAAAAAACACAAATTTTAGGAGTTTTGAGTCTTTTCTCAGTACACTACATCAATCTGGACAATTCCAGTGGCTATCGAAACCTTATATGTTCTGGCACCAAACGATGAGGCCACTTTTTTCAAAAATAATAATTCGAATAAAAAGTTATGATCGAAAATGTATTTCATAGGGGGTCGGAATGCAGATTGCTCTTAAATTATTGTAGTGTTGTACTAATGTCGGCTTTGGAGAGACCTACAAGTAGAGTATACTCCCTGGCTGGTGCGAGTACATCAACAAGAATTATATCCTTCAGAGCATAATATTTGGGAACCAATTCTCAAAAGTTCACTAAAATTCCAAAAAAAAACCAAATTTTGTTTTTTTGCTTGTTCATAGTTTTTAAAGGTTTTTGAACTTTTCCTGATCTTTATTATAAAAATACAAAAAAAGAAATTTGGGAATTTTAGGGAATTTTTGAGAATAAATTCCCAAAATTCCCAAAAATTCCCTAAAATTCCCTAAATTCCCAAAAATTCCCTAAATTCCCAAAAATTCTCAAAAACGATTCCCAAATATTAGGCTCACCTCCAGTTTTGGCGATATGCAGCTTAAGCTCAATTTACTGAATATATTATATTCAATATGTTCTGAAATATTTGTTGTGTTTTTTGGGAATTTTGGGAATTTAGAGAATTAATTCCCAAATATTAGGTTCTGATTAGGGTCGTTGAATAAAAAATAAGGTTTATCGTTACAACGTTTTCTAAATTTCTTGTTTACCAATTGTAATTCCAGAAGATATCTGAATACCTCAATTAATTGCACAAACAAAACTGCAACCCGTATTTCTTTTTCATGTTCCTCAGAGTCAACCTTTGAGCAGTAATCAAATTGCAACCGTATCACATCAGGTATCCACCAGTCAAACAACATCAATTTGTCCACAAACAAATCAGCTACAACACGACAGCCATGGAATACACACACCGGTACAAAGCCAAATATCAACTCCAACCATTCATCATCATCAACCCAACCAAATGGCAAACAATAGTCAAATATCTACTCCGATACAGCATCATCAACCATCTTCATCAAGTACTTTGAATCCCCAAGCTCAAGTCAAAACACGTAAAGAGACATTGGAGGCTAAACGTGAACGAAAAGCGGCCAAAACTTTGGCTATCATCACTGGTGCATTTGTGGTTTGTTGGTTGCCGTTCTTTTTAATGGCTTTGCTATTACCCTTATGTGATTCATGCCACATAAACGATAAAATAGCCGCATTTTTCCTTTGGCTGGGATACTTCAATTCGACATTAAATCCCGTTATTTACACAATATTCAGTCCAGAATTTCGTCAAGCGTTCAAACGAATTTTGTTTGGCACACACAGAAGCGGATATTATCGGGGTGGCAAACTTTAGTAGCTAGTTGGATTTTCATTTTATTAAATTAATGTTTATTTTAAAATTTTCGTTTCGAGAACATTTACAGACTTTCCGCCGGTAGTGGTTTGTACTGTGTGCGCTAATCCGTTCGAGAGGAAAAATGATGCTAAAAAAATTGAAATGTTACAGTGCGTATAATTTTCCTCTTGAAAATTTTGATGGATAAGAATTTATCTGGTAAATGTATATTTGTTGTAAGGTTGTTAAAAATTTTCAAGTTTATTAAGACAAATGTTCCATACGGAATTAATTAAATTCGTTTGTTAGCAGCTGAGTGTGTTGAGCCCATTATCAAAATTATTTTCGGTTGCAGTTCTGCGCAGTGCCCGCCCTATCATTTCTCATTTGCATAAATAATCATTTTTTTTTTCTTTTTGATCTGCTTGGTGTGAGGATTGCGGTTAGTTTCTGCGTGTCTGACATTATTCCCTTGTTAAATAACACAGAACTAAAAATAGTTTTACTCGATTTTTGGTATTGAGATCAGTCTTTGTTCTGTGTCCGACGACTCTTATTCTGTAAAATATGTAAGTGTCAACACTGTTCGAATATAGGCTACTTCGAGCGGAAATAAACGCACTCACTTGCTGTGGGGATAAACGGGATAAACAAAAAACATAACCGCACATACCGAATTTTCCGAACATTAATGTTTTGTTTTTACGATATTTTGTGTAAGAAATGTAAATAAGTAGTGAAAATTATGGAATACTGTGCAAATAAGCCGTGTCATCGAGATTTAGGGCGAAAACAAAAAGATTCATTTTTGGTTTGGAGTGATAAACATCCGATACGAAATCGTCAACAAAAACCGAACATGACAAAGGACACCGAACACTTAACGACACGACTTATTTTTACATTATTTCGTTATTTTCACTATTTATTTACATTTCTAATGAATTTCTTGCACAAAATATCGTAAAAACAAAATATTATTGTTCGGAAAATTCGGTATGTGCGGTTATGGTTTTTGGTTATCCCCACAGCAAGTGAGTGCGTTTATTTCTCCGCGAAGTAGCCTACATTCAAATTCTTCTATATAGCGTCATCTATTGAACGTGAAAATAGCAAATACGAAATTAACTTTAGTCAACATTTCTTGCATTAGGCGCTTCTCAGCGGAGTCAAAATGCAAATTTCCTTCGCGCTTACATTTCGAAATAAGTAAGTATTATAAATTTAAGATACTCACAACTCACACACATAATTGGATATTTTGTATTGCTTCACAGCCTTAACAAAATTTTTGTCAGTCCAAACTCTTATGCCACTGCTTCAAACCGATTCATTTATCAGAGTTTTCCAGTTGAAACAATAGTTATTTGTGTATCTGCGAAAGTGCCTAAAATCAATCGTCCAAAACAGATACCTTAAAAAAATTTCATGTAAGGGGTCGAAAATCCGAGAAAAATCTCGAAACTCGCTCATTTTCGGCCCCGACACATGAAATAGATATTTACATATGTAACAAGGGAAAGTTGGAGTTTTCGTGTGTATTTTGTTGATCCGAGGCGAAGCTGAGGTCAATAAACACACGAAAACGAGACTTTTCACTTTTATCTCAAGATATGTAATGGATTTTACTTTACTAGGGCCATTCCATCCCTAGAGAACGTTTTTTACCTCTCTCGTAAAGTAAAATAGCATACTGCACACGGTAAATATCGTATCACGATGAGTAAAAGTACCTCAGGCTGTACCTCCCTGGTATAGTAGTCTACTATTACATGCTTCTGAAACCTAAAACAATTTTCTTGTTTTTCCTAGGTGTGTAACAAGCCACTTTCGACCCTAGGACAAACAAAAGCATATAAAAATAAAAACGTTTACTTACAGCTCTTTCTAGTTCTAAAATTTTGTTTGACTTCGAGACAACAAGACGGATTTCGACAAAAAGTCGAAAAATCAAAAATCTTGTATGTTCGCCATTCTATCTCAATTTATTTCTTGTTTTTGCACCCGACAATAAAAACAAAATCGGCGGTCCTGATTTTGTTGAAAAATTCATGTGTTTCATAAAAATCGTTACGTGTTGACCATGGTTCTGAAAATAACTGGATAAGACACTCACAAAGTCGACTGGTCGCAAAACTTGCAATTTTTTCTGTTACTTCCATCATGATCAGCTCAGAAGTATCATAATCTAAGTGTATTTTATCCATAGAATTTTCATGCTTTTATGATATATATTATGGTAAAGTAATATATATATCAGTGAAAGTTAGACTTCGTCTGCTTTTGAGCTGATCCCACTCATCATACAAACAAAACTGTGCATACGGTTTTACCACTTCCACGCGCTTGCATGTATCTTTTTCAAATGTTTTTCATGTCTAAATTTCACTGACGTCCACTGTCATTATATGGTACAAAAGTTTAAAAAAAATTAATGTGGGGCGGGCACTAGTGGAATTACAGACGTCGTCTATAAATCGTCAATCGAAAGCTGCCTTTTTTGTTTAGATTTCCATTTCTATAATTATGTCATATTTGATCAGAAAGCACCCATGTTATCGCAGAAAAATGTTTGTGGGATTATTTGAATAAAGAAGAGATAGAAAAATGAACACGAATTATTTTTGATGTAAAACAATTTGTAAATAATTTAACAAATTTTTATTATTTAAAAACAAAAAATTATAAATTAAAAAAAAATACAGTGAACGACATCTCAAATGTCTCACTGTCATTTTTTTCAGAGAATGTCATTGTGAACTTGCAATGACACAATAAAATTCTCAGAAAAATTTAACAGTGAGACATTTGAGATGTCGTTCACTGTAATAATTGCAAAAATAAATAAATTGAAATCATAAAATGAAAATGAGATTATAGTATAAATAAATATTTTTAATTGTAAAGAAAAAATCGTCTGACATATAAATAGTAAATTGAGAATAATGTAGAATCAGTTGTAACTGAAAATATGTATAAAAAAAAGATTAATTTAAAGGTAACATAACTGTATTTATACTAGGAATATCAATGTTAAATGAACAAAATAAATAATAATCTGTTAAATTAGGGTATAATGTTGTTATTAAATTATGTGACTATAATATCTAATAATAATTTTTGAAACAAAATATTACTTTAACAATTTTTATAAACGTTTTTTGAAGAAAAAGAAGGAATATATTATATTTGAATAAATGTAAATATTAATGTTAAAGTACTACATATAAAACCAAATAAAACAAACAAAATCAATCGAAGTAAATATCAATTTAACACTTTAAAACAATAAACAAAAAAACATTCAAATGAAAATAAATTGTAATATCGAATCTACCACTCTTCCTCTGTCCTCTCCAAATCTTTCTATTTATTTGTCGCACCTTTTCGCTTCGATGAAAATAGTATAGCTAGTGATATAGGACCCCAAATTACACCTTTTTGGTTCGAGTAGCATAAACGTCACATTCCGAACAAAAATTGACACAAGTGGGACGAAAAAGTTGAAAAAACGGATTTCGTTTTGTATCTCTATGTGGTGAACGAATGTAACGTTTTTGGTCCGTCTGAATATCAAATAAATTTTCTTCAAAAAAAAGTGTTGTGATAACGGACCGGACCGTAAAATGGTATTTGAGTTAAATGTTGGAATTAAATTTTTGTTTAGTATTAATAACAGACATTGCTTCCAATGCGCATATCTTACAACTTTGTTTACTCACAACGTGGATAATACTCGTTTCAATCACTAGGGTGGAAAAACGTTGCACTCGTTACGGAAACAAGCATCTTCATACTGCAGTCTTCTTCTCACAAATACACTTCAAATTTTAATAATCGTTTTTCGATTTGATGCATTTAAGGGATTTTACACACTTTATGATATGAAAACACTCGAAAACATCTTTTTTTCAGGGGAGCAAATGAACGATGTTCATAGTGAAAACAATTGTTTATAGCTCGGCCAAATTTACCCGTTTTTAACGTGTTATAGCTCGATTATCGTGTACGGATACCTAAATTTTAAATGTGGGTCACTTGCGGAACTTTTACCCTTCAACGGTTTTTAACAGATATAATCTACATCTAAAACATCGCCAATACAATCAACATCATCTCAGAAATAGTTTCTTCATATGAAATAAATATTGCAAAAATGGAAACATATGAAATCCCCCGTGTTCTAATCGTTGTTCTAATCTCTACTGTTATTTCTGTCGGTAACTTTTTACCAACATGTTGTAGGCAACACGTCACGGTATATTGCCAACATACATACATAGGCTATTAGTTTTTAGCCCCGTACGAAGTACAAAGGGGCTTATAGGATTACGATGCCGTGTGTAATTGATGGAATTCGAAGCAGACGGTAAGGGCAAAGTGTTTGCCTATGTTCATAGATGACGAATCCGTAATAAAAATTTTGTCTGTTCGTCTGTCCGTCACGTCGATATCTTGAGTAAATCAAATCCGATTTAAAAAAAAAAATTCCCCTGAAAGATAGTCGAAATAGTGAGGCTAAGTTCGAAGATGGGCATATTCGGGTCGGCCCTTCGTGAGTTTGGGCCACCTAAGTGATTTAAGGTCTTTCGGTGATATTTATGGCAAAACAAACGAAGGAAATGACATGGCAAATGATAGGTATTGTCAATACCAATCCAGGAAAAAAAAAGTTTTTTAAAATCGGGTGAGTGGACCGTGAGTTAGGGCCTTAGAAGTGAAATGCTACTAGACCGGCCTGAAGTAGTTGCAAAAGAAGTTGCAAAATTCGTAACAGGAACTTTTGCAACTACTTCAAAAGACTGGGAGAAACCTGAAGTAGTTGCAAAAGAAGTTGCAAAATTTGTAAAAAGGAAATAGTTTTTGCAAACAAGCTTTGCAACTACTTCAAAAGGCTATGCTACTAGGGCCCTATGTGTATTTTACATAGAACTCGAGTAAATTTCATCCGTCTTTCGTAATTTGTGTTTCATTTTTAAGGTAATCAAAGGCCGAATAGAATGTTGTTGAAAAAAATTAAATTTGGGTCCTCGGACTAAGCCCGGTACTAGGGGCCTATGTGTATTTTACATACAACTCGAGTAAATTTCATCCGTTTGTCGTAATTTTTGTTTAATTTAGAAGGTAATCGAAGGCCGAATAGAATGTAGTTGAAAAAAAAAATTTGGGTCCTTCTACTAAGGCCGGTACTAGGGCCCTATGTGTATTTATACTCAATAAATTAAAATTTTCATTTGAAAGGAACGTCGTACGGGGCTTCGTAATTGCGCTATGCGCTATTTCTAAGATGTACCCATTCCATAATAATATTACTTTAACTACATTAACCGGCGCAATAGGCTTACGGTCAAAGTAGGGTGACAGACGCACTAGGGTCACGTACGCAATAGATATACGGGTTTGTACGGGGCTCAGTCGCAGCAAACGCTCCGACTGTTCTGATGGCTCGTTGTTTGATTTGGAAGGTAATCGAAGGCCGAATAGAATGTTGTTGAAAAAAAAAATTGGGTCCTTGGCCTAAGGCCGCTACCAGGGCCCTAAGTGTATTTTACATAGAACTCGAGTAAATTTCATCCGTCTTTCGTAATTTTTGTTTCATTTGGAAGGTAATCAAAGGCCGAATAGAATGTAGTTGAAAAAAAAATTAAATTTGGGTCCTCGGACTAAGGCCGGTACTAGGGCCCTATGTGTATTTTACATACAACTCGAGTAAGTTTCATCCGTTTGTCGTAATTTTTGTTTAATTTAGAAGGTAATCGAAGGCCGAATAGAATGTAGTTGAAAAAAAAAAAAATTGGGTCCTCGGACTAAGGCCGGTACTAGGGCCCTATACTCAATAAATTAAAATTTTAGGGCGAGTTGAAATTTTTGTTTCATTTGAAAGGAACGTCGTACGGGGCTTCGTAATTGCGCTATGCGCGACATATTTCTTATTAATTATTGCAAACAATTCAAAGGATTGACAAAGTACCGAGCTCTTCCACTAATAGCAAGAGTGATTTGCTTACTGAGCGAGTTACGAAGCCAGCGGCATATTACGTTGTAATTACATTTCTCTGTGTTATTGGACAGAATCCACAACAGACCAAAAGCAGTCTGAATAATCATCAGATTAAGCAGCTTCCCGTTTCGCCACAATATTTTGTTTTGCACAAATATTTGCAAAATGAAAATGAAAATAAACAAAAAAAATATCTTCCATTTCTACGAATTTTTAATTCAATATTCAGTTATAACAAACTTAAACAGACAGCAATGAAATGTACTAATGTTGGGAATAAAAAAAGAGGAAAATACTTTTATTTACATTTTCCAATAATTTCATTAAATTGAAAGTACTACAATTATTGTAATTGGATTATTCAAAAATCACTATGATGGTTTTCCATGAGTGCTCGACGTAACAGTAATACTGGACCCCAGCACTTGGGTGGGTCAGGCTCATTGACTGAATTTTATTCAGAATCTTTAAATCTGAATTTTGATTGTTCCATTGGCTCCATTAGTTCCGACCAATACTCTCACTAGCAAACATTGTTTCGACGCTGTCAAAATTCCACCTTATTTCTTTGTTTGTAGAATCATCCACTATTGACTATTTTTTTATAATTTTACGTGTAAAATACAAAGGCTACGTTGGCTACGTTGCATTTTTACCATCTTAATAAATGTAGTTAGGTTGTTTCGACACTCTACTACATTTATTCCATTCAGCCTCTCTATATTCTGAATTAAGTCCTTAAAGTTTAAGTCTTAAACAAAATATACCAACAAACTTGAATATTTTGATTGCTGGGTCTCTGTATACACTGCGATATATCACTCACTCATATTTGCGTGAGTTATCAAAGTAATCCAATCAATATAACGCAAATGTTACTCAATTCTTTATAACAAATTAAATCCGAATCGTTTCAACATTTGATTTTCTCTTCATCTCTTCATACAGCAGGATTCACGATAACGATTCACTCTTTCACTGAAAGATGTCGCTGCAACAAAACCATTGTCAACAGAAAATATATAGAGCCGATTGAAAAACTGATTGCTGTTCCGGAGTCCTAAGATCATGTGCTATTGGCATTTTATTTGACTGAAATCCGCCGAGTAAAAAATTAATTATTTTTCTGTTGACAATGGTTTTGTTGCAGCGACATCTTTCAATGAAAGAGTGAATCGTTCTTTATCAGTAGAGTTTTAGAGAAAAGAGAACTGACGCCGTAATACCTCTCCTGTGAAAGTAAATTGACATTAATGCACAATGGGAACGACAAGTGGAAAAAAAATGATAGAAATAGTGAGAGAAAAAGTTGTTGTTTTGGGTCTCTATCTGGTGAGAGAATGTGACGTTTTTGGTAGGCCTGAATGAAAAAAGCTTTTCAGCTAATTTGATTCCACAACTCGCCTACTCCACTATATAACATTTTGAACTTATCGTTACTGACATTTTAAATTATTTTCTGTTGTAAGACCCTGAGTTTCAGACAGTTAGTATACATATACAACAAAAATATGTTTCGAATGCTCAGCGCGTTAAGTGCGGTATATATTAATGTCAGAAATAGTCGTTAAATATCACGAAATTCAATTTAACAAAAACCTTTTTTGTTCATACTTCACATTGCATTGTCAAATTGTGAGCTCGATTTTATCATTTATACTTTTTTGCCCTATTAAAATCTATGATGATTTTTCCACTTATTAACAGTGTAACTGTATTACGAAAATATAACTCTTCTAAAGATTAGATATAATTTGGTTTACAATTAGTTTTTCTTAATTTTATGGAGTTTGTGATAAGATTTTTTATAATGATTTGAAGAGCATTGCCATCTATTAAAATGTGTCCTAAAAATATGAAAGTCTTAAAAAAGGAATTGTCGGACGTTTATATTAAGAACGTAACCGAACATCTATCTACTACATAAATACATAAATAAAACCATTTAAAAAAGCTCATAATAATAATAATAAAAAAGATATTTATTGGCATTTAGCGAGAGCCCTGCTAAGTGAACGATCAATAAATGTTAACCGGAGAAGAAAAAACCTAAAAATTTTATACTTTTTCTTCACTTTAAAAATGTGTCAATATTTTTATTCGAAACTCAGATAACTGTATACCATAAATATGAATAAATACGATGGTTGGATACCAAAAAAAAAAAATTAAATAACGAATATTCAACATGAAATTATTTTTTGGTTAACTTTATCAAAATATCCGCAAATCTAATTAATGTTTGTTTGGGTCTATTTGGTCTATTTCGAATTTTACGTTGTAATTGAAAAATTGATTGAATAACAATTATATATTTTGAATATACATCGCTATGTTGAGTACTTTTAAATTAAAAATAATTTTCGTGTTGAATATTAATTATAATTTATCATTTAAAACGAATGTAAACAAATCAACGACCAATAGCCAAAAATAAATGATTATAGAATTGTGCTTCGTTTAATTTTTTTTTTCACGTGCCATTGTATAGACTAAACTTATAAAAATATTTCAGTGCATAAGATAGCAAAAACATAAATAAATGTCTAGAAGAAAAGGAATAAACTAATTAATCGAATCAAAATAGAGGGACACATATACACAAACACATAAAATTGGAAACTATTAATGCCACATTGAAGCATTATGATATCAAACTTGATAAACCCATTATTACAGGCAAGTTATGTGCCAAACTAATAATAAATATAATAGTTCTTAATATGCAACCGAGTGATAGATGTATTTTTCGGGTACAAGACAATACAATGTGTGACAATGCACATCGTGTGCTTAAAAAATTATCCATCACCGCGTTGTAAACAACGTTTTTCACAATAAAGGAAACCAAAAGTTTGACTTTTTGTTACTGAGTTGTGGAAAATAAATATTATAAATTTAAGAAAAATGTGAAATGATTATGATGAATTAATAAAAATGTAAATAAATTAAATAAAATTTAATCAAAATTAAAATAAACGCAATGGCCGTTTCTGTAACCGTACCAACAGGCTGTGGTAATTGTAATTGTAATTGTAATTGTAATTGTAATTGTTCACTCCCGCAAAAATCAGCGGTGGAAATTTAAAAATGAATTATTTTGGATGTTTAGTCCAGGTACTTGTGTAATTCCGTGCGCCCTAAGTTCTTTAAGATTTTTCTTTGTTCCATGTTGTTTGCCACGAAAAGTGTGGAACAAAATTTTTTTCCGGAATATGGAAAATCGTTTTTCCGGCCGGAAAAGCCATTCATATGAAAGCCTTCAAAGTCGAATTTCTCCGAAAAAGATTTTTTTGGTTCCTTTCTGAAGTCTGTCGATGGTTAAGGTAACAGGCCAGTTCATAAAAAAAACAGGAAGGAACCAGAAAAACCGAAAGAATTCCCTGCAGTTCTGTAGTTCTAGGGTAGGGAAGACAGTGGACCATGAAGACGTGACTTATTTTTAGGAACTGACCTCTGGTGACTTCAAACTTGTTAAAAGTTCAAATGTTAGCCGAAAAAATTGCCAAAAACGTGAGAAATGTCTAGTGTCTAGAACAAAGAAGAGCTAGAAACGTAAGGATTCGACAAAATCAGTCACAAAAATTATTTCATCCTGGAACGGGACCAATAAAATAGTTATGTCACACGAAAATGCTTTCGTAAAGTAAATAAATATTTTCATAGGGAAAACCATCAATAACATCCCAAATATGGAACTTCCCATAATCCTTGAACCGAAATCAAGGAGAGGGAAAGTAGTGACGAGTTGTGTGTATAAGAAACACTGGAATTAGTATCCCAAATTATAGCCACCTATCTTTTATTGAAAAATCCTTAGTACATACATGACTTTCCCAGGTCATATCTCAGGCTCCCGAACATGGATCAAGCCAACGTAATTTTTGGGAGGAAAGAATGTGAACAAAATATTGTTTCGTTAAAAGACTTGGAAAAAAGCAGTTTTTGGAATTTAAAAAATTAGAAAATTCAAAAACCCCATTTTTCGGCCTACTTGGAGACTTGGAGCCTCACTCATAGGCCCACGGCTACTTTCAGATGTGAAAATTATTTGTTTTAGCTAGCCTGGACCAAGACCTTTCAAACGAACCCAATTTTAGATAATTCGAAAGAAAAATGTATTTTTGGTACCGATTTGTGTGAGGCTAGTACGCGCTACTCGCAAGTACAGAGCAAGGCGAAGAAAAATTAAATTTCAACTTAGATCAATGGACGAAAATCTCACAGGAAATATTGTTTTGTAGAAAATTAGAGAAAAGAAATGTTTTTAAAGTTTAGCACCTAAGGTCAAAACAGCTTTTTAAACTCTATTATTCACTCAATAAGTGAACCATGGGAGGGAAGAACCATGAAGTGCTCTGTTTGTTTGACAAGTTTAGGCTTGGAGCATTAAGATCCTATTTGGCCCAAAAGCACATCAAATTACCTTTCAAATGATACCCCACACCACCATGTACGGCTCGTGTAACTGGAGAAATATTGGTAAGTGAACGATTCGATGAAAAAGTGAACCGAAAAATACATTTCAACGCTTCATTGTATGAAAATGACGCTACGTTAGAAAGTCCTCCGCACTTTCCATTTTGAATTTCGACCGCACTTACGGCATGAATTATAGGAATTGCAGGGCGAATCCGGCAAGTAGTGGTGTTAATCCGGTAATTAAAGAAATAAAAGAAATTAAGAGCAATTAAAGGGAATTGAAAGAAATTGACAGGAATTCAACGGAATTCAACGGAATTGAAGGGAATTGAAGGGAATTGAAAGGAAATTGAAAGGAGATTGAAAGGGAATTGAAAGAAATTGAACGGAATTGAAAGGAAATAGAGCGAATCCGGCAATTAGACGAGTTGGTCCAGTAATTGAGGTAATTAAACTGAATTGAAAGGAACTAGAAATTGATTTGCCACCATTTTGGCCAGTCGGTTACCCCTCGAAGATTTTCAGTGCAACCAAACAGAATTAAATTATTAATGAGAGATTTAGACCGTTCTAGTAGTTCTTCTTCTAAATATGTTTTTGTGGCAATTAAAATTACATTTCATTTAAATATATCATTGCCAATAAAAGTACTATTGACACGTTCAGACAGTTAAGGGATCTGACCCACCTAAAAGGTGGGACCTAGTAATTTCTTGAGTTAAAATCGTTCAAATAGTTCGAAACGCTTATTAATTCCCACAATTTTCTATGAAAAAAAAAACGTGTGAGACTGGTGCTTCCTAGAGCTGTGGCGCCCGATTCCAAAATAACTGAAGATCAACCAACAAATCAAGTGCAGAAATGAAGGTTACTTGAAATAGAATTATTCGGAGTTGTTTGTAGTCAACTTAGCTTACATACAACGGATTCTGTTTATTTTATCGAAGGCTTCATTACATACAAAAGTCGAAAATCTGAGAATGCAGAAGCCTATTATCGCGCCCATCTTTATGTAGTTGTAGAACTTAGACAAGAAAAATTCTTTTCACTTTGACACAAAGCCTAATATATTTGAGAATTAATGCACTAAAATTCGCTAAAATTCACTAAAAAATGATTAGCAGAACAAGTGGCCTTTGAATGAAGTATAAGTGAATCTGCTAAACTCTGAAATAAAACATTCGTCACGCCACGTTTTGTGTTTTAGAAGTCGTCACATTTCACTGATTTAGGTGAACAAGTACATATTGAGTCTTTGATTTCGCTGTGATATCAAAGTAACTAGTCGACATTTCTTATCGCTAGGTTGTTTTGACTCATAACTAGTCAGCGGTTCTTATTGCAACGTGCCCAAACATCAATTGCAAGCTGAACAACAACTGAATGACTCATGATTTTCTGTCCTTTCTCTTTTATAGAAATGGATCACCTGCGAGTTCCACAAACTGGAATGTTTTTCACGACATCGCCCACCAGAAGTAGTCAAATCAGGGTTACTAGACCGCCACCGGCTGAGCCGTGTCCAGACGGCCACGTCTATGGATATTGTTGCTTGATGAACGGAAACAGTACGGTATGGGTGTCGCGTGCTCATGGATTCCAACGGGAATTCCAATGAATTAGTAGTCGGGGAGTAGTACAAACATTCAAACAAATAAAATTAGTAACCGTAGCATAGATTTCCAATGGAATTTTAGTACATTTTTTGATTTACATCAACGTACACCGTTTACATTTCTTCAATTTTTTGTATTTTTCAAATTTTACCGAAGATTTTAATTCGCCGTGCCTTGCCTATTATACTTTCCAAATTATGTCGTCGAGTTCTAGCAGTAGCGAAACTCACAGTTTAAGATCGAACACAGTTTATCTAATTGGAAACACCACTTCTGAAATTTTGGGATAGAAATTGCCGTCGAAGAAACAAATTTTGCAATATTTTTTGGAAGCAATGAAAACCGAAAAGCAATTGTTACCAACATCAAAGGCGACTGTAAAAGCAGTCAAACCGTTCTATATTCGGGCTGGTTTAGGGACACTTTCGGATGAGTATGCAGCTCAGAAAATAAGAAAGTTCTATGAAGCGTATAAAACTCTGGAAAGAAGCAGTAGAAACAAAAACGAAATGAATACAGATTTGTTCAAGGGAAGAGAGAAAGCATTCATGAATGAATTAGATGATCTGTTTGATATTTCCAGCATAGATCAATCAGCAGCAAGCGCACAGTCGAAAGCGTTCCTTCAGCAACAACGAATGAAAGGTCGCCCAGGCACTATTGTCTCTGCGCGAATTCCACCACCTCCTGCTACACCTCCACCACAGCCAGAAACACCATCGACAAGTACTATGGGGTCGCAATCGTTCTATATCCGGTGAAAGTGAAAGTTTAGTGTTACCCGGAGCATTTGGTTTCACAGAAACAAGTATTGACACTTCAGGTTCAATTCTGTCGACGAGTTCCAGCATGAGCGGACTTTCACTGTCGGAAAGAAATGACCCGGATTTTATTCCCCCCGGATTCCAAAAGGATATTCCGATTCCGCCAGTAATTTTGAACCGGAATTTCCTGACTGAAAGGTAATAAAAAAAAACGAAAATCGCTTATAAAAAAATTTAGAGTTGTAAGAGAGTTAGATCGCTATAAAATCAGCGCTTACGCTGACGCGCATCTGTTTATGGCAATTTTGTTGGGACTCGGGTTGGACCCTAACAAATTCACTTGCAGCCGCAGTAGCATTCAAAACGCGCGAGCGGCAGGTCGAAAGAACATTGCGGAAGATGTTAAAAGGGATTTTATTTCCAAGGTGAAATGCTTCCCTGTTGGTTGGTTTTGCTTCAAATTTCTATAACGACATTCTTCAAGGCCTCAAATGGATCGACAGTCCTCTGGGATGGGAAAGCTCTCGAGAATATGATCAACCATAAAAACAGGAGCGGTTACCTGTTAAGCTGACAATTGGTGGCATGGAACAACTTCTAGGCGTTCCAGAAATAGAAGATGGAACAGGAGCCTCAATTGCCAATGCTGTTTACGACATGTCACTCGAATGGGGACAACTTGACAACGTGCAATGTTGCTGTTACGACACGACTGGCTCGAACACTGGCTGTTGGCGGTTCGACTTGAACAAATGCTTGGTCGAAGTCTCCTGTCTTGCCCCTGTCGCCATCACATTTCGGAAGTGCTTTTGGGAGCAGCATTTGAGTTGAAAGTACGAAGTTTTTCTTTCAACGTTTTGACATTAAAAATACATCGAACCAAAATTAAAATTGGAAAATTCGTCTGGACCAGATGTGCCGATGTTCAAAACATTCCAAGAGAACTGGGACGAGCTTGACCTGGCCAGATACAAATCCGGTATCCGAGACCGCTACGTTAAAGAAAAGCTGAGAAATGAAAATTTGGAAGTTTTCAAAGGATGGGTCAGAGAACAATTGAAGAAACCAATCGAAGCTCCCCGACAAGATTTCATCAAAAACATCTATGCAACAAGAGAAGTAGATCCCGAACTATCAGACGAGATGATTCGCAAAATTTCCAGCCATTTGTGGTATCTGGCCGATGAAACGATCGGGTTCGCATTCTTCGATAAAAAAGTCTCAGTTATGGTCGCTCGGTTGTCTGAGCAGAACGACGCCGAACCAAGCAAACGAGTGGTACTCGATGTCAACGACAAAAAAGTATTCGTACAGAAAAATTTGAGCGATTTTGTTTCGTCGAACACCAATGGCATTTTTCGAACGCTTCCAAATCGACATAACATTTCTAAAGCACGATCCATCGACGTGGTTGGATAGAGATGATTACAATGAAGCCAGGGAAAGAATGAAGAGAGTCAAGGTATTTGCAGTTTTCTTTCCTTTCACTCAAAATGTAATAAATTTAAAAATCCAATAAGGTTGTGAATGACGAAAGGAGCGTACAATTGATGAGCGAATTCAATAAAATCCTTACGAAAAATGAAGGAATGAGACAATTCATCCTCCTGGTTGTTTCCAAATTTAGAGAGATTTATCGATCCCACCACAAAAAGGATTTGCTTTTTGACAATTAATTTTCAACCAAACTTTAAAATTTTATAAATTAATTATCCCGTTTCGGACTGGACACAATAAAACATTATTTCCTGTGAGATTTTCGTCCATTGATCTAAGTTGAAATTTTTTTTTTTTTCGCCTTGCTCTGTGCTTGCGAGTAGCGCGTACTAGCCTCACATAAATCGGTACCAAAAATACATTTTTCTTCCGAATTAAATATATGTCATATAACCAAAGCCAGCAATGAACGAACTGGAAAAATTTCTCGCGCAACGATTCCATCTGGAACAGCGCCACTCCAGTCATTGTCGTCGAAATTTACCAACGTCGTGGTGGTGTCCACTTCGATAGGTTGTTGTTCTTTCATCAATGGAATTGTGTCCTCGTTTAACCTGTCACAGACGGCAAGCATATTAACAATTTTACTATTCAAACTATTACTTCATTTGATAGAAGATTTTCAGAAATTGATTTCAGAAATCTTTTACTTCATTAGTTTTGAACATGTCTTCTGCTATATAAGACCTCATCGGTCAGAGCTTGTCGTTAATTATTGCTGTCGTTGTCGATAACAGATGACAGCCGACAGGTTAAGTTGATCAACGATTCAGAATTAATCTTTTGTTCTGAAGGGGTATCAAACAGTTGTGGGTTTGCGGTGTCAGCTGGATGCTGAGGATTGTCTGCATCGCCCATAAAAAACTTTTCATAGTTGACTTCGTACGCGCCACACCTGTGCGGTACGCCGGTCCGAAATACTGTCCATTGTTGCGGTACCAATCTCCCAACTAACGGCATTGAGCCATCGCACGTTTGTCCCTTTTTCATTTTACGGCATCGAAAAGACCATTTACCATCTTTCCACGTGCGACTGATGGTTGTCATCCCAAAGTGACTTCATACAATTGATCAATGCCTGCGAACGGTATCCGTATTTTTGTAGACGTAGATCACGAATAGTGTACTCGATATAATGTTCCGAGTCCCATGAAAACGTCGTGAATAATCGGTTATAACACGGTATTGTGGCAATTCCTTTTTCATCTCCCAACGAATTTGATTTGCAACTACAATCGGTTATGGGCACCCGTTGAACTTTATCCTCTTTACGAGGGCGACCTCGAGGTCTGGATGTGGTCGCCTGCAAAGAAAGGGATTTCATGTGTTATAGATACCAACGACAAAAATAATAGCAATAGGTAATATGGTCAATAAGTTCAAAAAATTGAAGTACAAGATTTGAAATCAACCGATTAAAAATAGTTTCATCGATAGAATCCGCAGAAACGCGGGACTTCTCCTCTCAAATCTCTTTTAGTAAATTAAATATTTACTTAACAGAACAAACACTTGTCAAGTATGGAATATGGTAGAACTCTTTTAGGAAATACAATATTTACTTAAAAGAACAAGCACAAGTACAAGACTATCTTAGAGAAGTGTTTGCAATGAAATCGAATCAAGAGATATGACCCGAACCGAAAGATTCAAGCTTCCATTTAGTGTTTTTGAATATAAGTGAAAGATGCGCAACCAAAAGTGTTTGCCATCTGTTTCCATGGATTACAAAAATTGAAATTATTGCTAAAACAAAAATGGCCGACACTTTCAGATATGTTTTTAATCGGTTGAACCGAAAGATCAAAGAGCAAAGTGTCAAATAAACAAAGCGAAAATTGAAAAAAATCAATTTTCTCTCTCACACGGAGTACCTTTTTGGTAAGAGGAAATTAAGCATTATGAAAATAGTACTCACATTGCTGGTCGACTCCTGATTCTCGGGATTTGCTGTGACCTCTCGACTCGATTTACCAGAGCGCTTCATGGTACGGCTATTATCTTCCTGTAATTTAATTTAGGGCCTGATGATGACCGAAAATATTTTGTTAATCACAGATGAAATAATGCACAGTGAAATTAAAGGGATACTGATAATACTCAATATAATTACCAGCAAATTTGTGAATTGAAGATTTTGGAATTTGAGATTTATGACAATTTTACGATACGATTTAGGATTGCTAGTATTTTGATCAGTTACAATTTAAAACAGAAAATGCCGCACACTACAATAAAAAGCTGCCGTGATGATTTTCGATTAAAAAGACTAAAAAATACTTGAACTTCTTTATACATAAAAACTTAAAAATATGAATGTTAGGTTCTTAACACACAAAACTCAAAACACAAAAACGTCAAAGTAATGCACTGTACTGATATGTACTATTATGATGTTGAAGAGTGCGAGCCGTGCGAGCGTTCTAAAGCAATGTTCTAACCTTCAATGATCGAGCGCGATAAATTCAAATTTGATTTCTATTGGGTTTGCGTATCCCAGCCGAAGGCGAAATACGTGTCGAAATAACAGTAGTACTCAATGTTACTAGAAAAATCGTCGTTTGTTTCACTTGCAAAGTAATAGTATGTTACTATACAAGGGAAGTAATTTGTTATCTCGTATCCAGATGAGTAAAATGATCCGAGGGCTTCAGCCCGAGGTACTTTAACTCATCGTGATACGAGATAACAAATTATTTTCCGTGTATTGTATTTGGTTTTACCTTACGAGCGCGGTAAAGAGTCTTCCCTAGGGGCGGAAGTACGATATTGCCTCCCTAGTAAGGTAAATGTTATTGACAACGAAAATTCCTCTAAGTGCGGTCGAAATTTAAAATCTTTCTCACGCAAGTTTTTCTAACGTAGCGGCATTTTCATACAAGGAAGCGTTTACACTTTCCTTTAATTTTCAAAGTTTCTCACCTAGAAGAAAAAGACGTTCATATTTTACGCTAGAGTTTTAACTTCATCTAGTGCTGGCGTGCTTTGAGGATTCCTCGTAGGCAACAGAATGGTATTTTTTTTCGATTAATCAGCTTACCTTTTTAACCGGATTTACGCTCCTGTGTGTAATAGGCTAGCGCAAACAAATCGAGGGAAACATTAATAACTTAAAAGAACAAGCAATTGTCCAGTAGTAAACTCTTTTGTTGCCTGCCCCCTGGTAAAAGTGAGCATTACATGTCAATGTGCCCCCCTGTAAAATGTTCCATTACATGATGGGAGATTTGGGATAATTTTTTCGTTGCTGTCCCCTTGTAAACTCTAAAAGAGTTTTATTATTTTCCATACAAGAACTTGTTCTTTTAAGTATATATTTAATTCTCTAAAAGTGTTTTATTATTTTCCATACTCGCAATGCCGCGGTACTTCTACTACCAAAACTGTGGTCGATTTTTTTTTGCTCGGGCATGACCAGTACAGTTTTTTTTTCGAAAGATCGTGGCAGTGGGAACCCGTAAATCTGCTACGCTTGTCACCCTAATTCGTCCCTCACCGTAGCTCGCACTTAAAGGTCTTGGTTCAGGGTATAGCAGTGGATCAGCTGAAGCAAATTTGATGAAAATATCCGTGGAGACACGTATGAGGCAACGTTTTTGTATGAGTTGACCAGCTGAAAACCGACTGAAGCAAATTGTAGCATATCTATGAAAGCCTCTGACTGTATAATTTTTATTTGAATGAAAGTCGAAAAACTTTGTTGAACATATTTCAGCGGCCTGATCCACTAATTCATTGAAGGCCATGGTGTACCGAGATGACGCGTAATGCACCGAAGTGACGCGTAGTGCACCGAGGTGACACGTGGTACAACGGCGACGCGTGGTGCTACGGTGACGCGTGGTGCAACGAGGTGAGATGAGCTGCACCAATGTTGGGATTTATATTAAAGCAGACATTATTTCCTGTGAGATTTTCGTCCATTGATCTACGTTGAAATTTAATTTTTTTTCCGCCTTACTCTGTGCTTGCGAGTAGCGCGTACTGACCTCACATAAATCGGTACCAAAAATACAATTATCTTCCGAATTAACTAAAATTGGGTTCGTTTGAAAGGTCTTGGTCCAGACTAGCTAAAAACAAGAATAGACCGGCTATAAGCCTAGTGAGGTCTTTTTTCTTTCTCTCAATTTTCTCACTTCTCGAGAAAGCAACTACCAAATACGTGAGCTACAAATAGGCAAGCAGGAAGAATAGTTTCTACAGTCGATATCCAGCTGTTGAACAGTAAACATCGCCACCATCGTTCTATCAGTTTCGTAGTCAACTACCAATTTTGTATTCAACTACCAAACTCAACTATTCAACAACCATTTTGGTATTCAACTACCAGTTCGGTAGTCAACTACCAAATTATCGAATTATAAATAGGCAAGCAGCCTAAATAATCTCATCAGTCGGTGTGCAGCTCTCAAACAGTTAACATCTGTACCACCTCTCTATCAGTATGGTAGTCAACTACCAGTTTGGTAGTCAGCTACCAAAAATTCAAGCTTTAAATAGGCAAGCAGGCAGAATAATTTTGTCATAAATAGTAAACATCTCTGCCGAAAATTACGTTTGGTAGTCAATTATAATATTGGCAGTCAGCTACCAACTACAAAATTTTAGAATTGCAATGTTAACTGTGAGCTATCGGTTATCAGATAACAAATTATTATTTGCCTGGTGTTGATTTGTTCATAGTGACTTTGCAATTTTGAACTTCAGCTGGCAACTACCAAAAATATCAACTACCAAAACTATCAACTACCAAAACTATCAACTACCAAAACTACCACCTACCAAATTTTCGTTTTATAAATCGGCAAGCAGGTAGAATAATTTCGTCAGTCGGTGCGTAGTTTTCGAATAGTAAACATCTCTGCCGAAAATTACGTTCGGTTGTCAGATACCAACTACCAAATTTTCGAATTGCAATGCTAACTATGAGCGATCGGTTATCAGATAACAAATAATTATTATTTGCCTGGTGTTGATTTGCTCATAGTACCATTGCAATTTATCACCGTGGTAGCCAACTACCAAATTCTCGTGTGAAAATAGACAAGCAGTCAGAATAATTGCATCAGTCGGTGCAAAGCCCTCGAATAGTAAACATCTCGCTGGTAATTAATTCGGTTGTCAACTATCACCGTGGTAGTCAACTACCAACTACCAAATTTTCGAATTGCAATGCCAACTATGAGCGATTGGTTATCAGATAACAAATAATTATTATTTGCCTGGTGTTGATTTGCTCATAGTAGCATTGCAATTTTGAATCAAGGCTGTTATCGTCTCATTTTTTATTTGTCACACAGACACATGGACGGACAGACAGACAGACGGACAGACAGACGGACAGATGAAGTGTCCACAATAGGGTTTTTTTCTAAAAGAAAAAAGACCTAAAAATAATTTTCACATCTGAAAGTAGCCGTGGGCCTATGAGTGAGGCTCCAAGTAGGCCGAAAAATGGGGTTTTTGAATTTTCTAATGACCAAATTTTTTTTTTAAATTCCAAAAACTGTTTTTTTCCAAGTCTTTTAACGAAACAATATTTTGTGTGTGTTTACAACTTCACATTCTTTCCTCCCAAAAATTACGTTGGCTTGCCTGAAGCGTAATTTGATTGTACAAGACGGTGGGTCATTTCTTCCTGTCCTACTGAAGCCGATAGTCGCAGCGGCACGTTATACAGCAAAAAATGAAACACGCCCGAAAAATGATTCTGGTTGAAGCCAAACCAGAGACCAAAGACACAGTTGTTGAGGCCATCAATTCAGAACTCGTCGCGGAACATAGCGTTTCTCTAGAAAATTTGTCCACTACTCTTGATTGAGTTCTCCTATGTTTGCAATACATTATGTTCTGCAAGCGGTGTTCTCTGCGTTTAGAGTTTCTGAAAAATATATCGATATGATGTATAACTAACACATACACATCTAATGGAGATTGAAATACACATAGAAGAAAGAACATGCACGTCATGTGTTGTACCAACGGTTCAAAATTGGATTTGAAATAAAAATGTCTACGGTAGCTCAATTGGTTAGAGCATCAGCCCGGCAAGTTGAAGGTTGTGTGAGTTCGTGTCTCATCCGTGCACATCAAAATTTTTATTTCAAATCCAATTCGATTCTAGTATTTCTAAGCTGAAAATTAAAAAGAACTCGTCGCGGAATATAGTGTCTTCATTTATTCACAGACAAGTGTCGAAATAGGAATTTATGCAAAAAGTATGCTTAAAGAGGTTTCGCAACGTGCTACATACAAGGTTGTTTTTTAAACGTATTTTGAATGAATCTCCGTAAAAAACATGTTAAATTGAAGTTTTCAGCAGCTTCCGCTGTTGAGGATTCAGGATTTTTAATAAAAATAGTTTGGCTTCTATGGGCACGTTTGGTAGGACTGTTTTAAAAAGAATTCGGGTATCAAATGAGTTGCAAGCGATAAACCTTGCGGGAGGCAAATTACAAAGAAAAACGTTTGATAACCGGAAAATCGGGTAATATGTTGAGATCATTTTTCACTAAGTCGAGCTGGTGAACCAAAAAAAAAATTCGCTCGCTCCGCTCGCAACTCTACGTTCATTTCTATCACAAGAAATCCAAGTAGGAATTTATTGGTCGCTTAAAATTAAAATTCACAAGCAAACATAATTTAGACAACTTTTCTTTAAATTTAATTTCATTTTGTTTCTAAAAAAAATTGATAAAATTCGTTTTTCACATTTTTGAGCGGCGCTGTAATCTTACGGCCCAGGGCGCTGGAAATGATAAACCGGCTCTGGTTGCTGGACGTAGTAGCTACAACTAATGCTTTTGCAGGATATAGCAGGATATAGAATAAAAATTAGAGAAATGGCTCGAAATTATTTCGATTCGAAGGTTAGATAAATTAGATGCTTTTATAGATTTTGTAGTGAAGACGCATACTCGAGAAGTTCCATATAAAATATCAGAAATGGTTAATATTCCGGCAGAAACATTTGGAATATACAGCTTCAGCTTGAAAGAATTTTCCATAAAATTTATTAAAATTTAAGCGTTTTGTCTAAAGTTCAAAGTTTCCTTATTTTTCCATACAAACTGCGAGTAGTTCATGTCTTGACTACCAGCTTTATATTATTAGCACCCGGAACGTTTGTGGTGCCATCTTGTTTCAATTATTTCTATGAGAATGGTTTGTAACTTTGCTCAGCATTTTATGGTTATTGTGTCTTTCGTTTGAAAATTTTTGAAGAATAATTAAATTGATAGTTAGATATTAGATGGCAACACTGCAACACACCTAAATAATTCAATTTTAACTCGACGGATTTGGGTCAAACAAACTGCCAGTGTGTAACGGGTGATCTCAGGAGGCCGGTGAAGCAATTAGTTTTTGTCAACCTTTAAACGATTTTTGTTACATAAATAACTATTTCGTTCAAGTTGACCATAAAAAGAAACTAGATTGACTACAGGATTACTTTGAATTCAAACAGATCTAATCAAGGGGAGCCATAAAAGTAATGTCTACTATTTCCTTGATCAACTCCATATCCGACCTTTTCTGAACGAAAAGTATCAAAAAGTTCCATCTGATGTTAAATAATAATATAAGAGGGATTCTTCTGAAAAACAGAAGACCGAAATCGGACGCATTTTCTAAGGTAAGAGGTCATCAAAAACCTGCACTTCTATTACGAAAATTTCTGCATTTACACGAGCCGTACAGCGTCGTGTGGGGTGTCATTAGAAAGGTAACTGCATGTACTTCCGGGGCAAATAGGGTCTTATTGGGTTTAAAATTAATCTACACTGAGATATGTACAGTTGAAATTTTCAACCGAAAAAATACTGAAAACTTACACTTTTCTTACAGAAAGTACATGAAACGTACATGGTCGTGTGGGGTGTCATAAGAAAGGTAATTGCATGTAATTTCAGGGCAAATAGGGTCTTATTGGGGTCTGGAAGCATCTACGACGAATTATAAGAAGTTGAAAAGTTTAAGTGCTTATATTGAATCGCAACCAAACCAAACTTCCGTAAGCTCTACTTTCCTTGAAAGTATATGCAATTACATTTCTAATGACACCCCACACGACCATGTACTCATAAATCATAAGCGGCTGTTCAACTTTTCAGACAGTTGAAAAAAAAATGTATTTTTTTCCGGTATTACGACTATTCGCTTTTTCCTTAGGTTACATAACGAAATTGAAGACCGAAATCAAAGCAATTATATTTCATACAATACCATTAACCTATAAGGTTTCGATTTGAAATGAAATATCTTTCAGGAAAAGAATTGAATGTCAATATTCCGGAATTTCTTACTATAAACAAATAAATGTAAGTCGATGCTCAGCAACAAGTCATGCACGCGTTAAAAAAAAAAATTTCTCGAAGAAACATGCTCCATTTGGGCTAATTGTAAATGTCTTCCGGTATTGTAAGCGGTACGGTATAGCATTCCCTAATTAAGATTCTTATTCCTAACAGAGAATGTTGAATATTGAATTGTATCCATTCATCACTGTTCATATGGGACCATTGGTCCATACTGTTATCTGTCAAATGTCATCTCAGTTCGTGAATAAAAAGTCATTCTCTGCTTAGACCAGTAACAAGCACAAGTGTTTCATTTATTCGTCGTAGCTGTTTCTTGATAACATCATAGAGAATAGTCCAATTTAATGAATACCAATTCATCAAATTGGACTATTCTCCGTTAAGAATCGTAATCACTGCCACTGAGAATATGCAGACAATGTATCACCCTTTTTCGTTGATTGTTCAGTGACGGTAGAGTCCTTGAGACGTTATTTATTCTTCGTAAGGAATCATAAGCTCTACTGGTGAGAATTCTGTGCACGGTGCCGCTAGTCCTTAAGATGTTAACCAATAAAATCTTGATATATCAAGTTCCGGTGACATGAATCTTGATATATCAAGATTTATTGACACGAATCAGATATAGACTTACTTTCATCGGGGACGTTGTGGCGATCATTTTGATGAATAGAACGTGGCGACTAAGAGGTTCAAAATGGCGGTCGAAATTTTCATATTTTTCTTTATTGGCTATATCGATAGATCTTCACTCAGGTATCATTTTGACGAATAAAACACGGTCTAAATTTCAGGTTGAGAGCCCAAACTTCTAAAATGAATGATATCCCAACAAAAATCTCGACGAGAAAAGTGTGACGCAGTCGTTGAAATACTATTTCTAAAATGAATGATATGGCAGAATACGACCATTAATAAATCAGCATCGAATTCTTAGAAGAAGAATGCGACGAAACATTTGTTTGTATTTTCTCCAATTATAATTAAAATGTAGTCTGCCATGGGAAACATTGTCAATAATAAAGTTATAAACACTGCCCTGCCGTAATTCGGAAGAAAAACAATTTCCCATGAAATAACAAAAGAATTGCTGGAAATTCTTTTGTCATTTCCACTGGAAATTGTTTTTTATCCAAATTACGGCAGTCTCTCTCTCTCTCTCTGTCATCTATTTGGAGTAAACATATTGCACCAAAAAACATGCTCTTCTTATAATTAACTGAGACTGCAAATGTTTAATTTCTGTAAGCTTCATCATCAGTATAGAACGAAAAAAAAGTTATAAATTTTCAGCACAACGTGTCAGTATTAGACGATAAAATGACTTTTCGTCAATAAAATTTCTAAATATCGCAAACCCTCTGCAAAAGAAACATTGCTAATCTTATTACAACGATTTCGGTCGAAGGATACACATAACAACACATAAAACACTGTGGATGTTGAGTAGAGGGTCCGTACGTACATATATGTATTCTTATACAAATGATGCGATATGCTGCTACAACATACGCATATATTAGAACGCATTTTGCCACCCTTCCGAAATTTCTGTGTTGGTTGGCCAAATCGATATTTTCAGTTAAAAGTTCTACACTATATGGGATGGTAACTGGCATGTGAAATGATATGCGCATGACTATTGGGGGTCGTCCATAAAGGACGTCACCATTTTTTAAAGATTTTTTTTATATTTCCTTCCTTGTTTGCATCATTTGAAATATCTATAACAGCGTAAATAACGCTTAGCTAGACCTCCCCCCTAATTAGAAGTACGTTAGGAACGACCTCTTATTACGAAATTCTGGCGATGAAATTGTGTGTGTTGGTTCCACTGTATAAATATGCATTATGTCTTATCTAATGTGCTGTTTGTTGGTAGGGTTAGTTGAAAAATTGTCGCGTTTTCGGTTGGAAGTAATACCGACAGCGAGCTTATTGTGTTGTTATTGAATGAAAATGAATGAGTTCATAGAGTGAAATAGCACACCAATTTTGTGTGTAAAAAACGTTTGTTGTAAAATTAATCAAAAGTTGTCTGTTTGTAAGTTTGATGATCAAAGTCGCTTAAGTTTCAAATATCCAAAATTACTAGCGAAGCGAACTGTGTATGTGGGATGTGCATAAACGAAATTGTCATGGATTTTATAAATTGAAAAGCGTTGGATGCCATCGGACTTGGAATTTAACTTTCCAAAATACAACTTCAAGTGAGCTAATAAAATTTTTGATCTAGCTGATGTATTCATCTATTGGAATAAATTGTTTTAAAGTAAATGAAAAAAAAAACCTCTAAAATTCTCTCAAAATGGGGATGGTCTCACTTTGTTTTGACATGGTGATCAGTTTTGTGTCCTGTGAAGGGTGCATTAAATTACCATTTTGAATTATGACGTCGTCCAGTGCTTTTTTTATTGAATTTTCATCGCACATAACTAAATTTTGTAACGAAATTCATTTGGAAAGCGAATTGATTGATTTTCAAAAATTCTGAAAAAAATCTTACTGCTTAGTAAGCATGCAAAAATTAATTAATCAAAAAGCTCATTAAAGAATGAAATAATGATTATGAAACGTTTACCTCGAATAACCGTTCGTTCTTGAAACAAAATCTTCAATTACTTTGTTAATTTGTTTAAATTTCTTCAGTTTAGGTAATGATTTTTTCAAAAATCTTTGCTCCCACATGCAAATATGAGCCGAAAACAATTTAATTTAATTTGCAAAATAGATTTACAAAATTTATGGTGCTCCAAAAAGGTTGTCACTTCTCTGCGAACACTGAGCACACTTCACAAAAACGTAAAAAAGACAAAAACGAAATGTTATAACGCACTTGGATTGTCGCATAAAGAAGTTATGATCTAATCTAATGTAAAAATGAAATTGTTATTCAAATTCCAAGTATTAATATGGATCTTCAAAGAATTCGTATGGTTGTTATTGTGTTATGGTTATCTGACAATCGTAGTTTGTGACGGATACATTGTTTAATTCGAATTAACTTGAAATTATGTTTGCCTGGCCGTAGTGTGGAAATGATAGCCTCAAGTGCACGAAGAACTTCTTTTTGTGAATTTTTGAGGTTTTTCCTTACACTTAGGGGATTTAGTGATATATAAGTTGGACATCTGACAGTGATATGATATGTAGGAAGTGTTGTTTCGGTAGTAGTACTTTAATCTTTTGCGACATATCTTATCTTAAAAATGTGATTTTATCAACGACAACAAAAGAGAAACATACGTATTGGTATGGTTTCGGTCGCCTTTATTGGGATGACATACATGTATGGGCTGTTATGACTAGTGGGGAGTTTGTATATTCAACCAGACAAGACGTACTTTATCTTAGATGCCAGAAGCGACATTTAAAATTTGCTCAGTTTCACCACTACGCCATTACTGATCTGAAACATGTAAACTAATTATTTAAATCGTAAGTGCCGAAAGTAAAAAAAATGCAGTCGTGTCGAAGTCTGTATCTACAGTCCATGTACAACTATTAAAAGTGTCCATAGTTTTCCCCAATAAAGTTTCGCATTCAAAATTCAAATAATGTCTTCAAAATCAGATAACTTGTTGGTTATCTAGAAGTAACTTTAGTTTCAATTTTAGTTGATTTTAAACGACCAAACTTGTGACTTGATGCAGTGACAAACATTCAACCAATTTATAATTGATTTGTATAAATCCGTTGTCATTGTTTCATCTGGCAAACGCATGCATACAGTTCATAACAGTCGTTGTATCGGAATACGAAATTTTGCCTTACGGCAGTGAAATTTCTCGTTATTTGCACTTGGATGTAGTACCAGAAACCGTAGTAACTATACTTCTTTCGTGCTTTGTTTTTGTACGATTACTCGATCAAAAGATGCGTATTATGAAAGCTTTTTGCTTGTTCTGTGTTACTTGAATTGTTGAATACGTTTGATCCAAACACTGTATTCTTCTACTCTCTCATTTAACATCCCTGTTTTGAAAAACAAAAAGCGACAAACAGAGAATTTATCATTAAAATGTGCCATACATAAAAAGGTAGTGGTAGAATTTTAGACAAAAGAGATTTATGAATGATGTCACGCATTGTGGTCTTATTTCTATGGTGTCAGACATATTTATCATTGTAGGTCTATACATTGTCACTGAATTCATCGGTGAATACATTGTATAGCTATGCTCAAAATCACAACAAAATACAGCAGTTCCAGTTGGTGAATTTTCCATGATTTGGTTCTAAATTTTATTTTCACTTCAGTTTTTCCATTGTTATAACTTGTAATAAATTGTTCTGAGCGCTTTAGTATGTCGTATTATTGGGTCACGTCGATATTATATTGAATTCTAATGAATGAGTGTTTAACATTGATGATTTAAATGGTTTGAATCGTAATTGAATTAACAATTGAAATCTGAATAATTTACTCGTGATTTCGGGGCAACAAAAATATTTTTGTTCAGACGGATATGTAGGTCAGCTTCAGATCATTATACTAAAGCAATAAAAGTAAATATTAGTGTAATTAAACAGATTGATAATACCCTATTTTGGTAGAAGTGCACTTGATTCCTGCTGCTATGATAGACTGCTCTCAGATGAAAATGTATTTCTAAAAGTTGGGATTAAAAGATGTCTGTCAATTCCATCTGTCAAAGTGACGTTTTTAACGTAAAACGAAAATAAATCAAAGTGGTCACTAAATCCTTGATTTTCGTCAAACAAAATGTCAGTGTTAAGCCTTAGCGCACGATCTCAAGACTCCGACAAAATAATTAGTTTTAAAATCGGACCAATATATGCTGAGCGACAAGACTTTAGAAAAACATTGTTTGACATGTCGGCCACCTCGTGTTTGGAAAGTCTAATGCTCAAAACAAACGAGGCATTGAAAACGTGTTTTGGTCCTATTTTTCATGACGAAATTTTCGAAACTGTCAAATGAAGTTAGAACTTTTTCTATTCAAAATCGCGACTGCTGCATCTGTCAATGAAAACTAGGACCAAAACACGTTTTCAATGCCTCGTTTGTTTTGAGCATAAAGGTGCCAGCGCTCTTGAAAAAGTTTTCCGTTTTGCATTCGTTTTCACTTCGTCTTTAGAAAAATAAAATTGAACTCGATTTAATTTTGTGTCCGTTTACTTGACAGTTCGAACTTTCGAAGTTTTTTTTCCCTTTATGTCACTTTCGTTCACTAAATGTTACCAAAACATGTTTATGGAATGGCTGTTTTTTGTTTATGAATTATTTCGTTCAAATGTGTAAAATATATGATGATAATAGTTTCAATCAATTAAAATATTAATTAAATTTGATAATAATAGTTATTTATCTACCAAGGTAGGTATGAAGGTATTTTTTCGCACTAGATGTCGATTGTCGACCCGAGGCGAAGCCGAGGTCGACAAGACGTCGTGTGCGAAAAAATACCGGCATACCTACCGTGGTAGATACAACGTTTTTCGCAATTTCGGGCTATAATCACCTTTCCAATGCAAAACATGTCCTACATTTTGTTCCAAAATTCTTGTGGATACAGAAATTCATTTGAACGATCAAGAAGGCTGCATTATGATACACATTGCTATGTGATGTAAAGAGACGCGTTGAATGAAATCGAGTAGTCAATGCTTAGTATATACGCTTCAACAATACGTTCGGTATAATTGTGTGACTCTGAATGGCTATAGTCGCTGCTTTGTGTTCAAAAACCTTTTGGTGTCGGGGGTTCGATTTCTGGTCAATGCAAGATTTTTATTTATACAAAGTTAGCCTTCGTTGAAGGTAATAGGTTCTTTAGTGTGCGAAAAAAAGTTAAATCGCACTGTGTCCAGAAATACAGTGAAATAAATACCTTCAAAACGATATTAAATGGATGCATGGAAAGGTGATGATTATGGACCGGAATTGCGAAAATACTATTATCACATACGCGCGGTGTTCGGATGTCAAAATGTGATAAAATAGAGTACACATAGATAGAAATAGAGTATTTCAGTGTCAAATTATATTTTATAGATCATTTTAAGTGAAAATAAAATTTGATTGACGGATGAACCGTTTTCTAAACGGAGACGTTTCCGTTTAAGAGCGCTCTGGCACCTTTATCGCTGGGAGTGCTACGATCATACGCATTTAGTTTGACGAAAATCCGTCGAGTAAAAAAAAACATTTTTTGTTGACAGTGTTGTCAATTGTCATTTATACTCAATGTAATCTGACATAATAATTTAATAGTTAAAATTACCGTATATTTTTGAGTTTATTATATTTTTGCACGCTGCTCATTCCTACCCCAATAAGTATCCTAGTTTGCTATTCACGTTAAAAAAATCTCATAGAAATGAAGGAATTAACGAAACATTTAAAGAAACTAAAGTGAGGTTACCGTATCTTGAAGTGATGATCTATTCAAGGTTCTGAAAGAACATGTTAAGACACTTACGAAGGCGGGTCAAAATTTGTGTTTCACTCCCTTTGTGATCAACTCAGAAGTGTCTTAACCTGTTCTTTGAGAACCATGGATCGATTGTGCGTACATAGTCTGAATAAAAGAGTTTGTATGCAATTCACATACTTTATTCAATCAATCCAAGTAATGAAAACCATCGAGTTCATATTCGAAAAACGAGGAACATTATCATACGTCAGATGACTCATCGCATAGCAGTAATATCACCCGTGATGCAATTTCTTGTATATTCTTTTTACGCAAACGTTCATCCTACATGTTTTCCAAAAATGTAACTCCTAGGGAGAATGGATTGCAGATAAAGACAGGTTGAGCTTATTGCCCCCAACAAATCTATGAAGCATGAAGTGTATACAACACACGTTTGTGTTTAAATAAATAAATTATGTGTACGCAGTGCACTGACTACTGTTATATGTATATATGCGTAAATTTAGCGAAGGGTGGCAATGATATACGAGAAGAACACAGTAGACTGCGTCCATAAAATAGAACATTTATTACCGAAGTGAAATCCAATTTCGGTGTATGATAATTGGTAAGTAAAATATTGTTACTTTCTGTTTAAGTTTCATAGACTCAATTTTAAACGAAAAGTCGACTATTTATTGACTATTTAGTCAAGAGAGGATTTTTATTATGTTTTCGTCAATAAGGACAATATATTTAAAAAAACGTCTACCCATGAAGGGATTTTTGATTTCTATGAAGCGTTGGTGTATATCATTATAATAATTATCTAACCGATAGCTAGTTCAGAATTTATCATCAACTATGAATAAATTCAGCAATGATGATAAGTTGTTGTTTACCCCAATTTCCGGGCCAAATTTTTAAAACTCTTTGTCAAAGATTGACTTCTATAAGAAGTCATTTCAATTTCTAATATCAAGTAATCGTAAAACTTTAAGATTAGGCCAACTTATGGTCGCATATATCTCACAGATGTAAGCGGGCATAACCTGGCCTTAATAGAATTTTCAAACAATTTTAACAAGACTTACCGAGAACGTTTCTCGGGTTTGAGTTTTCATACGTAGTTATTGTGATGCCTTTGTAACATTCGTGTACACAAGATATCGCCGATGTTTCATTCATTTTCACTTTTCGCAATATCTGCTTGACACCCTATCTGTCAAATAGGATGATAATTGGCAATATTGTGTTTGACAAGTACAGCGGCAACACAAACACAAATTTTTTCATTGATTTTTCTTATGTCATAACATAACTCAAAAATAATTATTTTGCATTAATACGGAAACCAAACACCTTCTTCCAGCAGAAATGTCAAGTTTTACTGACAAGTTAATTCTTCCAAGGCTGTATACTTTGGGGAGGTCACGCAGATCGCCATTTTATTAGATACGCGGGAACACACCTCTTCCATACAAACAAATTCACCAAAATCGAATTTGTATGGCGTGGTGAATTTTTTATATGAAACGTGGTGTGTAACCCGCGTATCTGCATCTGCGTGACCTCCCCAAAGTATACAGCCTTGAATTCTTCACCTTACAGTTAACTTTGACAGTATTAACTGAGCGACAAAAGTTAACGCCAGTGAAAGAAATACAATTTCTGTACGCGCCCATGGATATGAGAGTAAGTCTGAATTCACAGTCATCCGTTTTGCCTCCGTGTACATGACATTTGGAATTTAGAGAGTACAATAGAGCACATTGTTTGAAATGAAAATTGTCACGTTCACGGATGCAAAACGGAATGAAAACGGATGACTATGAGGTCAGAAAAAAGGAAAAATGAACGGCGGCCAAACCTTACCTCAAGTTTTATTTGTCTCCGACAGTAGAAAAATGATCTGTTCTATATTTAGCGAAACGTTACATCGAATTGTACCCAACATTGACGACATACGTCCAGTGTTCTAGTTCGTTTTCCAGTCGATAATGGCACATTTCGCGTGTCGCCTTTTATAACCCATGTGGACATAGTTTGTAATGATATATGTACTTTACCATAAAAATTGTCGTAAAATATCATCGATTTTAGGCAATTGCCGAAGACAATTAAAAGTTACTATGAGGGATTCTTTTGAAAAGCCGCCTACCAAAATCGGACCCATTTCGCCTGGGATTGATATATACATGGTTTGAAAGGTCTTTGCCAGTAGATCTCAAAACAGGCCTCACACGGTCTCTAGCCACACCTGGTTGCTGGTTGAACATCTCCGAAGTTGGTAATATGGTGATTTTTATCCGAATTTTTTGGCCGTTATAAACGATCGTCCCGGGGTTGGAAAGCTGAGTTCAAGTAGTTTCGGGTCATGCCTAGTTTAATTTAATTCATTGATATATGTTTGCAAAAATCTGCAAGAAAAATTTTCAAAATCTGTTTGAACTTTAGACAGGTCTGGGCTGGTACTGATGACGCTTAATGGGAACCTAACATGCTAGTCGTAACATACATTGTCTAATCTTTCCGTTGATACCCCATTTGCAGTGTTGGTGATTGCCGACATAACAGAATTTTATGTTAGCACAACCGCTACTCGTAAAACTCGCCAGCAATCACCAGCACTGCAAATGGGGTATCAATGGAAAGCTTAGACAATGTATGTTACGACTAGCATGTTAGGTTCCCATTAAGCGTCATCAGTACCAGCCCAGACCTGTCTAAAGTTCACACAGATTTTGAAAATTTTTCTTGGAGATTTCTGCAAACATATATCAATGAATTAAATTAAACTAGGCATGACCCGAAACTACTTGAACTCAGCTTTCCAACGAGCCCACTCTCGCCCGGGACGATCGTCTATGACGGCCAAAAAATTCGGATATCACCATTTTACCAACTTCGGAGATATTCAACCAGCAACCAGGTGTGGCTAGAGACCGTGTGAGGCCTGTTTTGAGGTCTACTGGCAAAGACCTTTCAAACCATGTATATATCAATCCCAGGCGAAATGGGTCCGATTTTGGTAGGCGGCTTTTCAAAAGAATCCCTCTATAACAGAAAATCGTTGTTGCCGAAAACTATAACATTCAGAAAATTAAAAAACGAGTCGATGTTTTTGAACGACATTCAACAGGGCTGGTACAAAAATCAAAAAAGTTCTAAGCAGCGACAATAAAAATTGTTCAAAGTTACACACCCCTGTGACTGTCATAGAAAGCATTTTAGAACATGAGAGGTAAACACTTTCAAATGCGAAAACGTGCGCGATGTTTTCACAATAAATAAAGGTTAGCTATAATACTCGACGGTTGGGTGGTACTAAACGCATTAACTGCAAAGTGTTTTGAGATTTGTGTGCGTACTTCCCCTTACAGCCCAGCTGTAATATTGCTGTAAAATTTTGAAGATAGAGGATATTTGGCTCGGTTTTTCTTGATTTTTGTCAATTGTTCTACCTAAAAATGGTTAGGTGAGGATCACTATAAACCATGGCGAGGAAAGTTAACCCCAGCTTCTGAGTACTTCACTTAACAATAATGGGACAAATGAAGAAAATATCTTCCGATGTGTTTACCGACTCCGCTTCAAATTGGTAACATTTTGATCATTTGTCCAATTGGTACGTAATTGAATTATTAATTATAATATTTGTCCTTATAAAAATATCTTCGTTAGTGTTTTAGGGTGTGGCACAACATAACAAACATCCAACAATGTTATGTTTACGGCATTTTAGCATCGACCATAAGAGCTTTAAGTACATTGACCTACTTCTCAATTTTATCTAAATCCAAGATAGTCAATAGAGAAATAGTATTGATAGCCTTTCTGTTCCAATATTTATAAGCAAGTTCGATTTGAATTCCGCTCAGAATGCAGTGACATTTTCAATCGAATCAAGGCAAGGTGTTTAATTGAAAATTTAAGATGCTCTACTAAGTTACAAATGTAACATTCTTTCGTTAAAAATTTGTTACTTGCTACTTGTGAACGTTGTATGGTGAAACGAACTTTTATGTCCATAGAGTCGTGGAGTACAATGGGACATTGGAATTTGTTAACAAAAAATTATTTAGATTTAGAATACTATTGTAAACAAATAATTGTTTCATTAAAATTATTACTTCCCTTTCGAGTTCTTTAAAGTTCGATCTATATGGTTATTCGGGTTATTCACTTACAAACGTCAATTTGTAGGTTATCTCAATGAGAGATAATATCTCATGCTCTCCAGAGTGTTGACATATTATTATGTTATGACTCTTGGAAACGGTTATTCAGAGTGAAAAAAAAATTGGACCAATTCTTGTCAGCGTTATTAAACTTATGAGCTGTCAGTTAAATTTATTGAGTAAATTTATGGAAGCATCAAGGTTAACCGTCAGCTAACGGGAATAGGGCCAAATCTTCTGTACAGTCAAAATATACACAAATTGCAAAAATCTACGTAGAAAATTCAGTCGATCCACGCCTTTTTTCTGACTGAAACTATAGATGCATATCTGAGGCTCGTTCAGCAATTAAAAACCACAAAAAACCTCAAAATAAATAAAAGTAAGAGAAAAGCATCTATCGTCCTTTTTATATTCTACTGATTAGCGCTGAGAATAAGACTATGAAACAGAATAATATACAACTTATACGAGTGGGAAGTTTGCGGCCAGAGCGCAGTACGGACCGTAATTCACACGAGTCCTTGTATTTAATTTATAATTTATGGTTAATTAAATTCTTGCCGCAAATTTGCAAGAAAACTGAGAACACAAAAAGTACTTTTCCAAAGAATATGGACTTGAAGGTTTCGGAAGTTTAACAACGGAAAACAAATTGAAATTGATAAAATATATATTATGCACCTGTTGCCAAGATTTGTATTTTGACGTGTAGGACATTATTGCCCTAGCCGAAGGCGTGGGCCGTAATGCCTATACGTCAAAATAACAGTCTGGCAATAGGTGCATATTAATTGTATCTGTCGAGAACAGATATATCGAGATAAACAAAAACTCCCTAGAGCGATAAGCTCGAGATTATCGTTCTAGACAGATAACAAATATTTCGCTACATTGGAAGAATATAGTATCAAACTTTGAACCTTCTTTTATAACATAAATAGCTATACACATTGATAACGGAAAGTGCCTGCAAAAGAATGAAATTAAATTTCCATCCAATTTATACATTTAAAAAAATAACTGCAGGTGAACCACTCATAAATTGAAAACGTTTTTATGGTAAAAAAAAACTGCTTCCAAAAGCTTTTACATCCAGCAAATGAATATTTCCTTTTAAAACTTTGTTGAATGTAGTACAGCATACCATTTAGTTTCATGAAATATTCGATTATGATAGAAAGCCCTAACAATTTTATGAGTGCAGCTGGGTTAGGTTTGTACTTTTTATAGAAATTGTAACACACACTGATCGAAGTAGCTCATTTTGAGTTATTGCTCTTTTTATATATTCAATACCTTGTCCAGAATTTAGTTTTGCCAATGTTAGAATAGCTATTTTGTTAACATGTGCCTCAATGGAAATTTTGCGCAATATATGTGAAAATTGTCAACCCGAGGCGAAGCCGAGGTTGACAACACATCGTATGTTTACTGCATCGACATAATATACTGTAGATAATTGAAATCAGGTCAAGTGCCGGCTATTCTCGAACCACCTGGGTGTTCTCGGCCAGATGGAAAACTTCCAGACGGAATGACTCTAATCCCATGGGCGAGAGGGAGGTCACTGCTGTGGGATTTTACATGCAGGGACACTTTTGCGCCTTCGTATCTGAATGGATCATCCAATCATGTCGGTTATGTAGCGAAACAAGCCGAGAGGCAAAAAATCAGTCATTATTCGGATTTGGCCCATCATTTCATTTTCATTCCTATTGCTACTGAAACATCAGGGGTCATAGGAAAGCTTGGAATGGATTTGATAAAAAGCATTGGAAGTAAAATTACTGATGCTACTGGTGAAAAGCGAGCTACATCGTATTTAATTCAAAGAATCAGCATCGCAATTCAGAAAGGAAATGTAGCTTCAATTTTGGGAACAATCCCACCCACGAGAGATTTGAGCGAAATATTTTATTTGTAAATTAATTATCTGTAGATAATAAGACACGAAGAACGAAATTTCAGAAATATAGCACACACACACACACAAGTGCAAAAAATACGAATCACAACACAAAACGAAGAGAAAAAGGAAATTGAGAAATGCAGAGTTTCAATTATTTTCAAATATTTGTATGACATTATTTCGCGCGCTTTCTCAAAACGTAAGTTACGTTACACATACATCCATGTGATCTTTCCGCATAAAGTTGCTTTGACATTACTCATCTACCCTATATTATATCGATGATTTACTGTACATAAAATGCTTTTGTGCACCCGACAGCTGAAATATGGCATATTTTGCCATGCTTTTTTGTTAATAAATGTCAGGGTTTTCCAAACGATATATCGTGCGAGAATAGTATTTTTCGTACCAAGACAGGAAATGACGATTTCGCTTCGCTCGTAAGGAAAACTTACAGTTTGTTCATTTCATTTTTACACAGTTTCTAAAGATTGTCGATATGTCAGAGTTTTTAATGTCAATTAAGTTCTTCCCAAATTGCGCAATATTTGAATTCGCGATAGAAATTTTAAATTTTGCGCCAAAAATTCATAATTTGGGAAGAACTTAATTGACTGGGTACATTTAAAACTCTGATATATCTAAAACTGTGTAAAAATGAAATGAACAAACTGTAGGACTGGTGCTGAAAAAATCCATTTCCTGTCGAGGTACGAACAACGTTTTGTGCATCCGACAACTGAAATACGACCTATTTTGCCATGATTTTTCATTAAGAAATGTTTTACAAACTTATCTAGGCTTACTATATATATTCTTCTTATTTAGACTGACTACTACGTTCATTCACTTTATAAAGTTATTCAATTGTAACTTCCAACATTTCTTTACGATTTATCGTGTGAGAACGGTTTTGAATGAATTTTTCCATGACTATATGATTGAACAAATTTAATATGGTGAATGTGAAGTTTGAATTTTTTCAAGTAAATTGATGTGTTTTGTCTATTTCAGTTGTCCAGTACACGTCCTAATTTTCCTTACTCGATTTCCTCGAATGGTGCTGAAAAAATCGTCATTTCCTGGTTTGATACGAGAAATACTATTTTATAGCTTAGTAAGTCGACGTACAGTACATACCAATTTTGGAAAAAAAACAGATTAACATTATAAAGCAGAAAAGTCAATTATTGATATGTTATTGGTTCGACAGGCCTGTTCTTTGATCAATAAACAATTAGAAAATAGTGTCTGTCCCAGTATTTGCTATCGTAGTTTCCACTTCACATTTTCTCATATTTGGAAAATGGGCAAAATCTATAAAAATGTGGAAACATGTTTCTGCTTTCCCAGAAAGTAGTAGGATAGTAATATTTTTGTTTTCTTTTTTAGATCGTTGTGTGATCGTTTTGATGGTGGTCATATGAGAAAATAAAAAAAATGCAACTAAATGGAAGTATTGTACCAACAATGGCAGCATCCGAACCACCGGAACCGCCTCCTCGAAATCCAGATAAAATTAATGCGTCACTTGGCAAACAAATTACTGCTGATGCGGTAGGTTTTTTGGGAAATTATATTAAATATTAGGTCTTTCGATTACATACATACTCATTAGGTGCGCGCGTGTAAAATAATAGCCTGATAGTAATTTTTGTTAATCAAAGCAGAGGTTTTCAATTTCCTCCCCAATGACTCATTCAACCTTCAAATTGCTCAATAGTATTTAGTCTAGGCTAGCTGTTTCTTTGTCATTTGACAAATCATATCCGCATCCGTTACATAAAGGTCAGATATCTGACTAGCACTTAAAATGTTATAAAAATCAACGGACAGATAAAGTTGTGGTCCATAGCTAAATGAATAGTTCTCTTAATTTAAAATTTCTTTTCTAGAAAACAAAATCAGTGGACGCACCCGACAGGCCTGTGAACAACAATAAGCCAATCAAATCAATAATATCTTTGGATAGCACAACAAGCGCAGCAGAAACAACAATAGAGTTGTCAACAGACCATATCGACAACAGTCACAATAAGAAACTGGCACCCAGCAATATTGATTCAATGAATGAATCCACGACGACAATCAACAAGACAACTACAGCCGAATATATGAATGGTGACGGAGGATGCAGTGGTAGTAATTTAAATAGAAATGAAAACAATGTGATACCGAAAGATGAGGGTGAAGTGTCCCATTCAGCCATTGAGATAAACAATAAGTATCAACTAATTACTATAGACAAAAGCAATGCTAATAACATTCAACTCAACTATAGTAATAGCGATGATGACTTTGGTAGTGATAGGCAATTAGAATTGAGTAATAAGGACGACAAAATGGAGAATGTATATGGCAATCGAAGCGATATCAATTCCGCCAAGGAGCATTCGTTCGATAGTGGTGAGCTTTCAATCTATCTTTTTGAACTAATAGTCCAACAATGTTCCGTTCCCTAATTCACTTTGGCCTACGTTGCGAGCGGTGATAATTGGATTTGTCTGATTTACAGATTCATCACAATCGATGAAACTTAGATTGGAAAATGAACGACTAACGTATGAAATAAATCGTTTGAAAAAGCTACTACAAAACTCCGATGATGGAGCTATCGGTGGCGTATATTTGTCAGACAGTAATAGTGCTGACGGTCATTCTACAGATGACAAAAGTCGAATCGAAAGACTGGAATCCGAATTGAAAAAAGCCAAAGATCAAATTACAAGTAAAAATCTTGACGATATATTCATGTAGTAAACGTCTAAACCAAAATTTCCGAATTCTTTCAAGATCTACGTAATGAACGCAAACGACTCAAAGCTGATAAGAGTGATCTGCTAGCGCATGTCAAACAACTATGTGCTTCATTACAAGACAAGGAACAGGAGCTGCGAGATTTTATTCGAAATTTTGAGCATCGTATACGTGAGACTGAATCAACTAATGCAAAAGTATCTTCCGAAAGAGAGCGGGAACGCTGGTCACTGTTGAAGCATGCCAGAGAAGAATCAGAACGATCACTAGCACTTGCTGCCCAGTTAAATGCTCGAGATATACAATTACAGCGAATACAGGAGCAGCTACAAGAGGTTAGCGTTTTGATTTTTTTCCTGTATTTTTTCGTAATCATTCTATCATAGGCTCGTCGCCAGTTGTCCGGATGTATGTCCGATCAGGAAAGTCTGTTATCATTCGCTCCACTAACGCCTCCATCTGGAATGATGTCGCATATGGCTGGACCATCAAGTAGTAGTGGTGGAGCTGGCGAAAGAGGATCCTGTAGTGCTGATTCGGGAGTGCGAGGAAGTAGTGATAGAGAAAGTGCGACGGGTGATATGAATTTAAGTGATGGTCCATGTGATAATGGACCATGCATAACTGTTGATCCTGATAGTATATCGCTCGTGTCAAGTCATCATATGTATCAATGTAACACCAAAGAAATAGCATTTTCAATACATATGAAAACTGTAAAAAATCCCTTTTCAGATGGAACACCCAAAGAAAGAAGTCCTACACTGTCTCCACTGAACGTAGGAACATTTTCTCGATCAATAGACAGTGGAACGTTGTCTAGATCGGTAGAGCATTTACAGGGCTCACCAATCGAGTCTGAATGTCCACCAGTTACTAGACGAATTCAACCGAAGTCCAGTTCTGGATTAGGGTCTCGATCGGGAAGAGGTGGAACTTGGGGTAGCATATCAAGAGTTTTCGCTAGAACAAGAAATCGTAATAAGACACAGGCTGACACTGAGTGCTCGGAATTTCAATGGAGCCCATTAACTGAAGAAGGATACACTGAGAAATTACGTCTCCTACGTGAAGCATCAGCATTACCAATCGAACGCTGGAGAGCATCTCAAGTACTGGCTTGGTTGGAAGTAGCACTCGGTATGCCTCAATACAGTAGCAAGTGTTCGGAGAACGTAAAAAGCGGTAAAGTCTTGTTGGAATTGAACGATGGAGAATTGGAAACCGGATTGGGATTAACACATCCAATGCACAGAAAGAAATTGCGTCTGGCCATTGAGGAACAGAGACGCCCGGACTTGATCAGATACGCTACTATTGGCCAATTAGGGCATACGTTAGTGTTGACGAAACGAATGCAAACTGACAAGTTCAACTGTTAATCCTTTTTTGTTCGGTTTTAGATGGGTTGCTTCGGAATGGCTGCCAGATATCGGATTAATGCAGTATACGGAAACGTTTCTGCATTCATTGGTCGATGCACGAATGCTAGACACGCTGTCAAAGAAAGAATTGGAAAAATTTCTTAATGTCACAAGGAAATTCCATCAAGCTAGTATCGTTCACGGTATGTTACAGAATCGTTTTCCACTGGCACAGCTTAGTTGATTTAATCGATACGAATTTTCTCAGGTATACATGTCCTTCGAATTCTTAAATACGATCGACAAACGTTGGCTATGAGACGACTGCAATGCGAAACGGTCGATGCTGATCCCATCGTTTGGACGAATCAACGATTTATTCGTTGGGCGCGATCCATTGACTTGGGTGAATATGCCGACAATCTGAAAGGTAGTATCTAGTAGGGTGTAGCGTTTTTACAAATTAGTTTCCTAAGGGTTCAGTCGATTTTGTGATCAAACTCAACGTAAAGCGCCAAATTTGTCTGATAACAAGTTTTCAAAAAATCGAGCGGCAGCACTAAATGATAGTTTGGAGAAAAATTTCTTCCGCAAAACGATCAGATGCACCTGCTGAGTGGATTTCGGCTATGCCTTAAAAACATCTAAAACATTTTGTGCAAACGCTACACCCAATATCTTGTTAGAAAAGTATTTTGTTTAAAAAGCAATACTGAAATTTCAGACAGTGGAGTACATGGTGGTCTTGTAGTACTAGAACCATCGTTTTCTGGCGAAACGATTGCAACGGCGTTGGGTATTCCCCCATCGAAAAATATTATTCGGCGCCATTTGTGCACTGAGTTTGATGCGCTTGTACTGCCGGCAAGGTACGTAAACCGCTTTGCGACTATTATTTTAATTTGAATAAGGAGTAATAACCATTCATACCTTATGCAGGTATGTAGTGTTTTGTCAAATGGACGAATGTCAAATGGAAAATATACGAAATTCTAAAATTATTGGAAGATAAATTCATATAGAATTGTACTCTGCGATAATTAAATATTAAATGTAGAAAACAGCAGTCAATATTGCTAAACAACTTTTGTCATGCAACAAAGAATTCAGCAGATGTAATACAGTGGCCGACTTTCAACTTTGTGCACTATTTCGATTCAGCTGTTCGACCAGCTGGCCCACGTAAACAAAGTCAGTAAATGTTATAATCAGGAAGATAAAAATGGTAACAGTTGTTTGTTTATTATCGCTAACAATACAACTAAAGATAGTCTTATGTGAGTCGAATGTATCACTAACATCGTGCGATCAATTTTTTTCCAATCCGAATTCTGTGCATTCATTATATAACGTAAATATTTATGCGATTTATAAGCAAAAATCTTTTTAGACTTTAAGTCTTATCACAATAAGTTAGATGCTAAAACTTTGAAATATCGCACAGAAAAATCAACGAGAAGGTGAATACCAAAATTCGAAAATTTGCTGTCAATGCTTAAAGTTGTGTTGTGAAACATATGCTCTCGAGAACGTCCGATCATCAAGAGTTGCTTATGTATTGTCGACAGATTATCGAATCATCGGAATTCAAAGGAAAAGTGAGAAGCAATGACGAAGAACCAATGAGAAGTTCGATGGCATGGAAGAGACTAGAAGATAGATTCAAAAGAAATTTTTGAGTTATAATCACTTTATGTTCCACTGTCCTGCATAAATAGATCGCCCAAAACCACTTGCAGTGGAGGTGTGACGCAAGTCCTGTTATGCATTTACAAAAGAACTGATATCGGTGTAGGTGACGCTTACAGATTCTACACGCAAAAAGATATGCGTCACAAATGGCAGCTGATGAGCAAAGTACGCGAAAGTTTTATCAAGAAAAATCTTACCAGAAAAATTTTAGGAAGAAAATTATAATAAAAAAGTTTGCGTCACAAGTGGCAGATGATTCGGCTTTCTTCCGTTTGAATTCCAATCTTTAAAGCAATATATTTCACAATTAGGTTCCAAACAAATATTTTTTTAATTTTTCTTCGGTGCAGAACATTATTATAAGATACTTTGCTTCGTATTATATGCCAAAAAAATGATTAATTTTTTTTATAGAACACTTTGAACACGCAAAAAATCATGAAAATTCGAATCGGAATACACTCCGGAGTGTATTTCGTTTCGTCAATTCGTTTTTTTCGTTATTTTTTGGGTTTTCAAAATGGTTTATAAAAAAAAGTAAACATTTTTTTGGCATATAATACGAAGCAAAGTGTCTTATAATAATGTTCTGCAACGAAGAAAAATAAAAAAAAAATTTGTTTGGAACCTAATTATAAAAATTTTCCTTCCTCAACATCTGCCACTTGTGACGCAAACTTTTTTATTATAATTTTCTTCCTAAAATTTTTCTGGTAAGATTTTTCTTGATAAAACTTTCGCGTACTTTGCTCATCAGCTGCCATTTGTGACGCATATCTTTTTGCGTGTAGAATCTGTAAGCGTCACCTACACCGATATCAGTTCTTTTGTAAGTGCATAACAGGACTTGCGTCACACCTCCACTGCAAGTGGTTTTGGGCGATATCAGCTCCTTTGTAAGTTGTGATTTTTTAGAATTGGGTCGAAGATAATAGACAATTATACTATGCAGTTTGAACGAAAATATTCTCCTTAGAAAACTGTATAACTTTCTCTTTGATCTCAACCTTCCAGCTTTCATTTGACGAAAATCGAAAATTTTACGGAATTCAAAAATTTGATGAAAATCGAAAAGTCTAAAATCGATAAATTCACGAATATCGAAAATTTGACCAAAATCGAAAATTTGAGGCACTTAAAACGCTCATAGCTCCCAAATAAGCAACTTTTTAAGAAAACCATGAAACACGTGTCGACTAGAATGTAAACTCTATCAATTTGTCTTTTAAACGAAGTTTCCATCTGCTGTATTTTCCGAGTTATGGCTGACATAGCTCGCACTTAAAACGCCCATATCTCCAAGATAAGCGACTTTTTAGGGAAACCATGAAACACGCATCGACTAGAATCTAAAACTCTATAACTTTGTCTTTTACATGAAGTTTCCATCTGCTGTATTTTCCGAGTTATGGCTGACATAGCTCGCACTTAAAACGCCCATATCTCCAAGATAAGCGACTTTTTAGGGAAACCATGAAACACGCATCGACTAGAATCTAAAACTCTATAACTTTGTCTTTTACACGAAGTTTCCACCTGCCGTATTTTCCGAGTTATGGATGACATAGTTCGTACTTAAAACGCCCATATCTCCAAAATAAGCGACTTTTTAGGGAAACCATGAAGCACGCATCGACTAGAATCTAAAACTCTATAAATTTGTCTTTTACACGAAGTTTCCATCTGCTCTATTTTCCGAGTTATGGCTGACATAGCTCGCACTTAAAACGCTCATAGCTCCCAAATAGACGACTTTTTAGGAAAACATGAAACACGTGTCGAATGAAATCTGAAACTCTATAAATTTGTCTTTTAAACGAACTTTCTATCTGCCATATTTTCCGAGTTATAGGTTCCATAGCTCAATAGCTTAACACGCTCATAACTCCGAAATTATAAGCTTTTATAAAAATTCCTTCAAATAGGTTTCTTAGAATTACGACCTTAACATACCCTGAAAATTTCAGCCAAATCCGCCGGTAAATTCAAAAGTTTCGGTTAACAGAGTGACAGAGTGACAAAGGTTGGTAAAATTCATCAATTTCAAAATGTATGAAAATGAATTTCTTCATACAAATTTCTACAAATTTCCAAGTTTTGAAATTTAATATCTCGGCCAAACTTTAACCTTATGAGGCGTGTGATAGCTCGTTGAACTCGTATGGACGCCCACATTACGAATAAAATACTTTGGGGGTAGTAGGAGCAAAGGGGGAAAAGTTCCTCAGTCCTGCGGAAATTTTTTTTTGTCAAATTTTTCAGTGTGAACGGACTTGCGTCACGGCCCTTCACTAACGTAGGGCCATGACAAAAAAAAGTTTCGCAGGCGAAATATATTTTCTATGCGAAATATGCTTTCCATTCAAAACATGTTTGGAATCCATGGCATACAATGTCAGCCCATTGTTCCCATTTTTATCTACTCCTGCGTATAAAATTAATTGACTTTGTTTGTTTACATGGGTCAGTTGGTCAAACAGCTGAATCGAAATAGTGCACAAAATTGAAAGTCGGCCACTGTAGACAAAAAAAACTTGAACAAAATGTAAGAAAAGTTGTAACGAAATCAAAGTCATATTATTGACACGATGAATATCTTATGAATTATATTTATTAGCTAAAATAATTAGAAATTAAAATAAATAATTAAAAATAGCTATAGCTGATTCAAACATATTATATCAAGAGATTTTTGTGTGTCGCAGTAATCCTTTTGTGTCGACAGTGTTGTGAGCGCAGAACGTAAGTGAACGTAAATTTCCAGACCTAGGTTTTTACATCGAATTTAGGCAATGATTTTTCTAAAGACATTTATTGTTACAAAACAGATCTCGGTCTCAAACTGACTATAAAAATCACCTCTCCACTTTTGAAAGAAATATAATGGAGATCAGACACGTTCTGTGAAACGAAGATAAACGTACATAATCAGTGACGCAATGATACAACTTTCTGCTGAGGCACAAAAATCCTCTCTAAATCAAATAAAATCAAAACCGAAATAATGAAGACGAGAAAATTGAGGATTTTTTAGGTTAAAAATGTAATCAAAATCAATCAGAAACTCAAAATGCATACACTACACAATGTTCTTGAAAGTTAAATTCGTTAACGAAACACCTCTACACACCACCATAATTGACATAAACGACTCTCCAAAACCAAATTAGACAAGCTTACATGAAAGACAAAATCGCCCTATTGCCTGTTTATTTCATGTACATACATATGTTGTAAATTAATGTGTGTAATATAGTTTCATGACACTCATTTCGATCTCCCTTTACACTTTATAATAATCCAAAGAAATTTCGCCAACTGATCAAAAAAGCCACTTCACATATCCATTTCGTAGTTGATGCAAAGTACCATTTGCTAACAGACGATTTGATTCCAAATCAGATTCTTTGACAATATGTCGATCATTTAATAGTAAACTATTTACACGAATTGGAATTGTGATAATTTTATTTTTATCGATGTGCATTGTCGTTTTTTTTGGTGTTTTCCATTTTCATTGTTCAATATTTAGTGAATTATTTTTCTTAGAATCATTTCTATTGCCTGTTATGTCACTTCAAAATGTTTCCATTGAAAGTAAAATTATATTTAAAAATCGATTACACAGTGGTTGCCTAAAACATCCTTTTTCGTTTACTGTTTTCATTATTATTATTATTTTTTAATCAAGCACAATTGTGTCAATGAATTTAGCATACCTATTTTTAGCTTTATTTTAAATGATAACAGCAACATAAATGTAATTTTTGATATTCTTAATGCCTGTTTGTCGAACGCTTCTATGACAGCCTGCACCTTAAACTAGAGACTCTTGTTCTTATTATAATTTATTTTTACATTCTGCAATTAGTGTTGCCTGAAAATTACACTGTCGTCCAAAATATATTTTGGAAGGCCGCAAGACTTAGAACAGAAGGACTCAAGGCCCCGAATTAAGTTAAGTTAAATATGTCCTGGATATCTACAATTCCTATCCCTTTGATTTTTGCCAGAAGTTACGTACGCTTTTCATGGCTGGGGGGGGTCTAACAGATGCGATCTACATGTACGCACGTAGAACTAACAAATGTTACTGCTGATTTAGACGGCAGTGTAAAGTTAACGAAAAATTTCGTTGGTTCTCAACTCTTTTTGCATTGTCATAAAATGTCAAATTGATTTAACATGACGATGACACTAGGAAACGTTCAAATATTTTTCGAATTTAAAGAATTTTGTTTTGTCAAGTTTTTTTTTTCTTGGATGCACTGTCTCGTGTAGCATTGGCAAAGTGATCAAATTCATTTATGCTACACGTACACGTGGTGTTGTTTTTTCAATAAGACTTTTTAGCAAATCAGTTGATTTCTCCTCTAAAAAAAACAATAAGCATTTTCTACAAAGTGATAAGTGTCATCACTTTGATAGCAGGGACGCGTATAGTAAAATTCTTCGTTAAGTTTAATAAGTGAATTTTGACAGTTTACTACACCGGAGATTACTGTACGCAGTACGGAGTGATTAGAAGAACTTGCATTATAAAAGAATTTGTGACCGAACTGCAAATGGTGCTCACTAGTAAGGTTAATGTTAATCATGTCCTCAATATTACCGTCATCGTTAAATGCAACAAATTTCAACTCGATTTTTTTTTCTAAATTTTCAACAGATTTAAGTTATTTATTATTTGATTCTCCTTTGTGTGCTTGTATACGTTACATATAGATCACAACTCGGACAGGGCATTCGAACTGGTGGATCAGTAGTACCAATAACAGGGCCCGGTGGCTTACAACAACAATATCACTCAATGGATCGGCGTTCAAGCGGAAGTCTTAGAGTGAGTATATCACGCATGTTGTAGATAGTCTCAGTTTGTCGTTTGATTCTGATGGCTTTAATGAATGCAAATTTTTATCTGTTGGTAGAATTTTCGTTATTTTCGTTCGTCGCTAATTACGTTTCAGCCTTTTTCGTTAGACTTTTGTCAAAATATATCAATTTGATATTGGTATCGCATTATTCATAATAATTATTAATTAATTATTTGACACAAAAGATAGAAAAGTACCAAAAATAATGTTTGGACTTTTGTGTCTCGTACGATGTGAATTTAGGAAAGTTTTTTCAAGCCTTCATTTTCATAAGCCGTACAACATGTATGTGACGACGGTGTTTTGATTCTTCTATAGATCCGAAGTGCAATGTATCTATATTTGTTGAAGTTATGGCTAAATGGCTGAATTAGCGAAAATAAATTGCAAGATTTCGGATTAACAAACTGTAGTCCAATATTAGCTCTTTGAGTAAACAATACTACCTACGATACTACCAATCTAATAGATATGTTTGAGGAGATAATTAACGAAAAAATCCAAATTGTTAGCTACGAATTATCGAGCGAACTTGTCTGTTGATACATTTTTTTAGTCCAAGTTGTAAACTTTGAATGTTGACGTCAAGGGGTAGCTTATTGCAACGATACTTTGAAAAAAGAAACGACAAGGACTTCAGTTTCATATATTCTCTGTGATCATCAAAGAATAATAATAAAAAACGTTCAAATATTTTCGTACAGTGAACGACATCTCAAATGTCTCACTGTCAAATTTTTCTGAGAATTTTATTGTGTCATTGCAAATTCACAATGACATTTTCTGAAAAAAATGACAGTGAGACATTTGAGATGTCGTTCACTGTACCTCAAAATTCTTACACGTCGATAAGTCACGGTTAGTTTTTTGCATAACTTTTTCCTAACTAGTGCTTCAATATCGCGACTTCGTCGCTTTTATCAAACATCGTTTGGGAAAAACGTTGTTACTATCTGACTTATACGAAAAAGCTTTTTTTTAGCGAATTCGATTCCAGCACTCGACTCGGGCTCGAGCTCTCATTCTCTAAAAACGAATTTTAGCATGCGTTAGGAAAATAACTATATTACTGTAGAAAGCCATTGGAAATATTCACGTTGATCCATGAGAGCAACTGCATCTTCAAACACTGGTCGCAACTCAAATCACTAGATTGTAACTGGTAATGTGTCGTATTATGTTTTGACATAATCACCTCTTCTGCAAACATTTTGTAGAGGGAGCATCACTCTCTTCTTTAAACACTTTGTAATACTGAGCACAACTCTCTACTAGAAACGCTTTCTTAAAGGAAGCAGCACTCTATTCCACAAACACCTTGTAAAAGGAAGCTACATTTTCCTCAAAGAACACGTTGTGAAAGGAAGATTCCACAAGCGTAAAAGGAAGCATTACTGTCTTTTTCACTGTGCTTGTAGAAAAGAGTGATGCTTCCTTTTACAAAATGTCAAGACATATACGAAACATAATTGGTAAATTTTCATCTTTTAACTTGTCACATACGGCTGTTATCGATAACGACGACAAAAATAATGACAAGCTCTGGTCCTTTATACAGTAAAATGCATGTTAAAAAAATTGAAGTACAAGATTGAAATCAATCGATTAAAAATACTTTAATCGATAGAAGTGACAGGCCCTATAATAAAACTGGTCATATGCTTGCCGTCTGTACCTGGTTAAGTCAATGCTGGCTTTAAGTCTAGTGAAAAAGAGCGAACAGTCAAATTAACTAATTAGTCTTTGTTTTACTATTCGTACAAAGTACAAATTTTGCTAACTGCTCAAACCTACACACACGGAATTTTGAAAACCGACACATTTTCTGTTTCTGTGTTTTACTTGAGTTTCTGATTTCTCCATATAAAAATACTTGCAAAATTCACAAAGAACCAGTAAACCACGAAACAGAAAATGTGTCGGTTTTCAAAATTCCGCGAGTGTATATGCAAAAATGATAAATTAAATGCGTGTGTTGCTTCATACCTCGCGTATATTATGCAAAATAACAAATAAAGAACTGAGTCAAAATAGAGCAATGGAGCAACCAATACAGATGCTCTAAGAGAGTTTGAACGCATTATTTTATAGTCGTTTGCTTTCGGAAAGAACATGACGAATCTGAGGGAAAATTGGTTTTTCTTCGAGTTGGAACATTACAATAAAAAAATCCCAACCTCAAAACCGGTAGAATGCATGCAATGAATTAATAGATTTTTACGTGTTACAGCAGTGTAAAAGGCGCTTCGCTCATATGAAAATTATGCATTTACGTTGTCTAATCACGTATCGGTTATTTTCGTAACGCACGCTGAAGTTAGGAAAAACGTTTTTCCTGAAAGACTACGGAAATACGTGACGAAGTTGCGATATTTCAACACTAATTAGGAAAACCACATTACGACCCGACGTCCCAACTTGTCAGAGTAATAATTTAGAACCGCGAACGTAATGTTCTATTACACTGAATATAAATAATAAAAAGAAAACTTAAAAATTGCACAATAATATCGATTACCTAGCTTACTAAAGATACATGTTTATTGTTACAACTTACTTAATGAATTTAAAAAGATTATAATTTCTATAAAAAAGGAGTAGATAAATTAAAAACGATGTCTAAGAATTGTACGCATTTTTTTCAAATTCGTCACTGGGCGCTATTTTCATTAAATGGCGTCATTTTCCAGAGAACGCCTTCCTTCGAAGTTCCAAGTAGCGAAAACAAAGGCAATATCATGTGCATTTGATATGTCAAATTAGTTGTCATTTTTTAGCTTTATGAAAATGACACTTAAATGCATAATCCACGCCATTAGTCGTATAAATGTATACGTCAGAGAGAGCTTTTTTCTACTTTGTTACGATCTGTCAGTTTTTCTGTTTTGCCATTTAGTATGGAAATGAAAACTAAAATTGAGATATCTTTGCTGTTTTAAGTGGTTTTTCATATTTTTTTTTGACCAAAATGTTTTAAAATGTATTTGAAATCGATTGGCATTAACAGATTGTGTGAAAATATTTGTTTCTATTTTATAATTTTGTTAATGTCAATCGATTCCAAACACACTTTAAAACATTTTGGTCCAAAAAAATATGAAAAACCACTTAAAACAGCAAAGATATCTCAATTTTAGTTTTCATTTCCATACTAAATCGTAAAATAGAAAAACTGACAGATCGTAACAAAGGAGAAAAAAGTTCTCTCTGACGTATAAATTTATACGACCAATGGCGTGGATATCAAATGCACTTGATAATGATCTGTTTATAGTATTTTATAGAAACGTTTTCAAACTTACTTTAATTTCATTTATGTTTTTTTCTGTGCACATTTCCCATTAAGTTTGGTGCATGGAGAGGATCACAGGTATTGTAGATTTTTAATAGATTGGTTCACTAAACTGACACAGTATTCAAAAAAAGAAGAAGGAGAAGAAATAACTAGAAATATTACATTCCATTTAGGGTTCCTTGTCGAAAGCTTTCCGTTTTAACAGCAAATATCGCCCGGATAAACAATTCGGTACATCAACGTCACCAACACCATCTTATAGCAGCAGTGAAAATGGAATTTATGCAACAATTGGTCCGCCACCGCTACCGACGACAGCACCACCGAGTCATCGGGTCAGTGCACCACCTATGGACACACAAAGTGGACTTTCATCGATGCCACGCTCACAACATCGGCGGGTTAAAAGTATTAGCGACATTGATGCTATTGCAGCCACTCCCGTTTAAAATTTGAAAAAACTCTACTCCCAATTTTGGTTATAAATACCCATGACGTCCACATCTTATATTGACTTTCAGCCTCTGCCTCCTCCCCCATTTTGTATTTCAAGTGTTTAAGTAAAGTTGTCAAGAATGTATTGCTTTTGATGAAATGTTAAAATGTGGCAATGGTAAAGCCCAACCATCGCATAATTAAATTTGTATTCTTGGAGCGCCAAATTTACAAAAGTTTGACTTACTTACGAATATCCAATGCCAGGATTTTACTGCGAAATGAGTTCGATATGTGCGCTCCATTCCTGGGAAATGTGATTACTTAAATGAATTCCCCAAGCTTCGATGCACCAGATGAAGCAAAAAGAAATATTCTAAAAAAGTTCGACTAGTCACTTTGTCACATTCAACTAACATATCTATATCTCAAATTTCGAACGTCAATGAGTAATATTGATAAACCGGTAAATTTAAGTATTCATTCTGGTCACGGTCACAAACAAAAGTTTTACTATTCAAAAGACACGAATTTATTTCTCACTACAATATACCCTAGAGGGAAAATCCACCTATCAAAATCGGACCCATTTCGTCTGGGATGGATATATACATGGATTAAAAGGTCTTTGCCAGGAGACCTCAAAACGGGCCCTAGACAGTCTCTAACTACAGCTGGTTGCTGGTGGAAGATCTGCGAAGGTCGAAAAAAGGTGTTTTTTAGACTCATTTTATGGCCGCTAAACATGAGCGATGCAGGTGAGAATGGGCTTGTTGAAAAGCTGAGGTCAAGTACTTTCAGGTCATGCCTAGTTTGAGAACATCAATTGTTAGGAAAAATGTATAACAAAAAAATTTACAAAATCTGTGTGAACTTTAGACATTTCTGCGCTGGTACTGATGACGGTTACTGTGAACCTAACATGTTAGTTGTAACGTAAATTATCTAAGCTTTCCATTAATAGATACATCAATTTGCTGGTGAACTTTACGAGTAGCGGTTGTACGAACATAACACCTCTGTCATGTAGGCAATCACCGTATATTTATATGAGGTATCAATGGAAAGCTTAGATAATTTGTACCAGCCCAGACCTGTCTGAAGCTCACACGGATTTCGAAAATTTGTACATTTTTTCTGAGATATAGAATCGGATATTCTCAAACCTCTCAGACCTGAAAGTAATTGAACTCAGATTTCCAACGAGCCACTCCCACCCGCATCGCCGCCATAAAATGAGTCTATATATCCATCCCAGATGAAATGGGTTCGATTTTGATAAGTGGATTTTCAAAAGAATCACTCCTAATGCTGAAGTTCTACAATATATTGATAAGAAATTCGTGCTCAAAGTTCCCCGAAACGGTAAAGAGAAGCGTCTCTTCAAGCTAGGCTGTATTAAAATGTCTACAGAAAACAATTACGTGGACCATTTATTAATTAATTAGTGTTAAATTATAATTAACTTAAACAAAACAAAAATACATTTACAACAAACGTAATTTATAGTAAGTAGCTACATTATGTCTAGATATTGTACAGACGAAATGTAGCTAGTTATTGTATGTTATATATATTTATGGAAGGAAATATGTGAAGAATAATACTAAAACATTTGCAATAAAAAGATAAATCGTGAATTGAAACAGCGTTTTTTTTTGTTCTCTCACTTAGGATTTATTTATATTTTGTTGTAAAAGAAACCGTTTAGAACCAATCAAAGTAACACACTGTAAAAAAAACTCGTACAATCCCCTATAATCGAGTGGCCACGGAACATCCTGTGACCATGAAAGGGGAGGAGAATCTGTTGGTCGTTTTTGGTGCAGTTTGGTGCACTGATTACGAAAAGTTCGGGTGCCAGGCTGAGTTCCTGGTCATTCTCGAGATATCAGTCAGTTTTTGGCCGAAATTCGGGCTTTTTTCAGTCTTCGCTATATCGACCCATGAAGATCAAACTTTAGACTAAAACGGTCTTTGAGAAAATTATCGGATATTAAATTCTGCATCTTAGCTCTTTGGACGCAATTTTTGTAGGAATTGAAGGAACGGTCGAAAAAATCGATCAAAAATGAGGTAAAAATCGTTAAAAATGAACAATTTTGCTCAAAAATCTAAGAAATGTGTATTTTTCAAGTTTTTCAACAAAAAAAAAGTGTTATTATCTCCTGTAATGTCATATATTCACAATTTGAGTGTCACATTTAGAATCAAAATGGGCTAGATTTAAACACGTCATTCACAGAACGTACGTTTATTAACTGAAAATTTCGATACATGGTCATTTGCGCACGACTAACTTCGATAATTTCACATTTATTCACGGAAAACTTCGATAATTTCTCATTTATTCACTGAAAATTGACAAATTCTTGACAGTGTACTAGATGTGTTTTATTTGTGGGGAATATGAATGAGTGACGGTGTCATGGCGTGTTTATGTTTCAGTTTGATTTTTGAAATTTGTTTTTTGTGGTGATTGTGACATTACAGGAGATGAAACCTTGTTCCTAACACGATAGTAAATGGGGGTTTTGCGCACACGATGTGTTGCCGAACTCGCTTCGCTCGTATCAGCAATCTCACATCTAGTGCGCAAAACAATCCCATTTACTATCTTATTATGAAAATAGCTATTTTTTTTGAAAAACTTGAAAAATACACATTTCTTAGATTTTTAACGATTTTTACCTCATTTTCGATCGATTTTTTCGACCGTTCCTTCAATTCCTACAAAAATTTCGTCCAAAGGGCTAAGATGCAGAATTTAATATCCGATAATTTTCTCAAAGACCGTTTTAGTCTAAAGTTTGATCTTCATGGGTCGATATAGCGAAGACTGAAAAAAGCCCGAATTTGGGCCAAAAACTGACTGATATCTCGAGAATGACCAGGAACTCAGCCTGGCACCCGAACTTTTCGTAATCAGTGCACCAAACTGCACCAAAAACGACCATCAGATTCTCCTCCCCTTTCATGGTCACAGGATGTTCCGTGGCCCCTGGACTACTAAGAGCCTATTTGGCTGATTTAGATTTCAAGTAATTAATCACACTTTTTGGAAGAAACAAAAACTTTCTCGTTAAAGTGCTGGTAAACATTGGAACTTGTTTAATGTTATCCAATTCACCAATTGAATCGGTTCGCCTCTTGGCCATTCTTCTACATGTTGTCGTGAGTACATCCATTATTTCTATCGAACTTTCCTTATTTGAATCAAGGACATCGCAAAATTCTTGAATAAACCACGAACCGTACTCATTACGAAAGGACAAATGATCTGCAAATTAATTTGTAAAAAAAAATATTACTTCATCGAAACAGTGTGCTGCGTGGATATGGAATCTGCTCACTGTCGTATGTACTGTAACAGAACAAAAAGTCCGCATTCAACGGATAAAATCCAGAGTATCCACATCCGATGTCCTTATCGTACAATGCATAATTTTCCAAATTATAAGCAACCGAAGTTGATATTTTCGAATCGGTTGGTGTACCATCAGAGGTACCGCCAGCAGGATTAAATGAAACGGATTTATTTAATTTATTTCCTCGACTAGCATTGATCATAATTATTTTCGGTTTCCCTGTTAGTTCTTCAATTTTATTTGGTTGCAGAGCATTTGCAATGTCTTTCAAACTAAAAGGATGATCGCTTGCCATAATTTTGTCATTGCCTTCTCCGTAAGTTAAAAATACTACCATCAGCGAACTGAATTCCTGTAAATTGTGCTGTAACGGCACTAATATGGAACAACAAACGAGAAATGTCATCATGAAAATGTTAATGGAAATAAAGCTTGTCACGTACGATGATATAATACTGAAAATATTTCTTTTACAGTTAGATCAACTCTAACTTCAACTTTAAACGAAAAATGGGAAAATGTGTCTCTGATTTTATTCAAGTCCAGATTGGCCCCAGTTCGAGGTTTGTATTTCCGTCCATCGTGAAAATTCACTTGATTGAACACCATTAGTAATCCTTTCGATTGCGAATATAGATGTTCATTCGTTGACAAGTCTTGTAAATTTATTAAGTGTCTGTAGCAGAGACAAATTTGTTCAAAATGATTACCCTAGTTTTTACTTATTTTTACAAATCGATAAGATGATGATCACTTACTTTGTGCTGGTAGTGTTGGATTCGTCAATTTTCCCCATATTGCTGAATTCTGAAAAATGTTGAGAAGTCAAGATTAGGTAAGCAGTTAAGTAGGTACGACATAATTTCATTACTACAGTGTTCAAGGATAGAGAAACCCAGTTGAATTAAACTGATCTCGGCCAGAAGCGCGGACTTTGGTTATGCTCATGGGAGCAAGATTATTTTTCTGAACTACACGTAAAAAATCTTAAGTCAACAATACAAAATGTTTTTGGTAGTTACTCTTCAATGAAATGTTGAAATTATCCACTATAAACATAACATAACTCATGGGTGACAATCGCATGCCCACGAAACCTTGAAAATGTGTTATTACGATTCGGATTATCTCAAGTAGTTGCTATAATCTATTAGATAAAAGTCTTACGTGTAACAATGGTATGGGCGATTTATCCCAGGATTTATCCTTCTAGACACTGGAATTTATCCCTCTAGACGGATAAATTCTGTCAATAAAGTCACATTTACCAACTCAAAAAATTGCAGAGACTTATCATCGCTTATACGATTAAACCAGCCTACCGAAATCGGACGCATTTTCCAGTGGACTTTTTACCATGTTCTTACAGAAATTTCTCGAGGTACACAATACGTACATGGTCGTGTGGGGTATCATTTGAAAGGTAATTTTATGGTCTTTAGGGCCAATACGAATAAAGTAGGTGGGGAGTAGTGGGAGCGGAGGGGTATTAGTCAAAAAAGTTGTGTATATGTCTTCCAGAGTCCTACGGAATTTTTTTCCCAAATTTTTTTAGCGTGAACGGACTTGCGTCACGGCTCTTTACTAACGTAGCGCCATGATAAGAGCCTCGTACTAGTACTCGCGCAAGCGCTCGTTTGAGTGCACGACTCGAAAATACATCCTTATAGCAGGAATGTACTAATATGTGAAAATCTCAATCCACTTTATGTCTGACAAGATGCATATTGTTTATGGGACACAGTGTACGTGTTGCAATCAAAAAGAAAATGTTCGAAGGCAGATAAAATCACAGTACGCTCTATCTTCCTTTTGTAAACATAGATAATCTATCACGATGGTGCTACAGTAAGCAACCACAAGTGTCCACTTGGGCGATTATGTTGGTCGCCTTCAGCTCGGGGTATACAAACTAGCTTCCTCAACCAAATTTTCCCTCAGGTTCTTAATTTCGTGTCGGTTGATGCATAATGTACGTTTTACCATACAGAAACGTATTAAAAACAAGGCATCAGAACAGTCGGAGCGTTTGTTGCGACTTAGCCCCGTACGACCCGTAATCCTATTTCGTCCGTAACCATAATACGTCCGTAGCCGTAATACGCCCGGAACCCTAATACGTCTACAACCCTCTAATGCGTCTGTTACCAAAATGCAAATCAAGTTGGGCATGGTCAAATTTACTGAAAGTGTTCATTTTTAAAATTGCGCATAGCGCAATTACGAAAGCCCGTACGAAGTACCTCTCAAATAAAACCAACAATTTACGACATTATTTTAGAAACCCAAAATTTTTTGCCAACTTTCCATTGGGTATTCAATTACCTCTCAAATAAAACAAAAATTAGCAAAATCGGATGATATTTACTCGATTTATGTGCAAAAAATACTTAGGGCCGAGTAGCGGCCTTAGTCCAAGGGCCCAAATTTGAAACTTTTTTCGCGACGTTCTTTTCGGTATTAAATTATCTCTCAAACGAAACAAAAATTAGAAAAATCGGATGAGATTTCCTCGATTTATGTGCAAAAAACACTTAGGGCCGAGAAGCGGCCTTAGTCCGAGAGACCAAATTTGAAACTTTTTTCGCCACGTTCTTTTCGGTATTCAATTACCTTCCATAAAAAACTAAATCTAGCAAAATCGGATGAGATTTACTCGATTTATGTGCCAAAAACACTTAGGGCCGAGTAACGACCTTTGAGCCCTCCCAACAAGCCCGCGTTGCATCTTACCCAAAAACAATGTTCAGCAACTTTGTTCTACTCGTCAATACCTTTCATTTGATATATTGCAAGCAGCCATTGCGTGCGTATTTCGGTAGATATCGTCGAAAGACTGAAAAACACCTATAGGGCCCTAGCTCTGGAAGGGCCGACCCTACCATGCCCATTTTCGAACTTGACCTTACTTTTGTCGATACCAATCGGGGAAAAAAAGAATTTAAAAAAAAGGTTGTGATTTACTCAAGCTAGAGGGGTCACGGACAGACGGACAGATGGACATTTTTAGCCCCGTACGAAGTACTGGGGGCTTATAAGATTAATATGCCGTTTGTAACACGTCGAATTGGAAGCAGACAGTAAGGTCAAAGCATTTGGTTATGTTCATAGATGACGAATCCGCAATAAAAAAAAATGTCCGTCCGTCCGTCCGTCCGTGACCCCTCTAGCTTGAGTAAATCACAACCTTTTTTCAAAATTCTTTTTTTCCCCGATTGGTATCGACAAAAGTAAGGTCAAGTTCGAAAATGGGCATGGTAGGGTCGGCCCCTCCAGAGCTAGGGCCCTATAGGTGTTTTTCAGTCTTTCGGCGATATCTACCGAAATACGCACGCAATAGCTGCTTGTGATATATGAAATGAAAGGTATTGACGAGTAGAACAAAGTTGCTGAACATTGTTTTTGGGTAAGATGCAACGTGGGCTTGTTGGGAGGGCTCAAAGGTCGTTACTTGGCCCTAAGTGTTTTTTGCACATAAATCGAGTAAATCTCATCCGATTTTGCTAGTTTTAGTTTTTTATGGAAGGTAATTGAATACCGAAAAGAACGTGACGAAAAAAGTTTCAAATTAGGGCCCTTGGACTAAGGCCGCTACTCGGCCCTAAGTGTTTTTTGCACATAAATCGAGTATATCTCATCCGATTTTGCTAGTTTTTGTTTCATTTGAGAGATAATTGAATGCCGAATATAATGATGGCGAAAAAAGTTTCAAATTTGGGCCCTTGGACTAAGGCCGCTACTCGGCCCTAAGTGTTTTTTGCACATAAATCGAGTAAATCTCATCCGATTTTGCGAGATTTAGTTTTTTATGGAAGGGAATTGAATACAGAAAATAACGTGGCGAAAAAAGTTTCAAATTTGGGGCCTTGGACTAAGGCCGCTTACTCGGCCCTAAGTGTTTTATGCACATAAATCGAGTAAATCTCATCCGATTTTGCTAGTTTTTGTTTCATTTGAGAGATAATTGAATGCCGAATAGAATGATGGCAAAAAAAGTTTCAAATTTGGGGCCTTGGACTAAGGCCGCTTACTCGGCCCTAAGTGTTTTATGCACATAAATCGAGTAAATCTCATCCGATTTTGCTAGTTTTTGTTTCATTTGAGAGATAATTGAATGCCGAATAGAATGATGGCAAAAAAAGTTTCAAATTTGGGCCCTTGCACTAAGGCCGCTACTCGGCCCTAAGTGCTTTTTGCACATAAATCGAGTAAATCTCAACCGATTTTGCTAGTTTTTGTTTCATTTGAGAGGTAATTGAATACCCAATGGAAAGTTGGCAAAAAATTTTGGGTTTCTAAAATAATGTCGTAAATTGTTGGTTTTATTTGAAAGGTACTTCGTACGGGCTTTCGTAATTGCGCTATGCGCAATTTTAAAAATGAACAGTTTCAGTAAATTTGACAATGCCCAACTTGACTTGCATTTTGGTAACAGACGCATTAGAGGGTTGTAGACGTATTAGGGTTCCGGGCTTATTAGGGCTACGGACGTATTATGGTTGCGGACGAAATAGGATTACGGGTTGTACGGGGCTAAGTCGCAGCAAACGCTCCGACTGTTCTGATGCCTTGTTTTTATTGCTGATTCGTTATCTATGAACATAGACAAATGCTTTGCCCTTACCGTCTGCTTCCAATTCAACATGTTACAAACGGCATATTAATCTTATAAGCCCCCAGTACTTCGTACGGGGCTAAAAATTAGCAACCAGAGATTTCAATTCAAAACAAAGCTGCGTATGGACTCATATCCACTAAATTGTAAAGTTTTCAGGTCATCTGTTCCATCCTATAATAATAACGTCGAATCAACGATATATACATGATACATGGCACGACGTTATTATTGTATGCATCGTTGCATCGTAAGTATGCTTACACAAAGTATCTTCATTAAAACTAACTTTTAAATTATTAATAACTATTCAATGTAATAGTCGTCACACACCGTCACTTCTGAGACACTCTCAGAACTTTACCATAACGGTGACTCTTTTTTACTTATCCATACACTACACATCAATATTTTACTCACAAATGGTTGGTGTTGTTTTTTTTTCTTTTCTTTATTAAACATCATTTTTGTTTCGAAAGAGGAACCAGTTGATACACATTAGAGTTTTCTGAATATGTTAAAACAAGAACACTCATACTGCTTAACTGGTTTCATTTCTTTTTCATCATGATATGACAGTGACCATATATTCCTTACATTGCTCACATTGCAGAGTATTCCTAACAGTTAGCTCCACGATTCAGTCAAACTCAGTCTTAAAATATCACTTGCCGAAGAAAGTTGTCAATAGGAAAACATTGTGCAGAGTGATCAGTCGATAGAAATTGTATAAGTGCGCTTTTATGGACAAAGTTGATTTAATACATCATTGTGTAAGACAGACGTGTTCCGGAAAAGAGTTAATATTCGAGAAAAAAAAAAGAAAAACAATTTTTAGAAATCTATAAAATATAAATTGGAAAACTTGATTTTACGTTTACGAAACTTTGTTCTTGTCAAAGAAAAAAGTGAGTTCGATCATTATATTCAAAAACGTTAGAGGAATTTTTATTCAAATATAACGGTAAGTTGTCGTTATTTTTGATGATTTTTCGATATTTGCATAGTAGCGGTCTGACTATTTACAGTTCATAGCCAACCGAAATTGGAATCTAGTAGTTCTCCTAAATTCATTTCAATAAACGATGTGCTATGAATTCATGATTTTAGAATATGCTTTATTAGGCACTAGATGTACTAATTGCCGTTGGTGTGCAAAATAAAACATTTCACCGAGTTGCACACAGCCAATGAAGACATTTAAGCTACTCAGCGCTCTCATATTATGATACTTAGTTCTGAACTTTTACCAATTTTTTTTACAAGGAAAGCCTTAATAAGACGAGATCGAAGTTAAATTATGTTAAGGAACTTGATTTCTCAGAAGAAAATAGTTATGTCTTTTTTGTTTTTGAAGTGCCGGACATTTTGTCTAAGATCTATCGCCCGCTGACGGACTCTAGCAGCTATTAGATAAGTATAGTTCCGAGTGATTTTACTTATTAAGGGTATTCCCGACGCGAGTTTCCTTTTTTATATTTGAGTATAAAGTAGAAAATTTTGACAGAACTAGCATATTGTTGAACGGCTCAGTAATTTGACAATAATTATCAACAAAGTATATTCGGATATTGATTTTATTGATGAAATCTGTAGAGCTCAGTCTCTGAAACTAGAGGCAGTGAGCTGATATTTTAATTTTTAGTTTTAGATTTTCATATAACTTTTCTTGGAAGTAAAATATTATTCTGACTTCTCTTGGCAAAGCTTATTAGGGTCTATGATGAACTACCCTAACAATAGGAAGGAGCTCCTTTTAGTAGCAATTAGTTTAGTACGCCATCGGCTCGGTGCATCCAAATCGGCAAAATAAACATTTTGGACAGATGTACAGACCGTGTTTTATCTGCCGAGAAGAGATATATCGAGATAAACTATGTAAGATTGGGTGCAGTGGAGGTAGTTCATTACACGAGGGATCAATACAAGATTTGGAAATTGCTATTTTGAAAAGGGTACAGTTGGCAAATCCGAGCCAAAGGCTACCTCAATAAACGTCGTGAAATTAACGCAAGATTTTTGTTTACGTTTGATGGTTCCAGCAGTAAAATTCGGGTAGAAATCGTGTGATAAGAGTTACTTCATTCACCCATCCAACGCATGCGGCTATTTGTGAAAAACGTTGCATGCAACTGGAATTTAAAAATTCTACTGATAACTGAATTTTTCCGTTATACTCTTAAGTATAGTTTCCACTAAAAAAGAGCACTCCGCTTAACCTCCGTTTACATGACAGTTGTAAAATAGAACAAAGGAACTGTCACGTAAACGGAGTAAAAAATTGAAATAAATTCAATTTCCACTCCGTTTGTGTGACAGTTCTTTTGTTCTATTTTACAACTGTCATGTAAACGGAGGCTAAACGGAGTGCTCTTTTTAAGTGGAAACTATACTTTAAAAAAGTACGTAGTTCAACAAAAATTTTGAAATTTGAATTTAAATTATCAAACGTCTCAAACAAACCGTTTAAATGCGGATGGATGTGACTACTGCCTAGGTTGTCTGATCTAAATATGGTCAATTAGAAAGAGATTTCAAAGAGGTAAAGCCCTCCAAAAAATAATCTTGAATTCTTAACGTTTAAGTTGACTATAAATGTTTAAAAAAAAACAGTCTCACACACGCTAATAATTAAAATACACCGCAAGACCATAAGACAAAAAAATCGTAAAACGAAATTCCATCGAATATAACATGAAGTTCCATTGACATAATATTTATGCTAATGAAGGTGCTAATTCACTGTAATGGTAAACAGGTAAACATTGCGTGTATTGTATTAACGGTACTTCTCATTTTGTAAAATCAACTTAATTTTGTTAATAACGTGCTTACGAGAATTTTTGATGATTTGACCCGTACCGAACATGCTAAACTATTGTATGAATTAATCCATAACTGATAGACATACCCAAAATCTACAACGAATTCTTAACCTTCTTCCACTTATTTTATTTATCGAAAAAAAATTTACTAGAAGTTTTATGAAGCTGTGCTACATTAAGAAATTGAATGCATAACGAATATCGATTCAAGTTCAATGACTTTCACACCGTATTATATACATCCACACCGTACATATGCATGTTGTTTATTAAATAACAACATCAAAATGCGACGAACGAAGAGTCTGTTATTATCGTGATCGGTAAGCATTTTTTTTTTCGTTTTATGTTGTTTCGTGAAAGGTCAGGAACTAAATATAATTAAAAGGAAATTTATTATAATGTTGGACAAGATGACTGATGAGAGTTTAAGTACGGGGGTTTTTCTACTTTAAAACAGTTACACAACATTCTTCAAGATGATCATTTTTGACCGATTTTTTCGTGTTCTATTCGATTTTAGAGCAAAATCACGGCATTGTAATATCAACATATGACATCTTTGCGGTTTGATATTTTTTACTTTAAATGTAAGAGACAATGATATTACGATCCAAAAAAAGTGAGCTCACGAAAATATAATTAAATTTGAAAGATATCTCAAAGCAACGCATGTCAAAAACTATAAATAATTTTTCCATGGGAACTTGTAAAATGAATGGAATATAGAATGAATTCCCGTTCAAGTTCTAGGCCATAATATTGAATATATTATTAAAAATAATGGTATAATGGAGGATAATAGAGCCAATACCTTTGGAAAACAAAAAGAGTTCGAAAATCATCAACATCTTATAGCATTACATAGCTCAGACGATTTTATTAAATTGTCGGCAGTATAGACCCGTCATTATCTTGCGCGCACGTTAGTCAGCGTGCGTGACGCAACTCATACACTAAAAAAAAGTTCTTTTTAGAGACTAAGGAGCTTTTTACGGTTAGTTTCTGACTTCGTTCCCTTGAACAAATAATCCCCCAAACGTAGGAACGACATTCGACATTCTGTAATCTGTGCATCCATACGAGTTCAACGAGCTATCACATGTCAAAATCGGTTTACATTTGGTTTAGATATCGAATTTCAAAGTTTAAGAGCTCTCACCCCTTGGCAAATTTTTAGGCTACATTTGTGCGCAAAAATATTCGTTTTTTGATGATTTCTCTGAACCAAAATATTTTTTTTGAAAAAGTAAAACCATTAAAGCATGCAAAGATATGTTACTTTTAAAGGAAAATGTGGTTTGTGAGTCATAACCTTACTTACTTGGAGAAACCCTCTCAAAATGTGTATTTTACACATTTTGCAAATGTTCCTCCAAGTGGTATAAGTCGTCAACCACAAACCAATTTTTCCTTTAAAAGTAACATATTTTTGCTTTTACTTTTTCAAAAAAATATTTTGGTTCAGAGAAATCATCAAAAAACGAATATTTTTGCGCACAAATGTAGGCTAAAAATTTGCCAAGGGGTGATGCTCTTAAGGATTAGCATTTGATTGAAAAAAACATTTTTATTTAGATAACTGAAATTGCTTACGTTACTTTAACGTTGCGTTAATTACTTTTTCGATGGATTGGGGTATTTTAGAGATGAGGAATGTGTTTCCATGTATGTTCCTAGATTTTGGAATTCGAGATGAATCTGGTTATAGCAAACGTTAGCTCACTATTCGAACCATACTTTCAAAAGAAAATACAATCGCTAAATCAAACTGGTGTGCATACGTTATTTTGCACCAGCTGGTCACATACAATTCCAAATGGGACCAGCTGGTGCAAGATAACGTATGCACACCAGTTTGATTTAGCGATTGTATATCATTTTTAAAAACAAACCCTTAAAGGGTAATAATGACGCAAGTCCTTGGGTAACTTACAAAATAACTGATATCGCTAAGGGTGATGCATTCTACTAATGTACTCAAAACTCTAACAAGAATTTAACCAAAACTTTTTATAAAAGAAAGAAATTGTGTCACAAGTGACAGGTGACTGTTAAGAAAATGCATATAGGATGGAATATGCAATAGTTATGTACGTAACAAAAATCGTATGGAGGTATATTATCGCACTAGATATCAGATATCCGAGGTGAAGCCGAGATCGGCAAGATATCGTGTGCGATATTATACCTCCATACTATTCGTGTTGCATACAACGTTTTATGCAATGAAGAAAATCGAATAAACACCGAAATTAATCTTAGTGTGACTTCAGGAACATGTGTCTTTTATGGCACTAGTGCGGTAAAACCCCTTGCAAATCCTTTATCGCACTAGTGCGATAAAATGCGTTCATACGACATTGAACACAGGCCGCGTAAGTTACAAATATCATCACTGAATTGCATAATATTTATGATATAGAGTGCAAAGTACTTTATTAGGCTCTAGATGTGTGTCATAATACACATAGTGAGCCTAATTAAGTACTTTGCACCGAGATTCATACAACGTTTTATGCCACAGAGGCATCAAGAGTTTGCAAATTTTGCATATTATGATGCTGAGTGGCATAAAGTATATAAACATACTCAAGGTAACGCAAACCCTCAGGGAATAGCAAGAAATACGAACTTTAAGTTTCGGGTGAATAAAAGATTTGTTATGTTGCGACTGAAACGTTTAACAGAATAATGTTGTTGGAACTGCGTTGTTTAGTATTGAGTTTTGCATGTGGCCAACATTATAAAAATTATATTCATCCGAAAGTAGGGATCCGTGCGTTCTTGCGTATTTGCGTTACCTTCAGTATGTTTATTTACCTTGGGAATATGGAGAAGAAAATAAGTAAAATTTAACGTAAAAGAACAGAAATGATCGCATGAGTTCATATTCATATCATTCAGAAATTTAAATAGCAACAATATAATTGTGCATTCATACACACCTACAACATTATATGTAAATTTATAATTGTCGAAAAAATAGTTTAGGCCGTGAATTAAACATCACGTCTCTAACGAATTCTGAAATAGAAAAGGTATGTAACATTTTTAAAAGTCTGATCATTTTTTGATGATAACGCAAATCAGGATTTTTATCAAGTGAATTTATCGCTATTTCGTTTGACTGATGTTAATTGAAGTAGGTTGTGGTTTATGGTAAAATGACTTTAATCGTACTTTTATAGTAACTTTCGTATGTTCAAAAATACAAAAACAAATCCATAGATGTGCGACTTGGACTGACCTACAATTTTCGTTTTTATTCTGCACGGTCGGGTTAATGCGTTGCCAAAAAATACGACGAAAACAACATTTATACATGTAAACTAGTCCAATGTCAATAACCATTTATATACAGATGTGTCAGTAGATGTATATTTAAGAATTGTTTGTACACTTGGAATGCCACAAATTTCTGAGTTGTGCAAATGAACTGCAATGCTCTAACAAAACCAAGTCGCTAAAGATTGTAAATATTAAGGGTTCATAAGGTTTGTTTATCTTCGAGAGGGAAGCTTTCATCGACAGCCACTAGAAAAGGTATATAATCTCCAGCAAAGATAAACAAAGACGCAAATAACCTAGTTACATTTGGTGTTTGCACGAAATTGAGCTATCACGGCCAAAAATATGTACTGACTACATTATCCACATATCGCATAATGATCTCAGCACTCCCGAAAACTGATCCGCGAAAAGTAATCAGTTTTTCAATCAGACAATGCCACGCAATAAGACTTTCAAAAATTGATCACTCCCTTTCACTGAATCGCTACGCATACGTACAATATGTTGTTAATATATGTATTGAAAGTAGAGATGTGCGGGTCTGCCTTTTTCCGAAACCTGCCAGACCCGAGCCCGCCCGAATGCACACTTTTAAAACCCGCAATTTTTCGACCCGAAACAACCAGAAACCTGCCAGAAACCCGATAAAATTTCAAATTGCTCAAACAAAATTCTGGCGCCTCTACAGGCCAACCGACGTTTCCTTGTGTGCAACAAAACGAAACTAAATTCACCACAAAGTAGGGTTGCGTGCGTAACTGCGCATTCACCTTCAATGTTTATACACTTTGATATCAAAATGGATGAAATTTGGCATTTTATGTAGTGAAATGCTGTTTGGAAACAAAATCTAAAATAGATGTTTGCATATAGTTCTGCTATCTGTTACTAGTACATACATTTCGTCATAAAACTACTAATGTCAGCGCTCTATTTTTTTGTGAATCGACTACTTTGTTATGACATTCCATGGGTATTTACCGGAGTTTAAGATCAACCCAACCTGTCTATGGCCTTGGAACAAATCAAAGGTATTTTCTTTGGCCAGAATCCGTTGAGCCAACATATAATTAATTTTCCAAAGAATCCAAAGATATATGAATATATCACTAGGGTCAAAAAGGTGTATTTTTGGACCGCCTAAATATAACAGGAAACATAGCTAACGCCGACCCGTACGAAACACCTATTCGTATCAAAAGCCTTTAATGTGAAACTCTTCATTTCTCTTACTTCATTTTCTTCTCTGCTGAAAAACTATTCTCCCTTTAAAATCACTTACATTATCCACTCTTTGCCTTGTTATCATATACAACTAAATTGCCGGAGGCAATATAGACAGCCCCGTACGAAGTCAACTTTCATAAATTCCTATTTAAACAGCTATATACCGCTATATTTACCTATATTTTCCTATAAATAAACATTTCACAGATGAATATGCTATTATATAGCTCTATATGCCTGTATATAGCTCAATATAGGTGAATATAGATATATATAGATTAGGGGGGTCCAGAATCGTATGGGAAAATAAAAGTTTCGAGAAAGTTGGCGGACCCCGGGGAAAACGAACCTATATGACCCACTGATAAAAAATATATATGGGGCCGATGCGATCCGAGTTGGTTTATGGGTCGCGCAATGACGAAATATGTGAAAAACCACGAAAATGAGGGTTAATGAAAAATTGAACGTAACTAACAGATGCTGAGGTCACTTCTTAAGGTGAGTTGGATTATTTCACTTCAGAATAATCCAAAGAGACCGATTTAATGATTTGTAAGTGCATTCGCAGCTCTTAAGTCAGTCATAGATTCGTAATCTGTTCACTCAGTCTTTGGGTTCTTCCAAAACATTTATGGGATTTGCATCGGATATATTCATGTCTAACGAGAGCTTATGGCATAAGCTTTCATTGCAAAAAGAAATTTTTTCGAAAACAATTTTTTGAAGCTATATAGAAATCGATTTTGGTGCAAAAATGTCAGGGTCGTGAACTCAGGCAATTTTCAAATGACTGTTACGTCAAGACACCAACTTGAAACTTATTGTGTGTGGGCTCGTTAGAAAGCCACTGTCATTACCTTTACAACGACACCTAACACTTAATTTAAATAGTGACCTCGCCTGACTTTGTATTACTTGGAAATTATATGTCGATTTTTGTCTATATCGATATTGTTAGGTGTGCCCAGACGATATAAAAATTCCAAAAAGTGGAACCAACGCATTTTTGTTGCTTTTGCATCTAATCTAAGTTGTCTGGACCAAAAAAGTTTGATATTGTCGTTAAAAAAAATTTCCCATACAAAGTAATGGAAAAAATGTATGGAAAATTTCAGTGTTTTTTCACACATTTCGTCCTTGAGCGACCCATAAACCAACTCGGATCGCATCGGCCCCATATACAATTTTTATCAGGAGGCCATAAAGGTTTATTTTCCCAGGGGTCCGCCAACTTCCTCGACACTTTTATTTTTTGGACCCCCCTAATATAGATGTCCACATATGGAATGCCTGAAACACCCCACACACTTAACACATTATTTCCATGTTAACAGAAACTCTCTAAGCATCATTTTTCCCACTTTATATCGTTTTACTAAAATCCAATATGGCCGCCGGCAGCCATTTTGTTAGGAAACCGAAAATAGTACCGACGCTTTACATTCGTTAATACCTTTCAAACAAAAAAAAATCATGAAATTCGGTCAAAATTTACTCGAGATATTGACAAAATACTCCACGTTCACTGTACGGCCGAGTAGCCAGATAAGAGCTCACTCCAAGAGACCTAGCTCACGCTCCGGAGAACATAATTTCATAAACTTTTTTTCCCCTGATTGGTACGGTCAATACCTATCTAATAAAGCTAAAACGAACGAAATATGTTCAAATTTGGCCGACCTACAAGCAAAAACTGATTGCCGCACTGTGTCTGTTTCACACCAAGGGGTCTACCTCACAAGTCGGTCATCCGATTTCCATAAACTTTTTTTTGTCGATCGGTATTGTAAATACCTTTTATTTGACGTATCACTTACAAGTTTAACGTTTAAATGTCCGGAGATATCTTCGAAAAACCGTAAAGCACTTATTGGGCCACAGCTCGGGAGGGGTCGATCCAAAATCACTCATCTCCGAACTTAGCCTGTCTTTTGACATTACCAAACGGGAAAAAAAAGAATTTTCAAAATCGGATGCGTTTTACTCAAGTTATCGTGCAGACAGACAGACGGACATTTTTTTTCGCGGATTTGGCATCTCTAGACAGCCACAATAGGTTTCCCCTTACTCAGGGAGTCCAATTCGACGTGTTACAAACGTATGCGTAAACCTATAAGACCCCAGTACTTCGTACGGGTCTAATAATAGTTATTTGTGACATCGAATGAAAATTTCTTTTATTTGGCTCTAGATGTGTAATTATGTGCCGCAGGCGGTGTGTCATAATACACGTCGTGAGCCTAATAAAGTACTTTATGCAATTCAGTGATGATATTTGTAACTTATGCCGCCTGTGTGCAATGTCATATGAACATATTTTATCGCACTAGTGCGATAAAGGATTTGCAAGGGTTTTTATCGCACTAGTGCGAAAAAAGCCACGTGTTCCTGACTTCATACTACGATTATCTTCTATATTTATTAGATTTTATTCATTGCAAAAAGCGTTGTATGCAACACGAATCGTATGCTGGTATATTATCGCACACGATGTCTTGCCAACTTCGGCTTCGCCTCGGATTGGCAATCTGACATCTAGTGCGATGATATACCTCCATATGATTCTTGTTCCATAAATAACTATTGCACCGAGATTCATACAGCGTTTTATGCATCTAAAGTTCGCAGTTTTCGAACATTATGAGACTGAGTTGCATAAACATTTTCTTTAAAAATATTAGAGCATTTCGGAGACATAAGTGTAGAACGTACTTTCTATCGAGAAAAAGAAAATTTCGGTAAAAGGCGTATGGACTTATTATATATTATAAATTTTCCCACAATTAACTTTCGTTTCAATAAACGAAAGCAGAAAGTTAGCCATAATTATATATCGACTTCAAAAGCACTCGAACAACCATTTTAAAAAAATGTGACAATTATACTATTTTTAATTTAAAAAAAATACGTCTAAGCGATTAATCCAATATTGTATAGCCTAAACTTACGCCAATACTATCAAAAATTATGGTCGTTGTTTGATGACTCACATATCTCTGTTACATTCAAATATCGAAAAACACCGTTTCTGCGTAGTCGCTTACGAAACTGATCAACATCAACTGAAACAATATCTTATTTGTTGATTTTTTAATAAAAATTATCTATAAGCTATTGGCAGAGGCGGACTTTGTAAAACTAAAATAAATTAAATTCTTCCAGATTCGTAAAAATGAAGTGGATGTACTTCGTGGTATTTTGTGCAAGTGTGGTCAACCGAACGCACGCACGGCCTGGACCGAACGAATTCACACACAACAACTCCATTAACACTACCGAAGCGACTCCGACAGTCATTCCGGCAATACCAGCAGTGTTCACAAAAGACGATGAACTAATGATAAGAAGGTATCTACAACGTCTAAATAACTCACGTTCACAGAATGTAGAAGATCACGACGGGTCAAATAACAGCATTTTGAATAATTTTCTAAAAATAAGCATTGATGACTTGAAACAAAATCGCTTCACGTCCATACATTCAACAATTGATCCCGATTCACAACCGTCTAAATCTTACCATAACGGTATTCCGAATCGCTACTATGAATATGAAATCAATGAATCCGGAGATCCTGGTTACATTAACGTTCCACATAGCCACAGACCACAAACTGCCATTTTTACTAATATTAAACCGGTTTTCGAACTCGAAAGCGTTAACCCATACCCAACTCGCTATGCTGGTGTAGTTAGACCAACTTTCGTTACGACTCCAACCGAAGCGACTTTAATTTCTCCACTGTATCATTCGTCCCCAACAAAGGTTACAAAGTATCATTTAATAACACCAAAGCCAGGGTTTAATGTCAGACCAACACATCGACCATACGTTAACGTTTACGGATATGATCCAGCCGATCCCGATCCTAACTATGACGATGACGATTACAACCACGTAGACTCGCTTAATTTCGACAATGGGTACAACAATCAACCGTTTAATGTAAAAAAGAAAAAGAAAAAGAAATGCAAAGAGTCTCCAACGAATCAGTATGATCCTGACTGTGAGGAGAATTTCAAATTGACATTGACCCAAAATGTTGAAACAACAACTGCAGGACATGTTATTAAAATTCCAAATAAAGGGACATCGACTCATGATAACAAAGTGGATTTAGGAATATTCGATGAGAAGCAAAAGGATCCTAATTGTATCGGGGGATGTTGTGATGGTACTTGCATTGAACCATATCCACCAGTTCCAATACCCAATCGTCCTTTCGTTCCACCACTACCTTTCCCACAGCCCTTTCCAACGCCTAATAATCTACCGTTTCCAATTCCACAACAGATCGCACCGATAGCACAAGCACCTTTACCTCAAACGAGACCAATTCTATCAGTTCTTCCAAGTTTGGTTTCTGCTGGATTAACGCCACTAGGATTGATAACCAAACCGAAACCAAAACCAGATGATGAAGATGATGACTTTGACTTAGATTTTTTTGATTTTAATTTTGGCGGCATGAAGTTCGGGGTGAAAAAACTAATGAAGAAATTGTGGCCCTTCGCTCCGTATTTACTCGCTTTGAATCCGTTCAGTTTGGGATTTTGGACGGTGGTCTTTTCGCCAGTTTTATTGGTTGTTGCTGGCGGCACAGCTTTGATTCTATTTCTCTACCCGTGGGTTTCAAAAATGATAGTACAAACGAGGCAAAGTTCGTCGGTTATAGTTCATAAACATCCTGGAAAACGACCACCACTTCCTGGTCCCTGGCGTGTTACTCCACATCAAAGTAGTGGAGTAAAGTGGACAATTAAACCGAAACCCAAAACATTTCAATTTCCTAGACGCAAGAAACGCTTTGTCAATTTTGCCCACAATCATGGATATGACGATGATTACGGGTATGACTTGATGGCGTATCGATATTTCAAGAGATTCTGACTAAACAAAATCTCCAATACATTTTTCTGTGTATATTCCATCTCTGGCATAAATTTTCTCTTTCTATACCCCAGACATTCAACAGATAAAACAAACAAATTTTAGATAAGATAAAATTCGTGTTACCTTACTAGCAATCGAAACATCAATGTAAATTGTACGAATTCGTACTAATACAAAGATAATTGTGAACGGGGTTTACTAATAAATATAACAGAATGTTATTAATACGCTGTAAATTAACCATCAGCACTAAAACATGAATACCTCAGTCTCATTATCAGAAACTAATCAAAAAATATAATTTAGCGGACATGTAGTTAATAAATTTATAATTTAACGAAATAATTTAATAGTATTAAATACGCTTGCGATGATGAAAGCATGCGCTTAGTAGTAGTTTATTGATCACGTAACTGCTTCCAAATTTTTGTATTGACGCGTTGGAAATCTGTATAGACCAAGCCAACCAACGTTCCAATTACACTAGGTGAATACAACATTTTGGAGACTGTTGCGTACTTTGTTTTATCTGACAGCGGCAGGCTAACAGCAAAAAGAGTTTTTTTCCTACCGCTAGCAGATAAAAAAAGCTGTGGAATATTGTAAAATTATTTTAATAATTTGTACACGCACGGAATTTTGAAAATCGACTCATTTCTCGCTTTTTTGTTTAAAACACAGTGTTTTACTTGAGTTTTTGATTCGTCCATATAAAAATACATGCAAAATTCACAAAAACACAAGGAAACCACAAACAAGAAAATGTGTGGGTTGTTTAAATGCCGTACGTGTACGCTACGAGAAAAGTAAGAAGTCACCTGTTCAACGTTCACAGTCCAACTTGTTCGATATCCACGTTAATGTATGTATATACAAATACTTAAGTATAGTTTCCACTTAAAAAGAGCACTCCGTTTAGCCTCCGTCTACATGACAGTTGTAAAATAGAACAAAAGAACTGTCACGCAAACGGAGTGGAAATTGAATTTATTTCAATTTTTTACTCCGTTTACGTCACAGTTCCTTTGTTCTGTTTTACAACTGTCATGTAAACGGAGGCTAAACGGAGTGCTCTTTTATGCCCAATAACATGGATACCGTATGAAACTATTACTGCTATAATGCTGTAAGTGAAAAACATAAAATTTAACAGAAAATTATTTGTATTATCTCGAATCGTACATAAATCGACTGAGGAATCACCCCTTTTTCATAGCACAAAACCAAAAAAAGGATCTGAAAGCTGCAGTGATATCTCTTAGAGTACATGTAGGCTTATGGCTTATTTACACACTTAATTTACACGTTTTTGGATGGTTTCTGATTTTTGAAAAAGTAATTCGGTTTATTGTTTTTTCATCTTTTAAAATGCCCGTTTTCAACCGAATTTTTCCATAAATTGCACAAATTTCTCGTCACACTTCAATTTTCATAATACAAATGCTCATTTCACAGATTCCTGCCATTGATTTTGTTGCTTTAATGGTTTCACTTTTGCTAATTTTATTTAGTAGTTCACACAAAAGAAATAAAAATAATTGAAACTGAAGCCAACAGACAAAATGGCGGCAGCCATTTTTATCGGCTGATCTGAAATTTCTATGGAATTATTGACGATTTCACCTATTAAACGTTAGGTGTCACCACCATTAATTTGTTGTTTAAAAACTAAATGGATGGAAACTTTTAAGGTTCTTTTTCAACTGAGACTTTCTTGTCTTATGACGTCACATAACAATGTGATCGGGTTGCCAGATAGTTGGTCTGCTGACTAAAAACGGACTAGCTCTCTAGTTCTCTAAACACCGTATGTGAAAGAAGTTGTATTATAAACGTTGAATAGATGAGTTCTTATTTTTGTCGAACTGAAAGTGAATGTTACAAACACCCCTGAAAATTCAAATTTTATACTTATTGTTCTGTCTGATGGGTATGGGGGAGTTGTTGGAAGTTCTTTTTTAAATCAATTTAGAATTCAGTGGACTGCATTGACATTTGTATAGAAATTTGATTTAACTATTTTTCAGCTGGTCCACTCATGCAATCAAAAATGCTTTACGTCTGTACAAGGGTGGAATAGTTACAATCACGCTTGTGGTAGTGGTAAAGACGTAGAAGCAGTTTTGTTTGTATGACTAGACCCTCTCGTAAAAGGTAAATTCGCTGGGATTGAATAAAAGACCGTTGTATTTCGCAAAAGTAGGTAGAATTGAACGGAACGCTTGACCCTAACATTTCATGCATATTAATTCGTAAAATATTAATTTTGTTATTAGAAAAATTGCTGTAAAATTAACTAAATTTACTGATGACAGAAAATAATTTTGCTTGTACAAATAAACAAGTTTGCTGACAAAAACAAAAATTTTGCTGTCACATAAGAATTTGTTAGTATTTTACATAACTAGGAATAAAAAGATGAAAAATAGAGTTTTAGTGTGAATTTTGGTGATCCGAGGCGTTGCAGAGGTCAAATAAACACGAAAACTAGACTTTTTATTTTTATCCCGAGTAATGTATAGTTATTTACGTATCGATTGAGTAGGCCGAAAGAGTTACGTATTAAGTTTTGTATGCTTGCTAAGAGGACCGAAAGTAAAGAAATGTCAATTCAAGGGGCGAAAGCGAAAGCAGCTTTACTTTCGGTCCTCTTAGCAAGCATACAATAGTTATTTACGTATCGATTGAGTAGGCCGAAAGAGTTACGTATTAAGTTTTGTATGCTTGCTAAGAGGACCGAAAGTAAAGAAATGTCAATTCAAGGGGCGAAAGCGAAAGCTTTCGCCCCGCGAATTGACAGCTTTACTTTCGGTCCTCTTAGCAAGCATACAAATGTATTTTACATGCTGAGTACGTCGAAAGACGTTCTTGGAACATGAAAAGGAAAGTACGGTTTTCGACACATGTAACATGTAAAAGGTGAAATTATACGGTCTTGAAATTTCAGTTCAAGGTAGAACTGATCGATTGAATCGATCAAAAGTAACTTCCAAGAACGCCTGTTGCCCATTCCCAGTTCAAATTTTAAGTATTTATTTTCATTTTCAGGTTTTCCTATCTATAAATAAAATTTTAAGTAAAGATCAGTTTGACTAAGCAATTATATATATAAACGAATATTTGGTCAGATAATGCAATATATCAAACTTCTCAGAAGCATTGAGAGTGGAAATATTCGGATTACTCTACATACAGATATGAATTGCAGTTGAGTTATATACTAAAGTTCTTTTTGTAGAATTTGTTGTATACAGTACAGAGGTAGTGCCTAATGTGTGAGACAGCTAAGACGAGCCGAAACCATAGTATCGAGAAGACTTCTACCAGAATGGCATACGAAGTGTACTCCAAAAAAACATTATATTTTCAAAGTCTTGGTTAAACTTAACAACGAAAATGTTCAATTTATTCTTTACTGCTTTTCTGCTGCATTTGAATCAAAATTATCGTAACCATTTTCAAAACTCATTTTTTCTTTTAATGTATTCATTTTAGTGGCTTTAAATCTAACAATTTGCTAATTTATGTGAAACTTTAACTCGAATCATAAATGACATTTATATGCATGACTTTAATTAATTATAGATACGTTATAGCTCTATAGATTAATTTAATTATTATTTTTTGTATTCAATTGTGATATAAAACCGATGATGTTGAATCAAAAATATTTTATTTGTACTAACAAGCTGAAATGTCAATAATAAACCTAATGGAAACCATCAACTGACTCAATATGCTTAGTTTCGTTTTTGTGTCCGGTTTACGCATTTGGAATACGTTTGGCCTCCTAATGCTTTCATTATACCATATCAACCAAAGTTGTATATGAGGAGGTTACGGCGATCGCCATTGTTTTTATCGCAAAAACAACATGGGCTATCGATAACTCAAACTGCGTTTCAATACAAAATTACAACTGAACGGAAATATCGCTACAATTATGTATGAAAATTAGAGCATAGTTCAGTGGATTTTTTGCGATAAACGCCACAGCGATCAGCGTTACCTCCCCATGTACAGTCTTGATATAAACCATCTCATCTACACATATTCCGCATGTTAATATTTACATTGAATAGTTATACAAAACTAAGAATACTTTACACTTACATTTCCAGTACATACAATTTCATTACTTTGCTTCCAGAACACAGGACACTGATACGGGCACTATCGAAACTATAACACAAACCTCACCAAGAGTTCAATCTGAAGTTAAACCTATTCAAACACAGTCTGAGCCAATTGATTTAAATACTGTGTCCACTGGAACACTTTTAGTAGACGAAAAACGACATTTAGGCGTTGCAGTTCCAGTTACGATGGAGGAAATCGAAAAAGAACTGGCATCTCAATCGAGTCTTCGTGAAACTTCAACTTCAAAAGATGGGATTTCTACTTGGATTCTACTAAGTGGAACCAGTCCTACCGCAGCACCAGAGATGTCCAGGAGTGGCGCTGAAAATCAAAAAGTCGATAAAATTGCAAAAATTCGGGACAATTCAAAGGCACCAAATAAAGCTGCAGTAAAATCTTCTCAAGCTAATAATAAGATCAAACCAAAGCCAAAAACGACAACTCCCCTACCATCCACTATTAATAATTCCGAGTTAAATACGAGTAAAATTGACATTCTTCCAGAGCCAGTTCCGCTTACACAAACGCCAATACTAAAACCGAAGAAAAAGCAAACTACAACAACAATCACTACAACTCCGCAAACACCCGAAGAAGTAACTGTTACGGATATCACAGGTGATATGATTTCAACCACCAAGGAAACACCTGTTCCGTTCTTAGTACTTGAGCCTAAGGATGCAGACTTTGATTTACCTCAAGACCGATCACCGGGAAAAACAACGACAAAAAAACCTAAGCGAAACAACAATAAAACAAAGAAGAAGAACAATAAGAAGCCGAATAACAACAGTCATCTAAACGATATAAAGAATTCAACAAAGACAGCAATTAAGAAAAAGGAGAATCCGATCGGAACAAAGATCTACAATTATCTATCTAGAGAGATGATGCCAGCAGTGGGATTGTTAGGTTTAGTTCTAACAGCTGGTTTAGCCGGATACTTTGTAGGTCCATTCGGTGCATTGAGACGATCGTACGATGTTGCTGATCGAAAAGATGATCTGTACTATTACAACAACGAAGAATATGCGGGAACCGACGGGCAATATGAAGAAGAAGTATTTGGAAAAGTTATTGCAGGAATGCCATTAAACACGAATTACCGAAACAACGTGCGTTACAACCATCAGAGACCAAATTATTATCATCAGAGTCCATCCAAATATCCACAACAATACAATAACAGATACAGAAACACAGCAAATCAACAATTTCAGCAACAGCAGCCTGCACAACAATTATCATACAGTGGTTATCATCCAAATACACAAAACCATGCTGCTAACTATCAAAGAATTCACCATGCAGCCCCAGCTTCACAGAATGTTGTTAGTCAAAAATCCATCTCGAGTCCAATTTTCGCCATTCAACCATCGTCGGCATCGACAACTGTCAAGTCAACACTTACCACAACATTACCAGCAACTGTTGTACACGAAATTAACAAGCTTCCTAATAAAAACGTGGACGATGCGTTGCAATCAGCTGATTCTATGGTGGACAACCCGAACGAATTGAAAAGGCGGACGCAATTTGTCGTAGGAAGTGTGGTGCCAGAGACAAATGTGATGGATATGAACAACGATCGGGATAAAACTGTTGTAGTGCCTGAACACGGTCCTCGTCGGCGCCGTTCGGTTGAAGGTACAGCTCCGAACCGGAAAGCTGTTGAATCTGATCTAAAAAAGCTTGAAAATTCATATGACCAGCTGAAGAAACGAGTTGATTCAATGGAAAAAAACGAACACATATTGAAAGAAATGAAACACATTGACTACGAAATTGGCAGGCTGCGCAAAGTTATTGCCGAGATAAAGGATATTGAACAGTTTCAAGATGAACTGCATATAAAAGGAAAAAATCGATTCCTAAGTGATACTATCACAAGTGGTGTCATTCACATAAGCGAAGGCATAAAATTTGTCAATGAATTACTAGACAATCCCATAGAGATAGAGAGTAAGATATCAAATAGAGAAGCAATGATGAGAACCGTTAATGGCGAGAAGCCATTGAATGATACGTTGCAAAAGAAATCCGATGTTTCAACATCCGATACCTTTGAGCCAACTGAACCGCCATCTGGCATCATGAGTTTATTGAAGATATTGGAGTTAAAAGCGGCGTTCGGTGTGAATGTTTTAAGAAGTATACGACCGGCATTCGATAGAGCATTTCAAGATGTTTTTCATGTACCCACTCAAGAATCAGAGTCGACATAATCGCGCAATGACTGCTTATTAATAGATAATTATGTAAAGACAATCGGAAATTCTGTATAATTAGATCATAGTAGAACTAATACTTCAACAAAAAAGACTTATAAGATCGCTGATCGCACAGAAAGTTTCTTTTTTTCGAATTTAGATAATATGAAGACTCGATATTTTTATTCTCTAATTGTAATTCAAGTTAAAAAGGTATCTTGTCAGAACTCACTCCTTGTGAAAGATAATGAGGGATATCTCCTGATTTTTTATACGTTGATTCTGAAACAGTTTTGTAATTTATTTAATTTATTCTATTTATATTAGTACCTTAATACGATTAGAGAAATTTCCATTAATTGAAATAAAGTCTTACCAAAAATATAAAAAGAGGTGTACATTTTCGATCTAGGGCAGAAGTCTCTGTCTTTTAAAAACTGAAGGAGATCCCAGGAGAATGCATAGAAATTTGTAGTTATACCAAAGAGATGCTGGAGAGCTGAATATTCCTGGACGCTGAATATGCTAGAGGCGGCACTGGCCATCACCGTAAACAACCCTATTTGACTAAATTTAAAAAAAAAATCATAAACGGAACAGTCTAGAAATGTCTTGAAAGCACTTTACTAAGAAGACTTTAAAACACGAATGAAAATTGGTAATGTTTTTGGAAGAAACTACCAACAAATGCACGTACGAGTGTTGTGCAAGAACGAATGAAGGTTCGTTCTTCCTTCGTTTTTGCACAACACTCGTACGTGTTTTTGTTGACATTTTCCAGCTATGTGCTAGCTTGACCACATGTCTCGCATGTGACTGCATGGCTAGGGATAAAGCGGAATGAAAGTTTTTTTTTTTATTCAATAATCATCCGAAATTACAAATAAAATATTTCGATATTTGGATAGCGACGAATGACAGTTTACTTTCATTTTGCTCATGATTCGCTAGACTTGTACATGCTGATGTTGATGTTGGCAAATATAATTCTTTAAAATTTTTAAGGAACTATGAAATTGCATAGCACTGTCTCTCAGATCGAAACAGTGGCAGAAACCATGTCGCTAAGATACAGCCATAAAGATGTCTTTTTTGAGACACAAAGAAGGTTTTTCTAGCGTGGCTTCGAAAGTAAATTTTCGAGAATATAAATTCACACAGAAAATGAAAGATATTGATCTCACCAAATAGGGGAAAAAGTTCATGAAAATCGGCGAAGTAAGTAATATCGAGAGTAATATCCCTGAAATGAGGTGAGGGTGTTGAGGAATTTCGCGCCGTGTCATTCACAATATCCTACAAAGTGACATTTTCCTTATACAAAATGTGTCATTTTGTCAATTATTGTGAAATTCCGCGAATTGCGCGAAATTCCTAGCAGCCGTGGACCAGCTGAAAAACAAATACAACAAATTGCGTCACAATCGGAAAAATAAGATCACTGCGCGTATTTAATGTATTTTCATAGGCAACATATTCAATGAACAATCCAGAAAGTTTTACAAAATTGTCAAATTGTGCACCCTATGTTTAATTTTATAGACCTACTTGAGATCTACTTGCTTGGCTTTTTCTTCTATCATGTCGAATATATATTTTGAGAAATATATAGCTATTTCATAGAACGGAAAAATACACATCCACAGTAATTTTATCAATTGAGTGAAACCATGATAACAAGCACCACAATTTATGTAAACGTTAGATTGTATTGTTTGAATGTTTACAACTTAAATAGCAAATGTTAAGGACATGATTCATGACAAACTACTTTCAATTTTAAGTATCTAAATATCACCAAGGTAAATTGGGGCGTTTTACTACTACACCCATCAATGGCGTCGTGAAATGCTACTAGCGCTATTCACCCAACAAATTCGCCCAAAAATACGATAAGACCAATGGTTTACTTATCCGTACACTACAGTGTACTACACTATGTACAGTAAATGTCACACAGGCAATGACGTTTAAATGTTTATTTAAGAATAAATGCGACTTAATTGATGATTCGTAATGATACAATCATGTCACATCATCTGCTTTTATGGTTTTTGACAAGAAAACAAGCAAAAATAAAAAACGTTTGCACTGGATTTGAACCCGGCACCTTTAACTTGCCAGACTCAGACGTACTAGCTGAACTAACGGGCTGCTGAGAAGAGTAAATGTAATTTCGAGCAGCTTATAATGTAAGGTTGAAAATCTAAGTGAACCATTGATTGGTGTTTGGACCAGTAACATGGTTGTCTTTTTTAAGTTTCCGTTTCTAATTAACAAAATGTTTGTCCCAACTAATCAAACATATAATTACCGATCGAGGTCGGCCAAATCTATAAAAAGGAACGTTTATACTGATAACTGACACGACACTCTATGAATCGTTTTGGCAGTCTTCCGCCAGCAAATAGTTTTTACTTAACAAATCTAAGCATTGGCTAACCACATCAAAATTAACTTGTTTGAGGATATACAGTGTCGTAGGCGTCTCACATGTCAAATATAGAAATCACAACTGTCACCTGATGAGTACGGATTAATCGTACAGCAGTGTAAGGATCAAGTGTACATCGATGTACGGATAAAACTCACAAAAACACGATAAGACATTTAACCGTACTTTCTAAGAGTTACTCGTTAAAATTGGGCGATTTTAATCTTATTTTTTGGGTGGTGTATTAAAATGTGACTAGCTTCATTCATAAGAAGAATCGTATTTTAGTGGCAGGTATTTTCGTATGTTAACAACGCACTTCAAGCAAAAGTGCTTCGAGTGACAGCTGCCAAATAGCTACTATTTTGTATGAAAAAAGTTTACTGATTTTTTTACAGTGCCAAAATTTTTTGGATACACTGTCCCGTTTCAGTACTCTATTTAGTTTACTACTCATGCTTGAAGTGCGTTAATGTTAAGCATTCAAAATAGGATCAATAAATAAATTTTAGGATGACAGATAGCTACATCAGCAGAAAATCGATGCGTTTAAAATCCTGCCAAATCGTCAAAAACAGTTGAAATGCAAGTCAATATATTGAAAATGGAATAGCTTAAGTGTATGTGCCTTAATATTGTTCCAACCATCTGATGTGATTATAACGCGGTCTTCCTCATATACACATACACACCAATATTTATCATGATGAGGAAGATATATAAGACATTACTCTTTGCATACGATCACATATATTCAGTAAACTACTTCATTGCTACCTCTCGCCATATCATCACTCTGTCATACGACGTCTTACCGGTTTATAGAAAAGTGGTTCCTACCAGTCCAGTGTTGGCTGAACAAAATTGTAAACATTGTTTGTCGTTACTTTGATCGTGTTACAAGTCAAACGATTATGAGTGCCTTGAATACGGACTTATTGCCACTGGAGGAGAAGTTGCTGCACACACCACCTCTTGAAGAAGTGACATTAAGTAAATATAGGAATTAATTTTGCGTGCACTTTGGAATATTTTATTTTCTTTCTCGTTAGCTTTATTGGACGGCTTAAAGAGTAACTTCGGTGAAGTAACAGTTGAAGTTGTTAATTGTCCAGACCTTCAGAGAGCTCCTTTCCATTTAGCTTGTAATGGTAATAATTAAACCCGTTGTATAATCTATCTGTTTCAACTGAAATAATTACTTAGGACTAAGTGGCTCAGCAACGCTTTGTGAGATCGGCGGGCCACCGTATCTTTTACCACTGGTTGATCGCACAAAGCTTTATGATTTGCGAGAGATAAGTAGGAAGTTGCTAAAGTCAGGTGAAATTTTTTCGATCGGTGCTGGAGCTGGTTATCATCCGTATTTGAACGAAAATTGTGAGGTAAGGTAGAACTTATGTTCAGATTTGGACATTATATTAAGTACGTGCCATATAGATATTCCAGTTCACTACACATAGAGCTTTGTGGGGCTAGTCACAGACGATTGTGATCTATTAGATCATTTAAAATACACAAAAATGACTTCACACAAAAGCCTCCGAAAATTTTCTATATTCATGCTAGAAGCAGTGCTGTGCTTCATACCGATATAATCAAATTGTGATAAATCTGATTTCTTTATGTTTTTCGCTATTCGTTTTACATATTTTGTTATTGCGTTTGGATCCATGGCCACTTTTTTCTTTTTATTTAGTTATTTATCAAAGAACTGAGGAAGTATGTTAGTTTCCTGCATGAATTCCCAAAGTTTTTGACAATTTATATTTATTTTCACGAAGAAAGCGTACAGTCGAAGGCAGTCAATTTTCAGCATAAATTAGCTTCAGCTGTTTTTCAGCTGATCCATACAAACAATCAGCACCGTTTATACGTCTTTATACGGTTTTACCACTATCATGCGCGTGCGTGTAGCAGCTTCAACCGTATAAACAAGTATAAACCGTTTTGATTGTATGTGTGGATCAGCTGAAAAACAGCTGAAGCAAATTTATGCTGAAAATTGACTGCCTTTGACTGTAGGCCAGAAAATAGTCATTTTCTTACATCAGCTGAAACTTCGGGAGTCTTTGTTGTGAAAAACGTTGTGTTGCTGAGAAAACAGTAGGAAATTTCATTTTCATGCTTCGGCGCCGAAAATGAGGGCAATTTTTCAAATTTTCTCTGGTTTTCTGCCCTTTGCATGAAAATTCACATGTGTACCAGTTTGGGACGGTTGATTTAAGGCATTTCCGCGAAATTGCCTAAAATCAATCGTCCAAAACAAGTAGACAAATAACTATTTCATCGTGACTTATGGCTACGCTCTATGCTATAATTTTGATGTTAGAATGATTACTACTTCATAAATATACAGTTGGCGACTCTGAAAGAAGTTACTCATTACACTACCAGGCAGCGGTATAACTATTTCAGCCGTATAAACAAGTTTACGTGTTACGGCATGTTTCATTTTCATTTACATTGCCTAATCACGTAAAGCATTGTACTTACGAGGTTCCCCTTCGGGTCGGGCTGTAACACCCCACTTATCAAATACACAACTTGGAACCTCGGAAGTAATATACTAATAACGAATTTCAGAGTCGCTGTTATCAATATATCATTGAAAAGTTTGCAAATGTACACTTACTATCAACAGCAGTAGACTACATCCTTGTTTGGAACTTTTTATTTTGCCAAACACAAGGCGAAATGTCAAGTTACAAACAATTAACGGAGGTCCACTACTTGTGTGTTCTTTTCTGTCTCCACGGAAACACCATCTAATCTCATTTGTTTTTAGGGAATCTACAACATGAAAATAAAAGCTGACAACGATACGGATGGAAGCTCATCCTATTTTGTGACAAAAAAGTCTAGCAAAGAATGTAATTTGATTCCAGTGCCGCATGACGAAACAAGGCTAGCACTTTTAGCAAACATTTTTATGTGTGAAGGAAAACCTGGACCGGTGAGCTAAATTTCTTCGCAATCGTTGTTAGTTTCCTATGCAACTCACTGAGTTGAACTCAGTATCATAAAGTCTCAAACTATAAATGCATCTGTTGCATAAATCGTTGTATGGAACTCGATCTGTATTATGACATAATTTTGACACAATCAATTACACATCGTGAGCCTAATAGCCTAACTTTGCACCCAATAACAAATGCATCTAAAATTTGCAGATCTATGCACATTATGATGCTGAGTTGCATAAAACATATTTACGACTGATTAATAATAAACAAATCGAATTTGTTTACATTATTATTCATTTTATTCATATCGCATTTGTGACGTTCATGCAAATAATTTCTAAACGAAATAATTTTGTAAAGGTCGTTCGCGTTCATTGTAAACAGCGAATCGGTTCTGACGACTTTATAGGAAGCATCAGGAAGGCACTAGCGCTGAAATATGCTGATAAAACTGTTGGTATGATTATAATCTTATCTAACTATTTGATATTCTTAATGCACATTAAGCGGAACCTCTAAATTTTGAGTACCGAACATTGTGTAGAACAAATATGATTTTAATAATCAATTAATTAGTCTGTACGTCGAATAGAAGATCCATTCATTTAAAATTAAAATATGCGAAATATCATCTAATAAACATCATCGTGACTAGCAACCTAAAGGGAACACCGACCTATAAATTTCGTAGTAAACAAATAAAATTCAGCTATAAATTACAGCATGGGCTCATACAGCAAAGCACACACTCACACACACACATATATACACTTTTCTCGTGGAATGAACTCACATAATATAAGACAGTATGACACTACGCTTGACTGTTGTAAGTTGTATATAATAACATAGATCTACAAATATTAATGTGTCCATATTGAAGGCATAATCTTTATGCTATTGTGTATGTGCCTCCGTGGCGCAATTGGTTAGCGCGTTCGGCTGTTAACCGAAAGGTTGGTGGTTCGAGTCCACCCGGGGGCGATTTAACTTTTTTTTTTTTAATTTATTTTCCATCATAAAATGTTCGGAGTTTCGGTCCAAACAATGACGGAACAATGATGATTTGCCTTGTGCAAATGTATCGCATAGTTCATGTGTTAACAATTTTGTTATTCTTCGTTTTTTGTCATTATTCTTTCTTTGGGGTCTTCTTTGAAAACATTGGTTTCATGCACATTCATAATCGGAATTTTCTTAAGAATTTGTGCATACGTGCCTCCGTGGCGCAATTGGTTAGCGCGTTCGGCTGTTAACCGAAAGGTTGGTGGTTCGAGTCCACCCGGGGGCGATTTAACTTTTTTTTTTTTGGTGAATAATGAAATTTTTGACAACTTTTTTTTTTAAATTTTGAAATCATTTTATGAACAAAAGAAATTTCTGCTATTCCAACTATTTCTCAATTTCAAATTACAAAATTCTGTGTCAAGCATAAAATGAAAAATAATAGAAGAATTGGAATAGAATTTCGACGTTTACCTGTCGTCTTAAGAAAGATGCACAGGGGTTTAGAGGGTCTACGGATTATCTGTGTAAGAAAAGAAATTTCGTCCATTGATCCACCGTTCATTCAGAGCCTCAGCGTCAGTTTTTTACCATATTCAAGACTTCAACCGAGCTAAATATAACAATAAAAACAATAAAAACCACGACAGAAGGGCCATATTCTAAGTCCAAGTACAGTCAAATCCGCGTAAAAACGCAAGAGCGAACTAAACAAAACTAAACTCAGATTAGGATTTGTATACCAAAAACATTCAATTAAAAGCATAATGTCATAAAATTCTTTCCCTGTTTAGATGAGTTCAACACACTAAATTGAAGAGACTGTGGATTTGAAGTCCAAATAGATTAATTGATCGAAGATATCTTTTCGTTGTTCAGTGTAAAAAAAAAGTTTAATCGCCCCCGGGTGGACTCGAACCACCAACCTTTCGGTTAACAGCCGAACGCGCTAACCAATTGCGCCACGGAGGCATGTGATCATTGCTGCTTAGTTACAGTTTTGAAATAAATTTACATTTTTCAAGTTGAACTCAACACAGTATCGTATATCACGCCGTGTATGTGTGGATTATACCCACTACAAGTGAATGTGTGCGACGATGAGAATATTTACGTTTTTCTTTTTCATTTAGGTCTAGGAGGTGTATTTCTGCTGAAACAAGGCAAAGCAAAGCAACATGTAATGAGTGATTTCTCGAAAACACCAATATGTACTGAAGAAGAGCTGCATGCATGGATGAATTACTATGAAATGCCAGCAACGTTAATTAATCTGGGCACCCTCGTCACAAATGACTCAGTAATTTCACCTATTTAATTCCGTTTTCGAATTTTTTTTTTGTAAATTATTTTGTTGCTCTAGGATTTAGATTTGAGGCTGCAACATTTTCATAGTTTTTCGAAAAGTGTCTGGGGTGGACACTATCACATCGATACAACTCCAGATATAGTCGAGTATGAAGGCTATTTCAATGTTGGGGAAAGAATTGTGCGAATCGATAGGCCGATCAATACACACCAATTCGGTCGTGACTAATGTGGTGGATGATTTGGAAAAATTAATTACATTTCCATGTTTCTTTCGGTTTTATTTCTGTTTTGGTGTTGGTTTCATTGTGTATGAATAAAGAAAAAAAAAATCCTTTTGCAAAATTATTCGTGAAAATTGGCGAATCGGAACCAATGAAAAATCACCTCATACATACCACTGACAAAAATGTCATTTTTTCATTATTATAAACATAATTATTATAAATCGTTTACTGGCTTCATGTAACATATACCTTTCTATATTACGACAGTTGTTGTATGCAACATTTAATTCAATACAAAAGTTCCTTATAACAGGCCTTAATTAGTCTTAGGACACAGCAGATTCAGTAGATTTCTTACTGCGCAACTAGGGATGTTAGAAAAACAAAAGTTACGTGAATTTGGAATCCTCAGAATTTATTTAGAGAAAGCGGCTGCAAAAACCGCTGTTTGTTGAAGTTAAATTTCAACACAATCTAAAAGTCACCAAAAACAACATCGCATCAGCTGATCGCAACTGTCACTGTCAATCTGGTATCGCGTAATAAAACGAAAAGAAACCCAAAACAATATTTCGATCGTGACAATATGTTTCATAATAAAAACTATCATTAAATCACTTCTATCAAATCAGTAATTGAGTTTCGTAATTGAATGGCCACCAAAGTGGTAGCAACGGCTACAGTTCGAGCCATAAACAGAAAGTTACAGCCGACTAGAGCAGCAATCGTCATGGTAAAAATAAATTTTTTCATGCAACGGCGACCGAAATGAACTTTACGATTATTCTCGCGTTTTTGTCCGTATTTATATGTAAAGATTTAAGACAGTTTGAATAATTAAATCCGTCTAAAACAAGCTATATTGCCTAAACTCAAGCATTGTCCATTTTTGAGAGGAACAATTACATTTCTGCTCTATTTTTAGACACCTGCAGCTGTGAATCGTATCAAAGAGTTGCTTGTTGGCAAGACGGAATACGTAATTCGAATTTTATTCAATTGAAAGGACTCTCTCTTCTTAAAAACATTTTCTTTCAGACTGCACTCAAAATCGGTGTCAGACAGAGGGGATGCAATGGACTGTCTTATACGTTGGACTATGCCAAATTGAAAGGTTTTATTACATCGACATTCAGCCTTGAACTTAAACTCATCGCCATTTTTTTCGGTTATTTTTTTCTGGTAGATAAACTTGACGAGGAGGTCATTCAAGATGGTGTTAGAATATTCATCGATAAGAAAGCTCAACTGTCTTTACTAGGTAACAGAACATTGGAATGAATCCAAGGATCATTCTCAAAATTTGGTTTATTAATTACAGGAACGGAAATGGACTTCGTGGAATCAAAGTTGTCATCGGAGTTTGTTTTTAACAATCCAAATATTAAAGGAACTTGTGGATGCGGTGAATCTTTCAGTTTATAGAGACAACGAAAAGATTAAAATTTAATCTCAGTGTGATGCACCTGATAGTTTACTTTACAGTTTTGTAAAGCTTAGCGACCATTTTAAAGTTTTAAGTAAATTCTTAAGTATAGTTTCCACTTAAAAAGAGCACTCCGTTTAGCCTCCATTTACATGACAGTTGTAAAATAGAACAAAAGAACTGTCACGCAAACGGAGTGGAAATTGAATTTATAACAATTTTTTACTCCGTTTACGTGACAGCAAAAGAACTGTCACGCAAACGGAGTGGAAATTGAATTTATTTCAATTTTTTACTCCGTTTACGTGACAGTTCCTTTGTTCTATTTTACAACTGTCATGTAAACGGAGGCTAAACGGAGTGCTCTTTTTAAGTGGAAACTATACTTTACGTAGTAGAATAGTTGCTGCAATATTGTTTTGTGCGCATATGAAAGAAAAACGTTGCGAAAATTGAAGATTCCTCGACAAGTGCGCCGTAATTTGCATTCAAACTTCCGAACCGCAATGAATACAAAGTACTAAGTATGGCCAAATGACAAAAACTTGTTCTGGCCGCATTGTTGCGACCGCAGCATTAATATCTCATTGGTTCGTCTACTCAAATTGTTCGAAGTTGATCAAGAGAAATGGACCTTTGTGCGGATATGGATTTCATACGAACTCATTTGATGTAAATTTTCACAACAAATGAGTATTCGTTCGACGCAAAAACAAGCGAAGTCCAATATGCTTCGGTCATTACCTAGTGTTTTATATTCATTGCCGAACCGGATGTTTTCTTCTCATGTAAATTATGGCAGTAATGTCCATGTAACTTAATGTTTTAAATAGTCTCTTCAATACATAAGCACGCTGTTGTAAATAATGACTTGTGGTTATTAATAGAAATTATTGAAATAAATTATTTATTTAGTTTTGGTATTTAGATGATATTCGTTTTAGTCAGTACATCCGCTTGTACTGAAGGGGCCAGATACGTTCGTTAATCTCACACTGACCAAAGTACAAAAATTTTGTCTCGATTCGACACTGTGGAAATAAAATATTTGCAAACTGAATAACAATCACATTGTTTGAATCATCGATGTAACATCATGTCCGGAGCGTTAGCGGAGGACTTGACGCAGTCTAACTTCCAAAAAAAGAACGAAGAAAATTTTTTGAGACGCGGCAACTATATATAGGCGAGAATTTAAGTTTCTTTCCTTTGGCCTGTATCACCACAAATCCTATTCTATCTTATTCGCGCAAATACGAGCAAAACGAGCTATCACTCGACTATGTAGCTTTAAAATTACCGGAGATACATCGTTTTGAAATTGGCACTTTTCATAGAAAATACACCAAATTGACTTTTCCCAAACAATCAAAATCTTTCAACTTACTCTGTATGTTTCTATCTATCTATCTATCGACGGACGATCTCGGAAACTAGTCAGCCAATCTCCATGAAATTTTACAGGAACCTCAGGGTGGGCATAAAAATGAAATTGTGATACGCCATTACCCCAGGAAAAACCAGAATTTTGTTTTATTGGCCTCGAATTGGTTTCTGAGTGTGGTTTTCGAGGGTCGGGAACGCGTTTTCGGCTGTAGCTTCGCTGTTTTGAAACCTACAGAGGCGTGCAACCCATTAAATGAAAGGTATTCGTAACACGATTCGAACAAAAAAAAATAATTAAAAAAATCGGGTCAGATTCGTTTGAGCTAGAGTGATTAGAGTGACCAAATTTTGAGCTACTCGAGCGTAGGATGAAAGGACTAATATTTTTTTGGGTTATGAAAGATAGAGAGTTACTTTCTTCGGCAAAGTCTCAGAGTTTTACGAGTAGAAAAGAATGGCATTTGTGAAAAATGTCGAAAGTTGGAAATGGGTGGGTCAATTGGGGTTTTGGAGATATTTCTTGAATGGTGGCAGATAGAGAATTACTTTCTTCGTCAAATTTTTGAATTTCGTCAAATTTTCGTCAAATTTTCGAATTTCGCTAAATTTTCGATTTTCATCAAATTTTCGAATTTCGTCAAGTTTTCGAATTTCGTCAAATTTTCGAATTTCTGTTTTAAACTGTTATAAAAAGCAGTGTTTTAAAACTTCTAAAACGACTGATATCCCAACAAAAATTTCTTCGAGAAAAGTGTGACGCAGTATTTGCAGTACAATTTCTAAAATGAATGATATCGCTAGAGTTGACGCTTTCAGCTTCGTTACGCAAAAATTAAATTTTACATCCAATTTTAGTTCAAACAAGCTGGCTTAGGTTTTCTCATCATCTGCCAAATAATTTTTACCAAAAAAAAATTTGACTGGAAACAACCAAAGTTTTACCAAAAAAATCTGCGTTGCATGTGGCAGATAAATTTTCTTGCTGGTCTGTTCCTGAACATGCGACGCAGATTTTTTTGGTAAAATTTTGGTTGTTTCCAGTCAAATTTTTTTTTTGGTAAAAATTATTTGGCAGATTATGAGAAAAACTAAGCCAGCTTGTTTGAACTAAAATTGGATGTAAAATTTAATTTTTGCGTAACGAAACTGAAAGCGTCAACTCTAGCGACACCATTCATTTTAGAAATTGTACTTCAAAGACTGCGTCACACTTTTCTCGAAGAGATTTTTGTTGGGTTGTTAATCTCAATTTTATCTGTTGGAAATAAAAATGTTTCTGTGAATGTGACTGTTCGTGTGTGAGTCAGAGGAACTGCATTGGTAATGAACAACGTAGTTTACTTTTTGATCCACTGTTTTCTCCTCACGTCCCGACACCACTCTTGCGGATGTTAGTTTTTGAAATTTCGACTATTTTAAAGAAGTTATTTCCCTGAATTTGAAGAAGAAGAAGAATATAGAAAACTTTAGTAAAATATTGGAAACATTTTCCCCAAAATTAGTCCTTGCCTGCGATCTCACATATCCATCTGTAATATTAATTAACAGTGTAAGTATATTGAAAATACTATGATTAACTGTCTTCATCATCTCGTTATGAACAACGCTACATTGGCAGTAAATTAGCGATGCAATTATTGTTATTTTGAATCGACGTGAATCATTATTCTAAGAACAATTGTTCTACGGTACGTCTCTAAAATGCACCGATATTTTTATTAAACTGTTCAAATGTCAATCCGAGCAGCCGCCTATGTAATAGTTATTTACGTCACAAGCACCGAAGTCCGAAAGGTCTTTTCCGTGTGACGTATCGAGTTTTGTAGGCCTGCTAAGAGAGAAGAGCTAAGAGAAAAAGCTGCCTCGACTAATTGCAACAATATATGGAAATTATTGTTTATAAGCTATTAATTTACAGCGTAGGTCTGAAACATTACGGTATAGAACTGTGCGCCGGCCGGCCACGCCAGCCGATTGTAGGATCAGCCGGTAGTCGCCGCTGATACACTCTCAGCCGCCATTAGCCGACGTTTGGTTAGCGGCTGTATCGGCTGAAATCCTCATCAAAGTTTTTTGAAGAAATGGTCGAAAAACATTCAAGTCTTCAACACGTCAGACAGACGTTGATCCGAAAATGAGGGCGACCGTGAGATTCACTATTTACTATAACTTGCTGGTCGGCAATATCGATTTTTTGTAAGAACTATGCTAAGGAAATGTCGACACTTTCAATGTTGGCAAAAAGAATACCTGATGACTAGTAGCAAAAGAAAATTTTTCATTGCTGGATTAGTAGAAAGTCGAGCCTTTTGCTAAGCAATGCTAACAATTTTTTTATTTATACAAAAAAAACTATGACTAGTAAAAACATCGTTAAAAAAAAATTCTGTTATACGTGCCGGTACCACATCAAAGAACTTATCCTCTGTGAAATCTCCAAACAGGTCAACTTCAGGTTCGAAACTCAATTCAATTTAGGTCTGAACTTCTCTTCTACATCACTAACATGTACATCAAAGAGCAACCTTCCTCTATACTACAAATTACGCCACTTTCGACGAACTTCAATAAATTGAGTTTTTGAAAACTTTTGGATCTTTTATTCAGTTATATCGATTTAGCCGCCGATGCCGCCGATGCCGACTTATTTTTGGACGTAGCCGGCCGACGATACCCACCGGCGTCAAATTATCCGCCGACCTCATCGGCTGAGACCGGCGCACAGTTCTATTACGGTATGCTCAGTCAGCTCTTATCGTAAAATGTCTTTTGCGCAATTTCCGATTAAATATATTCTCTTGGCGTAGCATAATGTAATACATGATGTAGTTTCATGTACAAATTAGTTGTATTCTCGATCTCAATACAAGAGGTACCATTCTGAATCGAAAATCACGGAAAATGTTCAATCAGAAATTTACATTCCAACTACTTCTTCTGTTAACGATATCAAAAATCTCTTCTTGTGATTCTACTCGAATCATTTGTTCGATGTATGAAAGTAATAGAAAGTGTACGGTATCTGGTCTGACAGTAACTTTTAAAAATTATTCATTTGTGCCGGTTTCACCAGATGCAGATATTGTAATAAAATTCGAACTTGTTAAATCAATCGTTCCAGTGCTAACAAGCAATATTTGCACTACACTCACCAAACTGAAGAAATTCTCTGCCATCGAGCAGTATATCGAAATAGTGGAAGATTATGCATTCAACAATTGCACCGAAGTTGTGGATATTAATTTGGAAAAGAACAACATCCACAAACTTGGCGTCGGAATTTTTTCTAACACAAAGAAGTTGCAACGGGTTCACATACTGGGCGGTTCCTTAACCAGCATGGACATTGATTTGTTCAGTAATTTAAGCGAATTGAATCAATTACTGTATAGCGCGAATGGCTTGAAGGAATTACCAATCGCAGCGATGAAAAATTTAAAAAAATTGGAATTGTTGTATCTTTACTCGAACGATTTGACCGATTTAGACGCCGAGGGATTGCTGGCAAATCTACCGAATCTGAAATCGATATACATAAATGACAACAATTTTCACTGTGACCGTTTAATTGAAATTATTGAAATTTTTAAAGAAAAGAAAGTTAGAGTTCCAGATCACACGTATGAGAAGCACTTAAAAAAACGAGATTATATTCCACGAAAAATCAGCAATATAATCTGTCTATCGCAAGCTCAAGTAGAGGCCGAAAGATTGAAGAAAGCTTTGTCTGGCTCATTGGACGACTTGAAAGATTTGCCGTTAGGAGCAGCAGTTATTCAGTTGGAAAATGTCGTAAATTCTGGATTTTTGGATACCGATAGTGAAATTGTAAGCTTGTCGAACACCGTCAACGAAAAATTAGAGAATCTAACTGAACAAATTTCGTATTTATATGAAAAGCTGCACAATAAATCAATTGAAACTACTGGATCTATTGATGGATTGATTAAAAATATTCAAACAGCGCAGCATGTACTTGAAGACAAATCGGAAATACTTCGAAAGCACGATGAAGCGATTTCCGTTTTAACGGATAAATACAAAATATTGATAAATGAATCGCCACATAATGGAAAAACAATTAGAAATAGCAATGACGAATATGAATCATTAAACAATAACGTAGTTGCCGTTTGGATATGTCTGGTGATGTTACTCCTGATTAATTTGGCAATAGGCTTATGGATGACTAGAAAATTTAGAAAGCGTAATGTAGATGTACCATTTTTATGTTATGAAGAACGAGTTGACCGAAAGGACTCACACCGACTGCACGAGACTTTGGCATAATATCGACGAATTTACTTAAGAAAAATAAAAAGGAAAACATTTAATCTGTTCTTTGACTTTCTCGAAATCCAAAAGTGTTGCGCTCTCTAGCAACCTAACTACATTTATTAAGGTGACAGAAATGCAACGTAGCCTATCATTATATATAAAATTAGAAACTAGTCAACGTTCTAAAAACAAAGTAAAAAGGTGGTATTTTGACAGCGACATAAAGAAGTTGTTTTTCTAGATAGATAGATAGATGCCGATGACAGTAAGAAGTCTACCTCTATGGTTTTGCCAACAGCATTGACGCCGTAAGTCCACTGAAAATTGAAATGACAAAGCCAAACGAAACAGTCTTCACTAATAACAAATTGATGTAAAACTTGAGTAGTTATTTGTTTAACAAGGGGAGAAATAGAAAAGTCAAACAAGAGCGCTCAAGTTGTAACTTCCTATTTTTCCCCGAAGTGAACACATAATTTTCCATCTGTGCGTGGCCTGAATAACTATTTTTTCCCACGAACGAAACACTTCAATTTTGTTTCACCATTTTCGAAACCGGAACAGAAGAATAGTTGCAAAGAGAGAAAAAAAACTCCTGTTCCCGGGAAAAACAGGAGTTGAGAAAATAAAAAATTTGTCTCCTGAACTGTCATCAGAGAGAGCGTCAACAAAACGCTATCTTCTCACCGCATTTGAGTGGAGAAAATAAGGCTTTTCACGCCAAGAAATTACTTATTATTTCCACAGATGTAGTTGACGTAGAAGAAAATCGCAATCTCCGTTTTACGGTTGGTGGAAGCTTTCTATTTTTTTCCCAATTTTTTTAAATTGCAGTGTGTTCATCTTTAGAAAGCACAATTTTAGATTTATCAATCCACGCCATTAGTCGTATAAATTTATACGTCAGAGAGAGCTTTTTTCTCCTTTGTTACGATCTGTCAGTTTTTCTATTTGCGATTTAATATGGAAATGAAAACTAAAATTGAGATATCTTTGCTGTTTTAAGTGGTTTTTCATATTTTTTTAGACCAAAATGTTTTAAAATGTGTTTGGAATCGATTGACATATTAAGTGTATATTAAGTGAACGAGTGACCAAAATTGAACGAAAAAAGTTTTTTTTAAACAAATATCAACACTGGGTACTTTTAACGAATTTTGCTGCCTTCTTGAGAGTCTTAACCTGTTTGTTGAAGTTTGGGCTTAACCTGCTCTTTCAGAATCTTGATGACGAACAACTATTTTGTCAAAAATTTTCGAACAAATTCAAATACAAAATAAATTTGCGCCAAAACGTTTTGAAAAATTCAGCATTGCATGACTCCAATATTCATAACAATAGCGGAAGATTGACATAAATGGAAAATGTGTATGTGGTGTATGTCCATGAGTTGATGCCGTTGATGCGTACATTATGTTGCAGTAGTAGTGTATACGTCTCTGTCAGATTTGTCAATTAAAAAAAATATATTTCATTCATCTCTAAACTGGAAGATGTTTTCCAATTTGTGATAAATTGACCAAATTGATCATGGATCATGAAAACGATGCTGTTTGTGAAAAAATTATTAACGAAATTGATTTAGTCTTTCAGAATGATTCTGATTTGTATGTCAAGTTGTTTTTCTCCACAAAATTATTCTATAAAATGGAAATTAAATTAATTTTTTTTTGTGTGGTTTCAGATGTACCTTTGAAATAATACACTTAGCTGCCAATCAAAATAAAAATAAATCGCCTGTGATCCATGCGGAAAATAATTTAGGTTTAGAATCGTGGTGTACCCAGCACGTATACGAGTATGCACATAAAACGATTTTCAATAAGAAAATTGAAAATCCGAAATCGATTCACTGCATATCGATCGTCAAGTACCTAAACTGTGCCATACTAATCAATCCCGATGTGGCTACATTTTGGAACATTCGTCGCAAACTGTTCATCAACAATAAACTCAATATAACCAAAGAATTTAAGTTTTCGTCGATCGTTTTAAGCAAAAAACCTAAATCCAACGAGGCGTTCTGCTATCGTCGTTGGCTGTTTTCGTTTCAAAGTAAGTCAAATTCAGTTCGATCAGAACATTCGAAATGTTTCAATAGTGGCCCGTGTTAAACGAATCGAGCACTGCTCTGCTCCGTGCTAGAAGCGGTGCTTTGAACCACAATTTGTCGTTGATTGATTTAATTTTATTTGTTCAGGTGCATTTGCTACGGATTGGACCTACGAACTAGGATTATGTGAACGTTGTGCCGATAAAAGCTCAAGCAATTATCCCGCATGGTGCCATCGAAATTGGGTCCTGAACAAATCCCCATTCCTACTCAAATATGAGCCGCGAATCACGGAGAAATTTATCCGTAAACATATCGGAGACTATAGTGGCTTCTGTCATAGACAGTATGTTCTGTATAAAATGCTCGAAACGAATATCGTTGACGATCAACAGGAATCAAACCACTATGTGGAGCTCATCAATTTTGTTTGTCGAATTACATCCAAGCAAATTTCAACGGTTGATCAATTGACGAATCTACTGTTACCGATCGGTCAGGCGAACCATACCGAATTGGAAACGAAATCATTCTTCTATTGTATGAACATTGCAGCTCAGGATTTGGATATGTGTGACGAATTGAAAACGATGTACGGCTATCGCGAATCGTTTCAGTGCCATCGGCGTTCCGTGCTCAAATTTATCGTTGAAAGTTTTAAAAAGTTTAACTATGTGAAAGCGGACAGCGATCAGCCGCAAAATAAAATGGTCAAAATCGACGGCGACACGGTGTACGAATTTTTGGATTGCCTGAGAGCTAGCGAAGGTAAACTGGGCGAATTACACCGGAAATGGTGTCAAATATATTTAGGATTCGATTATCGTAACGCTGGCAGTTTTACGATGGATTGATTTCAGCATATCGCTATTATACAGTATGTAAGCACTTGTCAGTTCAGATAGCGAATTTTAATATAGACGCTAGTAAATTCAATTATACCTTAAAGTTCCAATGTTGCAACACACAAACTATTATAAAACAGAATTTATTTAGCTACACGTAAAACTGTCAATAAAAGATTATTCAAATCGGAAAAACGCATTTTGTCAATTGAAATTGTACAAATTGAACGAAAAAGTTGTTTAAACTTTGAGGCACTCCGTTTTCTCTCCGTTTACATTTTAAGAGTCAATTTGCCAAAACTTCGAACAAGTTGTATGAAACAGGAAAACAAGCCAACGGCGATTTTTGGAGGGTATACAGTAACTGAATCAGGTGACCATCCTGATTCATTTGCAACAAAAAAAAAATTCTCGAAGTAATTATGTTTTCACGCCAAAAATCATGAAAAAATGGTCTGCACTAGGGTGACCAAAAATTTTTTTGTTGCATATCACTGACAATACGTAACGCATTTATCTGAAATTATGGTCATTGGTAAAAGCTTTGACACCGATTTCTGGCGTGAAAACACAATTACTTCGAGGATTTTTTTGTTGCAAATGACTCAGGAGGGTCCCCTGGTTCAATCACTGTATACCCTCCAAAAATCGCCGATGGCTTGTTTTTAATTTGTTCGAAGTTTTGACCAATTGACTCTTAAACAATAGAAAAGAGACGTGTTTTAGCTAACGGAAAATCCTACGAATCGTCCTCCATGGAAAATCGTCAGAAAATCATTCAAAATCCTCTCGTGGGACTTTCTTTATGGAAATTATGTCGTCAACAAAATTTACAAACAGTTGCCTCTCGATCTTCAGTGTTATACTGCGGAGAAGTTGACGCATCTCTACAAATTTATCAATAATCTATCATTGACTTTTCACATTCCCTTGTATCCAATTGCAATGTTTATACCTCCGTAAATAGTCTAAATGAACAAGATTTAGTAGATCTGGAGGAAAATCAAAATTCCTGAAATGTTTACGTAAATACATGAAAATATTGAGGACAGTGAGACTTAATAGTATGTTACAGGTGCATGATGTACATGGCACTCGATGTAAAAGTGGGCGACACCTTCCGACAAAAAAATGACTTAGGGAACAACAAAAGAAAACGTGAAAAGCAAAGATCATAAATGTATGAAATTTTTTTAGTTTTTGTCAGGTCCTAATTAAATTGTTGCCTACAGCTGAATTTTTTTATAAAAATAATTTTGACAGTTCAAAACACATTGCAGTACTCAAAAAATGTATGTTATTTTTTATACGGAGGGGGCAAATATTTGACATTCAGCTCCTACTAAAAAAATTCTCGTACATTTTTTGAGTACTGCAGGTACTGCAATATGTTTTGAACTGTCAAAATTATTCCCGTGTTATTTTGTGTGCGAATGATTAAAAAAAAATTTTAATTGTGTAACCATCAAAAGAAATTGAATAAACTAGATAAAAGTCATACATTTTGACAGAACGTGACAAACGTCAAGTACCATTCATTCTCCACTTATGTGATGTCATGTTCATTCCTTGTTATGTATCGCCATTAAATACACACCAATTCACGCCGTAAGTGTGCCTAAAATTTGAATTTCAAGTGAACGATTCGATGAAAAAGTGAACCGAAAAATACATTTCAACGTTTCCTTGTATGAAAATGACGCTGCGTTGGAAAGTATTACGCACTGTCCATTTTGAATTTCGACCGCACTTACGGCGTCAATTCACGCCGTAAGTGTTTGAATTTTAAGTGAATGATTCGATGAAAAAGTGAACCAAAAAAATACAGTTCAACGCTTCCCTGTATGAAAAGGACGTTACGTTAAAAAGACCTCCGGACTTTCCATTTTGAATTTCGACCGCACTTACGGCGTGAATACACCATAGTAATAACATATTATAACCATGGTACAGTAAGTGAGTCATGATTGCACGAGTTGTAATCTGTTCCAAGGTTATTTGAGCTGTCAAAGCGTCATTCATAAAGCCATAATTAAAAACTTACTGTTTTCGTTTTCGACTTGTCATAAGGCGGTCTTACCGTACGATGGAACAAACCTACAGATCTCTGTAGTTTCCGAAACTGATAGTAAGGCACACTGCAGTGCATTGACTTTGACGATTTAGTTCACATAGCAAACGGTTGGCTGTCAACCTTACGAAAGCAGAGTCAATGCACTACAAGCATGAGTGGTACTCTAAATAGAGTACTGAAAATAGACAGTGTATCGAACAATATTTTGCACTATAAAGAAAATTTGGAACAAATTTTCGTACAAAAAAGTACTCTATTTTTGGCAGCTGTCATTTCTCAAATACTATTGAAACTATTAAAACTGTTTAATTCAATTTTCTATGTACAAGCTTCAACATTTAAAATGTTTCACTACCTTTTTTTTTCAAAGAATGTCACTGTGAATTCGCAATAACACAATGAAATTATCAGAAAAATTTGACAGCGAGACATTTGAAATGTAAAAGACTGTAATTGTTTTCTTAAAAAAATAATTCAAAAACTACCGCTCTTTGCGAAGTCTAGTTTGCACACAAATTTTGGCATGCGATCGCACTGCCAGTGGTAAAAATTATTGTGATCTATAGACAGTGTCAACATGAAAATTAAACTTGATAAAACCAAAAATCGGTTTTTTGCTGGTTTTTTGGTTCAATGTGGTATACACCTGAATCGGAGTTGTCAAAAAGTTCGTATAATTTTTGTGACAGTGGTCATAATATTTGTGTGAAAAGGGGTCGAAAAAGTATAGACAGAACAAAAATCGTAATTTTCGCAGTTTCATAATTTGTTTGCATAAAATTTTGTTTAACTTTACTGTGAATAAAACATCAATTCAAAGAAAGGAATTTCGTGTATTGTTCTTTATAAAAAAGAAAGAAATTGAGAAGAATTGAGAAAAAAAAATGACAGCCTCCGAATGACAACTAAAGACTTTTTAATAAAATTACAACAACTTTTGGAACGAAAATAAAGGAAAAAAATCTCCGATTATTGTGAGGGTGTAAATGGATCATTGGTTAATAAAAAAAAATCTTTGTGTGTGAAGTGGTGCAGTGCATGAATTACGGCAATAAATATGGCCGAGTTCAGAATGGGTGGTGTTATTGGAATGCAAAAAGATAAATTGGGCTCACCGTCAACAGGATCGGAGGATGGAGGAGGCGTTGATTTAACTGATTTAGTTCAGGAACTCGACCATGACGAATTTGATGGACCGACTGTTTTAAATGGTATTTTTTGTTGTTCTAATAAAAATACAATTTTTTGTTTATTGATATTGACAAAATTGTGTTCGTGTCTTGATTGTTAACCTACTGTTGTGTTTGTCGGAGTCTATGGTATTGTGTACCCAGCACAAATTTCGATAACTTCCAAATCAATTTAATGTCAAATTAAGTTTAATTGCTGCGTTTTAATGTGATGAAGCTGTTCCTAGATTTTTCAAAATTGCTTCCTGCTTCAATCTATTTTCATAACAAAGAATATTTTTGAAACTTACACCATCTTTCTCACAAGGGATGAGAAATAGTAACAGTGCAGGCTTCTGCTGCTTTTTGTTGATTTTGCTCGTCGAAAATGTTTGAATTATTTTTCTTTCAATATTCAAATGGATTTATCACTACTCAGGTGATCGTCCGGCAGCTGCACCTCCAGAAAGTGAGTGGTATCATGGACGACTTGATCGTTATAGTGCCGAGCAACGTTTACGCAATGCCACAAAATTGGGTAGTTATCTGGTTAGAGAAAGTGATCGTAAGCCTGGTTCTTATGTTCTAAGTTACCTGGGCCGCACAGGGATTAATCATTTTCGGTACAGTAAATTCTCTGTCTACACCATTTGCCCGGAACAAAAGCAATTCATTTGTTTGTTTGATCTTCATTTAGAATAACGGCAGTTTGTGGTGACTTTTACATCGGCGGCCGTCAGTTTTTTTCGCTTAGTGATTTGGTCGGATATTATACGTCTTGCAGCGACCTGCTAAAACGTGAACGCCTCATCTTTCCTGTACCACCGCCAGAGCCCGTCAACGATAAGAAGCGTGTTGTAGCCATTTTACCCTATACCAAAATGCCCGACACGGACGAGCTGACGTTTCAGAAGGGCGACATTTTCTTTTTACACAATGACATGGGAGATGGCTGGCTATGGGTAACAGCTCATCGAACTGGGGAACAAGGAATGATTTTTCGTGAGTTGGTAGAGGATCTGGATCCAGCTATCGACCCGAATACCGTTTTTCCCTGGTTCCATCCGAATTGTACGAAAAACGAAGCGGTTGATATGTTGGTGAAAGCCGGTCCGGGAAGCTTTCTGGTTCGTCCGAGCGATAACTCACCGGGTGACTATTCGTTGTTTTTCCACATAAACAATCAGATTCAGCGTTTTCGCATTGAGAAAAAAGGAGTCCGTTACTTGATGGGTGGACGTACTTTCGAATGTTTAGACGCCGTAATAAACCGGTATCGGAAGGAGCAAATTGTTGAAGGTCATTGCTTGAATCATCCAGTTGTTAATGGAGCACAGCCCGAATTCTATCCACAAACGGCCGCTTCTATAGCCGCTGAGAAGATCTATGCAACATTGCGTGAGTGTCGTGATCAAATTGGTCAGAAAAAAATCAAAGGAATCAAGCACCATGGGTATTTGATGAAAAAGTCTGATAAAACGGTTAAATGGAAACAGTTGTACTTCTGCTTGATCAATGAAGGTTCAGAGACACACTTGTGCTTTTATGACAATCCGAAAAAGACCAAGCCGAAAGGACTGATCGATTTGTCGTGTGCCTATCTCTATCAAGTACACGAATCATTGTGGGAACGACCATACTGTTTTCAAATTGTTGAACGTGCACTGCCATGTTTAGCGACCATAAGTTTTCTGTGTGCCAACAGTGCTGAGAGTTACGTGGAGTGGATAAACGCCGTTAAGCCTCAATGTGTGTCACAATTGGGTAAAGCGCAGACGAAGGTGTTACGACTCCGTGAATTGCGAAGTCTGAACTTACAAATTTTGGAGGCTCATCGGTTGCCGTTTAAATTGGTGCCGCAGCCTTACTGTAGTATTTCACTAAATCAAGTCAAAGTCGGCAAGACGAGAATAAAGTCAGCTCCGGATCCAGTTTGGGAAGAAGAGTTCGATATGACGGGTGAGTCTATGCAATTTACGTATTTACGTAATGTTACCTTCATCATAAATGTATCTTCACTCATAGATGTTCCGCCGGATGTGGTCTCGTTGACGATAACTGTATTGAGCCGCGGTAAACGTGGCAAAGACAAAGACTCAGAGGTGGCTGAATTAACTATAGAATTGGCGAGTCTGAAAAACGGACAGGAGAAAGAAGATTGGTACGCACTTACTGGGATGACACCAATTGGAGAATGGGGTTCATTACGCTTACGAATGCGATATTTGGACGATTTGATAATGCCATGTGAAGAATACAGTCCGTTGCAGCAACTGCTTCTCGAACCAGAACTCAATTCAGTGAGAGTATTAGCTGAGCTATGTCACAACGATCGAGTGCCACTGGTAATTTTATTAACTTAATCGGATTGAACACACAACGAACATTTTATTTGATTAAATTAAAGGCTACGTCACTGCTGCGCGTATTCCGGCACGAAAAGAGGGAGACTGAACTTTTACGTATTCTGTGTCAGACTGAAATAGCACGAGAAAATGAGACTTCCACGCTGTTTCGTGGTGCATCATTAGCCACCACTTTGATGGATTTGTACATGCGCACCGAATGTGGAGCATTTCTACAATCGGCCGTTTCTGATACAGTCAACCGAATACTGGAATCCAAACAGTCGGCTGAATTAAATCCTACGAAAATGGACGTTAACGATGACGCTTGCTCGAATGCCGAATTTCTTTTACAAATATTGGATCAAGTTACACAGTCAATTTTCACATCGCCAGAATCGTGTCCACGTTCGGTTCGATTCATTTGCAATTGCTTACAGAAAACGGTTGTGGCCAAGTGGCCTGGAGAGCGTCTAGTTCGGACTCGTGTCGTATCTGGTTTCATTTTTCTAAGGCTATTGTGTCCGGCATTGCTAAATCCACGACAGTTTGGTTTGGTTAGTGAAACGCCAACGCCAGCTGCTACACGATCGTTAGTCATGATTGCGAAATGTTTACAAAATCTGGCGAATCTGATTGAGTTCGGAGCTAAGGTGACTCAAAATTTTCTATTTAAATTTTCTTTAATTTTCCATTGAAAACGATGCCACGTTTTGCCGCAAAACTTTGTAGCTCTTTTAGATGCACATGGTGCACATGCTGGCACATGAGAACTGATTTTTTTTTAATTCTTCTGATGTGTCTGACAAAATGAAAGTTTGAACATTTAACTAGTCTGGCAATGCTAGGTCTGATAGCTCTACTCATTGCTCATGAGTTATAATATCCCTACCATCCTCGTTGGGACACGTCTAACGTTCAATAACGAGCCAACATCTTCGTCTTAGGCAGTGATTTGGGTTAAGTTTTCTATGAGGGATTGATATGCGTGAGAGTTCACCGTGGCAGATTTATTTTAAGTTGTGTCGTTCATGTCTTGCGGTTATATTACCCAATGCAGTAAGAGGTCTTTTTGTTTCAACTATGTTGCATTCATGTCCGGAGCGATAGCGGAGGACTTGACGCAGTCTACCTTCCAAAAAAAGAACGAAGAAATTTTTTTGAGACGACAACTATGTATAGCCGAACATTTCAGTTTCTGTCCTTTAGACTTTATCACCACAAAACCTATTCTATCATATTCTCGCTTCAAATACGAGTAAAACGAGCTATCACTCGACTATGTAGGTTTCAAATTGCCGGAGATACATCGTTTTGAAGTTGGTCATTTTTCATAGAAAATGCACCAAATTGACTTTTTCCAAACAATCAAAATCCTTCAACTTACTCTGTATGTTTCTGTCTATCTATCTATCTATCTATCGACGGTCGATCTCGGAAACTAGTCAGCCAATCTCCATGAAATTTTGCAGGAGCCTCAGGGTGGGCATAAAAATGAAAATGTGATACGCCATTACCCCAGGAAAAACCAGAATTTTGTTTTATTGGCCTCGAAGTGGTTTCTGAGTGTGGTTTTCGAGGGTTGGGAACGTGTTTTCGGCTGTAGCTCAGCTGTATTGAAACCTACTGAGGTATTCGCCACACGAATCGAACAAAAAAATATTTAGAAAAATTGGTGCAGATCCGGTTGAGCTAGAGTGGTCAGAGTGACCAAATTTTGAGCTACTCGAGCGTAGGATGAAAGGACTAATATTTTTGCGATTATGAGAGATAGAGAGTTTCTTTCTTCGGCAAAGTCTCAGAGTCTTACGAGTAGAACAGAGGGGCATATGCAAAAAATGTCAAAAATTGGAAATGGGTGGGTCAATTAGGGTTTAGGTGGCAGATAAATTTTCTTGCTGGTCTGTTCCTGAACATCTGCCACTTTGCGACGCAGATTTTTAGCCCCGTACGAAGTACGAAGGGGCTTATAGGATTACGGTGCCGTGTGTAATTGATGGAATTCGAAGCAGGCGGTAAGGGCAAAGTGTTTGCCTATGTTCATAGATGACGAATCTGCAATAAAAATTTTGTCTGTCCGTCTGTCCGTCTGTCACGTCGATATCTTGAGTAAATCAAATCCGATTTCAAAAATTTTTTTTTCCCTGAAAGATAGTCGAAATAGTGAGGCTAAGTTCGAAGATGGGCATATTCGGGTCGGACCTTCGTGAGTCAGGGCCACCTAAGTGATTTAAGGTCTTTTGGTGATATTTATGGCAAAATAAACGATGGAAATGTAAATGACACGGAAAATGATATTAATTGTCAATACCAATCCAGGAAAAAAAAATTTTTAAAATGGGGTGAGTGGACCGTGAGTTAGGGCCTTAGAAGTGAAATGCTACTAGGGCCCTATGTGTATTTCACATATAACTCGAGTAAATTTCATCCGTTTTTCGTAATTTTTGTTTCACTTGGAAGGTAATCAAAGACCGAATAGAATGTAGTTGAAAAAAAAAAAAATTTGGGTCCTTGGACTAAGGCCACTACTAGGGCCCTATGTGTATTTCACATATAACTCGAGTAAATTTCATCCGTTTTTCGTAATTTTTGTTTCATTTGGAAGGTAATCAAAGGCCGAATAGAATGTAGTTGAAAAAAAAATAAATTTGGGTCCTTGGACTAAGGCCACTACTAGGGCCCTATGTGTATTTTACATATAACTCGAGTAAATTTCATCCGTTTTTCGTAATTTTTGTTTCATTTGGAAGGTAATCAAAGGCCGAATAGAATGTAGTTGAAAAAAAAATAAATTTGGGTCCTTGGACTAAGGCCACTACTAGGGCCCTATGAGTATTTCACATATAACTCGAGTAAATTTCATCCGTTTTTCGTAATTTTTGTTTCATTTGGAAGGTAATCAAAGGCCGAATAGAATGTAGTTGAAAAAAAAATAAATTTGGGTCCTTGGACTAAGGCCACTACTAGGGCCCTATGTGTATTTTACATATAACTCGAGCAAATTTCATCCGTTTTTCGTAATTTTTGTTTCATTTGGAAGGTAATCAAAGGCCAAATAGAATGTAGTTGAAAAAAAAATAAATTTGGGTCCTTGGACTAAGGCCACTACTAGGGCCCTATGTGTATTTTACATATAACTCGAGCAAATTTCATCCGTTTTTCGTAATTTTTGTTTCATTTGGAAGGTAATCAAAGGCCGAATAGAATGTAGTTGAAAAAAAAATAAATTTGGGTCCTTGGACTAAGGCCACTACTAGGGCCCTATGTGTATTTCACATATAACTCGAGTAAATTTCATCCGTTTTTCGTAATTTTTGTTTCATTTGGAAGGTAATCAAAGGCCGAATAGAATGTAGTTGAAAAAAAAATAAATTTGGGTCCTTGGACTAAGGCCACTACTAGGGCCCTATGTGTATTTCACATATAACTCGAGTAAATTTCATCCGTTTTTCGTAATTTTTGTTTCATTTGGAAGGTAATCAAAGGCCGAATAGAATGTAGTTGAAAAAAAAATAAATTTGGGTCCTTGGACTAAGGCCACTACTAGGGCCCTATGTGTATTTTACATATAACTCGAGCAAATTTCATCCGTTTTTCGTAATTTTTGTTTCATTTGGAAGGTAATCAAAGGCCGAATAGAATGTAGTTGAAAAAAAAATAAATTTGGGTCCTTGGACTAAGGCCACTACTAGGGCCCTATGTGTATTTCACATATAACTCGAGTAAATTTCATCCGTTTTTCGTAATTTTTGTTTCATTTGGAAGGTAATCAAAGGCCGAATAGAATGTAGTTGAAAAAAAAATAAATTTGGGTCCTTGGACTAAGGCCACTACTAGGGCCCTATGTGTATTTCACATATAACTCGAGTAAATTTCATCCGTTTTTCGTAATTTTTGTTTCATTTGGAAGGTAATCAAAGGCCGAATAGAATGTAGTTGAAAAAAAAATAAATTTGGGTCCTTGGACTAAGGCCACTACTAGGGCCCTATGTGTATTTTACATATAACTCGAGCAAATTTCATCCGTTTTTCGTAATTTTTGTTTCATTTGGAAGGTAATCAAAGGCCAAATAGAATGTAGTTGAAAAAAAAATAAATTTGGGTCCTTGGACTAAGGCCACTACTAGGGCCCTATGTGTATTTCACATATAACTCGAGTAAATTTCATCCGTTTTTCGTAATTTTTGTTTCATTTGGAAGGTAATCAAAGGCCGAATAGAATGTAGTTGAAAAAAAAAAATTGGGTCCTTGGACTAAGGCCACTACTAGGGCCCTATGTGTATTTTACATATAACTCGAGCAAATTTCATCCGTTTTTCGTAATTTTTGTTTCATTTGGAAGGTAATCAAAGGCCGAATAGAATGTAGTTGAAAAAAAAATAAATTTGGGTCCTTGGACTAAGGCCACTACTAGGGCCCTATGTGTATTTCACATATAACTCGAGTAAATTTCATCCGTTTTTCGTAATTTTTGTTTCATTTGGAAGGTAATCAAAGGCCGAATAGAATGTAGTTGAAAAAAAAAATAAATTTGGGTCCTTGGACTAAGGCCACTACTAGGGCCCTATGTGTATTTCACATATAACTCGAGTAAATTTCATCCGTTTTTCGTAATTTTTGTTTCATTTGGAAGGTAATCAAAGGCCGAATAGAATGTAGTTGAAAAAAAAATAAATTTGGGTCCTTGGACTAAGGCCACTACTAGGGCCCTATGTGTATTTTACATATAACTCGAGCAAATTTCATCCGTTTTTCGTAATTTTTGTTTCATTTGGAAGGTAATCAAAGGCCGAATAGAATGTAGTTGAAAAAAAAATAAATTTGGGTCCTTGGACTAAGGCCACTACTAGGGCCCTATGTGTATTTCACATATAACTCGAGTAAATTTCATCCGTTTTTCGTAATTTTTGTTTCATTTGGAAGGTAATCAAATGCCGAATAGAATGTAGTTGAAAAAAAAATAAATTTGGGTCCTTGGACTAAGGCCACTACTAGGGCCCTATGTGTATTTCACATATAACTCGAGTAAATTTCATCCGTTTTTCGTAATTTTTGTTTCATTTGGAAGGTAATCAAAGGCCGAATAGAATGTAGTTGAAAAAAAAATAAATTTGGGTCCTTGGACTAAGGCCACTACTAGGGCCCTATGTGTATTTTACATATAACTCGAGCAAATTTCATCCGTTTTTCGTAATTTTTGTTTCATTTGGAAGGTAATCAAAGGCCAAATAGAATGTAGTTGAAAAATAAATAAATTTGGGTCCTTGGACTAAGGCCACTACTAGGGCCCTATGTGTATTTCACATATAACTCGAGTAAATTTCATCCGTTTTTCGTAATTTTTGTTTCATTTGGAAGGTAATCAAAGGCCGAATAGAATGTAGTTGAAAAAAAAATAAATTTGGGTCCTTGGACTAAGGCCACTACTAGGGCCCTATGTGTATTTCACATATAACTCGAGTAAATTTCATCCGTTTTTCGTAATTTTTGTTTCATTTGGAAGGTAATCAAAGGCCAAATAGAATGTAGTTGAAAAAAAAATAAATTTGGGTCCTTGGACTAAGGCCACTACTAGGGCCCTATGTGTATTTTACATATAACTCGAGCAAATTTCATCCGTTTTTCGTAATTTTTGTTTCATTTGGAAGGTAATCAAAGGCCAAATAGAATGTAGTTGAAAAAAAAATAAATTTGGGTCCTTGGACTAAGGCCACTACTAGGGCCCTATGTGTATTTTACATATAACTCGAGCAAATTTCATCCGTTTTTCGTAATTTTTGTTTCATTTGGAAGGTAATCAAAGGCCGAATAGAATGTAGTTGAAAAAAAAAATTGGGTCCTTGGACTAAGGCCACTACTAGGGCCCTATGTGTATTTTACATATAACTCGAGCAAATTTCATCCGTTTTTCGTAATTTTTGTTTCATTTGGAAGGTAATCAAAGGCCGAATAGAATGTAGTTGAAAAAAAATTTAAATTTGGGTCCTCGGACTGAGGCCGATACTAGGCCCTTCAAAAAAATAAAATTTTAGGGCGATTTGAAATTTTTGTTTCATTTGAAAGGAACGTCGTACGGGGCTTCGTAATTGCGCTATGCGCAATTTGTAAGATGCACACATTACATAATAATTTTACTTTAACTACATTAACCGGCGCAATAGGCTTACGGTCAAAGTAGGGTGACAGACGCACTAGGGTCACGTACGCAATAGATATACGGGTTTGTACGGGGCTCAGTCGCAGCAAACGCTCCGACTGTTCTGATGGCTCGTTTTGGTAAAATTTTGGTTGTTTCCAGTCAAATTTTTTTTTTTGAAAAAATTATTTGGCAGATGATGAGAAAAACTAAGCCAGCTTGTTTGAACTAATTGGGTGTAAAATTTAATTTTTGCGTAACGAAGCTGAAAGCGTCAACTCTAGCGATATCATTCATTTTAGAAATTGTACTGCAAAGACTGCGTCACACTTTTCTCGAAGAGATTTTTGTTGGGATTATCAAATGTGGCATTTCTGTATTCAAATGCGTCATATCTCTACACCTACCCACGCGTAGAATGTAAAATCGTCCGTGTTAACGTAGAACAGAAGCACAAAAGGAAATTCCTAAAGCAACAATTTCTTTCAGGAACAATACATGGAAGTGGTCAATCCATTCATCTTGAAGAACAAAGAACGAATGATTGTGTTTTTAGATCAACTGTCGTCGGTAACAGATCCGAATCCACCGCCAAATTCATACATCGAAGCGAGTACAAGTCACATATGCGCCGATGCAGGTATACGACGAATGAATTACTTGTAAGAACGAAGCAGCCTTAATTCACATTCCTTTTCCTCTCCGATTAAGGGCGTGAACTGGCCACATTACATCACATTTGCGTATCGTATTTGAGTGAACTTCAAACAATAGCCAGAACGAATACATCACTTAAGAAGCTGGTTACTGTAACAGACATGTTGACGAAGCACAAGATCAAGTATATTGAAATGATCAGTTAATTTAAAAAATAAGAATCGATTCGATCCCATTATAATTGATCGGTCAATCTGAGCGGAAAGTAAAAAATTAATTCGTAAAATATTAAAAGATTTCTGGCATTTATATAACCTCTCGTCTCAGGTCTATCAGTGGTGGCCATATTATTTATATAAAATAAGTTTTAAACGAACAATAACAATAAGAACAAAACAAAACTGATGTAATAGTCAACTTATGCATATATATATATATATTACACGATAATACTAATACATTGTAGCATTGCAATGCAGTTCAAGTAACTGTATTTTAAAAATGTTTTCTTGTAGGAATGTCGATCCAAAGCATTTGTCCTTTGGATACAATGCAACGTTCGGTTTAGAAATAGTATTTTCTAAGTATAAAATTTGGACCTTCTTCTGACTAAATTAACGCAGACGATCGAAATATTGGACAAAAATCCGCTACAATAGGGAAAAATGATCCTTTACCGCAGGATTAACATAGAGGCCGGCTTTTCACACTTCTTCTCTAAATATCACTTTACAAGAAATGCATTTGAAATGCCAGTAAATAGCAGGGTCTATCTTACAGAATGAACTTTCATCAATTTCTTCCTGATACCTCGAAATCTTCCATAAATTTCTACAAATACATGACATCAAACAAAAATATTTTAGCCCAATTCCCGACAGCATTTAACGGAGCTGATTTTAATTTAACTGCTGATTTAGACAGCAATGTAAAGTTAACGAAATATTTCTTTTATGTTCAGCTCTTTTCGCATGGTCTTAAAATGTGAAACTTGCATTTGCTGCTAAATTTTCTCATTGAAAAGAGCTGAAAACTAAAGAAATTTTTCGTTAACTTTACATTGCTATGTAAATCAAAGGTGACTCTTTTGTAAAATTCGATTAAATCTATCGATCGTTATTATAGCTATAGATCATTTTCATTATACGGTACTTGTCAACGTAACCCCACTTAATTTTTCGTCAAGTAGTCCTTAACCTCAATTAATTGACGGTAACTGCGTTCAATTTACTGGTTTTTACATGAAAATCGTTCGTTCAATTCATTCGATATTTTTCGACATGTCTGACAGTTGGGATCGTGTCTGACGTTTACAAGGTCATGAAAATGACGTACTGAAAATGAATTTTTTGATCGAATAAATTTAATTGGCAGTTGTTAACAGCGTTGACAGGAATTGAGCTATTAAAAATAGGCCCGGTATAAGCTACATACTCATCTCATATCGCATCTGTTATACATCTATGACGATAAATATATACAGAAATAAAGTTTGTGTTATTCAACAATCTAGTTTGTACGAAACCTTCAAACAGTGATACGACCCTGCCCTCAAAAGCTGATTGTATGAGTAGTAGAGTGTGGCGATTTATAACTTAATTTTTATTGAGATCTAAAACCTACCTGGCCAAATTATAATTATCGTCAGTTTTTTTTTTAAATAAGGATAAGGCCAATAAAAATCCACAGATGCTTTGCAAAGAGTTCATCTTGGTATGAGTAGTGAAACAACATTTTTATTGCCTTTTTCTAATGCTCCTAGTAAGCCTACCGCCGTAAAAAATTTCATAAAGACAGACCTGATTGATTCAAACCTGACAGATTTACCTAAAATTTTCATGCAATTTCTCAGGTAAGCCTGCCGTGACATTTAAACTATTTTCCGGTTTCCGACTTAATCAATTCAGGTTCATATATTTACAGGTCAGTTTCAAGTCCAAACTTTAATGTTTTTTTTTGTTAGAAAATATTTTGTGCATCGGTCAACTGAAATACGACATATTTTGCCATGATTTTTCGTTGAGAAATGTCAGTGTTTCCCGAACTATATACCGTGCGGGAAAAAAATTCATTTCATTTACTAGGGAGGAAAAATGGGCTTTCCGTCCCTAGGGAAAAGTCTTTCCCTCCTTCGTAAAGGAAAACGTCATACTACACTCGGGAAATAATTTGATATTTCGTATCACGATGAATTCCTTCCCTTGTATAGTAATATTCTTTATGGTTTATTGTGCGTAAAAGAAATTGCATGAATTTTTCCATGACTACGATTGATCAAATTTAATATGGTGAACGTAAAGTGTGTATATTTTCAAGTAAATTGATGTGTTTTGTCCGATGCACAAAACCAATGACCAATGACGATTTTTTCAGCATACGTTCTGGTGCTCAAAAAATCGTCATTTGCTTGCTTGATACGAAAAATACTATATGTGAAAACTGTTCAGAAATGGAGTGTAAAATTATGTAATTTTGTTGATGTCTATATGGAGCAAAATTGAACCATTCCAAATGTCATCCCGGTTGAATAACACAAACCATTCAATAAAGTGTGCCACACGAAAAAAAGAAAGTAATTCATCAGCAATAGCACAAGTTAATTACGATAAAAGTATAGTACGTATAACATACCAAATATTAGTAATTTTTTTATAATTTGTTTTATTAATTTTTGTTATTTAAGAAATGTTACATTTCCTTTTAGTGTGTAACCGAAAATTGAAATTAACTTGAAAATACAATTTTATTATACTATAACGAACGTAATTTTTTTTCACGTCAGTTTTTTCACGAATAAAGTACAGTTTCCACTTAAAAAGAGCACTCCGTTTAGCCTCCGTCTACATGACAGTTGTAAAATAGAACAAAAGAACTGTCACGCAAACGGAGTGAAAATTGAATTTATTTCACTTGATTACACTTGATCGCGTCCAAAAAAAATCCATTTATGGATAAAGTTACTTTTTAAGACACAAATACCTCTCTTTGAGAAGTACAGAAAAATTGAATTATTCGATCGTAGCCGCCGAGTAGAGGTTAGTAAAGGCTGCCCACGCATCAATATGTTAAAATTTAATATATGTTTTAAAGTCGGAGCATTGTAATTTGATCGATTCTACTCATTTAATTCATTTTTAAATAATTGTAGTTTTCGAAGAAATCATTTCGAAAACATTACAGTATAAAAGCTTAGACACGTGCATTTGAACGGATTACCTGCAGGTATATCGCGAGTAAACAGCTCTAATGCACATGTGTAAGCTTTTATACTGTAATGTTTTCGAAATGATTTCTTGAAAAACTACAATTATTTAAAAATGAATAGAATCGATCAAATTATAATGCTTCGACCTTACCTTGTTTTAACTTCTATTTTAAGAAGAATGAAAATCAAAGTACATAGCGGGACGAAATTTTCAAATTCTCAAATTATTAGGCTGGGCGGGCCTTCTAGTCGTGGTCATTGGGCATGGTCTGGGTATTTTTTTTATGCCCAAATCTGTACCTCTAAATATAAATTTGTGGATTCCATTAGTTTTTGGGATAAGAGTGGGTTATAAAAGTTTAATAACGTCAGAAAACCCGCAACTAAATTTCATTACTTGTTCCACAAATTTTCGATTCAAAATTATTAGGTTAAAAATTTTACGGTGGTAATTTGACATTAAAAAAACAAACAGAAAATTATGTTGAAAACGTAATGTTTTCTACCTGTTGTACAATTTGGAAGGAAAATGGGCGTAAATCATCTATTTTAGAAATTTTTGATATTGCGATACACAGATATCGCCATTAAACCAGTCATTGTCACAACATCTCGAATCTTTGCCTCGTCCAGGGGCGGATTAAGGTTTTCAGCGCCACTGGCAAACGCAATTTAAGCGCCAATTTTTCTATATGAATTTCATATAACAAGGTGGTACTAACGAAAATTGCTGCTTGTTTAAGACGTGCATTCCGGAGACTATTGAAACGAATGATAGTGTTACGATAGAAGTGGAAGAAATGTAATTGCGAGCGCAGCGAGCAAGAAATTTTCAAAAATAAGGTATCACTACACAAATTCTGATACCATAAAAAAATGCTTTTTTGATTATTGGCATGGCACTGACTGCTGGTGTGAGTTAAAAGTTACAAATTTTAGTTTATGAAGACCACATCACAATTCGTAGTTTTTACGCTAATTCAATGGTCAAGCTTTTTCTTTTTCGAGGCATCAGATTTCCTTTTTTAATTTTTTTGATTTACGCTCTTGTGTGTAAAAGGCAAATGAACATCAGCTCAGCAATTCATTCTGAACTAGTTCAAGTGATCGAATAGGCGCTGTTTTCTCGTTTTGTGACACTTTCCATGATGTGAAGAACTATAGTTCTAAATGTTTCATTTTAGACTTCACCATTCATGTTTCCTCGCAAAATAATTCCTTTTTGTAAATGTTTGGACTGAATACTATGACATACGAATTGAATTTTTCACTTTTAACCCGTGGACTCCTGCACTCGTCAAAATAAAAAATTTAAAAACTACGTGTGTACTGTGCTTTATGTGATTAGGCATCCGCAAACTGTCTATAGGTTTGTGACAGATTACGAGCGCCGCAGGAATTTTTTTTTTTAATTTCAGTTTGAAACTAATAAACAATTTCTCTTCAGACAATAATTGTCCATTCTGTGGCTGAGCTCAGCGCCAACTGTTTCCAGCGCCATGGGCACGGTACCGAATTTCCCATAGGGTAATCCGCCACTGGCCTCGTCAATTAAATCTGAACTCCAATACACGGTCCATCAAAGACTCCTGCTATATGTAGCACGACTTCATCGTTTTTAGAACGGTAACAGTCCTTCAAAGAATCGTAACAGTGACTATGGAACATTTTTGAATAAAAATGTTGTCTTATACAATTTTCTTCATTTGACTAAAAAATGTGTCAGCATTTCACTTCACAGTCAAACGTCTTTGCCAAAAATAAGTTACTAAATCTAACCACACGGCTGAGTAAAGTAAACCAGGCAAGAGCAGTCAATTTGACGAAATTACTAAATCAACGCACTTCAAGCAAAGGTGATCATAGTCGACAGCTGCCAAATAGAGTAATTTTTTGCATGAAATGTGTTTTTTTTGCAGTGTTTGCAGTTGTTTGGCACATTTGACAAGTTTCAGGTACACTATTTAGAGTAACACTCATGCTTGAAGTGCGTTAACTAAATGCATAATTATGCCTTTGATTTTGGATTTAGCTCCGTTGAATGTATTTTCATCATCTGCACATGCCTCGTTTACTTTACTCTGTCGTGAATCTTACGCTTCAGACAAGTCAGAATAAATATGTTTATACCTCGTTCTTACCTCGAACGTTTATTACTTAATCAATATTGTTACGTAGTCATTAGAAATTCATAGACGACCAATTTTTAAATTAAATCTTTTATTACATTCAATTCACACACACTCAAGCCGCAATCTTTTCATATGATCAACTACATTATTATCTTAAAAACTTATAAATAAATAAATTAATTAATGTAAAACTTAATTCAACTTTGAGATGATTCGCTGTAGAGTGTAGAGACATTTTAGTGAAAGTAGAGAGCTTCGTTTGATTGTGCCGTTTTTTGTTAGTTCTCTACAACACTACCATAGGCTCTAGATTTATGTCAATTTTCTTCTCTTTTTTTGTCATATCATTCATCTCTTCCACTTCGTCTAAATTGAAGTGGCTTCCAACTGGGTTCATCCTGCGAATATCCGATACGATCATCGATTTCTTTATCACCTTTCACAGAATCGCCGAAGAAATCAATAATCGGATGATAATTGTAATTGACACGTTTACCCAGATCCACAGACGATGTGGATGCTGTTGATATACTGGGTAGCCTAGCCGATGATACCCTTTTCGTTGATTCATTCGTTGTCGTTGTAAATAGTGGAGTAGTTGAAGATTTTCGACGAGTCGTCGACCGTTCGGTTAAAATATCGTGTGCGGGTATAATGTCCGGTAAAAAGTCACTATTACCGACGACTTGATCACGAATATTCGTACGAATGGGACGGCGACGTTTTCCAGATGGACCCCGTTTAAACGTACCACCTGCAGCCGAATATTCATCACTTGGTGGCCTTAAATAGGACTCTAAAGTGGGATTTGGTAAGTAGGGCGCAATTTTAGAATTTTTTGTTTTCTCATATCGAGGTTTGGTAATACTTGTGCTTGACTGTAGCAATGAATCGTCAGCATATTTATTGTATTTGCTCGGTGAACGCTTGAAACCATTCGAGTATTGATAAGCTATGGAATCACCGTCATCGCCATTATTATCCTCACTGTCGTCGCTTACAATTGTTGAATAGTGAGTGTTTTGCGTATGAATATTTGATGCTGAAAAGCGGTAGTCATCAATGTCTGCATCAGCGTTGTAAGAGTTTATTGGTGGGAATTTTTCCCGATAACCATCAATGTGACACGAACAACATGTTGGGACCTAAATCATGTTATTTAAGTAATGAGAAAAAAAAAACAAAAAACTTTTGACTAGAAGACACACCTTGAATATATCTATGTGAAGTCCGCGGGTATTATCCCAACTGAGAAGTCGATGGTAATTGTAGATTTGAACGCACCTCGATCGAAAATTATCAGTTAAGTAAGTACAGGACTCTTCGGGTTTACTAAACAGAGAAAAACGTCACCACGTTGCTCAAAATGATTTTTTTTTTAATTTACCCGCATTTTTCCAACCGTAATGTTTGAGTATGCTGACCGGTGTTGACAATATATTTCCATTCCCCAGATGCTGATCGTGCTTTTTGTGGTCGTGCATAACGTATCACACTGGGACACATACCACTCGGTTGCATTTCGTCGTCTTCGCGTCTGTATTGTTTAAAATCAAAATTTGAAACGAAAAGCTGTTTGTACGAACTTTAGTGTAAAATCACCTTTTGTTGTTTGCAATTTCCTGTAAATAATACTGCTGCTCCATTTCTTCTTTATCTATGTATTCAGCTAGCAATGCGGACATGGCGTGTTTGTGTCGCCTAATGCTTCCCATAATTTGCTGCCTGTAAGAGGAAGAAGAAATTATTGAGTCCGCTCTGGGAAGAATTACTTCTGTAAAAGCTACTGACTGGACCGATTAATAATATTACGTTTCAAATTCGTGGAAAAGGACTGAAAGTCAGGGTTTTACGAAAGGCAATTGCTTGATACAAAATGGTACAAAAAAGTCGTTAAACGCTTGTTGACACGATACCTCGAATAATTCTTAAGGTAAACATATGTGGTTGAGTCCATAGAAAGATCGAGTCATCAAATGCCATTTGAAACTTTGAAATATCGGATTTCATGATTTTTCCGCGCAAAGTTTTCTGGCACACACCGATGTCGCACTATACGAATGCAAGTTTTTTTTGTCGTAACCATCGATATAATATAGGGTAGATAAGTCATGTCAAAGCAACTTTATGCGGAAAGTATGGATGTGTGTGTAACGGAACTTACGTTTGGAGAAAGCTCGCGAAATATTGTCATACAAATATTTGAAAATAATTGAAACTCTGCATTTCTCAATTTCCTTTTTCTCTTCGTTTTGTGTTGTGATTCGTATTTTTTGCACTTGTATGTGTGCTATACTTCCGAAATTTCGTTCTTCGTGTCTCATTATCTACAGTATATTATATCGATGGTCGTAAAACGCTTCAGTACATCAAATAATTCAGTACAATCACGACATATGTCGCCTCAATTAAGATATTTTATGTATATGTATGAAGGCTGCATTATCGTTCATCAATATATTTACAACGTCGGCAAAACATTGGAACCAAGTTATATAAACATACTGAAGGTAACGCAAACCCTCAGGGAATAGTTAGAAATATGGACCCCAATTTTCGTGTGAACATAAGATTTGTTATGTTGCAACCGTGACGTTTAATATTATAATGTTGTTGGACCTGCGTTGTTTAGTATTGAGCGTATTGAGTTTTGCATGTGCTACAACATAACAAAGTGATTTACACTTATGTCCAACATTATAAAAATTATAAATTATATTCACCCGAAAGCAAAGTATATAAACACTGAAGGTAATGCAAATCCACAGTTACACACGGATCCAAACTTTCAGGTGAATTTTAGCTCTGTCATGTTGCACACGTATTGAATTTGTTTGCGTCAAGTTGCATCTAGCGGTGAATTTGGAACGATTTAGCGGCGTTATGTTGCACACATATAAAATTCGTTTGCGTCAAGTTGTATTTAGTGGTGAATTGGACGGATTTAAGGCTGTCATGTTGCACAAGTCTAAGTCAGACAACATACGGAAATGAATTCACCTGAAAGTTTGGATCCGTAATTTCTCTGATCCGCTGAGGGTCTGCATTACCTTCAGTGTTTATATAATACTTTGCCCGAAAGAAGGGGTCCAAGTGTTTTTTGTGGATTTGCGTAACTTTCAATATACCTTGATTGGCGCGGCAAACATTTCTCACCGACTTTACCAAAAAATTAAATTATAAATTATTGTTGTGGTTACTCATTGTTAAAAGCTAAGAATTTTTGAGGCTTATAGGCATGTAAAAGTAAACGACGTCTGACATCGAAAAGTGGTTCGCATGGACAGTTATTTTATCATTGCCATGGAAACTTATTCTAATTTCGTTCGATTAGGCATTTAACCAACGAAATTTATTCTTTTGTTCGCTTTCAAATCAACATTTCTGATAAAGAAACATTTTTACTAGAACACCATTTAAATAATAATGGCACATCGGTTCGTTGTCATAAATTTGAATATTTTGAAAACGAATTGGATCGTTGCTTTTTATTGTTTGGCAGCTTTCACTTGTAAAAGATTAAGAACAAGTTAGATCAAATGTTTTGTGCAATTAACTACAACTATTTATGATTATGATGGTTTGACGAACTTTCGAACACATATTCATCAATGAATATTTGTTTATTTTTTCTTTAACTTACATTGGATAATCCTCCACGCGCAAGCATAATGTACCAAATCTCTCGCATGTTCTCAAATCAATACCGGTATGTGGATGGACTATTGTATTTTTGCGATAGGGATTTTTCACGCGATAGCGACTGATCAACATTTCCGGTGTTGGCAAATCTTCCGTACCATTTCCTCTGCTGACGTCGTTTTCCACAACAGTATCATTTAAATCGCTCAGAGCCATATGTTCGTACTGTTCGAGGGAAATATTTGACAGAGATCGTGGTAACGTTATGTTCAGAGGAATCCTTGATTCAAGTGCAATTTGGTCCGTTTTTCCTTGAAAATTTGACATGTTCAATTTTCGTTCGTGGAAATTCCTTGCATCGGAGCTCTGTTCCATTAATTTTGAGAGTGTTTGTGGCAATAAAGTTTTGATGGAACCGTTTGATTCTTCAATCTGAAGTCGGTCGTCTTTGATATTCGATTGAGTTATTTCACTTTCAGTTGTGTTTATCACTCGATTATTCTTGATGTTCGTCGCTTCGGACAGCGATTCCCGAAAACTACGTCTGAGGTATTGTGGATCCGGCACTGCTTCATGTTCTTGGTACATCTTGCCCTGTGTATTTTGAGATGAAGTTCCCGCTGATCGTACAAGATTTGCAATGTCGAAAATAATTGGTAATAACAGTGTCTTACGATCGCCGAACAATTCTTCGACCTAGAAGAAAATAAGATGAAAATGATTTCTCGGTGAAAATGTATTTTCGTTCAAGAGAATAGTAAAGAAAACTCGTCCCAAAAATTTAGCTCTGAAAATTATAATCGTGTATAGTACAAGGAAGATTAATAAAATATGTAACAAAAGTAAAAGCAGCGGAGTTTATCAATCGTTTACAAATTGCGCTTATGAGCCAATATACTTCCCATATATATCATTCATAAGAGCACGCACGACATGATATGGTAATAACGAAGAAATTTTCTCTTCTTATTTGCATTACTCGCTGTTGCGCATTTTCGCTGTGTATGCCAACAAAGAGTTTATTGAACCATGTGTGTGCACTTTTATTCAGATTCTTTTACTATTTTCAACCGTAATTTTGAGGTATATCTACAGCTACGATAATACACTCAGTTGTCATATCTCCGTCTCACTCACACTCTACACATTACAAGTGGACTTAACGCGCTTTGATACGTTGCTCTTCAAAGTAAATATAAACAAAAATAAAGACCATTTCTCCTTTTCAATTTCGATATCATGATGCTAGACAGTGTATGGATAATTCAACACAACATAACAAACGCATTTTTACTCTAAATTGCATAAATATGAACTTTCCATTAACAAAAGTATCGATTTGGAAGTTAGTGTGTTGAATGATATGCAAAATAATAATTGAATAGATGACTGACTAAAGATCGAAAGATCTGTGACGGGATTAGAGTGCAAAAAAACCTTTTTCACACTAGTGCGAAATTGGTTATTTATTCCACCGAGTGATAAATAATTTTTTAGGCAATATATGTGTAGTTTGTTGCTTGAGGACGTAGGTGGACAATACACATGATGTAAGCAACTATCAACGAGTTGAATAAAACGTTTCCAACGAAAGTTTACTTTTCGTCACTGGGTAAAACATTTTTTTTTCGCACTCTAATGTGTTGCCACGAGAGACTCCGATATATTTAGTGATATCAACGATAGAATATTTTTTATCTATACTATATGTGGGAGTTTCGTCGAAATACTACACCACCACTCTCCCACACACCCTGAAAGACTCAATTGAAATGCAAATGCTTCCGGCACCAAAAACATTTACCACACTTAGTTTAAGTTGAAATGGTGAACCTCTATGCGAAAGAAGAACTTCATCTTCGGTCGAGGAAAATGCCTTTTCCAGAAAATACTTGAGTATACTGCAACCATACTTAAGTATTTGGTGGAAGCAACTTATCTACAAATGAAAGTTTTATAAAGGTCTATAAACGGAGGCGTCGGTAAACATTTTCTAAAAGAAAATTAAGACAAAGAGAAGAGCTGAACTCACCTGCGCGAAATTCATCACATTCCCGTTGGACCTTCCGCTAGCCTGTGCTGATATAAGCGATGCAAGAACCAGACGTTGCTGTTTCGTCAATGTTCTCATTATTGGTAAAATTTGTGCAAATTGTTTCATGTACGTAACATCTTTGGTAGCCTGAGCCAACGAATCACGAATACGTTGTTCCTTGACATCAAATGCGCCACTATCACTGGTTCTATCTTCCCAATTCACGTCTATTCGATCGATTCCATCACTCTTTGTTATTTCAACGTCACGGTCATTATCACCATCGAATTGAAAGTCAGCTAATTCGGATGAAGAACTGGTCCAAATATACGGTAAAAATGGCACACAGAGTACACTGATAAACAATAGAAGATTCATTTCGATGGATCTCTAACACTTAAAACGACTGATTGTAGCACCAACTGTGTTAAGGTCACATATAACACCTAATTATAACTTTCTTTAAAACAAATTTTATCTTTTCGTTTATTCACGGCTTCAACATCCAAATGTATGTCCGAAATGTTTAAACAATCAGTAATAATGTCGCAAACATTAAAAAAATTGAAACCACTTAATATTCGAACTGTAATTATTTGTCTACCACATTGTTAGTGCCGCTAAATTAATGTCTTCAACCACGATACTAACAATCAATTGATTCACATGAAGATGAGCAGAGAAGCAAACTTTTTTTTTCTTATAATAATTTCACATCTGTAACCTTAATTTAAAAAATACCAATAACCTGTTTCTGGTTAATTTTAACCTATACCAATAGTGAAACAAGAATAAGAAAATTGTACACAATTTCTTTGTCAATGTCAATAAAAGAGAACGATCATAACATTTTTACCAAAAATTTTTTTGTTACAATTTGGCGTTCGAGTCGAGTTACAATTTTATTTTAAGTTTATTTTTTCGCAGATTTTTCGTATATTCACGAAATCGATCTTTTTTCAATACATTTTCTATACACTCGGTGCACTAACGTTCAATTTAAACTTACAAGAACATGTCTATTCGAATGAAAGTTTCACCTCCAACTAATTCCTGTATCAAAGTTGATCTTGACTAAGAAGAAGATGATTAGTCTTGAAGCAGTGAGTGTGCACATAACGTAACAGAATTTCTCGCCATACAACAGTATTTACGTATGATAATTTTGATCAGTATAATCTCTCTTCAGTACACCTCAACACCACCGAGAAACACCTTCAATATACGAAAGCAATTTCATAAATAAAAGATGCTCTCAAATATGAATGTTAGCACTACACTACATAAAAGAGAGTTTATTTTACCACACATGGTAAAAAAAAATTCAATATCATCAACGGCCGTGACCTAGTAGCTATAAAAACTAGGTCCCACCTTTTGGGTGGGTCAGGTCCCTTGAATAACAATTTTTGCAATGTAATTTTGATCAGCTTATTTTTCATTCTTAAACTTCCTAAGCATCTTAAATCACTATCACCGATACAATGATTTAGTTTTTGATATGCTATAAACTAACTTCAATCATTGATGAGCTGTCAAAGAGTAGACATCTCTGCCGAAACAATGGTATACTTCAGTCGATGATTGGCTGTCAAAGAGTAAACATCTTTTCCAAACAAGGACATACTTTAGTCGGTGATTGACTGTCAAAGAGTAAACATCTCTGCCAAAACAATGGTGTACTTAAGTCGATGATTGGCTGTTAAAGAGTAAACATCTCTGCCAAAACATTGGTTTAGCTAAGTCGATTATTGGCTGTCAATGAGTAAACATATCTGCCAGAACAAAGGTATACTTCAGTCGATGATTTGCTGTCAAAGAGTAAACATCTCTGCCAAAACAAGGACGTACTTTAGTCGGTGATTGTTTGTCAAAGAGTAAACATCTCTGCCAAAACAATGGTGTACTTAAGTCGATGATTGGCTTTCAAAGATTAAACATCTATGCCAAAACAATAAAATACTTTAGTCGGTGATTAACTGTCAAAGAGTAAACATCTCTGCCAAAACAAGGAAATACTTTAGTAGGTGATTGACTGTCAAAGAGTAAACATCTCTGCCAAAACAATGGTGTACTTAAGTCGATGATTGGCTGTTAAAGAGTAAACATCTATGCCAAAACAATGGTTTAGCTAAGTCAATTATTGGCTGTCAATGAGTAAACATCTCTGCCAGAACAAAGGTATACTTCAGTCGATGATTTGCTGTCAAAGAGTAAACATCTCTGCCAAAACAATAAAATACTTTAGTCGGTGATTAACTGTCAAAGAGTAAACATCTCTGCCAAAACAAGGAAATACTTTAGTCGATGATTGTTTGTCAAAGAGTAAACATCTCTGCCAAAACAATGGTTTAGCTAAGTCGATTATTGGCTGTCAATGAGTAAACATCTCTGCCAGAACAAAGGTATACTTCAGTCGATGATTGGCTGTCAAAGAGTAAACATCTCTGCCAAAACAATAAAATACTTTAGTCGGTGATTAACTGTCAAAGAGTAAACATCTCTGCCAAAACAAGGAAATACTTTAGTCGGTGATTGACTGTCAAAGAGTAAACATCTCTGCCAAAACAAGCACATACTTTAGTCGGTGATTGGCTGTCAAAGAGGAAACATCTCCGCGAAAAGAAAGCCATACTTTAGTCGGTGATTGGCTGTATCTCCGCGAAAAGAAGGCCATACTTTAGTCGGTGATTGGCTGTCAAAGAGTAAACATCTCTGCCAAAACAAGGACATACTTTAGTCGGTGATTGACTGTCAAAGAGTAAACATCTCTGCCAAAACAATGGTGTACTTAAGTCGATGATTAGCTGTTAAAGAGTAAACATCTCTGCCAAAACATTGGTTTAGCTAAGTCGATTATTGGCTGTCAATGAGTAAACATATCTGCCAGAACAAAGGTATACTTCAGTCGATGATTTGCTGTCAAAGAGTAAACATCTCTGCCAAAACAAGGACGTACTTTAGTCGGTGATTGTTTGTCAAAGAGTAAACATCTCTGCCAAAACAATGGTGTACTTAAGTCGATGATTGGCTTTCAAAGATTAAACATCTATGCCAAAACAATAAAATACTTTAGTCGGTGATTAACTGTCAAAGAGTAAACATCTCTGCCAAAACAAGGAAATACTTTAGTAGGTGATTGACTGTCAAAGAGTAAACATCTCTGCCAAAACAATGGTGTACTTAAGTCGATGATTGGCTGTTAAAGAGTAAACATCTATGCCAAAACAATGGTTTAGCTAAGTCAATTATTGGCTGTCAATGAGTAAACATCTCTGCCAGAACAAAGGTATACTTCAGTCGATGATTTGCTGTCAAAGAGTAAACATCTCTGCCAAAACAATAAAATACTTTAGTCGGTGATTAACTGTCAAAGAGTAAACATCTCTGCCAAAACAAGGAAATACTTTAGTCGGTGATTGTTTGTCAAAGAGTAAACATCTCTGCCAAAACAATGGTTTAGCTAAGTCGATTATTGGCTGTCAATGAGTAAACATCTCTGCCAGAACAAAGGTATACTTCAGTCGATGATTGGCTGTCAAAGAGTAAACATCTCTGCCAAAACAATAAAATACTTTAGTCGGTGATTAACTGTCAAAGAGTAAACATCTCTGCCAAAACAAGGAAATACTTTAGTCGGTGATTGACTGTCAAAGAGTAAACATCTCTGCCAAAACAAGCACATACTTTAGTCGGTGATTGGCTGTCAAAGAGGAAACATCTCCGCGAAAAGAAAGCCATACTTTAGTCGGTGATTGGCTGTATCTCCGCGAAAAGAAGGCCATACTTTAGTCGGTGATTGGCTGTCAAAGAGTAAACATCTCTGCCAAAACAAGGACATACTTTAGTCGGTGATTGACTGTCAAAGAGTAAACATCTCTGCCAAAACAAGGATATACTTTAGTCGGTGACTGACTGTCAAAGACTAAACATCTCTGTCAAAACAATGGTGTACTTAAGTCGATGATTGGCTGTCAAAGAGTAAACATCTATGCCAAAACAATAAAATACTTTAGTCGGTGATTGACTGTCAAAGAGTAAACATCTCTGCCAAAACAAGGAAATACTTTAGTCGGTGATTGACTGTCAAAGAGTAAACATCTCTGCCAAAACATTGGTATTACTAAGTTGATGATTGGCTGTCAAAGAGTAAACATCTCTGCCAAAAAAGCACATACTTTAGTCGGTGATTGGCTATCAAAGAGGAAACATCTCCGCGAAAAGAAGGCCATACTTTAGTCGGTGATTGGCTGTCAAAGAGTAAACATCTCTGCCAAAACAAGGACATACTTTAGTCGGTGATTGACTGTCAAAGAGTAAACATCTCTGCCAAAACAAGGATATACTTTAGTCGGTGACTGACTGTCAAAGACTAAACATCTCTGTCAAAACAATGGTGTACTTAAGTCGATGATTGGCTGTCAAAGAGAAAACATCTATGCCAAAACAATAAAATACTTTGGTCGGTGATTGACTGTCAAAGAGTAAACATCTCTGCCAAAACAAGGAAATACTTTAGTCGGTGATTGACTGTCAAAGAGTAAACATCTCTGCCAAAACATTGGTACTACTAAGTTGATGATTGGCTGTCAAAGAGTAAACATCTCTGCCAAAACAAGCACATACTTTAGTCGTTGATTGGCTGTCAAAGAGGAAACATCTCCGCGAAAAGAAGGCCATACTTTAGTCGGTGATTGGCTGTCAAAGAGTAAACATCTCTGCCAAAACAAGGAAATACTTTAGTCGGTGATTGGCTGTCAAAGAGTAAACATCTCTGCCAAAACAAGGATATACTTTAGTCGGTGACTGACTGTCAAAGAGTAAACATCTCTGTCAAAACAATGGTGTACTTAAGTCGATGACTGGCTGTCAAAGAGTAAACATCTATGCCAAAACAATAAAATACTTTAGTCGGTGATTGACTGTCAAAGAGTAAACATCTCTGCCAAAACATTGGTATTACTAAGTTGATGATTGGCTGTCAAAGAGTAAACATCTCTGTCAAAACAAGCACATACTTTAGTCGGTGATTTGCTGTCAAAGAGGAAACATCTCCGCGAAAAGAAGGCCATACTTTAGTCGGTGATTGGCTGTCAAAGAGTAAACATCTATGCCAAAACAATAAAATACTTTAGTCGGTGATTGGCTGTCAAAGAGTAAATACCTTGGCCTAAACAATGGTACACTTCAGTCGATGATTGGCTGTCAAAGAGTAAACATCTCTGACAAAACAAGCACATACTTCAGTCGGTGATCAGCTGTCAAAGAGTAAACCAATCAAAGCAAAGTACTGCAGTTTTTGTTATCCGGAGAGGCACTCATGTATAATGAGGACACAGAAGAGAATTGTTGAACTGTGTGGTATGTTTGGTTGTGCTGATATCCTTTGGTATGCTAGTTGATATTTGTTGTGTGCATACTTGCACTGCGCTCATGGTTTTAATGTCGGTCGCTTGAATGACAGCAATATCTACAAATGCGGCTAAATAGCACGCTTCACATACTATTTAACGGTCCCAAGCCCGTGAAAACGCAGAGGGGTAGAATAGGGTTTAGTTAGTTATGAATAATTTGGCGTTAGAAAAGACATCACGTTAGGGAAATTGTCACCCAACGATGAATTACAGCTAATTTTGTAAAGAAATTCGAATCTAATGTGAACTCTCTACTGGTAAGATAGGTGTCCTTACTTGATCCATTTGCATAGCACAAACATGTGTAGCGAATGTGTCTTGTTTTACCACTCATTGCCGCCGGTATTGGCAAGATAGGTGTCCTTACTTGATCCATTTGCATAGCACATACATGTGTAGCGAATGTGTCTTGTTTTACCACTCATTGCCGCCGGTATACGTTGTATATAGTTCACATTAGTTTTGAATTTCTTTCGGGTTAGCGATCATTCGATAGGTGATCAATTAACCTAACACCTTGTAAGGCAATGAGAAACCGTTTATACGCGATCATTGTGTATCCGTTATAAGCAAACTCTCCTTAATATTGCCACATTAGGTTGGGGATGGACGCGACGCCACGTTAGGTAAATTGTCACCCATCAGATAAATGATGGCATATGATGCTGGCCCGGCACAGCGCCATCTGTTATCATTTATCTGTCACCCATCGATGAATTACAGCTAATTTTACAAAGAAATTCGAATCTAATGTGAACATACATGTGTAGCGAATGTGTCTTGTTTTACCACTCATTGCCGCCGGTATACGTTGTATATAGTTCACATTAGTTTTGAATTTCTTTCGGGTTAGCGATCATTCGATAGGTGATCAATTAACCTAACTCCTTGTAAGGCAATGAGAAACCGTTTATACGCGATCATTGTGTATCCGTTATAAGCAAACTCTCCGTAATATTGCCACATTAGGTTAAGGATGGACGCGACGCCACGTTAGGTAAATTGTCACCCATCAGAGAAATGATAGCATATGGTGCTGGCCCGGCACAGCGCCATCTGTTATCATTTATCTGTCACCCATCGATGAATTACAGCTAATTTTACAAAGAAATTCGAATCTAATGTGACCTTTCCACTGGTAAGATAGGTGTCCTTACTTGATCCATTTGCATAGCACAAACATGTGTAGCGAATGTGTCTTGTTTTACCACTCATTGCCGCCGGTATTGGTAAGATAGGTGTCCTTACTTGATCCATTTGCATAGCACATACATGTGTAGCGAATGTGTCTTGTTTTACCACTCATTGCCGCCGGTATACGTTGTATATAGTTCACATTAGTTTTGAATTTCTTTCGGGTTAGCGATCATTCGATAGGTGATCAATTAACCTAACTCCTTGTAAGGCAATGAGAAACCGTTTATACGCGATCATTGTGTATCCGTTATAAGCAAACTCTCCTTAATATTGCCACATTAGGTTGGGGATGGACGCGACGCCACGTTAGGTAAATTGTCACCCATCAGAGAAATGATAGCATATGATGCTGGCCCGGCACAGCGCCATCTGTTATCATTTATCTGTCACCCATCGATGAATTACAGCTAATTTTACAAAGAAATTCGAATCTAATGTGACCTTTCCACTGGTAAGATAGGTGTCCTTACTTGATCCATTTGCATAGCACAAACATGTGTAGCGAATGTGTCTTGTTTTACCACTCATTGCCGCCGGTATTGGTAAGATAGGTGTCCTTACTTGATCCATTTGCATAGCACATACATGTGTAGCGAATGTGTCTTGTTTTACCACTCATTGCCGCCGGTATACGTTGTATATAGTTCACATTAGTTTTGAATTTCTTTCGGGTTAGCGATCATTCGATAGGTGATCAATTAACCTAACTCCTTGTAAGGCAATGAGAAACCGTTTATACGCGATCATTGTGTATCCGTTATAAGCAAACTCTCCTTAATATTGCCACATTAGGTTGGGGATGGACGCGACGCCACGTTAGGTAAATTGTCACCCATCAGAGAAATGATAGCATATGATGCTGGCCCGGACAGCGCCATCTGTTATCATTTATCTGTCACCCATCGATGAATTACAGCTAATTTTACAAAGAAATTCGAATCTAATGTGAAGATACATGTGTAGCGAATGTGTCTTGTTTTACCACTCATTGCCGCCGGTATACGTTGTATATAGTTCACATTAGTTTTGAATTTCTTTCGGGTTAGCGATCATTCGATAGGTGATCAATTAACCTAACTCCTTGTAAGGCAATGAGAAACCGTTTATACGCGATCATTGTGTATCCGTTATAAGCAAACTCTCCTTAATATTGCCACATTAGGTTGGGGATGGACGCGACGCCACGTTAGGTAAATTGTCATCCATCAGAGAAATGATAGCATATGGTGCTGGCCCGGCACAGCGCCATCTGTTATCATTTATCTGTCACCCATCGAAGAATTACAGCTAATTTTACAAAGAAATTCGAATCTAATGTGACATTTCCACTGGTAAGATAGGTGTCCTTACTTGATCCATTTGCATAGCACAAACATGTGTAGCGAATGTGTCTTGTTTTACCACTCATTGCCGCCGGTATTGGTAAGATAGGTGTCCTTACTTGATCCATCTGCATAGCACATACATGTGTAGCGAATGTGTCTTGTTTTACCACTCATTGCCGCCGGTATACGTTGTTTATAGTTCACATTAGTTTTGAATTTCTTTCGGGTTAGCGATCATTCGATAGGTGATCAATTAACCTAACTCCTTGTAAGGCAATGAGAAACCGTTTATACGCGATCATTGTGTATCCGTTATAAGCAAACTCTCCTTAATATTGCCACATTAGGTTGGGTATGGACGCGACGCCACGTTAGGTAAATTGTCATCCATCAGAGAAATGATAGCATATGGTGCTGGCCCGGCACAGCGCCATCTGTTATCATTTATCTGTCACCCATCGAAGAATTACAGCTAATTTTACAAAGAAATTCGAATCTAATGTGACATTTCCACTGGTAAGATAGGTGTCCTTACTTGATCCATTTGCATAGCACAAACATGTGTAGCGAATGTGTCTTGTTTTACCACTCATTGCCGCCGGTATTGGTAAGATAGGTGTCCTTACTTGATCCATCTGCATAGCACATACATGTGTAGCGAATGTGTCTTGTTTTACCACTCATTGCCGCCGGTATACGTTGTATATAGTTCACATTAGTTTTGAATTTCTTTCGGGTTAGCGATCATTCGATAGGTGATCAATTAACCTAACTCCTTGTAAGGCAATGAGAAACCGTTTATACGCGATCATTGTGTATCCGTTATAAGCCAACTCTCCTTGAAATTGCCACATTAGGTTGGGGGTAGATGCGACGCCACGTTAGGTAAATTGTCACCCATCAGAGAAATGATAGCATATGGTGCTGGCCCGGCACAGCGCCATCTGTTATCATTTATCTGTCACCCATCGATGAATTACAGCTAATTTTACAAAGAAATTCGAATCTAATGTGAACTTTCCACTGGTAAGATAGGTGTCCTTACTTGATCCATTTGCATAGCACAAACATGTGTAGCGAATGTGTCTTGTTTTACCACTCATTGCCGCCGGTATTGGTAAGATAGGTGTCCTTACTTGATCCATTTGCATAGCACATACATGTGTAGCGAATGTGTCTTGTTTTACCACTCATTGCCGCCGGTATACGTTGTATATAGTTCACATTAGTTTTGAATTTCTTTCGGGTTAGCGATCATTCGATAGGTGATCAATTAACCTAACTCCTTGTAAGGCAATGAGAAACCGTTTATACGCGATCATTGTGTATCCGTTATAAGCAAACTCTCCTTAATATTGCCACATTAGGTTGGGGGTAGATGCGACGCCACGTTAGGTAAATTGTCACCCATCAGAGAAATGATAGCATATGATGCTGGCCCGGCACAGCGCCATCTGTTATCATTTATCTGTCACCCATCGATGAATTACAGCTAATTTTACAAAGAAATTCGAATCTAATGTGAACAAACATGTGTAGCGAATGTGTCTTGTTTTACCACTCATTGCCGCCGGTATACGCTGTAAATAGCTCACATTAGTTTTGAATTTCTTTCGGGTTAGCGATCATTCGATAGGTGATCAATTAACCTAACTCCTTGTAAGGCAATGAGAAACCGTTTATACGCGATCATTGTGTATCCGTTATAAGCCAACTCTCCTTGAAATTGCCACATTAGGTTGGGGGTAGATGCGACGCCACGTTAGGTAAATTGTCACCCATCAGAGAAATGATAGCATATGGTGCTGGCCCGGCACAGCGCCATCTGTTATCATTTATCTGTCACCCATCGATGAATTACAGCTAATTTTACAAAGAAATTCGAATCTAATGTGACCTTTCCACTGGTAAGATAGGTGTCCTTACTTGATCCATTTGCATAGCACAAACATATGTAGCGAATGTGTCTTGTTTTACCACTCATTGCCGCCGGTATTGGTAAGATAGGTGTCCTTACTTGATCCATTTGCATAGCACATACATGTGTAGCGAATGTGTCTTGTTTTACCACTCATTGCCGCCGGTATACGTTGTATATAGTTCACATTAGTTTTGAATTTCTTTCGGGTTAGCGATCATTCGATAGGTGATCAATTAACCTAACTCCTTGTAAGGCAATGAGAAACCGTTTATACGCGATCATTGTGTATCCGTTATAAGCAAACTCTCCTTAATATTGCCACATTAGGTTGGGGGTAGATGCGACGCCACGTTAGGTAAATTGTCACCCATCAGAGAAATGATAGCATATGGTGCTGGCCCGGCACAGCGCCATCTGTTATCATTTATCTGTCACCCATCGATGAATTACAGCTAATTTTACAAAGAAATTCGAATCTAATGTGAACAAACATGTGTAGCGAATGTGTCTTGTTTTACCACTCATTGCCGCCGGTATACGCTGTAAATAGTTCACATTAGTTTTGAATTTCTTTCGGGTTAGCGATCATTCGATAGGTGATCAATTAACCTAACTCCTTGTAAGGCAATGAGAAACCGTTTATACGCGATCATTGTGTATCCGTTATAAGCAAACTCTCCTTAAAATTGCCGCATTTCGGACCTAACTCCTCGCCGATTCCTACGGGAAGAAAAGAGGGCACAGGCAGGGCCTTGGGGGCAGTTCCCAAGTGCGCTCAACTGTGAACAATCTTTTTCAGCATCAGTACATGAAATATTTATCTCATAAAAAAAGCGTCATAATTGTCAATATAATATAAAATCAGGGTAAAGGTGACGCACCTCTTTGTGTTCTAACTTACAAAGTAACTGATATAACTTGTGGTGACGCATTCTGCACGTGAAATAAATAATTTGAGAAAGAAAAATACTTAGTCGAATGTACTTAAAAAGGACAAATTTTTGGTTAAATTAAAAATCCATTAGACAACAATATCTATGAAACAGCGATGTAAATCTTTAAACCATTTCTTTTGTTCTAAAATAACATTTTTAACTAACCATACGTGAAGTAGGTCCGGAAGGAAAGGACAATTGAGGACATATTTTATGTGTAATTGAAAATGATTTTTTTTTCATGAAATTTTATTTTACCAAAACTTAGTTTAATACAAATAACTTTGAATCATTTAAATATTATGGACGGATGACTTAACTTAACGAACTTTATTATTCAAAGAAATACAAATTACGAATATAATAATAATATTTCACTTGCAGCAAGTGTTTAGCCTAAGGACGGCTTTCCAACTAATTTAACGTTAGTGTGTTAATTATTTATTTACATGGCGACGGATGATTACTAAGTAAGGATCACTAATTATGGACGAATGCTGAAAAAGATTGTTCACAGTTGAGCGCACTTGGGAACTGCCCCCAAGGCCCTGCCTGTGCCCTCTTTTCTTCCCGTAGAAATCGGCGAGGAGTTAGGTCCGAAATGCGGTAATTTCAAGGAGAGTTTGCTTATAACAGATACACAATGATCGTATAAACGGTTTCTCATCGCCTTACAAGGAGTTAGGTTAATTGATCACCTGTCCTTGTGGTAAAACAAGACACGTTCGCTACACATGTTTGTGCTATGCAAATGGATCAAGTAAGGACACCTATCTTACCAGTGGAAAGTTCACATTAGATTCGAATTTCTTTGTAAAATTAGCTGTAATTCATCGATGGGTGACAGATGATAACAGATGGCGCTGTGCCGGGCCAGCACCATATGCTATCATTTCTCTGATGGGTGACAATTTCCCTAACGTTCTCAGCATAATTTGTTGCTAAATTTTCTATATTGAAATGAATCAATAAAAGAAAATTGGTAACGAAATGTAAGTTTGGCATCTTACACCAATTCCAACATACAACTAGCCCTCACACACTTCATGACAGTGGCTATTGTCTCATTACTTCTTCAATGAAATGTTCGCCACTTTTTTTTGCCACTTACACACTGTCTCATCGCATCACAATTTGATAACCAGCACCCTTCGCCAATAGCCGGTACCGCCCTTTTCACTGACTTTAGTTATGTTGAGCTAGGGGCCGTACTTTTAGAGATAAATACTGTTGGAGATTGTTGCCCGCTGAACAGTTGCATTTATTCTGATTTATTTCATATCTTTTGTCACGCCGTCATGTATTACTTGTTACTTGACCACAATAGATTACTTATCGACATATTTAGACCCGTACGAAGTACTGGGGTCTTATAGGTTTACGCATACGTTTGTAACACGTCGAATTGGACTCCCTGAGTAAGGGGAAACCTATTGTGGTTGTCTAGAGATGCCCAATCCGCGAAAAAAAAAATGTCCGTCTGTCTGTCCGTCTGTCCGTCTGTCTGTCCGTCTGTCCGTCTGTCTGTCTGCACGATAACTTGAGTAAAATGCATCCGATTTTGAAAATTCTTTTTTTTCCCGTTTGGTAGTGTCACAAGACAGGCTAAGTTCGAAGATGAGTGATTTTGGATCGACCCCTCCCGAGCTGTGGCCCAATAAGTGCTTTACGGTTTTTCGAAGATATCTCCGGACATTTAAACGTTAAACTTGTAAGTGATACGTCATATAAAAGGTATTTACAATACCGATCGACAAAAAAAAAGTTTATGGAAATCGGATGACCGACTCGTGAGTTAGACCCCTTGGTGTGGAACAGGCACAGGGCGGCAAGCAGTTTTTGCTTGTAGGTCGGCCACATTTGAACATATTTCGTCTGTTTAAGGTTTGTTAGATAGGTATTGACCGTACCAATCAGGGAAAAAAAAGTTTATGAAATTATGTTCTCCGGAGCGTGAGCTAGGTCTCTTGGAGTGAGCTCTTATCTGGCTACTCGGAAGTACAGTGAACGTGGTGTATTTTGACAATATCTCGAGTAAATTTTGACCGATTTTCATGATATTTTTTTTGTTTGAAAGGTATTAACGAATGTTAAGCGTCGGTACTATTTCCGGTCTCCTAACAAAATGGCTGCCGGCGGCCATATTGGATTTTAGTAAAACGATATAAAGTGGGAAAATTTGTACTTAGATAGTTTCTGTTAACATGGAAATAATTTGTTATGTGTGTGGGGTTTCAGGGATTCCATATATGGATATCTATATATACCTATATACAGCTATATTGAGCTATATACAGGCATATAGAGCTATATAATAGCATATATTTCTCTGTGAAATGTTTATTTATAGTGAAATATAGGTAAATAAAGCGGTATATAGCTGTTTAAATAGGAATTTATGAAATTTGTCTTCGTACGGGGCTGTCTATATTGCCTCCGGCAATTTATTTGTATATGATAACAAGGCAAAGAGTGGATAATGTAAGTGATTTTAAAGGCTTTTGACACGAATAGGTGTTTCGTACGGGTCGGCGTTAGCTATGTTTAGACCCGTACGAAGTACTGGGGTCTTATAGGTTTACGCATACGTTTGTAACACGTCGAATTGGACTCCCTGAGTAAGGGGAAACCTATTGTGGTTGTCTAGAGATGCCAAATCCGCGAAAAAAAAATGTCCGTCTGTCTGTCCGTCTGTCCGTCTGTCTGTCTGCACGATAACTTGAGTAAAACGCATCCGATTTTGAAAATTCTTTTTTTCCCGTTTGGTAATGTCAAAAGACAGGCTAAGTTCGAAGATGAGTGATTTTGGATCGACCCCTCCCGAGCTGTGGCCCAATAAGTGCTTTACGGTTTTTCGAAGATATCTCCGGACATTTAAACGTTAAACTTGTAAGTGATACGTCAAATAAAAGGTATTTACAATACCGATCGACAAAAAAAAAAGTTTATGGAAATCGGATGACCGACTCGTGAGTTAGACCCCTTGGTGTGGAACAGGCACAGGGCGGCAAGCAGTTTTTGCTTGTAGGTCGGCCACATTTGAACATATTTCGTCTGTTTTAGCTTTATTAGATAGGTATTGACCGTACCAATCAGGGTAATCAGGGAAAAAAATTTTATGAAATTATGTTCTCCGGAGCGTGAGCTAGGTCTCTTGGAGTGAGCTCTTATCTGGCTACTCGGAAGTACAGTGAACGTGGTGTATTTTGACAATATCTCGAGTAAATTTTGACCGAATTTCATGATTTTTTTTTTGTTTGAAAGGTATTAACGAATGTTAAGCGTCGGTACTATTTCCGGTCTCCTAACAAAATGGCTGCCGGCGGCCATATTGGATTTTATTAAAAGTGATATAAAGTGGGGAAAATGATGCTTAGAGAGTTTCTGTTAACATGGAAATAATGTGTTAAGTGTGAGGGGTTTCAGGGATTCCATATATGGACATCTATATATACCTATATACAGCTATATTGAGCTATATACAGGCATATAGAGCTATATAATAGCATATTCCTCTGTGAAATGTTTATTTACAGTGAAATATAGGTAAATATAGCGGTATATAGCTGGTTAAATAGGAATTTATGAAATTTGTCTTCGTACGGGGCTGTCTATATTGCCTCCGGCAATTTAGTTGTATATGATAACAAGGCAAAGAGTGGATAATGTAAGTGATTTTAAAGGGAGAATAGTTTTTCAGCAGAGAAGAAAATGAAGTAAGAGAAATGAAGAGTTTCACATTAAAGGCTTTTGATACGAATAGGTGTTTCGTACGGGTCGGCGTTAGCTATGTTTTTTAATATTTTTTTGGACCAACATGTTTTAAAATGTGTTTGGAGTCGATTGGCATTAACAGATTGTGTGAAAATATTTTTTTCTATTTTATTATATTTATTAATGTCAATCGATTCCAAACACACTTTAAAACATTTTGGTCCAAAAAAATATGAAAAACCATTAAAACAGCAAAGATATCTCAATTTTAGTTTTCATTTCCATACTAAATCGCAAAATAGAAAAACTGACAGATCGTAACAAAGGAAAAAAAGCTCTCTCTGAGGTATAAATTTATACCACTAATGGCGTGGATTTTTGACAAGTGCAACTGTTGTTGTCTCGTTTTCGGCAAGTCTCGATTGTCATTCTCATGTATCGATAATAACCTTATAATATGTCTCTGTGTGGTAAGACTAGCATGATGCATCAGCCCGGAGAGGGAGTTTGGGTTTATCTTTGTATTGGATTATGATCCGCGCCTTTGGCTTAGGATCACAATCACCAACCCGTCAAAATAAACATTTGGATACAGGTGCATAACATTTATTACTTAACAAGTGAAAAACACTCGTAATTCAAAGTTCAACTTTTTGGTTTTATTCTTGGTTTTATTAACTTTATTAGCCAGCATTTACAATCGAATTTTAAATTTCATAATTAATATTAATAACTTTTATTTTGTTTATTTAAATATGCGAAAAAAAGGCTGCTCACAATGACGCAGCCCGTAAAAAAACGATCTTTTCAAAAATCAAAGGTTACAAAACATAAAAATCATCTACTCTATCCGTTCCCAAAGTCCCCAAAATACACGCAGCGTTGCCTCTTTGTATCGCAATTGAAATTTTCTGCAATAAATAATCCATTGATCGCGGTTCCCCTGAAGTGGCCTTTATAATTTTTCCTAATTTCTCAATGAATTTCTTTGTTTCAGGTCCCATACAGCCTAAAGTCTCGAAAGCTAGAGGAGTAAACAAATAATTTTCTTTTAAACGCTTATAATGATTGTGTTTAAATCTTTCTGCGTTGTCCGCAATCGACCGCTGTTTCTTGCTAGATTCATTAATGTATGAAGGCGCCAATGTATCTCTTATGGTTACATCCCAAATAAGAGATTTACCATGACTCCATGGAATCAGTGTCATTCCATCAGGTCTTTTACCATCATCTCTAGACATACCTGGCGGTTGTAACATGGTTGGAAATCCTGCTGAAGAAAATGCATGAGAAAAAACTTTGTTGACTTCATCATGCGCAGCAATTTTTTTAATTTTCATTTTGCATGATAAGCCGTGTAAGCCATCCTTTTGAACCATTCCACCACAAACACACTTATGTTCCTCGCATAAACCAGAACCTAAACGAAGACCAACAGCAATTCTAGCAGAGTTGTTATCCAATAGCAAACCCAATTGGCTCGATGGAACTACTTGCAACCACTTTGAAGATTCTTTGGTTGATGATGCAAGTAGTCTTGCACGAGCAACAGGTTCGCTGGAGTCAAACATCTCATCGAATTTACTCTTAATCATCGGCAGATCCCAATTCTTTTGCTTCTTCTTCTTCTCGTCACCTTCTGGAACAAAATCTCGAGGTATTTCCTCAATTAATTCCAAAACACTAGTTTCGATTACCTGAAAACTAAACTTTCTCAATATCTCACTCGACAGTTCTAAAGTAGAATAAACAGACGACAGATAAGCTGGCATCGCAATATCCTCAACTTTCCTAACACCTATACCTCCAAAGCTTAAAGGAAGAGAAGCCTGGTCCCAAGAAAAATCAGACATCTTCACATTCGCAATGGCTTCGAGAGTTGAACGGAAAATCTCGTCAACAGCTCTCAAGCGATCACCTAACAAAAACGCCTTCGAAGAACGCAACAAATAATTAAACCTAGAACTACCGAGAGACTTCCTAAAAACACACAAAGCAGGATGAACATCCATCAAAGTTAAACGATCACACATCAACTTGATAGATTCAACTTTTGCTGAAAACATCCTTTCTAAACCTAACTCAAAAACAGGCGAGCCCAACATCTCCAACGAAGACTCATCAACCCGCTTAATCCCTGGTAACAATGACGAAATCTCAGAGTACATATGAGCCGCTTCACCTTCACTAGCACTCACAAAAAAGACTTCACACTTCTTAGCATTCAAAGGCAACCCTGACAAATCACAAAATTCTAAAATCTTCCTAATATCCCCCAATACTACAGAAAGCACGTCACCAATACTACCATCATCTAAATACCAACCATTCAACCTTGCATCTAATGAATGCGTCATCTTCATAATACCTATGCAGAAACCGGGAGGTCCCAAAGGATCTCCTTGTTGAAACCCTCTTCTTGAAAGCAGAGTTTCATCAAGAAAATAAAGATTAGAAAAATGTCTATAAGACTGTTGCATTAAAGCCAACAACTCAGGACAAACGTCTCTAACCTCACCTAGCATGAACTTCCTAAACAACATATTGAAAGCATTACCGAAATCGAACTTAACCAAGGCCATCGGCTTGTCATGCTGAACTGTACAAAACCGACGAACTGCATGAACCAACGCTTCTGCATTATATATTATTATATATATTATATATTAATAATATATAACTCAATTTAGTCACTTTTATGCAGTTACAATCAAACTGGCCCATTGCCATTTTACAGCAAATTCAATCGCAGTATGAAGGAAACGTAAAATGAATTCTGACACGACAGAGTAAATTTAACCAGGCAGGAGCGCTGATTTGACTAGTGACCTGAACAATCTAGTAGCCCTATATTTTTTATGAATAAAATTTTTCAACTTATGTCAGTGTTCATTTGAGTTCATTTTTCTGCCTGGTTTTTATACCCTGTCGTGATTCTGATTAAACTTTGTCTGCCTTCCGTCATTTATTTCGAAATATGACCAGGTTCAATAATTCAGCTTTCGTTTTGCGCATTTCATACTTCTGTTTACTAAATTTAACTTTACTACGAATAGAATACTAAATATAAGATCGATTTGGGAAAATTAAATTTATTTGATATAGTGAGAATCATTCACGCCGTAAGTTAGTGGTACTTCAGAATTTGAATTTTGGTTGAATCACAAATGAATTTAAAAATAAATTTCAACGCATTCTGATAAATGAGAATATCGTGAATTAGCCATAAAATAATATAAAAGGTAAACAATTTTCATACGTGAATGGGTAAGATTTGTTCGTAAAGAGTCCCTACGCTACATTGAGGAAGTTGAGGAATAGTGCATTACTTAACAATGAGGCAAGTGTGAACACACACACACACACACAGATAAAAATATGGGATTACAATTTTTAGGTCCGAGGGGATTACTTTCAAAAAGTAATTCTTTCAGGATTAGATTTTTAATCTTCGCCAGAATTTGAAAAAATATAATTCTTTCAGGGATTAAAAGTAGGACTAAACAATAATATTGGGGATTGAACGATGAGACTGCTGCTCAGAATGTTGCGTCTATAATTTGATTGTCTTGAAATCACACTTTTGTGTGAATTTAGTTCGATCACGACTTACGAACAAGATATGGTTATGTGAGAAAAATTAATTGAAACGGACATTTATTTGGTGTTAAAATGTTTCAATGGTACTACCGATGGTTTATTCTGCCTTACAATACCAGGCTCAGAATAGAAATTTTAAGTCGGCTTGTAAAGCTACTACCAGTTAATATGGATATGGTTAAAGATAGTATAGAGAAATTCTAGATTGAAAATGGCAGTAAGGCCAATTTTAGCAGCGAACTATTTCACATTACTGTGGGAAAACAGACATTTTTGAATTTAAATGGTTAAATACTTATAAAGAATGGTAAGAATGGCAGAAGAATATAAAAATGAAAATCATGAAAAAATATCGAGGTTTAAAGTGACGATCTTGCCATCTGGCAATTTGCATTTTAATCCCAATTTTAATCCCACGAGGAATTAGTTTCTTTGAAACAACAGTTCACAATAGATCACGTTGGGATTAAGAACAAATTGCAGCAGTGGTAAGATCGTAGACTGAAGTGCAGGAGGTCCCGGGTTCAAATCTCGTCAGGTAAATAAAAAAAATCTGCTTAATAAAAACATTTCTCATTCCAGATTCACAAAAAAGCTTCTTCTCATATCAGACTTCGTCACACTAGAGCTACGCAGATGTTTTTGTATTTGTAATTTTGAAACTGAAATAAATGAAATGAAATGTATCACACAATATCCGATAAAAAAATCTTTTTTTTTTATTTTTCTTTTTTCTGAAGTGAAAGTAGGAAGGGTTAGAATTTTTTTTAATGCACTACAAATAACATTTTGATCAGATTAAAATGAGATTTTCGTTTCAACGCATAGTAAACAAGCGTCAAACGTTAGGGCTTCAAAGATTAAAATTTAATTCCTCTAGGGATTAATTATTAGGGTATAAGTTCAAGTAATCCCTGAGGGGATTAAATTTAAATTCTAAAAAAGATTCGGTCGCGTACTGTTAATCCCAAAAAGATTTAGATCTAGGTCCATATTTTTATCTGTGCAAGAAGTGCCATTTCCATCATTAGCCTCATTGCCAAGTAAGATATTTTATTCAAAAACTTGAGGTAAAGTTTTGGATCTGTGCAGTAAAGTTAACTTTACTTCACGTTTTTGAATGAAATAAATTTCACTCACAACGCTACGCTATACTATAATGACCGTTTGACATTTTCTGCGGTCTTACGGCGTCAATTTACTCGCAACTGAACGAAATTATCATCTAACACTAACGAATTGTTGCGAAAATAATATAGAAAAGAAAAATTTGCTAAAAATAGCTAATTGTAAAATCATTACGTGAAAATTTGTTTAATTTCTAGAATAAGACTTGTATCCTGAGCCAAAAGCGAGAGACGTGATCTCCGAGTGGATAAAAAAAATCACGCGGAAACTCAATAATGCATCAAATTAACAAAACAAAAGTTTACAAGAAGCAGTAACGTACTATATATCCTCCTCGTTCAGTAAAATAAGTTTCTTGTAAAAAAGTATGTATCATCACATTGTATGATTTGTTAACTTAAGTCATTGATGCTCCAATAAAATACCCTCCAACAAATGCTCCAAGGAAAATGTGGAATTCATTAATTTTCGGTCCATTTTCGTCGCCAATAAAAGCACTGTACCATTTTTTTGCCTTTTGTGACTTTTTCTTAATGGCAGACTCGGCTTGGTCTAATTTCCGGTCGACGTATCGCTCTGCCTGTAATTATGTTTTACTGTTAATCTCAAGAAATAACCGTTCAGTTTTTATTTTATTTGTAAGGGATTGTGAATAACACACATTTCGGAACCCCAAACCATCGTTCAAGCCTCGTTTTAATAAGGGCGTCGATAAAATATTTCAGTTCAGACCAGGTACTATGAGCGTCAAATAATAGATAAGTGTCATATGAGTTAATAATCTCATAATTCTATGTTTAGATAATGGAGAAGGAAAATATAATTTGGGTCAGTTAGGAAATCGTACAGGTACATACTCTTTTACTGAGTTTCGTTGAATTAACGTTGACAACTTTAAATTTTATGTATTTTGACCGTGAAGGAAATGTCTGAAAGTTTTTCATAGGAAATTTGTGTTGTGAAAGATTAGGCTTCTGTTCATGTTTTCAATTTAATACGTTTTTAGTAACGGTATAGCATTGCTCCTAGCAAGAAAACTCATTTTTTGCAACGTCGAAAAGCCTTCAAAATGTCAAACATGTGCGTGTACGATTGCATGTGGAGTGTGTGTCTATTCACACCAATGACTACTGTATTTAAGAAATACAAGGCCTATTTTGATTACACGAGCCTCCAAAAATTTCTTATGTTCGTGCTAAGAGCAGTACTATGCTTAAAGTGTTAAATTTTTGAACGGCATATGTGAGTGAATCATGTCATGAAAGAATGAACGAATCGTTGAATGTTAACTGAGTAAAGGACTTTTCGTTTTGGCACAAATTCCAGGAATGACATTTTGTTTTTAGAGTCGAAATCAGTTTAGTTTTGTACGTTATTCCTCCAACTTTGATGTGTGACAAAGAGACAAGTTAGATTTAAAAATTTAACTGATCAAAAATTCTCTGCTTTCACGCCCTGTAGTGTTTACGGAGAGCAAAAAGATAAATTTAACTTATCTGTTGGTCAGCTGTCAAAAATTCATGAACCAGTTTGAATTTTTTTTGGAATTCTTCTCATTGTGACGTATGGTGCATAATAAGTTTAAATTAACTCGTCTTCGGTATTTTCTTGCTCTAACAGACCAAGCTACATAACATCAAATACTGCCATAACAGTCTTTGGTTTTGATCTCTTCGCTTTTTGTCTATCTGTTTAGAGTTGCTGATCGGTAATAATTGAAACTTTCTTTAATGGGCGAGTAACGGAAATAAAAACAAAAGAATTTTGTCATTTAAAGAAAGTTTATTTTCCAACCGCCATGCCATCAGTTAACGTAAATACAAAAATCAGTGAAAAATTGGAAATTACTTTGAGCAAATAAATTGCTAAACTTATCAAATAACGTTAGGACATTGAAATTCCTAAAAGAAATCCACCAGCAAATCCAGTAGCTGTTGTGGCATTATCTTGAAATATTTGTTTGATCTGAAAACGTTTTCAATTTGAGAATATGGTGGTCGGAAGCGGTTAGTGAATCTTATCAACCCATGACCCCATGTTAGTAATATAATGATCTAATGTCTTACCTTATCCATCCATCTGGGGGCTTCACCAGTTGCAACTTCCTCTACTTTATCAGCGGCTTTGTCAATTTGTTTTGTTACTTTGTTCCCTAAACAATGGTTTTTTTCTTTCATTTTTCGAACATTTTTATAGCTAAGAATCTTACAGTCAATCTTGATCCATCCCTGTTCATTTGCAATTTCGAGAAAAATGATACCTCCGCCGATAAGAAATGCTGCAGTTTTACCAATTTTCATTGTTGAGTATCCAGTAGCCCTTCAAAAAAAAATATATTGTTTTCTGGAAACGTTTCAAAGTTCACCACTATATTTGAAGCATACCATCCCGAGAGCGATCCAATTACAATTTGCTTAGTTGCAGACTTTTTACTGATGTCACCCAGAAATTTTTCGAGATATGATCCAGTAGCTGACATTTTTTCGATGATCTTATTTTCGACTTCTTTTTTACCCTTGGCTGATGTCATCTAAGCCGTCTAGACGCTGGGAAACAGATAATTACATTATTGCTTCATTTGATACATTGAGATAAAATTAAACGAATAGGTAGACATATCCAGCTGAACAATTCAGAAACAATCTATTTTCGATTGATCACGTTTTCCTTTCTCCTTTTCTCGAAAGATGCAATTCATTTTTCATCAGTACGGGGTGAATAACCTTACTTTCTTCACTCAAATGTAGTGAGAAGATGGCGTTTTGTTGGCGCTCTCTCCGACAACTTCTCAACTCTTGTTTTTCACATGTGGTCAACAAGAGTTTTTTTTTTTAAATTGTGAAGCAAATTGATGTGTTTGTTTCATGGATTCAAGCCACGCACGGATGAAAAGTTATGTGATCACTTATTATCGGAATGTCCTATTTCCTAGCCATTTGTGTCAACAGGGCTTTAGCTATGGGGGGCTATAGACTGTTATGATCAGAGCGAGAAAACCGAAGACCAGTTATTATAACTTGTCTTGGGGTACTTGTCAAAGTATTTGTTTCTCTTTCAACGTGGTACGTTGAGAGCGATAGGACGGAAGACCAGTTTATTTTAACTTGCCTTGGGGTACTTGTCAAAATATCTTCTTCTCTTTCATCATAACACTCTATAGACTGTTATGATGAGAGAGAAGGAAATAAAATTTAGACCAGTTATTTTTACTTGCCTTGATATGTCAAAAATTTATATGAAAATATGCAATGACAATGACAAGTTACAATGAACTGGTCTTCGGAACACTTGCTCTGAACATAACAGTATATTGAACAGTGGAATCGAAACTATCCTCGGTGGCACCATTCAAAATAATAGCTATTTTCATAATAAGGTAGTAAATGGGATTGTTTTGCGCACTAGATGTGCCGATACGAGCGAAGCGAGTTCGCCAACACATCGTGTGCACAAAACCCCCATTTACTACCGTGTTAGGAACAAGGTTTTATCTCCTGTAATGTCATAATCGCCATAAAAAACAAATTTTAAAAATCAAACTGAAACATGACACCGTCACTCATTCATATTCCCCACGAATAAAACACACTATCAAGAATTTGTCAATTTTCAGTGAATAAATGAGAAATTATCGAAGTTTTCCGTGAATAAATGTGAAATTATCGAAGTTAGCCGTGCGCAAATGACCATTTATCGAAATTTTCAGTTAATAAACGTACGTTCTGAGAATGACGTGTTTAAATCTAGCCCATTTTGATTCTAAAAGTGACCCTCAAATTGTGAATATTATGACATTACAGGAGATAAAATAATTTTATCACACATACAATTAACTTTAAGTCACTTTGGCTGGAATCATTTTATATGATCAGCTTGGTCCTTACAATTGAATACTGGCCATCTACCTAGTCAATGCAATGAGTTGTAAATTGAATCTTTAAGAACGTTTCAGTAGAACTATGTAATTTTACAATGACTAAACTCGAATTGGTGTAAACAACACCTAACAATTATTTTCCTGTTTAACTTCAATAACTTCATGAAATTGTCACAAAATCAAATTTCGGCGTAAAATAAATAAACTTCGTCTATGTAAGTTACTAATATGACTTATTATATGACGTATTTTTGAATGAATCACATGCTCTGCAGTTTATGATGTCAGATGGTATCAGATTTTAACAAAACAAATATTAATAAATCGCAGTTACGTTGAACATTGACATAAAATTAGAAGCAACAGAAAATTTTTAAATTTGCGTATCATTTTTATGAGCCTTTTTCTTATTAGCTTAAGCTTATGTAAGACCATTACGAATGATATCATTCCCAATTTTATCTAAAAAGAAAAATTAAATTTGCAAGAGAAAATACAAAAAAAGTTAAAATAGTTCTCGTGATTAAAATATATACTGTAAAGTAAACATGAGAAGAACAAATGCAAACAATTTATTGTATTTTTCGCTATACATTGGACAAAATATCGATTGACCAACGTGATGTTCTGCTGAGGGAAGAAGCAATAATTTTCTGTCGGTACAAAAAACAGACAAACTTACATAATTAATCACTTTAATGGTTTTATAAAATCGAAATCAACACAAATTTTGTCCGTAAAAATATAATACTTAAGTCGTTTACTTTGTATTGCGACAAGATTATTAAATATTTCAAGGTTTGTTTTCAGCTGTTAAGATGTCAAAGTGTTTCTTTTTCATGTGACAGCATTTTTTCAAATTAATCTACTACATTTGCATGAATCTTCTACGTTTCATCATTTTTGGTTGTCATCAGTCAAAAAACCCTGAGGGTAAAAGTGATGCAAGTCCTTGTGTCTACTTACAAAATATATGATATCGCTGAGGGTGACGCATTCTGAGTCTGTACGCAAATGTTTTATCAACAAAAAATTGACCCAAAAAAACTTAAGAAAGAAAATTTTACAAAAAAATTGCGTCACAAGTGGCAGATGTTGAGGAAACTACTGTTAGGAAAATAGGTAAGATTGGGAAAAATATTTCCTGAATCATCTGCCACTTTGTGACGTATTTTTTTTTTGTAAAATTTTCTTTCTTAAATTTTTTGGGTCAATTTTTGTTGATCTTTACTAACGAGCGGGCATGATATAAAAAAGCGTTGAAAACCGTACTTTTCATGTTTCAAACACTACTTTCGACGCCTTCAGCATGTAAAATCCATTACAAAACTCGAATTAAAAATGAAAAGTCTCGTTTTCGTGTATTTATTGACCTTGGCTACGCCTCGGGTAAACAAAATTCACACGAAAACTCTGTTTTTCATCTTCTCATCGCTAGTCATGTAATAGTCACTTCGTTCGGGCTACAACTCGCGAAATTGCCTAAAATCAATCGTCCAAAACAGATACACAAAAAAATTTCATGTAAGGGGTCGAAAACCAGAGAAAAATCTCAAAACTCCCTCATTTTCGGCCCCGACACATGAAATAGTTATTTACGTCACAAGGACATTTCAGTTTCGCGTGACGTATTAAGTTTTTCATGCTAAGAGAGCCAAAAGTAAAAAACAGTAATTGAAATTTTTACTCTCGTCTCTTTTAGGAAGCATGAAAATGACTATTGAATGATTAGTCCAGTCCCTTGGGTTAGAAAAAGTGGCCCGATCGCTTAAGGTTCTCATGTGATTGAGCATGAAAAACAGTGTAACTTTTTTTTCTTCTGGCAAATCGCTTTTTTGGACGTAAAAAACGTGCTAGCAACGTTCAAGTGTGCATCGTGTGCATGCTTTGTTATTAAAATGGTTGTCGAGTGGTTCCTTTGCTTGTGTTGATGTGGCTTAGTCTCATTTCGGTTTTCAAGCGCAAAAAACGTCGTTTTTGACTCTTGATGACAGTGGAATTTTTCGGTACACGTCGTAGCGTGGTACTGCTCGGCTTCGTCTCGCTAGAACAAGCTTACGACAAGTACCGAAAAGTTTATGCTTCGATCGTAATTGCTGTGAAAAAATATGTCGAATTGTGATCCTAAGGCACCATATAAGATTATCGATACATGAGACGGAAAATCGAGGATTCCCGAGATTGACGCTCATGTATCGTTTTGTATCAATAATTACCGTTTTATCATCCTAGATAAATAAATGTGACAGCATAATATGGTCCGAATATGATGAAAATTCTTTCTTATTCTGCAACAGCGCTGCTAGTTTAGGAGCCATGGAACATCGTGTGTCCAAAGATATGTTTGGCATCTGAAAGCGGTTCTCTGTAGATTTCGACTCTCAGATGAAGAATAATTCGGGTGCCAGACTGAAAGATGGGTCAATTTTGAGAAATGGCTGCTCCCATCTCAAAATCCGCGTTTTTTCATACATTTTTACATATATAGCGAGAATCAATAAAGATAGAGAAAACTTTCTTCTAAAAAGTTATAGAGAATTGAACAAAAATGTCCAAAGAAGCTATTGTGTAGAAAATACAGGGTGGACCGAAAAATTGTGTAAACCCGAGAATTTGTGTTTGTTCGGAAAGTGCTATAGTTTCCCATCAACTTTATTTACATTTTTCACGTTTTATCTAATTTTCACCAATTTAGCCGGCTTCTTTGTCACAAATATACCTTTTATCCCTAATTTAATTATTGACAGTGTCGAAATTCGAAATTGAAGAAAAGTAGTTGAGAGTAATGATGAATAAGCAAAAAATTGTTCTACGGTAGGCCTCTAAAATGCACAGATTTTTTTATCAAATTAATTGTATTTACAAAGTACGACCCTAACTCGACCCAATTTTGTCAGCTGCCTAAAATGTGCCGGAGGCCGTTTCCAGTCTAGATGAAAATAAGTATGTATAAGGTGTTCTGCAACAAGAACTACATGGGTATCGACGATTCTGATTCGGTAAAAAGAAGAGAACACAGATCACCCGAAAAAACATAAAGAAAACAACACAATCTAATCTGCAATTAAAGCGTTTATTATTCGAGCGTTTGTTATTTGACTCCGAGTAGACTACAATCATTTTCCTTTTCCCCGTTCAGCGCGTCCGCAGGATTCAAACGAAGAAATCGCATTATCGAAATTACAGTTTGGATCTGCCAGATCACTTAGACATGGTGTCGCATCTGTCAACAAATATCGTGTTCCGAAGCAATTATGATTTCTATATGCCAAAACGCAGTTGGGTTCATTATTGAGATGATTTGCCGAACTGAATGAAATCGACGAGATTTTATCGTTAAGATTTGTGGGAACACTTATACATCCCCTTTTAAACACATCAAATGTAGCTGATGTTCCAGCAAAATTTGCTTCATCGAATATTGTAATTCGCGTATCGCCTCTCCTCTGAAGTCCAAGATCACCATGTGCCGTAGATCTAGACGTCATGGTTAGTGTAACGATCAAAATTGTTAAAGTTGTTATCAAAGACCGCATTTTTTGCCTATTTGATGATAGAAATAAGTAAATTGGTAAACGCTAAGATGTTTTGACTTTGTTTTGTGAGAGTGAATTGCTCTTTTATATAAAGAAACGAGCCGTCAGAACAGTCGGATCGTTTGCTGCGACTGAGCCCCGTACGAACCCGTACATCTATTGCGCACGTGACCCTAGTTCGTCCGTCGCCCTACTCTTGCCGTAAGTCCACTGCGCCCGTAAACGTCGGTAAAGTAAAATTCTTATGAAATTTGTACGTCTTAAAAATTGCGCATAGCGCAATTACGAAGCCCCGTACGATGTTCCTTTCAAACGTAACTCAAATTTAAAATTGACCTAAAATTTCCTAAGTCTTATATTAACCTATATTTACCTGTAAATAAACAATTTACTGATAAATATGCTAGTATATAGCTCAAAATAACTATCTCTACCGTGATATAGGTCAATATAGCTATATATATTTATATATATATCCATATTTGGGATCCTTGAAACAACCAACACACGTAACTATTCACTTCCCACTGATCAGTGACTTTGTAAGTACCATTTTCACCGATTTATATTGTTTTTACAAAAATCCACAATGGCGGCCGACGGCCATTTTGTTAGGAGGTGGAAAGTAGTACGGCTGCTTTACATTCGTTAGTACCTTTCAAACAAAAAAAAATCATGAAATTCGGTCAAAGTTTACTCGAGATATTAATAAAAAACCTTCACTGTACGGCCGAGTAGCCGGATATGAGCTCACTCCAAGGGACCTAGCTCATGCTCCGGTCAACCTAATTTCATAAACTTTTTTTTCCCTGATTGGTACGGTCAATGCCTATCTAATAAAGCAAAATCTATCAAAATCCGTTAAAATTTGGCCAATCAACCTACAATCAAAAACGGCTTTCCGCCCTGTACCTAGTTCACACCAAGGGGTCTAACTCACGAGTCGGTCATCCAATTTCCATAAACTTTTTTTTTGTCGATAGGTATTGTAAATACCTTTCATTTGATGTATCACTTACCAGTGTTGCCGTTAAATAGCCAGAGAAATCTTTGGAAAACGTTAAGGCACTTATGGGGCCCCAGCTCGGGAGCGGTCGACCCAAAATCGCCCATCTTCGAACTTAGCCTCACAATTTCCACTACCTTTCAGGAAAAAAAAAATTGAAATAAGATTTGATTTACTCAAGATATCGACGTGACAGACGGACAGACGGACAGACAAAATTTTTATTGCGGATTCGTCATCTATGAACATAGGCAAACACTTTGCCCTTACCGCCTGCTTCGAATTCCATCAATTACACACGGCACCGTAATCCTATAAGCCCCTTCGTACTTCGTACGGGGCTAAGAACCAGCGCAATAAACTGGGTCACAATTGGATTACGCAAAACGTTTACATAAATAATAAGTAATCAATCAGAATTAAAAGTTTGAGGTCAGCACTGTAACAGATGTTAAAATCATGTCAATAACGAAGCTTGTCCTTCTCAGTTTTGCTCAATATTTGTTTTGCAAACCTACAGTGCCTGACACTGGCTACCAAAAAGAGGAAACAACCGTAAAATTCGAAAAACTAGGGATAAAAAGATGAAAAGTAGAGTTTTTGTGTGAATTTTGTTGATCGGAGGCGAAGCCGAGGTCAATAATCACACGAAAACGAGACTTTTCATTTTTATCACGGGTTATGTAATGGATTTTACATGCTGAGGGCGTCGAAAGTAGTGCTTGTAACATGAAAAGTACGGTTTTCGACGCATGTAGTAAGTAATACAGTGAACAATAAAAGTTTGGAAACATATAAGAATTTGAACAAAAGAACAACAGACGTGAATACAATAGAACAATAGACATTGTATAAACCTGCTTCTATTGTTCTAGTATCTTCTTATCTATTGTTCTTTTGTTTACATTGCTCTTATATGTTTCCAAACTTTTTAGGCTCACTGTAGTTATTTACGTATCGATTGAGTAGGCCGAAAGAGTTACGTATTAAGTTTTGTATGCTTGCTATGAGGACCGAAAGTAAAGCTGTCAATTCGCTTGCGCTTTCGCCCCTTTAATTGACATTTCTTTACTTTCGGTCCTCTTAGCAAGCATACAAAACTTAATACGTAACTCTTTCGGCCTACTCAATCGATACGTAAATAACTATTGTAGTATTGTATGCTTGTATGCTTGCTAAGAGGACCGAAAGTAAAGAAATGTCAATTCAATTGCCCGCGAATTGACAGCTTTACTTTCGGTCCTCTTAGCATGCATACAATAGTTATTTGTGTATCTGTTTTGGACGATTGTTTTAAGGCAATTTCGCGAGTTGTAGCCCGAACGAAGTGAGGGCTACATGCGAAAGTGCCTAAAATCAATCGTCCAAAACAGATACTCAAAAAATTTTTCATGTAAGGGGTCGAAAACCCGAGAAAAATCTCGAAATTCCCCCATTTTCGGCCCCGACACATGAAAATAGTATTTTCATATCCACAAGACATTTAGTAAAGGGCATAGCAGTGGTGGGTTATGTCGAATAAAAAAACATTACAGAATTCAGTTTAACTGATTACTTAGTACGAATTTTAATTGATTATACTTTTTGTACAATAAAACAATTTATGGATTTATGTTTTCTTAAGAGCTTTAGTATATTGGGTTATAGAGTTTCTCTTTATATTTTAAATGTGAGTGACATTAGTGAAAATTTTGACTAACTAAATAAATTAGACTATTCAATTTGTATTGATCCAATATGATATACGACGTGATACAATACATGATTTTCATTACTTTACAATTTTATTTTTTTGAAAACATTTATCATTATTTCTGTTTGCAAATTAAAATGATTTTTTCATTAATGTTTCCGTTTTAAAGATGGTGTAAATATAAGTAGTACAACATATGGCGAGTCCTCGTTTTCAGGCTGATTTTTTCAAGTTTTCGGTCTGAGCAATGTGATGCTAGGTGGTCCAAAATACTTTTTCATACCTAGGACCCGAAAAGTCGCACTTTTTCTCCGTCAAATATGAAAAACACTATTCGTACCACGGACTAAAAGTCTTTTTTAGCGTGTTTCATTCCAGACCTCACTGTCGGCTCTGTTTGGAAACCTGTCACCCACTAAAAAAGACTTTTAGTCCTAGGTACGAAATGTACTATTTGGTTGATTTCTTAGGCTCCACCTAGCGATTTTGAAAGCAGATTGTTTTAACAAAAATTGAAGAATGTTTGCTTGTTGTGTCAGCGCAGATAGAGAAAAGAAAAATGTTTCAAAAATCAGGCTTCTGTTTCTATTATGGAATTCTAAAATGACATTCTAATCCATCGAAAGTAAAACATTAAAGAAAATCCGGTTTTTTATGTTTTACCAAAATTTTGAGTAGCCCGACATCACAGGATGAAGGGGCACCGGTACTTAGCTAAAATTGTAGCCTACATTTGGGTGCCTCATATTTCATTTTTGATAATATCTTTCCACCAGAATCCTTTTTCAAAAATGTACGACCGCAATTCCGACCACGAATGTGTTGCTTTCAACAGAAAATGCATTTGGTTGTTGTCGTTTGACCAGCTCTGAGATAAGTGAGCAGTTTAACGAAATTTTCATAAACTGCTCACGTTTCTCAGAGCCGGTCAAATTACTTCAACCAAATGTATTTTCTGTTGAAAGCTACCACATTCGTGGTCGGAATTGCGGTCGTACATTTTTGAAAAAGGATTCTGGTGGAAAGATATCATCAAAAGTAAACTAAAATCCAGTATTTAAAAATCGCCCTAATGTATCCTTTACCGATGCCTCTGAATATGGCATTTGGCATTGCCAGACCTTGTACAATAGCCAGTATGATGAGTACTGTATCATTTGGAAGCTTTTGCCATATAGAATGCGATGCGAGTCGTTTGCAAATATTTTGACACAAATTTATCGCTCAGAGTTCGTTCAAAGATCTCGGTCATTCAAGCAAATTTCCAGCAAACCTGATTTTTTCTAAGATGCTTTAATGGAAAAAGTTAGAGACTGGTCTTAAGTTGTATAGCTACAGGCAGCCTCTATTAATTGCAGCTAGATTCACAACTCGCTTCGTTACGAGTCAAAGGCCTTTCAGAATCAATAGGGAACCCAAGAAAGGAAGTGCAAAAGATTTTTCAAACAAATTTAGACCATCCTAACGTGCTGCATTGTGTGCATCGATTAGTAATCGACGATTACTGAAATTTTATGTGATTTATGCGTCGTCGATTTATTCGACAAAATTAAGTTAATTGTCTTGAGGGTGTATGTCTCTGTGTGCATAGAAACAATTCACAATGAGCCTTCAAAAGCAAAATAAACTCTTCAGGGCTGATTTAAAAAATTGAAAATGAAAGATGTGAAACAAAATTACCAATGGTTTATTACACAGCTATTGCACTCAGTCTTTATTGCACTGAAATACTTTTTGCAATGTTGGATAATAAAAGTAAAATTACACTTAAGTTGCACATGTACACTGTACAAAACTAAACTTACGACAATATTGAAGCTCTTCGACTTCAGCTTAAATTTCTTAAAAAATTATGATTCTGGTCCTCTGACGAAGAAAATGTGGTCTAAACAAATTAAGGGAAAAAAAAATGCTGCTAACACATTCAGAGGATGTGTGTATGTGTATGTACGAATCCTACTTTATTTATAGGCTTATTTATTGAACTACGCACCCACTTATCTTTTTCGTAGCCTGAGCGACATGTGATGATCCGACTTACCGCCGTCATATGTTTCCTTTTTGGAACCATCGTCAACTTTTCCACCAAATGTTAACTGCTGATTCGAATCAGACGCCGTTTTTCGTTTTATGTTTTTTTCATTAGCCTTTGCCACTCGTGTACTGCTTAATGAACGTTTACCACGCTTTACGCTGTTGGTCTTTTCGATACGCGTTTTATTAGTCGCAACGTCCAGATCTAGATTAACACTATCATCACAAGCATCCGAAGTCAAAACAGCATCCCAAAGATAATGACGATTATCGTCCGAACCGATTTGTTGGTCTAAATTCTCTTTTATCTTTTGGGTTTGAATTGGCGACAAACCATCGGACATTTGACAAATTACATTTCCACTGCCCTTTAATGCGGGACGTTCCAGGTACATACGAGTTCGTGTTATTGCAGATTCAGCACTTGTTGTTGTTGATGTGGGTGTTGTGACATTCGAGTTGGTCTTTTTCTCGCCACCATGGTGACAATCAATGCGACTACTTCGTCGCAGCAAAAAACTAGACTTAGTATCGTCCTTAGTAGAGTGTTTTGGTGCAGTATTATTGTTGTTAATTTTGTTAGCGTTACTTAATTGTTGAGAAGCGGGAACTTCCTTCACTTTTCTTATTTGCATCGCCATTCTAAAATAGTTTTGGACAGGAAATGAAAAAATATTCAAATGACTTTTAATGTAACATATTGATGATTTGGCATTGTGACTCTAGCTCCAAGCATGAACACTCAAGCGTGTGTGTTATAATTCACAAAAAGAAAATATGACTCCTGTATGCATGAAAGAAACACAGGATCTACTATGATTTCAGTAGACTCCAAATTTGTTCTCTGTGAGTGCTTCAGAGCTAGAGGGCTATGCCTTGACGATAGAATTGATTAGATGAGTTCTTATAACTATGCTGATGAACATATTTCATTATACCCACACCCAGCACATTCATAGTAAGTTTGTGTAAGCTAGAAGCTGTAAACGAAAAGTATATGCCCATCTTATATCTACAATTTATTTAAAGCTTCTAACCTAGTATTACTAAACAACCACTATTTGTATATACATTGTATACGGACGACAATGATCAAGTATGAGTAACTCTGACAACCAGATTGCTATTATAAATCGATGCAACTTGTTTTTTCTCTCGTCCTCTTATGAACTGAGAGATTTTGAGGCGATATTGCTGATGTGGGGTGGGGACAAGAATTTATAATTGGTTTTGACTCATTTGGCGCAGACTTAAAGACAGTTATAAAGTAACTATCCAACGCCAAGTTGATTATTTGACTTACGTCAGCTTCGGTGCTAACGATCTCCAAAATCTCCAAAATAAAATTAAACAATGAAATGAACCCGTGAATCGTATACCTCTCACAGGATATTTTTTTCTACAAATTTAACATCCCAGAGTTGGAGAAAACATTTTCGAAGCAAAAATGATGTAAATATAAAAGCTTGAAATTAACGGACAATTGTTAGTGTGATGACACAAGCGACTATTAATTTTTTTTAAAGCAAAGAATAGTAGTGAATTTGACGAGCAATGGATGCACAAAGATTATTGCCTACCAAGAAGATTGCTTCACATTTCAAGAAAATGATTTCAAAATCTTTTTTATTACTACCAACTACAAACTCCAAACACTTTTTGCTCATGGCTGCTTGTGTACATTGCGGGATGATAGAGCATCAGCAGCTCTATAAAAAACGCATGCCAACCAAAAATAAAAAAGAATAAAACATAGATTAATCGCAAACAAAATTTTAACTTTTCGAATTTCATAAACAGGAAAGTAGAAAACAGAAATTCGAACAATGTCTAACACAGAGGAAAATATGATATGTGAACGAAACTACACTCCTAACAAACCAGGGTGCATTAAATTTGCTGATAAACCTTTTAATTCTACGTCAATTTTAGTAAATCTTTTACAAAAATCCATGCTGGATTGTCGAGGTGAAGAAATTTACGGCCTGTTTGCTGGCAAAAGTTTCAGCACAACTTTTACTACTACTAATGTATGAATTTGTGTCAACACAAACTTTTTTTGTGCCAGACTTGGGAAATCACAAAAATTATTTGTGTCAAATAAAGATAGAAATCAATCAACATGTGTCAATGAAAACTAGGACCAGAACACGTTTTCAATGTCTCGTTTGTGTTATCCCTAAGAGTTTTAGAAATTATTGAAAATGAGTTCAATCAATTTCTGCTATGATCTCCAAGAGAAAATAAGATAACCAAATTAACAAATTATCACATTTTCGTTTTCGACATAGATCCACAAATTCGACAGTCTTTATATTTAATGGTTTTTTGGTTTTTATCCCAGTAAAGTGTTCGTTATATGTGTGCGACAAAACTTTCGACTGGGAAAAAATTCAAAAATGTAATTCAATATAACAGCTGTCAGAACCTGTGGGACGAGAAATAGCAGATCCTACAAAAAACAAAAATGTGATAATTTCTAATTTTTTATAATTGTAGCAAATAAAGATACAAAATTTTGCTCTACTTTTTCTAGTAGCAACTGCCTTTAAGATAAAATACATCTGTTAATTGAGAAAAATGTCCTTCTTGCCATCCCCAACGTATAATCAACATTTAGACTCGACAAGTTAATATACATAAACTGCATCCCGCTTTTTACGATGAAAAGCGGTGAACGTTTTTCTCACTAAGTTCGAAGTAATAAACATTTCGAATCTAATGTTCGATTAGCGTAGGCGTTTTAGGTAGATAGCTTTCAAGTCTAAATGTTGATTATTATAAGTTGGGGATAGTTAGTATAAACTACTTAACATTAGGGGAATTCCGTTCATTTTATTTATACTGAGTATATCGGTTATATTCTGAGTATATTCCGTATATCGAGAATAAGTCGCACGTGTTTGACAACAGCCACATGTAGAAAAATGAAATTTTTTACGCGATGGATTTCGATCAAACAACATGCCAGTGTGTAGCTTGTGATCATAGAGATGTGCGGGCCGACCTATTTTCAAAACCCGACCCAGCCCGGCCCAGACTAATTTTTAATGCCCGAGCCCGACCCGACCCGAGAATTTTGTAGTAAAACCCGGCCTGGCCCGACTCGGCCCGTATCTTTTTTATTGAACGAAAAAACCTAAAATTGGCGCGCCTAATAAGTGGAAATCGTTTGGTTACCTATCGTTATAAGAATGTAGTCTCACAAATCTATCGAAAACTTCAAAGGAAGCTTACTGTATTGCAATTTTTATTTACATTTTTCTTTAAGTTTTCACATTTTTTTTAAAGTCGACCTAATTCGGGCCAGCCCGAATCTTTGTTTTTGAAGCCCGAGCCCGACTAATTTTTGAAACCCGGACCCAAGCCCGGTCGGGCCTGGCTGGGCCGGGTCGGGTAGGTGAATTTCGGGCGGCCCGCACATCTCTATTGTGATAAGACTTTGGAAAATGTTTGTTTTTGTATGTGATTGGCACATGATTTCAGAGTCTTATCGCTCAGCCGATATTAGTCCGATTGAAAAACTAATTACCTTGCCAGACTCCGGAGATCATAAGCAACACACTGACATTTTGTTTGATCGAAATCCATCGCGTAAAAAATTTCATTTTTCTACATGTGGCTGTTGTCAAACACGTGCGACTTATACTCGATATACGGAATATACGAAGATATACTCAGAATATACGCGATATACTCAGAATACACGCGATATACTCAGAATATACGCGATATACTCAGAATATACGCGATATACTCAGAATATACGCGATATACTCAGAATATACGCGATATACTCAGAATATACGCGATATACTCAGTATAAATAAAATGAACGGAATTCCCCTATTAAGGTGCTTTCAGTCTAAAAAAAAATTCATCCGTTTAGAAGAAAAGTTCATCCGTTTACAACAAATGTTCATCCGTTTACGTAAACTCCGCCTACATTCTATTGTTTGAACACATCTGTCAAGTACACGGATGAACTAAACGGACGACTGTGAATTGGGCTTTAGATTTGAAACATTTATTACTTCGAACTTACACAGTTTCGACGTTCCAAACTTTTCTCAATTAACATTTGTATTTTATATCTTAAAGGCAGTTGCCACTAGAAAAAGTAGAGCAAAAATTTTTACCCTAATTTTCTGTGTGGAAATACAGCAGAAATTTATTTTACTCATTTTCAGCGATTTTAACTAATTTTCTATGTTTTGTGGCTTGAGGAAAATCCACACAAATAATATTTTCACACAAAAAATTTACAAATTTCCAGACACAAATAATTTTTGTGATTTCTTCAGTTTTACATACGGACACGAGACACAAAAAAAATTGTGTTGACACAAATTCATACATTAGTATTAGTAAACGTTTTGCTGAAACTTTTGCCAGCAAAAAGGCCGTAAGAAAATTTCTTCATTTTTTATTCGATCATCTTAGACCAGTATATAAGTACTAAAGTACACCGATCGTCACATGTGTATTGTGTACCGAAAACGAAATAAACAAAACCAAATTGGAAAATAATACTGTGACAGTAATTTTGTTTCTATTACAATTGTTTTAAGATGCAGAATAAGTTAGTATAGTTCAAGGTTTCAAGTCTTTTTTTCTGAGATAAAATTCAACAAATGTTGGGAGTAAGCTTAAACGCGGAAAGTATACATTTCCTAGAAAACATTATTAGGATTTCATTCGACAACGATCAACAAATTAATAATCTTTCGAATTGCTTGCAAATGTCCTTCTACATTACCTTTTGTTGTACGCAGTTATTCGATTCACTCGGGTCGAAATTGTTGTTGTTTTCTCATCATTGTCCGTTGCGTCAAGAAGGGCAACCAAAGGCAAAGGTTTTGTTGGCGATTGAGCCACACTTGGCATCAATTTTGTTTTATTTCGAAACGGCTGTGATTTCGCCCGAGTATGTCTGTAGAAAGGGTCGTTCCTAATAAAAAAGTGGTTTTTTGGTTCAAAACGACATTCAACAATCAGCGGGACGAGCGAGCATACAAATTGTCGCATTTTTAGCCCCGTACGAAGTACTGGGGGCTTATAAGATTAATATGCCGTTTGTAACACGTCGAATTGGAAGCAGACAGTAAGGGCAAAGCTTTTGGTTATGTTCATAGATGACGAATCCGCAATAAAAAAAATGTCCGTCCGTCCGTCCGTCCGTCCGTCCGTCCGTGACCCCTCTAGCTTGAGCAAATCACAACCTTTTTTCAAAATTCTTTTTTTCCCCGATTGGTATCGACAAAAGTAAGGTCAAGTTCGAAAATGGGCATGGTAGGGTCGGCCCTTCCAGAGCTAGGGCCCTATAGGTGTTTTTCAGTCTTTCGACGATATCTACCGAAATACGCACGTAATAGCTGCTTGTGATATATCAAATGAAAGGTATTGACGAGTAGAACAAAGTTGCTGAACATTGTTTTTGTGTAGGATGCAACGCGAGCTTGTTGGGAGGGCTCAAAGGTCGTTACTCGGCCCTAAGTGTTTTTTCCACATAAATCGAGTAAATCTCACCCGATTTTGCCAGATTTAGTTTTTTATGGAAGGTAATTGAATACCGAAAAGAACGTGGCGAAAAAAGTTTCAAATTTGGGCCCTTGGACTAAGGCCGCTACTCGGCCCTAAGTGTTTTTTGCACATAAATCGAGTAAATCTCATCCGATTTTGCTAGATTTTGTTTTATTTGAGAGATAATTGAATACCGAATAGAATGATGGCAAAAAAAGTTTCAAATTTGGGCCCTTGGACTAAGGCCGCTACTCGGCCCTAAGTGTTTTTTGCACATAAATCGAGTAAATCTCATCCGATTTTGCTAGATTTAGTTTTTTATGGAAGGTAATTGAATACCGAAAAGAACGTGGCGAAAGAAGTTTAAAATTTGGGCCCTTGGACTAAGGCCGCTACTCGGCCCTAAGTGTTTTTTGCACATAAATCGAGTAAATCTCATCCGATTTTGCTAGATTTAGTTTTTTATGGAAGGTAATTGAATACCGAAAAGAACGTGGCGAAAAATTTTTCAAATTTGGGCCCTTGGACTAAGGCCGCTACTCGGCCCTAAGTGTTTTTTGCACATAAATCGAGTAAATCTCATCCGATTTTGCTAGTTTTTGTTTCATTTGAGAGATAATTGAATGCCGAATAGAATGATGGCAAAAAAAGTTTCAAATTTGCGCCCTTGGACTAAGGCCGCTACTCGGCCCTAAGTGCTTTTTGCACATAAATCGAGTAAATCTCAACCGATTTTGCTAGTTTTTGTTTTATTTGAGAGGTAATTGAACCCAATGGTAAGTTGGCAAAAAAATTTGGGTTTATAAAATAATGTCGTAAATTGTTGGTTTTATTTGAGAGGTACTTCGTACGGGCTTTCGTAATTGCGCTATGCGCAATTTTAAAAATGAACACTTTCAGTAAATTTGACCATGCCCAACTTGACTTGCATTTTGGTAACAGACGCATTAGAGGGTTGTAGACGTATTAGGGTTCCGGGCGTATTACGGCTACGGACGTATTATGGTTACGGACGAAATAGGATTACGGATCGTACGGGGCTAAGTCGCAGCAAACGCTCCGACTGTTCTGATGCCTTGTTTTTAGAAAGCTATGAGCTATATGTGTAATGCATGCAGACATAATTTGATAATGCCCAAATAAAATTAAGCAAATTGTCCGGGTCAGAAATACGTCACGAAGAATTACGATTCTTTTGGAATCCAAAATTGAATTGTTAGAAACGGCTTTAGTAATTACGACAGCAGATAAGCAAAGGAAATATATGAGAAACTTACAGTGACGTTGACAAGTTAACCGATCTGGAATGACGTCGTCGCATCGCCTTAATCTTATTCAATTGATCGCCCTGTGTTCCAATTGGCTCACCATTTTCTTCGCTCACAACATTAACACGTCTTATCCTATTATTCTCCTCGTCGCGACCAACCAATTTGATCGACTTTAAGTCGTTAGCTACTTCACTGGAAATATCCTCTTTTGCGTCAACGGTCGAACTGCTTCTATTTTCATCTCGGCAACATGATTTCAATGAGAGTCCACTCTCGGAGTTGCTCAACTGGTTTTTGTCTAGTGCGCAGACATTTGTCTGTTCGTGATGTAGCAGCAGCGCCGACAACACTTCACTGTTGTCGGTGATTGAACCATTACAATTTTTCATCGACGGCTTTGGAAGCATGTTATTTTGCTTCTTAGACGAATTTTTCGGTGCATCATCGTCGGTTAATTTCATATTATCCAGCCTGCGTGATGCCTTTTGAACCCGATCCTTAAGAACGCTGTTTCTCTTTAATACATGCAACGAATTGCGATTGACGGTGTTGTTGGCGTTCAGTTTCATTTTTTTAATGCTATAAATGCCGTAAGTGTGTACGGGAGTGTTGATGATATTTCGTTTTTTGCGATACTGTTCACCCTCGTCCCAGAGCCACATCTGTTTACTAAAACAACATACAAAGACAATTCGTTGATCCGTTGCTCGAATTAATAACAGAAAAATGTTTTACTCTTCAAGCCACTGTTGCTGATGTGCAATGACCGAACCGGGCCGACACAGTCGGAGCCAAGCGATAGCTTCAAGTGCACTAAATTTGTAATGCTTCATGATATACGCTCCAATTAATGTTCCAGTCCTGCCAAGTCCGGCTGAAGAATTTATTTATTTGTCTTTGATTTAATACAAGTCCGCTATGTGAAATTACATTTCTAATTAGCATTACCTTTGCAATGAACGGCCACAGCACCACCGGTCGTTTCACAGATGTTCAAAAATTGTTTTAAAATGTGATCAGTCGGTGTAGTTCCGTCAACAAAGTACAATTCTTTGTGGTCAAAGCCATGTTGCACAAATCGGTGTGCGTCGTACATTTTGACATTCAACCGGATGACCGTTGTTACATTATGAAGACGAAAATAGTCCAGATACTTTTCCGGTTCGTGGTAGATGTAACCGTTTTTCACCTTTTTCTCGTTGTGCGGTCCACAGAAGGCAAGAAATTTGTCCGGCAAAATCCAATTCAGATCCCCATTTTCGACCATTTCGTAGTAGCAATACTTTTTGTTGTCAAAGTCATCGAAGTTGAAGAAACCGGCTTTCATTCCTTTGTAAACGGCATTGAGACAATCCAGCAACGATATTTTGTACGTGGATGAAATGGACGAAGCATCACAGAATCGAATGTATGGCGGAATTTTTCCAACGGTCAACAGTCTATACACCTCATCTGGAGTACGATTCAAGTAGACGATCTGTGAATGTAGACGGACATCACTTAGTTAAGCGTTTGTTCGGCGTGAACTAGCTAATTTTACCGCAAAAGAACCGATTAAATAGGCTGCATTGAGTCGCTTCTCCTCGGTCGACGATGTGTAGTGAATAATTTTTTTCTTTGCGTGACTGCGATCGGCCAAAAATTCGTTTAACCTGTTACAGTAATAGTACAGCATACAAATGTCCAACGGTCCGAAGTCATGGAAGAAGTTTTCATAGTGGAATTCCTCATCAATGGTAAAGTAAAGAGTGTTCGATGTGTTGTGAGGTCGATAGTTGTTCTTGAACGTGACAAAATATAATCGGTCTACCGATGACAATTTATTAATTTAAATATAGAACAATCACAATTATGATCAATTTGCTTACTTCTCTGTATCTCTGAAGCCGCAGCCAAGTACTCATTTAGTTCGTCCATACGTAATGTTCACAGTTTTTCCAAAGTTTATTTCATTTTTTTCCTTCGCCTTAAAAAAGAAATAAATTTGGCTGTATTGTCTCTTCGTATCCGCGACGGACGATCCGTCTATCGAATTGTGATTATCGAGAGGGAGCTCACTTCGGAGTCAGTAAATCAAGTGAATCGCAAGCTGATCCAAGGTGGTGCAAATTTCATAAAAGCGACATTTTTGACTTTATTGCATGGCAGAGTAAATAAACCAGACAGAAGCAGTTCATTTAAGGGACCTAATACACTGTATGAAAATGAACTCAGGTCCATGTCTATCGTCAAATCAAGCTCTCATGCCTGGTTTATTTTACACTACCGTGTTTGCGATTTACTGGAGTGAGTGAGTCTCCCCTTGGTGAATAATCATTCTTTTCGTATTGCAAAATTTCATTCAAAAATAATCGGAAATTAAAGTGCTCAACTCATTACAATTAGCTGTTTGAACGACTGTTGTCATTAAAATGTATGTTCTTATCTAATCTGATAACGCAATGATCAATTCTATACAAACAAACGAAAAATCTAGTTTTTGAATAAGAAAAAACAATTGAAAGAACCGACATCGACACTGAAAATGAATTTTTAAAAAAATGATTCTGGCGTACATGAACAGTAGAAATAAAACTGGCGCTAAATTTTCGATTCAGCAAAGTATCGAAAATAAACACTAAAAATTGCGTTGTAAATTAGAAATCGATACGCGAAGACATCAATATTTGAATATGTAATTGAAAACTGTTTTAGAACTGGTAAAAAGACATATCACCTTTTTGATTTTGCATTGAAGAAAATTCTTAATTATAAAATCGATGAAATTTTTTTTATTAGACTAAAATAATTGTAACGGAGAGGCGATATTTTTCAGATAACAATTCAACATCTCAGCAAATACTCCCTGATCACCTACACCATGCATAATACATACATAAAATTGAAAAGGCGCTCAAACATTTATTTATTTTTTGTCTTCAATTATGGAATGTATATATATAGGCTAGCCACATCATTAAATGATCAAAATATTGAATTAATGTCAATTTATGTGGGAGTTGTGGAACATTTCTAGACAAATGAAAACTTTGCCATTTATTGTTATTTTTAACAGATAGAAGTAGAATTGCCGATTTAACGGAATAATTAAGTATTGCTCGAGTCATCAATGGTCATTTAAATGGGATTTGTGGAAAACTAAAAACAAACATTTTCCGCATTACTATAACTATGTAGCACAAATTCCGTCTTGAGTCTTGAAATTAAAATATTGCTCGTGCTCATTATAACACACATTTCAATATGATACCTCAATAATTTATCAATAATATTGAGTAAGTGATAAATTTTCCATATTTCTACAGCATAACTTTTCACTCAAACATTTAACAATTTCAATTTATTTTCTGCACAAAATCTGTTTATACTTTTTCGTTTAATAAAATGAACTGAAAAGAGTCAAAAGAGAAAGACAAAATGGTTGATGAAATGAATATACCAGAGACATGAGAGCATGCAAATGCTGTCACTATGAATTTATTTGAAAATGTTTGAGTGGAAACTTTCTTGCTGTAATTTTGCTGATATACGATGTGTTGTCAACCTCGGCTTCGCTTCGGGTTGGCAATTTTCACATCTATTTGGTAATTCTATTGTGAACCATGTTACACGCTACAATCTGTTCAGTTCGAATCACTTTATTTATTTTGAATTTTAATTTCGGCTGGAAAAATTTCGGCCACCTATCGAAAAACTAGGTCCCACCTTTTGTGTGGGTCAGGTCCCTTGACTGACAATTATTGCAATGTAATTTTGATCAGCTTATTTTTCATTCTTAAACTTCCTAAGCATCTTAAATCACTATCACCGATACAATAATTTAGTTTTTGATATGCTATAAACTAACTTCAATCTGTGATGAGCTGTCAAAGAGTAAACATCTCTGCCAAATCAAGGACATTCAGTCGATGATTGGCTCTCAAAGAGTAGACACCTCCGCCAAAACAATAGTATACTTCAGTCGATGATTGGCTGTCAAACAGTAAACATCTCTGCCAAAACAATGGTATACTTCAGTCGATGACTGGCTGTCAAAGAGTAAACATCTCTGCCAAAACAAGGACATACTTTAGTCGGTGATTGTCTGTCAAAGAGTAAACATCTCTGAAAAACAATGTTATACTTCAGTCGATGATTGGCTGTCAGAGAGTAAACATCTCTGCCAAAACAAGGACATACTTTAGTCGATGATTGGCTGTCAAAGAGTAAACATCTCTGCCAAAACAAGGACATACTTTAGTCGGTGATTGTCTGTCAAAGAGTAAACATCTCTGAAAAACAATGTTATACTTCAGTCGATGATTGGCTGTCAGAGAGTAAACATCTCTGCCAAAACAAGGACATACTTTAGTCGATGATTGGCTGTCAAAGAGTAAACATCTCTGCCAAAACAAGGACATACTTCAGTCGATGATTGTCTGTCAAAGAGTAAACATCTCTGCCAAAACAATGGTATACTTCAGTCGATGACTGGCTGTCAAAGAGTAAACATCTCTGCCAAAACAAGGACATACTTTAGTCGGTGATTGTCTGTCAAAGAGTAAACATCTCTGAAAAACAATGTTATACTTCAGTCGATGATTGGCTGTCAGAGAGTAAACATCTCTGCCAAAACAAGGACATACTTTAGTCGATGATTGGCTGTCAAAGAGTAAACATCTCTGCCAAAACAAGGACATACTTCAGTCGATGATTGTCTGTCAAAGAGTAAACATCTCTGCCAAAACAATGGTATACTTCAGTCGATGATTGGCTGTCAAAGAGAAAACAACTCTGCCAAAACAAGGACATACTTTAGTCGGTGATTGTCTGTCAAAGAGTAAACATCTCTGCCAAAACAATGGTATACTTCAGTCGATGATTGGCTGTCAAAGAGTAAACATCTCTGAAAAACAATGGTTTATTTCAGTCGATGATTGGCTGTCAAAGAGTATACATCTCTGCCAAAACAAGGACATACTTCAGTCGATGATTGTCTGTCAAAGAGTAAACATCTCTGAAAAACAATGGTTTATTTCAGTCGATGATTGGCTGTCAAAGAGTAAACATCTCTGCCAAAACAAGGACATACTTTAGTCGGTGATCAGCTGTGAAAGAGTAAACATCTCTGCCAAAACAAGGACATACTTTAGTCGATGATTGGCTGTCAAAGAGTAAACATCTCTGCCAAAACAAGGACATACTTTAGTCGATGATTGGCTGTCAAAGAGAAAACATCTTTGTCAAAACAATGTTATACTTCAGTCGATGATTGGCTGTCAAAGAGTAAACATCTCTGCCAAAACAATGGTATACTTCAGTCGATGATTGGCTGTCAAAGAGTAAACATCTCTGCCAAAACAATGGTATACTTCAGTCGATGATTGGCTGTCAAAGAGTAAACATCTCTGCCAAAACAAGGACATACTTTAGTCGGTGATCAGCTGTCAAAGAGTAAACATCTCTGCCAAAACAAGGACATACTTCAGTCGATGATTGTCTGTTAAAGAGTAAACATCTCTGCCAAAACAATGGTATACTTCAGTCGATGACTGGCTGTCAAAGAGTAAACATCTCTGCCAAAACAAGGACATACTTTAGTCGATAATTGGCTGTCAAAGAGAAAACATCTCTGTCAAAACAATGTTATACTTCAGTCGATGATTGGCTGTCAAAGAGTAAACATCTCTGAAAACAAGGACATACTTAAGTCGATGATTGGCTGTCAAAGAGTAAACATCTCTGCCAAAACAAGGACATACTTTAGTCGATGATTTTCTGTCAAAGAGTAAACATCTCTGCCGAAACAAGGACATACTTTAGTCGGTGATCAGCTGTCAAAGAGTAAACCAATCAAAGCAAAGTACTGCTGTTTTTGTTATCCGGAGAGCCACTCATGTATAATAAGGATACAGAAGAGAATTGTTGCACTGTGTGGTATGTTTGGTTGTGCTGATATTGTTTGCTATGCTAGTTGATATGTGTTGTGTGTATACTTATATTGCGCTCTAGGTTTTAATGTTGGTCGCTTGAATGACAGCAATATCTAGTAATGCGGCTAAATAGCACGCTTCACATGCTATTTAACGGTCCCAAGCCCGTGAAAACGCAGAGGGGTAGAGTAGGGTATTTGTAGGGTTTAGTTAGTTATGAATAATTTAGCGAAGGATAGGACATCACGTTAGGGAAATTTGTCACCCTTCGATGTGTAACAGCTAATTTTGCAAAGAAATTCGATTCTAATGTGAACTTTCCACTGGTAAGATAGGTGTCCTTACTTGATCCATTTGCATATCACATAAGTGTGTTGTGTAGCGAATGTGTCTTGTTTTACCACTCATTGCCGCCGGTATTGGTAAGATAGGTGTCCTTACTTGATCCATTTGCATAGCACAAACATGTGTAGCGAATGTGTCTTGTTTTACCACTCATTGCCGCCGGTATACGTTGTATATAGTTCACATTAGTTTTGAATTTCTTTCGGGTTAGCGATCATTCGATAGGTGATCAATTAACCTAACTCCTTGTTAGGCAATGAGAAACTGTTTATACGATCATTGTGTATCAGTTATAAGCAAACTCTCCTTAAAATTGCCACATTAGGTGGGGTAGATAGGACGCAACGTTAGGTCAATTGTAAGCCATCAGAGAAATGATAACGGATGTCTGGGCCGGGACAACACCATCTGTTGTCATTTCTCTGTCACCCATCGATGTGTAACAGCTAATTTTACAAAGAAATTCGAATCTAATGTGAACTTTCCACTGGTAAGATAGGTGTCCTTACTTGATCCATTTGCATATCACATAAGTGTGTTGTGTAGCGAATGTGTCTTGTTTTACCACTCATTGCCGCCGGTATTGGTAAGATAGGTGTCCTTACTTGATCCATTTGCATAGCACATACATGTGTAGCGAATGTGTCTTGTTTTACCACTCATTGCCGCCGGTATACGTTGTATATAGTTCACATTAGTTTTGAATTTCTTACGGGTTAGCGATCATTCGATAGGTGATCAATTAACCTAACTCCTTGTTAGGCAATGAGAAACTGTTTATACGATCATTGTGTATCAGTTATAAGCAAACTCTCCTTAAAATTGCCACATTAGGTGGGGTAGATAGGACGCAACGTTAGGTCAATTGTAAGCCATCAGAGAAATGATAACGGATGTCTGGGCCGGGACAACACCATCTGTTGTCATTTCTCTGTCACCCCGATGTGTAACAGCTAATTTTACAAAGAAATTCGAATCTAATGTGAACTTTCCACTGGTAAGATAGGTGTCCTTACTTGATCCATTTGCATAGCACATAAGTGTGTAGCGAATGTGTCTTGTTTTACCACTCATTGCGCCGGTATTGGTAAGATAGGTGTCCTTACTTGATCCATTTGCATAGCACATACATGTGTAGCGAATGTGTCTTGTTTTACCACTCATTGCCGCCGGTATACGTTGTATATAGTTCACATTAGTTTTGAATTTCTTTCGGGTTAGCGATCATTCGATAGGTGATCAATTAACCTAACTCCTTGTTAGGCAATGAGAAACTGTTTATACGATCATTGTGTATCAGTTATAAGCAAACTCTCCTTAAAATTGCCACATTAGGTGGGATAGATAGGACGCAACGTTGGGTCAATTGTAAGCCATCAGAGAAATGATAACGGATGTCTGGGCCGGGACAACACCATCTGTTGTCATTTCTCTGTCACCCATCGATGTGTAACAGCTAATTTTACAAAGAAATTCGAATCTAATGTGAACTTTCCACTGGTAAGATAGGTGTCCTTACTTGATCCATTTGCATAGCACGTAAGTGTGTAGCGAATGTGTCTTGTTTTACCACTCATTGCCGCCGGTATTGGTAAGATAGGTGTCCTTACTTGATCCATTTGCATAGCACATACATGTGTAGCGAATGTGTCTTGTTTTACCACTCATTGCCGCCGGTATACGTTGTATATAGTTCACATTAGTTTTGAATTTCTTTCGGGTTAGCGATCATTCGATAGGTGATCAATTAACCTAACTCCTTGTTAGGCAATGAGAAACTGTTTATACGATCATTGTGTATCAGTTATAAGCAAACTCTCCTTAAAATTGCCACATTAGGTGGGGTAGATAGGACGCAACGTTAGGTCAATTGTAAGCCATCAGAGAAATGATAACGGATGTCTGGGCCGGGACAACACCATCTGTTGTCATTTCTCTGTCACCCATCGATGTGTAACAGCTAATTTTACAAAGAAATTCGTATCTAATGTGAACTTTCCACTGGTAAGATAGGTGTCCTTACTTGATCCATTTGCATAGCACATAAGTGTGTTGTGTAGCGAATGTGTCTTGTTTTACCACTCATTGCCGCCGGTATTGGTAAGATAGGTGTCCTTACTTGATCCATTTGCATAGCACATACATGTGTAGCGAATGTGTCTTGTTTTACCACTCATTGCCGCCGGTATACGTTGTATATAGTTCACATTAGTTTTGAATTTCTTACGGGTTAGCGATCATTCGATAGGTGATCAATTAACCTAACTCCTTGTTAGGCAATGAGAAACTGTTTATACGATCATTGTGTATCAGTTATAAGCAAACTCTCCTTAAAATTGCCACATTAGGTGGGGTAGATAGGACGCAACGTTAGGTCAATTGTAAGCCATCAGAGAAATGATAACGGATGTCTGGGCCGGGACAACACCATCTGTTGTCATTTCTCTGTCACCCATCGATGTGTAACAGCTAATTTTACAAAGAAATTCGAATCTAATGTGAACTTTCCACTGGTAAGATAGGTGTCCTTACTTGATCCATTTGCATAGCACATAAGTGTGTAGCGAATGTGTCTTGTTTTACCACTCATTGCCGCCGGTATTGGTAAGATAGGTGTCCTTACTTGATCCATTTGCATAGCACATACATGTGTAGCGAATGTGTCTTGTTTTACCACTCATTGCCGCCGGTATACGTTGTATATAGTTCACATTAGTTTTGAATTTCTTTCGGGTTAGCGATCATTCGATAGGTGATCAATTAACCTAACTCCTTGTTAGGCAATGAGAAACTGTTTATACGATCATTGTGTATCAGTTATAAGCAAACTCTCCTTAAAATTGCCACATTAGGTGGGATAGATAGGACGCAACGTTGGGTCAATTGTAAGCCATCAGAGAAATGATAACGGATGTCTGGGCCGGGACAACACCATCTGTTGTCATTTCTCTGTCACCCATCGATGTGTAACAGCTAATTTTACAAAGAAATTCGAATCTAATGTGAACTTTCCACTGGTAAGATAGGTGTCCTTACTTGATCCATTTGCATAGCACGTAAGTGTGTAGCGAATGTGTCTTGTTTTACCACTCATTGCCGCCGGTATTGGTAAGATAGGTGTCCTTACTTGATCCATTTGCATAGCACATACATGTGTAGCGAATGTGTCTTGTTTTACCACTCATTGCCGCCGGTATACGTTGTATATAGTTCACATTAGTTTTGAATTTCTTTCGGGTTAGCGATCATTCGATAGGTGATCAATTAACCTAACTCCTTGTTAGGCAATGAGAAACTGTTTATACGATCATTGTGTATCAGTTATAAGCAAACTCTCCTTAAAATTGCCACATTAGGTGGGTAGAGAGGACGCAACGTTAGGTCAATTGTAAGCCATCAGAGAAATGATAACGGATGTCTGGGCCGGGACAACACCATCTGTTGTCATTTCTCTGTCACCCATCGATGTGTAACAGCTAATTTTACAAAGAATTCGTATCTAATGTGAACTTTCCACTGGTAAGATAGGTGTCCTTACTTGATCCATTTGCATAGCACATAAGTGTGTAGCGAATGTGTCTTGTTTTACCACTCATTGCCGCCGGTATTGGTAAGATAGGTGTCCTTACTTGATCCATTTGCATAGCACATACATGTGTAGCGAATGTGTCTTATTTTACCACTCATTGCCGCCGGTATACGTTGTATATAGTTCACATTAGTTTTGAATTTCTTTCGGGTTAGCGATCATTCGATAGGTGATCAATTAACCTAACTCCTTGTTAGGCAATGAGAAACTGTTTATACGATCATTGTGTATCAGTTATAAGCAAACGCTCCTTAAAATTGCCACATTAGGTGGGGTAGATAGGACGCAACGTTAGGTCAATTGTAAGCCATCAGAGAAATGATAACGGATGTCTGGGCCGGGACAACACCATCTGTTGTCATTTCTCTGTCACCCATCGATGTGTAACAGCTAATTTTACAAAGAAATTCGTATCTAATGTGAACTTTCCACTGGTAAGATAGGTGTCCTTACTTGATCCATTTGCATAGCACATAAGTGTGTAGCGAATGTGTCTTGTTTTACCACTCATTGCCGCCGGTATTGTAAGATAGGTGTCCTTACTTGATCCATTTGCATAGCACATACATGTGTAGCGAATGTGTCTTATTTTACCACTCATTGCCGCCGGTATACGTTGTATATAGTTCACATTAGTTTTGAATTTCTTTCGGGTTAGCGATCATTCGATAGGTGATCAATTAACCTAACTCCTTGTTAGGCAATGAGAAACTGTTTATACGATCATTGTGTATCAGTTATAAGCAAACTCTCCTTAAAAATTGCCACATTAGGTGGGGTAGATAGGACGCAACGTTAGGTCAATTGTAAGCCATCAGAGAAATGATAACGGATGTCTGGCCGGGACAACACCATCTGTTGTCATTTCTCTGTCACCCATCGATGTGTAACAGCTAATTTTACAAAGAAATTCGTATCTAATGTGAACTTTCCACTGGTAAGATAGGTGTCCTTACTTGATCCATTTGCATAGCACATAAGTGTGTAGCGAATGTGTCTTGTTTTACCACTCATTGCCGCCGGTATTGGTAAGATAAGTGTCCTTACTTGATCCATTTGCATAGCACATACATGTGTAGCGAATGTGTCTTATTTTACCACTCATTGCCGCCGGTATACGTTGTATATAGTTCACATTAGTTTTGAATTTCTTTTCGGGTTAGCGATCATTCGATAGGTGATCAATTAACCTAACTCCTTGTTAGCAATGAGAAACTGTTTATACGATCATTGTGTATCAGTTATAAGCAAACTCTCCTTAAAATTGCCACATTAGGTGGGGTAGATAGGACGCAACGTTAGGTCAATTGTAAGCCATCAGAGAAATGATAACGGATGTCTGGGCCGGGACAACACCATCTGTTGTCATTTCTCTGTCACCATCGATGTGTAACAGCTAATTTTACAAAGAAATTCGAATCTAATGATGAAACTTTCCACTGGTAAGATAGGTGTCTTACTTGATCCACTTTGCATAGCACATACATGTGTAGGCGAATGTGTCTGTATTTACCACTCATTGCCGCCGGTATACGTTGTATATAGTTCACATTAGTTTTTGAATTTCTTTCGGGTTGCCGATCATTCGATAGGTGATCAATTAACCTAACTCCTTGTTAGGCAATGAGAAACTGTTTATTACGATCATTTGTATCAGTTATAAGCAAACTCTCCTTAAAATTGCCACATTAGGTGGGGTAGATAGGACGCGCAACGTTGGTCAATTGTAAGCCATCAGAGAAATGATAACGGATGTCTGGGCCGGGACAACACCATCTGTTGTCATTTCTCTGTCACCCATCGATGTGTAACAGCTAATTTTACAAAGAAATTCGTAATCTAATGTGAACTTTCCACTGGTAAGATAGGTGTCCTTACTTGATCCATTTGCATAGCACATAAGTGTGTAGCGAATGTGTCTTGTTTTACCACTCATTGCCGCCGGTATTGGTAAGATAGGTTCCTTACTTGATCCATTTGCATAGCACATACATGTGTAGCGAATGTGTCTTGTTTTACCACTCATTGCCGCCGGTATACGTTGTATATAGTTCACATTAGTTTTGAATTTCTTTCGGGTTAGCGATCATTCGATAGGTGAATCAATTAACCTAACTTCCTTGTTTAGGCAATGAGAAACTGTTTATACGATCATTGTGTATCATTATAAGCCAAACTCTCCCTTAAAATTGCCAGCATTAGGTGGGGTAGATAGGACGCAACGTTAGGTCAATTGTAAGCCATCAGAGAAATGATAAACGGATGTCTGGGCCGGGACAACACCATCTGTTGTCATTTCTCTGTCACCCATCGATGTGTAACAGCTAATTTTACAAAGAAATTCGTATCTAATGTGAATTTCCACTGGTAAGATAGGTGTCCTTACTTGATCCATTTTGCATAGCACATAAGTGTGTAGCGAATGTGTTCTGTTTTTACCACTCATTGCCGCCGGTATTGGTAAGGATAAGGTGTCCTTACTTGGATCCATTTGCATAGCACATACATGTGTAGCGAATGTGTCTTATTTTACCACTCCATTGCCGCCGGTATACGTTGTATATAGTTCACATTAGTTTTGAATTTCTTTCGGTTAGCGATCATTCGATAGGTGATCAATTAACCTAACTCCTTGTTAGGCAATGAGAAACTGTTTATACGATCATTGTGTATCAGTTATAAGCAAACTCTCCTTAAAATTGCCACATTAGGTGGGTAGATAGAGGACGCAACGTTAGGTCAATTGTAAGCCATCAGAGAAATGATTAACGGATGTCTGGGCCGGGAACAACACCATCTGTTGTCATTTCTCCTGTCACCCATCGATGTGTAACAGCTAATTTTACAAAGAAATTCGTATCCAATGTGAACTTTCCACTGGTAAGATAGGTGTCCTTACTTGATCCATTTGCATAGCACATAAGTGTGTGTAGCGAATGTGTCTTGTTTTACCACTCCATTGCCGCCGGTATTGGTAAGATAGGTGTCCTTACTTGATCCATTTGCATAGCACATACATGTGTAGCGAATGTGTCTTGTTTTACCACTCATTGCCGCCGGTATACGTTGTATATAGTTCACATTAGTTTTGAATTTCTTTCGGGTTAGCGATCATTCGATAGGTGATCAATTAACCTAACTCCTTGTTAGGCAATGAGAAACTGTTTATACGATCATTGTGTATCAGTTATAAGCAAACTCTCCTTAAATTGCCACATTAGGTGGGGTAGATAGGACGCAACGTTAGGTCAATTGTAAGCCATCAGAGAAATGATAACGGATGTCTGGGCCGGGACAACACCATCTGTTGTCATTTCTCTGTCACCCATCGATGTGTAACAGCTAATTTTACAAAGAAATTCGAATCTAATGTGAACTTTCCACTGGTAAGATAGGTGTCCTTACTTGATCCATTTGCATAGCACATAAGTGTGTAGCGAATGTGTCTTGTTTTACCACTCATTGCCGCCGGTATTGGTAAGATAGGTGTCCTTACTTGATCCATTTGCATAGCACATACATGTGTAGCGAATGTGTCTTATTTTACCACTCATTGCCGCCGGTATACGTTGTATATAGTTCACATTAGTTTTGAATTTCTTTCGGTTAGCGATCATTCGATAGGTGATCAATTAACCTAACTCCTTGTTAGGCAATGAGAAACTGTTTATACGATCATTGTGTATCAGTTATAAGCAAACTCTCCTTAAAGTTGCCACATTTCGGACCTAACTCCTCGCCGATTCCTACGGGAAGAAAAGAGGGCACAGGCAGGGCTTGGGGCAGTTCCCAAGTGCGCTCGAACTGTGAACAATCTTTTCAACATCAGTACATGAAATATTTATCTCATAAAAAAAGCGTCATAATTGTCAATATTATATAAAATCAGGGTGAAGGTGACGCACCTCTTTGTGTTATAACTTACAAAGTAACTGATATCTCTTGTGGTGACGCATTCTGCGTGTGAAATAAATAATTTGAAAAAAAATACTTAGTCGAATGTACTTAGAAAGGACAAATTTTTGGTTTAATTAAAAATCCATTAGACAACAATATGTATGAAACAGCGATGTAAAGCTTTAAGCTTAACCATTTCTTTTGTTCTAAAATAACATTTTTAACTAACAATACGTGAAGTAAGAGTAGGTCCGGAAGGAAAGGACAATTGAGGACATATTTTATGTATAATTAAAAATTATTTATTCTTTTTTTCTTGAAATTTTATTTTACCAAAATTTAGCTTACAAATAACTTTGAATCATTTAAATATTATGGACGGATGACTTAACTTAACTTAACGAACTTTATTATTCAAAAAATACAAATTACAAATATAATATAATATTTCATTGCACCAGCAACGGACGGCTTTCCAACTTAATTTAGCGTTAGTGTTTAGATGCTTATTTTACATGGCGACGGACGAGCGAGAAGGCGAAAGGAATTATGGACGGATGATTACTAATTAAGGATCACTAATTATGGAAAATTGAAGA